>NC_069708.1:23501910-24134498 GCF_023699985.2 Odocoileus virginianus
TGCATCTGTTGAGGTGGTCGTGTGGTTTTTGTCTTTTCTTTTGCTAACGCAAAATATCACATTGTTTCATTTGCACATAGTAAATGATCTTCATGACTCTGAAATTAATCCAACCTGATCATGATATATTACCTTCTTATGCATTGTTAGAATTTTGTTGAGAATTTTTGCATCTGTATTTTGTCTCATAATTTTCATTTTTTTCTTTCTTTATTTTTTTTTTTTTGGTAGTGTCTGATTTTGTTATCAAGTTGATGGTGGCTTCATAGAATTATTTTAGGAGAGTTCTCTCTGCTTCAATATTGTCAAACACTTTGAGAATAGGAATTCCCTGGTGGCTCAGATGATAAAGAATCTGCCTGTAATGCAGGAGACCCAGGTTCGATCCCTGGATCAGGAAGATACCCTTGAGAAGGGCATGGCTACCTGCTCCAGTATTCTTGTTTAGAGAGTTCTATGGACAGAGGAGCCTGGCAGCCTACAGTCCATGGAATCACAAAGAATCAGACATGGCAGAGTGACTAACCTTTCACTTTGACTTTGAGAAAAATAGGTATAAGTTCTTTATTGTATGCTTGGTATAATTCCTGAGAAGTCATCTGGTCCTGGACTTTTGTTTGCAAGGAATTTTTTAATTATAGATTTTATTTTGCTTCTAGTGATCAATCTGTTCAAAATATTTTTTTCTTTTCTTTTTAAATTTATTTTTAATTGAATAATAACTGTTTTACAAAATTTTGTTGTTTTCTGTCAAACCTCAACATGAATCAGCCATATGTATACATATGTCCCCTCCCTCTTGAAGCTCCCTCTTTTCTCCCACCCCATCTCACCCCTCTAGGTTGATACAAAGCCCCTGTTTGAGTTTACTGAGACATACGGGAAATTCCCATTGGCTATCTATTTTACATGTGGTAATGTAAATTTCCAAGTTACTCTCTACATATATCTCACCATCTCCTCCTCTCTGTCCATGTCCATAAGTCTGTTTTCAATGCCAGTTTCTCCACTGCTTCCTTGCATATAATTTCATCAGTTCCATCTTTCTAGATTTCATATATATATATTAGTATACAATGAGTATTTTTCTCTTTCTGACTGACTCCCCTCTGTATAACTAGTCTCTAGGTTCATCCACCTCAAATGCACTCATTTTTTTGGCCATTTTTAAATTTTTTTAAAAATTTTTTTCCATTTATTTTTATTAGCTGGAGGCGAATTACTTTACATCATTGCAGTGGTTTTTGTCATACATTGAAATAAATTAGCCATGGATTTACATGTGTTCCCCATCCCGGTCCCCCCTCCCACCTCCCTCTCCACCCCATCCCTCTGGGTCTTCCCAGTGCACCAGGCCCGAGCACTTGTTTCTTGCATCCAACCTGGGCTGGTGATCGGTTTCACCCTAGATAATATACATGTTTTGATGCTGTTCTCTTGAAACATCCCACCCTCGCCTTCTCCCAGAGTCCACAAGTCTGCTCTATACATCTGAGTCTCTTTTTCTGTTTTGCATATAGGGTTATTGTTACCATCTTTCTAAAGTCCATATATATGTGTTAGTATACTGTAATGGTCTTTATCTTTCTGGCTTACTTCGCTCTGTATAATGGGCTCCAGTTTCACCCATCTCATTAGAACTGATTCAAATGAATTCTTTTTAATGGCTGAGTAATATTCCATGGTGTATATGTACCACAGCTTCCTCATCCATTCGTCTGCTGATGGGCATCTAGGTTGCTTCCATGTCCTGGCTATTATAAACAGTGCCGTGATGAACATTGGGGTGCACGTGTCTCTTTCAGATCTGGTTTCCTCGGTGTGTATGCCCAGAAGTGGGATTGCTGGGTCATATGGCAGTTCTATTTCCAGCTTTTTAAGAAATCTCCACACTGTTTTCCATACTGGCTGTACTAATTTGCATTCCCACCAACAGTGTAAGAGGGTTCCCTTTTCTCCACACCCTCTCCAGCATTTATTGCTTGTAGACTTTTGGATAGCAGCCATCCTGACTGGCGTATAATGGTACCTCATTGTGGTTTTGATTTGCATTTCTCTGATAATGAGTGATGTTGAGCATCTTTTCATGTGTTTGTTAGCCATCTGTATGTCTTCCTTGGAGAAATGTCTGTTTAGTTCTTTGGCCCATTTTTTTAAAATTGATTTTTTTAATTGAAGGTTTATTGCTTTACATAATTTAAATATGTTCCTTTTTATGGCTGCAATCCCAAAACTGACAGAATGATCTCTGTTCGTTTCCAAGGCAAACCATTCAATATCATGGTAATCCAAGCCTATGCCCCAACCAGTAATGCTGAAGAAACTGAAGTTGAACGGTTCTATGAAGACCTACAAGACCTTTTAGAAATAACACCCAAAAAAGATGTCATTTTCATTATAGGGGACTGAAATGCAAAAGCAGGAATTCAAGAAACACCTGGAGTAACAGGCAAATTTGTCCTTGGAGTATGGAATGAAACAGGGGAAAGGCTAATAGAGTTTTGCAAAGAGAATGTACTGGTCATACCAAACACCCTCTTCCAACAACACAAGAATAGTCTCTACACATGGACATCACCAGAAGGTCAACACCAAAATCAGATTGATTATATTCTTTGCTGCCAAAGATGGAGAAGCTCTATAGAGACAGCAAAAACAAGACTGGGAGATGACTGTGGCTCAGATTATGGACTCCTTACTGCTAAATTCAGACTTAAACTGAAGGAAGTAGGGATAACCAATAGATCATTCAGGTATGACCTAAATCAAATCCCTTATGACTATACAGTGGAAGTGAGAAATAGATTTAAGGGACTAGATCTGATAGACAGTGAGCCTGATGAACTATGGATGGAGGTTCGTGACATTGTACAGGAGACAGGGATCAAGACCAACCCCATGGAAAAGGAATTCAAAAAGGCAAAATGGTTATCTGAGGAGGCCTTACAAATAGCTGAGAAAAGAAGAGAAGCAAAAAGGAAAGAGATTCCCATTTAAATCCAGAGTCCCAAAAAAATAGCCAGGAGAGATAAGAAAGCCTTCCTCAGTGATCAATGCAAAGAAATAGAGGAAAATAGCAGAATGGGAAAGACTAGAGATCTCTACAAGAAAATAAGAGATACCAAGGGAACATGTCATGCCAAAATGGGCTCAATAAAGGATAGAAATGGTATGGACCTAACAGAAGGAGAAGATATTAGGAAGAGATGGCAAGAATACACAGAAGAACTCTACAAAAAAGATCTTCATGACCCAGATAATCACAATGGTGTGATCACTCACCTAGAGCCAGACATCCTGGAATGTGAAGTCAAGTGGGCCTTAGGAAGCACCACTACAAGTAAAGCTAGTGGATGTGATGAGATTCCAGTTGAGCTATTTCAAATCATGAAAGATGATGCTGTGAAAGTGCTGCACTCAATATGCCAGCAAATTTGGAAAACTCAGCAGTGGCCACAGGACTGGAAAGGGTCAGTTTTCATTCCAATCCCTAAGAAAGGCAATCCCAAAGAATGTTCAAACTACCGCACAATTGCACTCATCTCACATGCTAGTAAGGTAATGCTCAAAATTCTCCAAGCCAGGCTTCAGCAATATGTGACCAATGAACTTCCAGATGTTCAAGCTGGTTTTCAAAAAGGCAGAGGAACCAGAGATGAAATTGCCAATATTCACTGGATCATGGTAAAAGCAAGAGAGTTCCAGAAAAGCATCTATTTCTGTGTTACTGACTATGCCAAAGCCTTTGACTGTGTGGATCACAATAAACTGGAAAATTCTGAAAGAGATGGGAATACCAGACCACCTGACCTTCTTCTTGAGAAACCTGTATGCAGGTCAGGAAGCAACAGTTAGAACTGGACATGGAACAGAAGACTGGTTCCAAATAGGAAAAGGAGTACGTCAAGGCTGTATATTGTCACCCTGCTTATTTAACTTATATGCAGAGTACATCATGAGAAACGTTGGGCTGGAAGAAGCACAAGCTGGAATCAAGATTGCCAGGAGAAATATCAGTAACCTCAGATATGCAGATGACACCACCCTTATGGCAGAAAGTGAAGAGGAACTAAAAAGCGTCTTGATGAAAGTGAAAGAGGAGGGTGAAAAAGTTGGCTTAAAGATCAACATTCAGAAAACTAAGGTCATGGTATCTGGTCCCATCACTTCATGGGAAATAGATGGGGAGACAGTGGAAACAGTGTCAGACTTCCTTTTTTTAGGCCCTAAAACCACTGCAGATGGTGATTGCAGCCATGAAATTAAAAAACGCTTACTCCTTGGAAGGAAAGTTATGACCAACCTAGATAGCATATTAAAAGCAGAGATGTTACTTTGCCAACAAAGGTCCGTTTGGTCAAGGCTGTGGTTTTTCCAGTGGTCATATATGGATGTAAGAGTTGGAATGTGAAGAGAGCTGAGCCCCGAAAAATGGATGCTTTTGAACTGTGGTTTTGGAGAAGACTCTTGAGAGTCCCTTGGACTGCAAGGAGATCCAACCAGTCCATCCTAAAGAAGATCAGTTTTGGGTGTTCATTGGAAGGAATGATGCTGGAGCTGAAACTCCAATATTTTGGCCACCTCATGCAAAAAGTTGACTCGTTGGAAAAGACCCTGATGCTGGGAGGGATTGGGGGCAGGAGGAGAAGGAGACGACAGAGGATTAGATGGCGGGATGGCATCACCAACTCGATAGGCATGAGTTTGAGTAAACTCTGGGAGTTTTTGATAGACAGAGAGTCCTGGCATGCTGCGATTCATGGGGTCTCAAAGAGTCAGACACAACTGAGCGACTGAACTGAGTATTCCATTGATGTGAGGTGTGTTGTGAATTTTGCCTATGTCAGTAGAAGACTTTGCCCTTGAAGAAAGTGGTAGATAATTTAATAGGGACATATTATCTGTGTTCCCAGAATGTTCTCTAGACTGTCAGAGATGGAGCAAATAAAAGGTGTCAAAGGATCATTTAATATATCTTTATTATTCTGATGGCCACTTTCAACTACTAGAATTATTTCACCTTTTTGGGAAAAAGAAATTCCAGCATAATATTTCTCTGAGATGTCTTCGCCTAATAAATGGATAGTGTTAGAGGAACTAAGGCAAAAAAGAGCACAAGGCTTCCCTGCTTGTCCAGTGGTTAAGAATCCACCTTGCCATGCAGGGGACATAGGTTAGAGCCCTGGTCCAGGAAGATTCTACATGCTAAGAAGCCCATAATAGCTACAATTACTAAAGCCTGTGTGCCCTAGCTGGTGATCTGCAACAAGAGAGGCCACCGCAATGAAAAGCCTTGAAACCACAGCTAGAGAGTAGCCCCCTTCTCCACAAGTAGGAAAAGCTTGTTTGCAGCAACAAAATTCACCACAGCCAAACACTAAAATAGATAAATAAATTTTAAAAAAAGGGTGTGTATCTGTTTCTAAGGGTCTGAATGAAGAGGAATAGGTTCAGAGACAAAAACCTCTTGAGGTCCATTAACGATCCATACTGTTTGAATTGCTTTAGTACTTTGAGGCAGGGACTATTTTATGGTAATTTAATTGAGCACCAAGGGTTTTGTTCAGTGCCAATTAGGATTGGAAGAAATTCATCTCCAATCTGAAGTTATTTTCTGAACTGATTAAGAGAGAGGATTGGGATGAGCCCCTAAGGTTCCTTGGAGACCCATTATTGAGAAGTAGGAGGACTTTGGAAAGCTTGTAGCAGTGATGAAGGCACTCAAAGTGCTTGTGTTTGTGACGGTTTTCCAATAATAGCAGAAGCTATTAACAGGAAGGTTTTAGTTTTATTTAGCTTTCATTTGCTAAAGTTGAAGATGAAGTTGAGGATTAAGAATTTTGGCAGCTTCCTTAGAAGTGAGTCATCTAGAGTATAGGACAGCTGGATTGCTAGATTAACTAAGTCTGGAGTAGATATGGTTTCCCATTCTATATTGTTCTTTTTATACTAGAAAGGAAAGTGAAGTGAAAATCTCTCAGTTGTGTCTGACTGACTCTTTGTGACCCCATGGACTAAACAGTCCATTGAATTCTCTAGGCCAGAATACTGGAGTGGGTAGCCTTTCCCTTCTCCTCGGATCCTTCCAACCCAGCGATCAAATCAAGGTCTCCTGCATTGCAGGTGGAATCTTTACCAACTGAGCTGTCAGGGAAGCCCCTTGCTCAATCCATTGATAGAGTTAAAGCTTCTCAAGTAGACTCAGAATCTGAAGGAAGACCAGAATTTTCTTTAAAAGCAATCTGAAGACTCCTCACTGGTAAACACTAGTTTGTTCTCTATATCTGTGAGTCTTCTTTGTTGTTGTTATATTAACTAGATTCTACATATAAGTGATATCATACAGTATTTGTCTTTCTCTGACTTATTTCCATTTTCATAAGGCAATATAGGAATGAGAAATTGGGAGGTACAAACTATTAGGTGTAAGATAGGCTACACTGCTGTATTGTACAACACAAAAAATATAGTCAATATTTTGTAACAACTGTAAGTGGAGTGTAACCTTTAAAATTGTATAAAGCGGAGGAGCTAAGATGGCAGAGGAATAGGACTGGGAGACCACTTTCTCCCCTACAAATTCATCAAAAGAACATTTGAAAGCTGAGCAAACTGCACAAAACAACTTCTGATCACTAGCAGAGGACATCAGGTACCCAGAAAAGCAGCCCATTGTCTTTGAAAGGAGGTAGGACAAAATATAAAAGATAAAAAGAGAGACAAAAGAGGTAGGGACTCAGACCCATCCCAGGAAGGGAGCTGTAATAGAGGAAGTTTCCAAACACAAGGAGACCCTCTCACTGGCGGGTCTGGGGGAAGTTTTCAAATCTCAGAGGGCAACTTAACTGGGAGGAAAAATAAATAAAACCCACAGATTACATGCCTAAAAGCAACTCCCAGCAGAAAAGTACCCCAGATGCTCGCATCCACCACCAGCAAGTGGGGACTGAATGAAGAAGAGTGGGCGGCATTGCTTAGGAACAAAGGAAGGACTGAGCAATTCCAGAGAAGAGTTAGCCTGTGGCAGGCCGGCCCATCCCCCACCAGAGGCAGGAGGCAGGAGAGAGGGGAAAGGGGCAAACTCGGCCCCAGAGACGGCATCCCCTACCGAATTGCAAACAGGCTTCCAGCTTCTAACCAAAGACTTCCTGAGATTCTGGATGGTTGACATCCGCTGGCAGGGTCGTGGCTGGAGATCAGCTCCTGAGAACAGACACAAGGCACACTCAACCGGCATGCACGGAAACTGAGGCTGGGACCGTGGAGGGGATAAGGCACACTGCACCTGGTGAGAGTGTGCTCCTCAAGCTCCTGACTGCCTGAGCTGCTTGGGCCAGGGAAGGCACAAAACGCAGGCCCAGCCGAGTCTGCTTTTGTGGAGTACCCGAAAACTGGAACTGCAAGCAACTCAGGGCCCACTCCCTATAGAGCAGCCTGGAGCCTGAGCAGTGTAGATAGGGAAAGTACACGTGCTGTGAGCGGGGGCAAACACAGTGTGGCTGAAACACTGCAAGTGCTCCCCACACAGGCCAGTGATATTTGTCTGCAGTGCCCCTCCCTCCCCACAGCACGACTGGAAAAGTGAACCTAAATCAGACACCACCTCTGCCCGCTTGTGTCAGGGTGGAAATTAGACACTGAAGAGACCAGCAAACAGAAGCCAAATAAACAAAGAGAACTGCTTCAGAGGTGACCGCTGCAACATATTAAAATCCCTGTAGTTACCATCGACTACACTGGAGGGGCCTATAGATATTGTGAAGTATAAGCTGGAACAAGAAGCTATCTGAAACTGAACTGAACCCACGCTGCCCGCAGCAGCTCCACAGAAATTCCTAGATATATTTTTAATATTTTTTTAATTAAAATAATTTTTTTCTTTTCCTTTTTTAAATTTCTTTAAATTTTATTTTCTTTTAAAATTCCCTATTACTCCTTAATTTTCATTTTCATATATTTTTACTATTTTTAAATTAAAAAAACCTTTTTTTTCCTTTTTTTCTTCAATTTTCTTTTAAAGCCCACTATTACTCCTCTATTACTCCTTAATTTTCATTTTCATTCTCATATATATTTACTATTTTTTAATTTTTTTTCTTTTTCTTTCTTTTATTTTCTTTTAAAGTCCTCTATTACTCCTTAATTTTCATTTCACTATAACCTTGCCAAAAAAAAAAAACCCTATTTTAAAACAAACTTCATATATATTTCTTAAATTTTTTTGTGTTTTTCTCTTTAATATTCCATTTTTAAGAGTCTAACCTCTACTCTAGATTTTTAATCTTTGTTTTTCAGTATTTGATATCAATTTTGGACATTTAAGAATCCAATATTCAATACCCATTTTTACTCAGGATTGTGATGATTACTCTTTCCCCCTTTTGACTCGCCTTTTTCTCCCCCAGATCATCTCTATTTCCTCCTTCCCCCTTCTCTTCTCAATCCAATTCTGTGAATCTCTGTGGGTGTTCTTGGCTATGGAAAACACTTAGGGAACACAGTACTGCATAGATCTGTCTCTCTCCTCTTAAGTCCCCCTTTTTCTCTTCCTGCTCATCTCTATCCCCTCCCTCCCTCTCCTCTTCTTCATATAACTCTGTGAACTTCTCTGGGTGTCCCTCAATGTGGGGAATATTTTCACCATGAACCGAGAAGTTTTATTATCAGTGCTCTATAGTTGGAGAAGCCTTGAGGCTACTGGAAGAAAACTTAAGCCCCAAACCTGAGAACACAAGAGAACTCCTGACTATAGGGAAGATTAAGTAATAAGAGATCATCCAAAAGCCTCCATAACTACACTGAAACCAACCATCACCCAAGAGTCAATATGTTCCAGATCAAGACATACCATGCAAATTTTCCAGCAACGCAAGAGCATAGCCCTGAGTGTCAACAAACAGGCTGCCCAAAGTCATACCAAACACATAGACCCATCTCAAAACTCACTACTGGACACTCCATTGCACTCCAGAGAGAAGAAATCCAGTTCCATGCACCAGAATACCAATGAAAGCTTCCCTAACCAAGAAACCTTGACAAGCCCATCGTCCAACCCCACCCACTGGGAGAAACCTCCACAGTAAAAAGGAACCACAGATCACCAGAATACAGAAAGGTCACTCCAGACACAGCAATCTAAACAAGATGAAAAGGCAGAGAAATACCCAAGAGGTAAAGGAACATGAAAAATGCCGACCAAGCCAAACAAAAGAGGAGGAGATAAGGAATCTACCTGAAAAAGAATTTATAATAATGATAATAAAAATGATTCAAAATCTTGAAAACAAAATGAAGTTACAGATAAATAGCCTGGAGACAAGGATTGAGAAGATGCAAAAAAATGTTTAACAAGGACCTGGAAGAAATAAAAAAGAGTCAATTAAAAATGAATAATGCAATAAATGAGATCAAAAACACTCTGGAGGGAACCAACAGTAGAATAACGGAGGCATAAGATAGGATAAGTGAGGTAGAAGATAAAATTGTGGAAATAAATGAAGCAGAGAGGAAAAAAGAAAAAAAAATCAAAAGAAATGAGGACAACCTCAGGGACCTCTGGGACAATGTGAAATGCCCCAACATTCGAATCATAAGAGTCCCAGAAAGAAGAAGACAAAAAAGAAAGGCCGTGAGAAAATACTCGAGGAGATAATAGCTGAAAACTTAACTAAAACAGGGAAGGAATTAGTTACACAGGTCCAAGAAACCCAGAGAGACCCAAACAGGCTAAACCCAAGGTGAAACACCACAAGACACATATTAATCAAATGAACAAAGATCAAACACAGAGAACAAATATTAAAAGCAGCAAGGGAGAAAAAACAAATAACAGACAAAGAGATTCCCATAAGGATAACAGCTGATCTATCAATAGAAACTCTTCAAGCCTGAAGGGAATGGCAGGACATACTTAAAGTAATGAAAGAGAATAACCTACAACCCAGATTACTGTACCCAGCAAGGATCTCATTCAGATATGTAGGAGAATTCAAAAGCTTTACAGACAAGCAAAAGCTGAGAGAATTCAGCACCATCAAACCAGCTCTTCAACAAATGCTAAAGGATCTTCTCTAGACAGGAATCACAGAAAGGTTATATAAACATGAACCCAAAACAACAAAGCAAATGGCAACAGGACCACACCTATCAATAATTACCTTAAATGTAAATAGATTGAATGCCCCAACCAAAAGACAAAGACTGGCTGAATGGATACAAAAACAAGACCCCTATATATGCTGTCTACAAGAGACCCACCTCAAAATAAGGGACACATACAGACTGAAAGGGAAGGGCTGGAAAAAAATATTTCATGCAAAAGGAGACCAAAAGAAAGCCAGAGTCACAATACTCGTATCACATAAAATAGACTTTAAAATAAAGGGTGTGAAAAGAGACAAAGAAAGACACTACATAATGATCAAAGGATCAATCCAAGAAGAAGATATAACAATTATAAATATATATGCACCCAACATAAGAGTGCCACAATATGTAAGGCAAATGCTAACGAGTATGAAAGGGGAAATCAACAATAACACAATAATAGTGGGAGACTTTAATACCCCACTCACAGCTATGGATAGAACAACTAAACAGAAAATTAACAAGGAAACACAAACTTTAAATGACACAATGGACCAGCTAGACCTAATTGATATCTATAGGATATTTCACCCTCAAAACGATAAATTTCACCTTTCTCAAGTGCACATGGAACCTTCTCCAGAATAGATCACATCCTGGGCCATAAATCTAGCCTTCGTAAATTCAAAAAAAAAAAAAATGAAATCATTCCAGTCATCTTTTGTGACCACAATGCAGTAAGACTAGATCTCAATTGCAGAAAAAAAAAAAAACTATTAAAAATTCAAACATATGGAGGCTAAATAACACGCTTCTGAATAAACAACAAATCATAAAAGAAATTTAAAGAAAAGAAATTGAAATATGCATAGAAACAAATGAAAATGAAGACACAACAACCCAAAACCTACTCAGCCATTAAAAATAATTCATTTGAATCAGTTCTAATGAGATGGATGAAACTGGAGCCCATTATACAGAGTGAAGTAAGCCAGAAAGATAAATACCATTACAGTATACTAACACATATATATGGAATTTAGAAAGATGGTAATGATAACCCTATATGCAAAACAGAAAAAGAGACACAGATGTATAGAACAGACTTTTGGACTCTGTGGGAGAAGGCGAGGGTGGGATGTTTCAAGAGACCAGCATCGAAACATGTATATTATCTAGGGTGAAACAGATCACCAGCCCAGGTTGGATGCATGAGACAAGTGCTCGGGCCTGGTGCACTGGGAAGACCCAGAGGGATCGGATGGAAAGGGAGGTGGGAGGGGGGATCGGGATGGGGAATACATGTAAATCCATGGCTAATTCATGTTGTGTGTTTGTTTTTTTTAAGCCAGTCTCCAGAGAGTAATCTTTTGCAATGAATAGGCTAAAGGCTGAAAATATCAGCACCATTTCTGAGAAATAACCCCTGTTCCTTGGCAAAACTCTATTAGCCTTTGCCCTGCTTCATTCCGTACTTCAAGGCCAAATTTGCCTGTTACTCCAGGTGTTTCTTGACTTCCTACTTTTGCATTCCAGTCCCCTATAATGAAAAGGGTGTCTTTCTGGGGTGTTAGTTCTAAAAGGTCTTGTAGGTCTTCATAGAACTGATCAACTTCACTTTCTTCAGCATTACTGGTTGAGGCATAGGCTTGGATTACCATGATATTGAATGGTTTGCCTTGGAAACGAACAGAGATCATTCTGTCATTTTTGAGATTGCAAGCAGTATCCAAGTACTGCATTTCAGACTCTTGTTGACCATTATGGCTACTCCATTTATCCTAAGGGATTCCTGCCCATAGTAGTAGATATAATGGTCATCTGAGTTAAATTCACCCATTCCAGTGCATTTTAGTTTGCTGATTTCTAGAATGTCAACATTCACTCTTGCCATCTGCTGTTTGACCACTTCCATTTTGCCTTGATTCATGGACCTAACATTCCAGGTTCCTATGCAGTATTGCTCTTTATGGCATCGGACCTTGCTTCTATTACCAGTCACATCCAAAACTGGGTATTGTTTTTGCTTTGGCTCCATCTCTTCATTCTTTCTGAAGTTATTTCTCCACTAATCCCCAGTAGCATATTGGGCACCTACCAAACTGGGGAGTTCTTCTTTCAGTATCCTATCATTTTGCCTTTTCATACTGTTCATGTGGTTCTCAAGGCAAGAATACTGAAGTGATTTGCCATTCCCTTCTCCAGTGGACCACATTCTGTCAGACCTCTCCACCATGACCCTTCCGTCTTGAGTGGCCCCACACAGCATGGCTTAGTTTCATTGAGTTAGACAAGACTGTGGTCTGTGTGGTCAGATTGGCTAGTTTCCTGCGATTATGGTTTCAGTGGGCCTGCCCTGTGATGCCCTCTTGCAACACCTACCATCTTACTTGGATTTCTCTTACCTTGGATGTGGGGTATCTCTTCACAGCTACTCCAGCAAAGTGCAGCTGCTGCTCCTTACCTTGTAGGAGGGGTAACTCCTCATGGATACCCCTCCTGACCTTGAACGTGGAGTAGCTCCTCTCGGTCCTCCTGTGACTGTGCAGCCGCTGCTCCTCTTCCAACAACACAAGAGAAGACTCTACACATAGACATCACCAGATGGTCAACACTGAAATCAGATTGATTATATTTGTTGCAGCCAAAGATGAAGAAGCTCTATAGAGTCAGCAAAAACTATACCAGGAGTTGTCTGTGTCTCAGATCATGAACTCCTTATTGCCAAATTCAGACTTAAATTGAAGAAAGTAGGGAAAACCACTAGACCATTCAGACCAATCAAATCCCTTATGACTATACAGTGGAAGTGAGAAATAAATTTAAGGGACTAGATCTGATAGACAGAGTGCCTGATGAACTATGGATGGAGGTTCGTCACATTGTACAGGAGGCAGGGATCAAGATCAACCCCATGGAAAAGACATGCAAAAAGGCAAAATGGTTGTCTGAGGAGGCCTTACAAATAGCTGTGAAAAGAAGAGAAGTGAAAAGCAAAGACATAAAGGAAAGGTATTCCCATTTGAATGCAGAGTTCCCAAGAATAGCAAGGAGAGATAAGAAAGCCTTCCTCAGTGATCAATGCAAAGAACTAGAGGAAAACAACAGAATGGGAAAGACTAGAGATCTCTACAAGAAAATTAGAAATACCAAGGGAACATTTCATGCAACGATCAGTTCGATAAAGGACAGAAATATTATGGACCAAACAGAAGCAGAAGATACTAAGAAGAGATGTCAAGAATACACAGAACTCTACAAAAAATATCTTCATGACCCAGATAATCACGATGGTGTGATCACTCACCTAGAACCAGACATCCTGGAATGTGAAGTCAAGTGGGCCTTAGAAAGCATCACTACAAACAAAGATAGTAGAAGTGATGTAATTCCAGTTGAGCTATTTCAAATCATGAAAGATGATGCTGTGAAAGTGCTGCACTCAATATGCCAGCAAATTTGGAAAACTCAGCAGTGGGCACAGGACCAGAAAAAGTCAGTTTTCATTACAACCCCAAAGAAAAGCAATCCCAAAGAATGCTCAAACTGCCGCACAATTGCACTCATCTCACATGCTAGTAAAGTAATGCTCAAAATTTTCCAAGCCAGGCTTCAGCAATAAGTGAACCATGAACTTCCAGATGTTCAAGCTGGTTTTCAAAAAGGCAGAGGAAGCAGAGGTCAAATTGCCAACATCCGCTGGATCATTGAAAAAGTACAAGAGTTCCAGGAAAAAAAACCCATCTTTTTCTGCTTTATTGACAATGCCAAAGCCTTTGACTGTGTGGATCACAATATACTGTGGAAAATTCTGAAGGAGATGGGAATACCAGACCACCTGACCTGCTTCTTGAGAAACCTGTATGAAGGTCAGGAAGCAACAGTTAGAACTGGACATGGAACAGATTGGTTCAAAATAGGAAAAAGAGTATGTCAAGACTGTACATTGTCACCCTGCTTATTTAGCTTATATGCAGAGTACATCATGAGAAACGCTGGGCTGGAAGAAACACAAGCTGGAATCAAGATTGCCGGGAGAAATATCAGTAAGCTCAGATATGCAGATGACATCACCCTTATGGCAGAAAGTGAAGAGGAACTAAAAAGCGTCTTGATGAAAGTGAAAGAGGAGAGAGAAAAAGTTGACTTAAAGCTCAACATTCAGAAAACTAAGGTCATGGCATCTGGTCCCATTACTTCATGGGAAATAGACAGGGAAACAGTGGAAGCAGTGTCGGACTTTGTTTTTTTGGGCTCCAAAATCACTGCAGATCGTGATTGCAGCCATGAAATTAAAAGACTCTTACTCCTTGGAAGGAAAATTATGACCAACCTAGATAGCATATTAAAAAGCAGAGACATTACTTTGCCAGCAAAAGTCCATCTAGTCAAGGCTATGGTTTTTCCAGTGGTCATGTATGGATGTGAGAGTTGGACTGTGAAGAAAGCTGAGCACTGAAGAATTGATGCTTTTGAACTGTGGTGTTGGAGAAGACTTTTGAGAGTCCCTTGGACTGCAAGGAGATCCAACCAGTCCATTCTAAAGGAGATCAGTCCTGGGTGTTCATTGGAAGGACTGATGCTGAAGCTGAAATTCCAATATTTTGGCCACCTGATGCAAAGAGTTGACTCATTGGAAAAGACCATGATGCTGGGAGAGATTGGGGGCAGGGAAAGAAGGGGACGACAGAGGATGAGATGGCTGGATGACATCACCGACTTGATGGACATGAGTTTGAGTAAACTCTGGGAGTTTGTGATGGACAGGGAGGCCTGGCGTGCTGTGATTCATGGGGTCCCAAAGAGTCGGACACGACTGAGTGACTCAACTGAACAGAGCTGAACCCCTGTTCTTAAACAAATGAGTAGAAGGATAGCCATCTTCAGGATAAGCAGCCCTTGTTCCAAAGGGAATAGGGTGAAGACTAGCCAGTTTAAGTGAAATAGTCTAAACTCAGATCACACCAAAGTGCCAAAGGAATACTTACACACAGAAAACAAGGCCTTGATCAAGACAAAGCATTCAGATAGATCCCAAATAAGGCCTGGACAGTTTCTACACAAAAAGGTCATTAACTCACATTCAGGAGAAAGACAAATTTGAACTTCATAGTACAAAGGAAAAGACTAAGCACCTGGTGGCTCAGATGGAAAAGAACCTTCCTGCTATGCAGGAGACTCGGGTTTGATCCCTGGGTTGGGAAGATCCTCTGGAGAAAGGAATGGCTACCCACTCCAGTATTCTTGCCTGGAGAATTCCACCCACAGAGGAGCCTGGAAGGCTACATTCCATGGAATTTCAGAGTCAGACACGACTGAGAGACTAATACAAACAAACAGACAAGCATCAACGATGTCACCCGTTTGCTCACCAGTCCAAGAGCTCTCAGGAGTCTTCTCTGGTTTCTGTATCGGCCACAAAAGTGTTAACCTGAAGCGTACTACCAGATATTTCCTAGGTATGTGGGATCAGCAGAGAATTGCAATTTGGGAGTCTGCAGCCATGGTGAGCCACACAAAAGTCCGTGCATGCAAAAGAAAGAACACTTTTATAGAGAGGTAAAAATGTTGGGAGGGCTCTGGTAAACAAAAAGTCTGTGGCTTTTCATTGTCTGAGAACTTGTGAAGAAAGAAAAAGTTTTTCTTCTTCTTGTAGGGCACTATTATTTTTCAGGGTATGAGAGTTCCCCTTTCTGGTCTCCCAACTCTAATAGAGTTTTTGTTTATTAAATTTAAATATATATTTATATTTAGTTTGTATCAAATATATAATTTATATAAATATGAATTTACTTAGTATTTCTATTTATTATTTTCTTTTATCCATTAATTCATCACCGACACTGAGATCATTTGTAAGTCTTGACTATTACAAATAATGCTGCAGTGAATGCAGGGTTGTATACAGCTCCAAGATAAGTTTTATTTCCTTTGGATATATACAAAAGTGGAACTGCTGAATCACAAGGCAATTCTATTTTCAAGTTTGACATCCATACTCTTTTTCCATAATGACTTCACCAATTTGTATTCTCACCAAAAATGTATAAGAGCATTTTTTCCCACATCCTTGCTAAAACATATCTATTCTCTTTTTGATGATAACCATTTATTAATTATGAGTGAGAATATATTATAGAATTTTGATTTGTATTTCTCTGACAATTAATGATGATGAACAGCTTTTCATATACCTGGTAGACTTTTGTAGATTTTCTATGAAAAAGAAATGTTTATTCAAGCCTTCTGTCTAATTTTTTACCTAATTTTAAGTATGTTGGCTACTGAGTTGAATGATTTCCTTACATATTTTGAATATAAACTCCTTATCAGATAGGTAGATTGCAAATATTTTCTCCCATTCTGTAGGTTGCTTTTCATTTTGTTGATTGTTTCTTTTGCTGTGCAAGAGCTTTTCAATTTGATGTAGACCCATTTGTTTAGCTTTTCTTTTCTTGCTTTTGCTTTTGATGTCATATTCATAGTCATTGCTAAGAGCAATGGAAGGAAGCCTTTTCTATAAGTTTAATGGTTTCTGGTTTTACATTTAACACTTTGATCCATTTCAAGTTCGAGTGTTGTAATGTCCAGTTTCACTCTTTTGCATGCCCAGTTTTCCCAGCACCATTTATTGAACCAACTATTTTTATGCCATTGAGTATTCTTGTTAAATATTAGTTCTAAAATATTGGTTTTCAAATATGGGCTTATTTCTAGACTCCACTACTTTATCCTCCACTTTCCAGCTTCACCAGCAACCTAGTCTAAGCTACTATTATTTTTTGCCTGGTCTCTTTGCTTCTACTTTTGGCCCCATCCAAAACATTCTTCACAGTGGTGCCAGAATAATCTTTGCATAGCACAAAAACGGTCATGTCGCTTCCCTGCTAAAATCTCTTTGATGTTTTCCCATTGTTAGTCTTGAGACAAAAAATACTATTGCTTAGGACTGGAACAATATTTCCTCATTGAAAAGATTTCTATTCTACCTTTAGAACTCAATATTTCTTTCCTAACGTTTTTAAGGTCAAATAAAGTTTAAAAGCCAGATGGAATTGAAGATGTTAACCAGCTGACCTTGAAGTGGAGAGATTATCCTAGATAATCTAAGTGAGTCCAATGTAATCACAAGGGCTTTTATCAGTGGAAGATGAAGGCAGAAAAAGGAAAACCAGAGAGTTGGTAGTGTGAGAAGGACTTGGCCTGATGCTGCTGGCTCTGAAAATGGAGAGCTTCGTGAGCCAAGGAATGTGGGTGGCTTCTAGAATATGTAAAGGTCAAGGAAACAGATTTTCTCCTAGATACTGCAGAAAGAAATTTAACCCTGTCAACATCTTGGTTTTAGCTTTGATGCCATAGAAGCTCAGACGCTCAGTTGTCTCCAAATTTTTGTGATCCTATGAACCATAGCCCACCAGTCCCCGCTGTCTGTGGAAGTCTTCAGGCCAAAATACTGGAGTGGGTTGCCATTTCCTTCTCCAGTCGATCTTCCCCACCCAGGGATTGAACCTGGGTCTCTTGCATTGCAGGTGGACTGTTCACCAACTAAGCCACCAGCTTAGCTTGGCAAGACTCAGTTCAGATTTCTGACATCCACAGCATGTTATATTTGTATTGTTGCAAGCAAACAATTTTGTGATAATTTGTTACAGCAGCAACAGGAAACTCACACAAGTTTAGAAATACAAATAGTAACATAAATTTACAACTAGATATAATGACTTGGAAAAGATTCTGATACTGAGAAAGACTGAAGGCAAAAGGAGAAAGGGGTGGCAGAGGATGTGATTCAATGGACATAAATTTGAGCAAACTCCATGAGATAGTGGAGGACAGAGAAGCCTGATGTGCTACAACCCATGAGGTGCAAAGAGGCAGACATGACAGTGACTGAACAACACAGTCAAATAATTACTTGAGTGTGAAAGTAAACATGACTAAACATAGGCAGAACACTCTAACATAAAATGGGGTAATATCTTTTTCAATCAGTCTCCCAGAATACTGGAAATAAAAACAAAAATTGAAAACTGGGACCTAATTAAACTGAAAAGATTTTGCACAGCAAAGGAAACAGTTAAATAAAAAGAAAAGACAGCAAACAGATTCAGTTCACTTCAGTTCAGTCGCTCAGTACTGTCCGACTATTTGCGACCCCATGGACTGCAGCATGCCATGCACCCCTGTCCACCACCAATCCCCAGAGCTTGCTCAAACTCATGTCCACAGAGTTGGTGGTGCCATCCAGCCATCTCATCCTCTGTCGTCCCATTCTCCTTCTGCCTTCAATCTCTCCCAGCATCAGGGTCTTTTCCAACGAGTCAGTTCTTCCCATTAGGTGGCCTAAGTATCGGAGTTTCAGCTTCAGCATCAGGCCTTCCAATGAATATTCAGGACTGATCTCCTTTAGGATGGACTGGTTGGATCTCCTTGCAGTCCAAGGGACTCTCAAGAACCTTCTCCAACACCACAGTTCAAAAGCATCAATTCGTTTTTGTCCAATTCTCACATCCATACGTGGCTTCCAGAGAAACCATAGCACTGACTAGACGGAAATTTGTTGGCAAAGTAATGTCTCTGCTTTTTAATATGCTGTAAAAGTTGGTTATAGCTTTTCTTCCAAGGAGAAAGCATCTTTTAATATCATGGCTGCAGTCACCATCTGCAGTGATTTTGGAGCCCAAGAAAGTAAAGTCTGTTACTGTGTCCATTGTTTCCCATCTAGTTGTCATGAAGTGATAGGACTGGATGTCACGATCTTAGTTTTAAACCAGCTTTTTTCACTCTCCTCTTTTCACTTTCATCAAGAGGCTCTTCTGTTCCTCTTCACTTTCTGCCATAAGGGTGGTGTCATGTGCGTATCTGAGGTTATTGATGTTTCTTCTGGCAATCTTGATTCCAGCTTGTGCTTCATCCAACCCGGAATTTTGTATGAGGTACTCTGCATATAAGTTAAATAAGCAAGGTGGCAATATACAGCCCTAACGTACTCCTTTCCAAATTTGGAACCAGTCTGTTGTTCCATGTCTGGTTCTAATTGTTGCTTCTTGACCTGAATACAGATTTCTCAGGAGGCAGGTATGAAGGTCTGGTAGTCCCATCTCTTGAAGAATAATCCACAGTTTGTTGTGATCCACACAGTCAAAGACTCTATAAAGCAGAAATAGATGTTTTTCTGGAATTCTCTTGCTTTTTCAATGATACAACGGATGTTGAAACATAGAAAAACAGATTGGGGGAAAATACTTGCAAATTATGTGACTGACAAAGGATTAATCTCTGAAATTTATGAACAGCTCATGAAGCTTAACTGCAAAAAAAAAAAAAAAAAAAAAAAAAAAAAAAAGAAAGAAAGAAAGAAATGGACAGAAGACCTAAATGGACATTTCTAAAAAGAAGACATATTACAGATGGCCAAGAGGCACATGAAAAGACGTTCAACATCGCTAATTATTAGAGAAATGCAAATCAAAACTACAATGGTATATCACCTCACACCAGTCAGAATTACTGTCATCAAAAATCCACAAACAATTAATGCTAGAGAGGGTAGGAAGAGAAGGAAACCCTTCAACACTGTTGGTGGGAATGTAAATTGGTAGAGCCACCGTGGAGAATAAGATGGATGTTCTTTAAAAAACTGAAAATAGAGTTACCACTCCTGGGCATGTATCCAGAGAAAAACATGATCTAAAAGGATACATTCACCTCAGTGTTCCCTTCAGCATTGTTTACAATAACCAAGACAAGGAACCAATCTATATGTCCATCATTAGAGGAAAAGATAAAGAAGACATTGTATATTTATACAATGAAATATTACTCAGCCATTAAAAAGAATGAAATAATGCCATTTGCAGCAACATGGATGGACCTAGACATTGTCATACTGAGTGAAGTAAGTCAAGGCAGAGGAGGAGAAAAATAATATGATATTCCCCATATATGGAATCTAAAAAGAAATTATAAATGAGCTTACAAAGCAGAAAAAGAGAGTCACAGACAGAGAATGAACTTGGTTGCCTTTGCACACTGCTATAATTAAAATGGATAACCAATAAAGACCTATTGTATATATGTATGTATATATAAATAGCTGAGTCCCTTTACTGTTCACCTGAAACTATCACAATGTTGTTAATTGGCTATACCCCAATACAAAATTAAAAGTTGAAAAATCAATATAAAACTGAAAACTATACTATTGGAAGAACTGAATGTATTCCTACCACTCAAGCAGTTATTAAAAAAATTGTGACCAGAAAGCAATATGGATATTCAAAAACTGCATTTCATTTAACTGTTAATACATTCTTTTTCACACCTCAGAGTGCTGTTATAAAACTTTGTCAATTGGTGGCATGAAGCCATATAAGATTTTGCACAATTTTCAGATAAAACACAAGAGTTTCCTTAGTAAGCCAATCACATATTCCCCAAGCAAGTGCAAAACAGCACCTTGAAGTATATTTTTTTTTTCTGCAAATTTAGGGATCGAAATTAAAAGGACACTATTAAAAGATGAAATATACAAAAAGTAATAGATTATACTATTACCAAAGAGCAACCAGCTGCAATGTTAACATAAACTGTCTCAAAGAGAAAGCAGAATGAGTTACTGGCAAACTCTCTTTAAAATTCGGTCAATGGCATGTGATGTGGATGATCACTTACTGTCTTCTGTGTGCTTCTGCATTCTTTTTTCAAAATTTATTTTTAATTGAAGCATAATTGCTTAACTATGATGTGCTGGTTTCTACCATACAACAACATGAATCAGCCATAAGTCTACATATGTCCCCTCCCTTTCGAAACTCCCTTACACTCCCCACCATCGACACCACACTGTTGTCACAGAGCACCAGATTGAACACCCTCTGTTATACAGCAACTTTCGACTAGCTATCTATTTTACATATGGTAATGTAGATGTTTCAATGTTACTATCTCAATTCTTCCCACTCTTTCCTTCCCCCACTGCATCCACAAGTCTGTTCTCTATGTTTGTGTCTCTATTCCTACCTCGTGATTAGATTAATCAGAACTATTTTTCTAGATTCCATATGTATGTGTTAATATAATTTTTTTATTCTTTCTGACTTACTTCACACTATATAACAGGCTCTGGTATCATCCACTTCACTAACATTTACTCAATTTGCTACTTTTTATGGCTGACTATGCCTCAAATCATGAACTCCTTATTGCCAAATTTAGAATTAAGTTGAAGAAAGTAGGGAAAACCACCAGACCACTCAGGTATGACTTAATCAAATCCCTTATGGTTATATCTAGCCCCTTAATAGATTTAAGGGGCTAGATCGGATAGAGAGTGCCTGATGAACTATGGATGGAGGTTCGTGACTTTGTACAGGAAACAGGGATCAAGACCAACCCCAAGAAAAATAAGTGCAAAAAAGCAAAATGGCTGTCTGAGGAGGCCTTAGAAATAGCTGTGAAAAGAAGAGAAGCAGAAAGCAAAGGAGAAAAGGAAAGATATACCCATTTGAATGCAGAGTTCCTAAGAATAGTAAGGAGAGATAAGAAAGCCTTCTTCAGTGATCAATGCAAAGAAATAGAGGGAAACAGTAGAATGGGAAAGACTAGAGATCTATTCAAGAAAATTAGAGATACCAAGGGAACATTTCATGCAAAGATGGGCACAATAAAGGGCAGAAATGGTATGGTCCTAACAGAAGCAGAAGAGATTAAGACGAGGTGGCAAGAATACACAGAAGAACTCTACAAAAAATATCTTAATGACCCTGATAACCACAATGGTGTGATTACTCACCTAGAGCCAGACATCCTAGAATGTGAAGTCAAGTGGACCTTAGCAAGCATCACTACGAACAAAGTTAGTGGAGGTGATGGAATTCCAGCTGAGCTATTTCAAATCCTAAAAGATGACTCTGTGAAAGTGATGCACTCACTATGTCAGCAAATTTGGAAAACTCGGCAGTGGCCATAGGTCTGGAAAATGTCAGTTTTCATTTCAATCCCAAGGAAAGGTAATGCCAAAAATATTCAAACTACTGCACAATTGCACTCATCTCACATGCTAACAAAGTAATGCTCAAAATTCTCTAAGCTCGGCTTCAACAATACATGAACCATGAACTTCCAGATGTGCAAGCTGGTTTTAGAAAAGGCAGAGGAACCAGAGATCAAATTGCCAACATCCTCTGGATCATCACAAAAGCATGCATTGGAGAAGGAAATGGCCACCCACTCCAGTATTTTCGCCTGGAGAATACCAGGGACAGGGGAGCCTGATGGGCTGCCTTCTATGGGGTCGCACAGAGTCGGACACGACTGAAGCCACTTAGCAGCAGCAGCAGCATATATGGATGTGAGAGTTGGACTATAAAAAAACTGAGCACTGAAGAATTGATGCTTTTGAACTGTGGTGTTGGAGAAGACTCTTGAGTCCCTTGGACTGCAAGGAGATCCAATAGTCCATCCTAAAGGAGACCAGTCTGGGGTGTTCATTGGAAGGACTGATGTTGAAGCTGAAACTCCAATCCTTTGGCCACCTCATACCAAGAGCTGACTCATTTGAAAAGACCCTGATGCTGGCAAAGATTGAGGGCAGGAGGAGAAAAGGGGACAATGGAGGATGAGATGGTTGGATGGCATCACCGACTCAATGAACGTGAGTTTGGGTAAACTCCGGGAGTTGGTGATGAACAGGGAGGCCTGGCGTGCTGCAGTTCATGGGATTGCAAAGAGTCAGACACGACTGAGTGACTGAACTGAACTGATGGCTGAGTAATAGTCTTTTTATATATGGGTCAAAACTTATTTAACCATTCTCTGTAGATGGACATCTAAGTTGGTTCCATGTCTTGGCTATTGTAAGCAGTCCTTCAGTGAATAATGGGGAATGTGTTTCTTTTTAATTATGGTTTTCTCAGGGTATATTTCTAGTAATGGTATTGTTGAGTCGTATGGTAGTTTTATTCCTAGCATTTTTAAGGTATCTTCATACTTTTTGAATGGTTGTTGCTGAACCACGAAAAGACACCAGGATTCTTGGCCTCCGGAGGAGAATAATTCAATCCGGGGCCAGAGATGAGGCTTTTTGCTCAGAACTTTTGTGTAATAAAGTTGTATTAAAGTATAAAGGAGATAGAGAAAGCTTCTGACATAGGCATCAGAAGGGGGCAGAAAGAGTAGCCCCTTGCAATTGTTAGCAGTGGAGTTGTATATTCTCCAAGTAGTTATTACAATGAATCAAAAGAATGGCTGTCGGTTGTAAAGACCTCAGCAGACCTATTCCCATAATTTACATTTTAAGGTAACAGGATTAGCCAGAAGGTTTAATCCAGAGACTGTCCTCAGGCAGGATACATTATTGTTATACAATTCTAAGGAATGTACAGGGGAAAAAAAAAAAAAAAAGCTTGTCCTTTCTTCCTCCTTGTGAAATCCAGACCCCTCTCTCCTCGGGGACCCCTAGACTTCTTATCAATGTCCCTAGGAAATGACTCTCTCATTTTCTCCATAGTGGCTGTATCAATTTACATTTCCACCAACAGTGCAAGAGGGTTCCCTTTTCTTCACATCGGGTCCAGAATTTACTTTTTGTAGATTTTTAAAATTATAACCATTCTGACAGGTGTGAGGTGATGTCTCATTGTAATTTTGATTCACATGTATCTAATAACGAGCAATGTCAAGCATTATTTCATGTATTTATTGACCATCTGTATGTTTATTAGTCATCTATATGTGTTTATTGGCCATCTGTATGATACCACCCTTATGGCAGAAAGCTAAAGGAACTAAAGAATCTCTTGATGAAGGTGAAAGAGGAAAGGGAAAAATTTGTCTTAAAACTGAACATTCAAGAGACTAAGATTATGGCATCCAGTACCAACATTTCATGGCAAATAGATGGGGAAACAATGGAAACAGTGACAGAATTTATTTTGGGGGGTTCCAAAATCACTGCAGATGGTGACTGTAGCCATGAAATTAAAAAAACATATGCTCCTTGGAAGAAAAGCTATGACCAACCTAGAGAGCATATTTAAAAAGAGACATTATTTTGCCAACAAAGGTCCATATAGTCAAAGGTATGTTTCTTTTTCTAATAATCATGTATGGACGTGAGAGTTGGACCATAATTGCATCCAAAAAATAAAGTACTTAGGAATAAGCCTGACCAAGGACGTGAAATAATTATATGCTGAGAAATGTAAAACATTAATAAAGGAAACTGAAGATAATTTAAAGAAATGGGAAGTCATCTCATGTTTTTGGATTGGAGGAATTAACATTGTTAAAATGGCATTCTACTAATTCAGTGCTATCCTTACCAAATTGCCCATGACATTTTTCAAAGAACTAGAACAAATAATCCTAAAATTTATATGGAACCATAAAAGATTCAGATTTCCCAAAGCAATCCTGAGAAAAGATAACAATGCAGGAGACATAACCCTCCTAGATTTTACAAAGTACTACAAAGCTACTAATCAAAACAGCATGGTATTGGCACAAGATAGACATAGGATCAATGGAATAGAATAGAGGGCCCTAGAATAATCCTATATACCTACAGTCAATTAATATTTGACAAAGGAGGCAAGAATATGCAATGGAAAAAAAGACAGTCCCTTCAGAAACTGGCATTGGCAAAGTTGGAACCAGTTGTTCTGAATCAGTGAAGTTAGAAAACACTTTCTTTTTTTTTCCCAATTATTTTTATTTGTTGGAGGCTAATTACTTTACAATATTGTAGTGGTTTTTGCCATACATTGACATGAATCAGCCATGGATTTACATGTAGAACACACTTTCATACCACACAAAAAAGTAAACTTAAAGTGGCTTAAAGACTTAAATATAGGGCAAGACACCACACAACTCCTAGAAGAGAACATACCCAAGATATTCTCAGACATATATTGCACCAATGTTTTCTCAGGTCAGCATTCCAATGCAATAGAAATTAAAGCAAACATAAACACATGGGATCTAATCAAATTTACAAACTTTTGCACAACAAAGGAAACCATAAACAAAACAAAGAGACAGCATACAGAATGGGAAAAGATATTTATAAATGATGTGACTGTTGTTGTTCATTACCCAGTCATGTCCAATTCTTTGTGACCTCATGGACTGCAACGCACCAGGCTTCCCTGTCCATCACCATCTCCCTGAGTTTGCCCAAGTTCATGTTCATTGCATCAGTGATGCTGTCCAGCCATCTCATCCTCTGATGCCGTCTTCTCCTTCTGCCTTCAATCTTTCCCAACATCAGAGACTTTTCCAATGAGTTGGCTGTTTGCATCAGATGACCAAAGTACCAGAACTTCAGCTTCAGCATTAATATTTCTAGTGGATATTCAGAGTTTATCTCCCTTAAGATTGACTGGTTTGATCTTGCTGTCCAACGGACTTTCAGGAGTCCTCTCCAGCATCACAGTTTGAAGGCATCAATGCTTTAGCATTCTGCCTTCTTTACACTCCAGGTCTCACAACCATATGTGACCACTGGGAAGACCATAATCTTGTTTATACAAATCTTTCTCGGCAGAGTAATGTCTGCTTTTCAGCACACTGTTTAGATTTGTCATTACTTTCCTGCCAAGAAGTAATGTTCTTCTGATTTCACGACTGCAGTCAATGTCCACAGTGGTTTTGGAGCCCAAGAAGAAATCTATCACTACTTCCACCAACTCCTCTGCTATTTGCCATGAAGTAATGGGGCCAGTTGCCATGATCTTAGTTTTTGTTAATACTTAGTCTTAAGCTGGGTCTTTAACTCTCCTCATTCACCCTCATCAAGAAGCTCTTTAGTACCTCTTTGCTTTCTGCTATTAGAGTGATATCATCCACATCTCTGAGGTTGTTGATATTTCTCCTGCCTATCTTGATTCCAGCTTGTAACTTATCCAGCCTGGCATTTCTCATTATGTGCTCAGCAAACAGGTTAAACAAACAGTGACAGCAGACGGCCCTGTCATACTCCTTTCTCGATCTTGAACCAATCAGTTGTCCCATACAGGGTTCTAACTGTTACTTCTTGACTCTCATACAGGTTTCTCAGGAGACAGGTAAGACTGTCTAGTATTCCCATCTCTCTAAGAGCTTTCTACAGTTTGTCATGATCCACAGTCAAAGGCTTTAACGTAGTTAGTGAAACAGAGGTAGATTTTTTTTTCCTGAAATTCCCTTGCTTTCTCTATAGTACATAGAATGTTGGCAATTTGATCTGTAGTTCCTCTTCCTTTTCTAAATCCAGCTTGGACATTTGGAAGTTCTTGGTTCACATAATGTTGAAGCCTAGCATGCACGATTTTGAACATAACCTTATTAACATGGGAGATATGCAATTGTCTGATGGTTAGCACATTCTTTGGTACTACCCTTCTTGGGAATTGATATGAGGATTGAACTTTTCCAGCCCTGTAGCCACTGCTGGGTCTTCCAGATTTAATGACATAATGAATGCAAAACCTTGATGGCCTCATCCTTTAGGGATTTGAATAGTTATGCTGGAATTTCATTGCATTAACTAGCTTTATTAACAGCAGTGCTTCTTAACGACCACTTGACTTCACATTCCAGAATGTCTGGCTCTGGGTGGCTAACCGCACCATCGTAGTAATCTGGCTCATTAAGATCTTTTATAGACAGTTCTTCCATGAATTATTTCCATGTCTTCTTTATCTCTTCAGCATCTACTAGGTCCCTACCATTTTCATCATTTATTGTGTCCTTATTTGGCCAGAATGCTCCCTTGATGTTTTCAATTTTCCTGAAGAGAACTCTAGGCTTTCTCCTTTTGTTGTTTTCTTATATTACTATGCATTGTTCATTGAGGAAGGCCTTCTTGTCTCTGTTAGCTATTTTTTGGAACTCTACATTTAATTGGATATACCTTTTCCTCTCTCCCTGCTTTTAACTTCTCTTCATTCTCCCACTATTTGTAAGGGCTCCTCAGGAAACCACTTTGCCTTCTTGCTTTTCTTTTCCTCTGGGATGGTTTTGTTCACTGCCTCCTGTACAATATTTTGGACCTCTGATCATAGTTCTTCAGGCACACTGTTAATTATATCTAGTCCCTTGAATTTATTTACTACCTCTGTTGTGAATTCATACAGGATTTGATTTAAGTCATACCTGGTTGGTCTATTGCTTTTAACAATTTTATTTAGTTTAAGCCTGAGTTTTGCTATGAGAAGCTGATGATCTGAGCCACAGTCAGCTCCAGATATTGTTTTTGCTGAGTTTATACAGCTTATCCATCTTTGGCTACAAATAATGTAATCAGTTTGATATCAACTTTTGTGACTGACAATGGCTTACTTTCCAAAGTATTTGTATAGCTCATACAACTCAACAACAGAATAAGCAAACAACTGAATCTAAAAAGTGGGCATAAGAGCTAAATAGACATTTCTCCAAGGAAGACATACAGACGGCCAATGAGCACACAAACAGAGGCTCAACATCACTTATTTTTTGGGAATCTTTTTTCAATTTTGGAGGTTCCTCAAAAACTAAAAATATATTTTCCATAATGTCCAGTGATATCACTCCTCAGCATATATCTGTACAAACTAAAATTCAAAAATATATACACATGCCTATGTTTATAGTAGCACTATTCACATTAGCCAAGGCATGGAAACAACCTATGTGTCCATTGGCAGATGAATGGATAAAGAAGAAGTAGTATATACACACACACTAGAATATTACTGAGTCATGAAGAATGAAGTACTGCCATTTACAGTAATGTGCATGAACCTAGAGATTATCATACTAAGTGAATTAAGTCAGAAATATAAAGACAAATGCCATATGATAACACTTATATGTGGAATATAAAATATCTAAAATAGGTGACCCTATCTATAAAATAGAAAGAGACTCACAGACATAGAGAACAGACTTGTGTTTGCCAAAATGGAGTGGAGGGGAATGAGGGAGTGATGAAATGGAAGTTTGGTGTTAGTCGATGCAAACCATTATATATAGAGTGGATAAACAGTAAGGTCCCATTGTATAACACAGAATTTATATTTAATATCCTGTGATAAACCATAATCCAAAAGAATTTTACAGAGAATGTATATGTATGTATAACTTAGTTTGCTGTACAGCAGAAATTAACAGAACATTGCAAATCAATAATATTTCATTGAAAAAAGACCACAAATAGCAAATGTTGACAAGAATGTGCAGAAAAGAGAACCCTCATACACTTTGGGACTTCCCCAGTGCCTCACTGGTAAAGAATCCACCTGCCAATGCAGAAGCTACAAGATACATGGGTTCAATCCCTGAATTGGAGAGATCCCCTGGAGGAGGAAATGGCAACCCACTCCAGTATTCTTTCCTGGAGAATCCCATGAACAGAGAAGCCTGGTGGGCTATAGTCCATGGGGCCACAAAGAGTCAGACATGACTGAGAAAGCACACATCAATACACTTTGCAAGGAATGTACATTGGTGCAGCCATCATAGAACACAGTATGGAGGTTTCTAAACAACTAAAAATAGAACTACCATAAGACCCAGAAATTCCACTCCTTGATATTTGACAGAAAGAGAAACACTAGTGAGAAAAGATACGTGCACCCCAATGTTCATAGTAACATTATTTACAATTGCCAAGATACGGAAGCAACCTAAATGTTTATCAAGAAATGAATGGATAAAGATGTGAGATACTATTCTATATAAAAAAATGAAATTTTGCTACTTGCAGCATCATGGATGGACTTGTAGAGTATTATTCTAAATGAAATAAGTCAGGCGTGGAAAGACAAATACTGTACAATATCAATCAGTTATGGAATCTAGAAATAAAACAGCCAAATGTAACAAAAAAGACTCACAGATATAGAGAACATTCCCACCAACAGTGTAAGAGGGTTCCCTTTTCTCCACACCCTCTCCAGCATTTATTGCTTGTAGACTTTTGGATAGCAGCCATCCTGACTGGCGTATAATGGTACCTCATTGTGGTTTTGATTTGCATTTCTCTGATAATGAGTGATGTTGAGCATCTTTTCATGTGTTTGTTAGCCATCTGTATGTCTTCCTTGGAGAAATGTCTGTTGAGTTCTTTGGCCCATTTTTTGATTGGGTCATTTATTTTTCTGGAGTTGAGCTGGAGGAGTTGCTTGTATATTTTTGAGATTAATACTTTGTCTGTTGCTTCGTTTGCTATTATTTTCTCCCAATCTGAGGGCTGTCTTTTCACCTTGCTTATAGTTTCCTTTGTTGTGCAAAAGCTTTTAAGTTTCATTAGGTCCCATTTGTTTATTTTTGCTTTTGTTTCTAAAATTCTGGGATGTGGGTCATAGAGGATCCTGCTGTGATTTATGTCGGAGAGTGTTTTTGCCTATGTTCTCCTCTAGGAGTTTTATAGTTTCTGGTCTTACATTTAGATCTTTAATCCATTTTGAGTTTATTTTTGTGTATGGTGTTAGAAAGTGTTCTAGTTTCATTCTTTTACAGGTGGTTGACCAGTTTTCCCAGCACCACTTGTTAAAGAGGTTGTCTTTTTTCCATTGTATATCCTTGCCTCCTTTGTTGAAGATAAGGTGACCATAGGTTCGTGGACTTATCTCTGGGCTTTCTATTCTGTTCCATTGATCTATATTTCTGTCTTTGTGCCAATACCATACTGTCTTGATGACTGTGGCTTTGTAATATAGTCTGAAGTCAGGCAGGTTGATTCCTCCAGTTCCATTCTTCTTTCTCAGGATTACTTTGGCTATTCGAGGTTTTTAGTATTTCCATACAAATTGTGAAATTATTTGTTCTAGTTCTGTGAAAAATACCATTGGTAGCTTGATAGGGATTGCATTGAATCTATAGATTGCTTTGGGTAGTATAGCCATTTTGACAATATTGCTTCTTCCAATCCATGAACACGGTATATTTCTCCATCTGTTTGTGTCCTCTTTGATTTCTTTCATCAGTGTTTTATAGTTTTCTATGTATAGGTCTTTTGTTTCTTTATTCTACCAAAAATTTAGAGAAGAGCTAACACCTATCTTACTCAAACTCTTCCAGAAAATTGCAGAAGAAGGTAAACTTCCAAACTCATTCTATGAGGCCACCATCACCCTATTTCCAAAACCAGACAAAGATGCCACAAAAAAAGAAATCTACAGGCCAATATCACTGATGAACATAGATGCAAAAATCCTTAACAAAATTCAGGCAAACAGAATCCAACAACATTTTAAAAAAATCATACATCATGACCAAGTGGGCTTTATCCCAGGAATGCAAGGGTTCTTTAATATCCACAAATCAATCAATGTAATACACCACATTAACAAATTGAAAGATAAAAACCATATGATTATCTCAATAGATGCAGAAAAAGCCTTTGACAAAATTCAACATCCATTTATGATTAAAACTCTCTAGAAAGCAGGAATAGAAGGAACTTACCTCAACATAATAAAAGCTATATATGACAAACCCACAGCAAGCATCACCCTCAATGGTGAAAAATTGAAAGCCTTTCCCCTGAAATCAGGAACAAGACAAGGGTGCCCACTCTCACCACTACTATTCAACATAGTTTTGGAAGTGTTGGCCACAGCAATCAGGGCAGAAAAAGAAGTAAAAGGAATCCAGATAGGAAAAGAAGAAGTGAAACTCGCTGTTTGCAGATGACATGATCCTCTACATAGAAAACCCTAAAGACTCTACCAGAAAATTACTAGAGCTAATCAACAAATACAGTAAAGTTGCAGGGTATAAAATTAACATGCAGAAATCTCTTGCATTCCTATACACTAACAATGAGAAAACAGAAAGAGAAATTAAGGAAACAATACCATTCACCATTGCTGTTGAATTTTATTTGCTAGAATTTTGTTGACAATGTTTGCATCTATATTCATCAGTGATATTGACTTGCAATTTCATTTTTTGTGATGTCTTTGTCTTGTTTTTGTATCAGGTTGATGGTGGCCTTGTAGATTGAGTTTGGAAATGTTCCTTCTGCAATTATTTGCAAAATTCTCTAGATGTTTGATAGAATTTATCTGTAAAGCCATTTTGTTTTTAGGGAGATTTTTTTTTAATCACAGTTGTGATTTCAGTGTTTGTAATTGCCTTGTTCATAATTTATATTTCTTAGAAGGTTGAACTTTTCTAAGAATCTATTTCTTCTAAGTTGTTATTTTACTGACAGATAGTTACTTGTAATAGACTCTTATGATCTTTTGACTTTCTGCATTGTCCATTGTAACCCCTCCTTTTTCATTCCTAATTTTGTTGATTTGATTTTAACCACTTTTAAATATAAACAAACAAGTTTACTACACATTTGAGAAAACCTCTAACATAACAGGTGAATAGAGAAACAAACAAAAATAAGAAACATTAGTAACTTTGTTGTTTTTGCAAAATGAAAAATTTAAGCTCAGAGAACAAGATGGCAGAGGCTTAGGTGGATGTGGAGTACATCTCTCTCCATGGATATATCGGGAATACACCTTCAGACACAGAAGTGCTTGCATAACATCAGCTGAGAGCATGCAGGAGTACCTGACCATTGGAAAATAATATATAGAACCACACAAAACTCCATAAGATGAAGGAAGCAGGTAGGAGGGGAGAGGAGAGTTAGTAGGACTTGATATGCCCTTGTCAGGTTGAGGAAGTGAAGCAGGGGTCTGATCCCCACATTGGGGCACTTGTTTGGGAGAGAGGAGAATCATTTGAGGCTGAGAGTGAAGAGGGTGATCTGTGACAGTCTAAATGGAATGAGAATCACACTGACAATTCTTGCCACAGCCACACATACCCTGGGCAGGGCCATAGGTCCCCTAGAAGGCACAGTAGCGGGGAGCTGGAGCATAAGGATTGTGGAGCAATCCCAGTGCGAGGTCTGCTGTTGACTGTGAGGAGATGGCCTAAGGGGACATGGGGGAGGAGAATGTGGTGGGAAATTCCTGTCGAGGAAAATCAGGCAGCCATGGAGGCAAGGCAGTATTGCTGAGTCCTGTGTAGGAAGTGGAACCATCACAGTAGCCTCTTTTTCCCCACATGCCAGAATTGGCAACTGAGCAGGAGAAAGGCTGGGCTTTCAAGCACCTGAAACACCAAACAACAGAGAAGGACCCCAGCCAGGTGAGCCCTTTTAGGGCTTTATGTTCTGAACACCAGAGTAGGACCCCAGCAAGTGGGTGGGGGGGAGCTTTATGTGCCTGATGTGCTGAACAACAGGGAAAGATGAGTCAAAGAGGCCTTCTGATCACCAGCTGCCAGAGGCTAGAAAAAGACTCTGATAGGGTCATAGCTCCTGTAGCTGAGGCAGCCCATGTCCTTGAACACTTGGCACCTCCAGGGTCCCCTCAACCTAAGAAGCTGCACCACCTTCACTCTCAATCTTCATTGGGGCAGAGATTCCACAGGCTAGAAAAAAACATAATAACGCTATATCTCCTATGAAAATAGCCATCAACACTCCTGCATAGCCAGCATTGCAGGGTCCGTGTGATCCAAGCAACTGTACCACTTCCATGCATGATCACCACAGGGACAGAACTGTCAGAGCCTAGAAAATGTCCTGCATCTGAGCATGCAGGGTCACTTCAGTCATGTCCAACCCTTTGCAACCGTCTGGAATATGGCTTGCCAGCCTTCTCCCTGGGAGATTCTACACACAAGAATGCTAGAGTGGATTGTCATGCCATTCTAGAGCACCATATCTCCTGCTGCTGCCCTAGTCACTGGTTCCTCTGAGTATCTGGTGCTTCCAGGGCCCCTCTTGCCCAAGCAGCTACGCCACCTTCACACCTGGCCCTCACTGAGGCAGACCCAGGTCCTCCAGGGCAGCCTCAGGAGCAAACCCCTGTGGATGAGCACAGGCAGAGGTGGAGATAAAACCACAATTGAAATCCAGGGACACTGTGGCTAAGGAAGAGGACTCAAGACCTTCCCACCAGCTGTACTAGCTGCAGATTAAATTCACATGATCAACTAGGCAGACTCTGTGTCTATGGAATATATAAAAGGACAATGAGAGTTCTCACAAAATAAAATGCACTACTTCTGACAGATGTGGACATTGGAGGCAATAACTCAGAGGAGTAGGACAAGATTAGTGTCTGAGTTGTCACCACAGCAGGTCCAGAGAGACCATCCCAGTGCTAGAGGGCATATTGGGGAGGAGAGGTGGACTGTGACTCCCAGGGAGGGAAAGGACTCTGACAGCAGAGACTCAATAAAAAATATGTATATATTATTTTTATATTTTGACTTGTTCTGTAGGTGTTTCTGGATTTTTTTCTTTCTTTTCTTCCCCTCTCTGCTGTTGTAGTTGTCAACCTTATGAATACTCTTTTATAATTTTTTAAATCATAATTTTCATTTCTGTTTTATACTTCTGCCTCTATGTTGGTTTTTTGTGGTTCTATGGGGTTTTTATTTCTTTTTTTTTCTTTTTTCTCTCTTTTTAATTTTAATTTTTAAATGTTTAAAATTTATTATTCTGTTTTTACATTTACTCCTTTGTTTGCTTTTCCTATTGTTCTTTTCCCACTGAAGTTAATCTTTAATATATATACATCTTCTTTATCTCTATTTATCTTTGAATTTCTGTTCTTTATTTTCTTTCCTTTTCTCATTATATTTGTTAGCTTGCTTCGTTTTCATTGCTTTATTCCCCAGTAGGCACCTTGCTTTAGTTTTGTTTTCAGTTTGTGTTTTTAGTTAGTTTTGTTCTTTAATGGTGCGTTTTTTGATTCCTTTGTTCACCAGGTCAGTCTATTGTACTTTATTCATTTATTAATTTTTATACTGTTTTAGTATTGCTTATGGGTCTGTATGCATGTGTGTATATTCCATTATTTTAGTTATTCTTTGCCTGATTTTGTAACTGACATTTGTTTGTGGTGCACCTTTTGTTTCTTGTTTTTGTGTACTTGTTTTAATCCCATTTAATGCCATAACAAACCACCTGTGGAATCTCCATTCTCAGCCAGAGATTCTCCATTTTGGAATGGGAGCACTGACTCCAAGACCTAGACTGCCAGAGAACTCCTAATACTAGGGAGTATCAAATAGTGAGAAATCCCACAAAGGGAACCACTTCTATATAAGACCTGGCATCATTCAACTGCCAGTAGCACCCTGTGCAGGATGCCTCATCCAAACAACAAAGAAGAGAAAAATACAAACCCAATCATAAGTAGACAGGATTACCACTTCACTCAGCCATGCCCATCAGAGGAAAAGAAAAAAAAAAAAATCTCACCTCCTTACACCAGATTCAAAGCATAAGCAACACCCTACACAAATCTTACACAAATCACTGGGCCAACCTTATGAGGGACAAAACCAAAAGCCTAGGAAAAGGAGACCTCAAACACAATAAGTTAAACAAAATAATGAAAAGGCAGAGAAATACTGCTCAAATGAAGGAACAACCTAGAAACACAAAAGTCCAAATAAATGAAGAAGAAATAGGCAAACAACCTGAAAAAGAATTCAGAATAATGATAGCAAAGATGATCCAAAACCACTAAAACAGAATGACAAAAATGCAAGAATCAATAAACAAAGACCTAGAAGAAATAGAGAAGAAACATACAGAGTCAAACAACACAATTACTGAAGTTAAAAAAAATACACTAGAAGGAATCAATAGCAGGATATCTGAGGCAGAAGAATAGATAAGTGAACTGGAAGATAGAATGGTAGAAATAACCATAGAAGAGCAGAATAAAGTGAAAAGAACTGAGGATAGTCTCAGAGACCTCTGGGACAATATCAAACACACTAACATTCAATCTTTTGGGGTCCCAGAAGAGAAAGAGAAAAAGAAAGGGTTAAAGAAAATTCTTGAAGATTTTATAGTTGAAAATTTCCCCAACATGGGAAAGGAAGTAGTTAATTAAGTCCAAGAAATGCAAAGAGTCCTATACAGAATAAACCCAAGGAGAAACACATGAAGATACATACTAATCAAACTAACAAAGAATAAACACAAAGAAAGAATATTAAATACAGCAAGGGAAAAGCAACAAGTAACATACAAGGGAAACCCCATACGCTTAACAATTGATCTTTCAGCAGAAACTCTGCAGGCTAGAAGGGAATGGAAGGATATATTTAAAGTACTGAAAGGGAAAAATCTACAACCAAGATTACTCTATCCAGCAAGGATTTCATTCAAACTTGATGGAGAAATCAAAAGGTTTACAGATAAACAAAAATTAAGGGAATTAAGTACCAACAAACCAGCTTTACAACAAGTGGTAATGGGATTTATATAATAAAGAAATATAAGAGAAGAAAAACATCTACAAAAGCAAACCCCAAACAATTAAGGAAAAAATAGGAACATATATGTATATATAAATAATTACCTTAAATGTAAATGGGGTAAATGCTCCTACCAAAAGATAAAGACTAGTTGAATGGATATCAAAACAAGATCCATATATAGGCTGTCTACAAGAAACCCACTTCAGACTGAAAGACACATATAGACTGAAAGTGAGAGGATGGAAAGATATATTCCATGCAAATGGAAGTCCAAAGAAAGCTAGAGTAGTGATCCTCATATCAGACAAAGGGAAAGTCACTCAGTCCTGTCTGACTGTTTGTGACCCCACAGACTGTACAGTCCATAGAATTCTCCAGTCTAGAATATGGGAGTGGGTAGCCATTCTTTCTCCAGGGGATATTCCCAACCCAGGGATCAAACCCAAGTGTCCTGCATTGCAGGTGGATTCTTTACCAGCTAAGCCACCAGGGAAGGCCAAGTATACAGGAGTGGGTAGCCTATCCCTTCTCCAGGAGACCTTCCTGACTCAGAAATTGAACCAATTTTCCTGTATTTCAGGCTGATTCTTTACTAGCTGAGCTACCAGGGACCTTAAAATAAAGAGCATTGCAAGAGACAAGGATGGACACTACATAATGATCAAGGGATCAATCTAAGAGGAAGACATAACAATTGTAAATGTCTATTCACCCAATATAGGAACACTTCAATACCTAAGACAAACACAAACAAACATATAAAGAGAAATTGAAAGTAACATAATAATAGTAGGAGACTTTAACAGTCTACTTTAACATTCTAAATCAAAGGACAGATCATCAAAAGAGAAAATTAATAAGGAGACACAAGCCTTAATGACACATTAGACCAGATGAATCCCATGGATATCTTCAGGATATTCCATCCGAATGCAGAAGAATCAACTTTCTTCTCAAGTGCACATGGAAATTCTCCAGGATAGACCACATCTTGTGTCACAAATCAAACCTAAGTAAATTTAAGAAAATTGAAATCATATCAAGCATCTTTTTCTGATGACAATGCTATGAGACTAGATATCAATTATAAGAAAAAAATGTAAAAACACAAACACATAGAGACTAAACAACATGTTTCTAAATAATGAACAGGTAACTGAAGAAAACAGAAGGGAAATTAAAAAAAAATTCCAGAATAAATGACATTGAAAACAAGATGATTCAAAAGCTATTTGTTGCTACTGTTTAGTCGCTCAGTCATGTCTGACTCTTTGAGACTCCATGGATTGAAGCATGGCAGCCTTTGCTGTCATTAGCCATCTCCAAGAGCTTGTTCAAACTCATGTCCATGGAGTCACTGATGCCATCCAATCATTTCATCCTTTGTCATCCCCTTCTCCTCCTGCCTACAATAATTCCTAGAATCGGGGTCTTTTCTCATGTGTCAGCTCTTTGCATCAGGTGGCCAAAGCATTTGAGCTTCAGCATCAGACATTCTAATGAATATTCAGGATTGATTTACTTAGGATTGACTTCTTTGATCTCCTTGCAATCCAAGGGATGCTCAAGAGTCTTTTCCAGCACCACAGTTCAAAAGGATTAATTCCTCAGTGCTCAGCTTTCTTTATTGGTCCAACTCTCACATCCATACATGAATACTGGAAAAACCATAGCTTTGAATAGATGGACCTGTGTCAGTAATGTTATGTCTATGCTTTTCAGTATGCTGTCTAGTTTTGTCATAACTTTTCTTCCAAGGAGCAAGCATCTTTTAATTTCGTGGAGGTAGTCACCATCTTCAGTGATTTTGGACACCAAGAAAATAAAGTCTGTCACTGTTTTCATTACTTCCCCATCTATTTGCCATAAACTGATAGGACCGGATGCCATGAACTTAGTTTTTGAATGTTGAGTTTTAAGACACTCTCCCCTTTCACGTTCATCAAGAGGCTCTTTAGTTCCCCTTCACTTTCTGCCATAAAGTTGTCATCTGCTTATCTGAGGTTATTGATGTTTCACTTGGCAATCTCGATTCCATCTTGTGGTTCATCCAGCTCAGTATTTCTCATGATGTAATATGCATATACTCATCAGAGGGCAGAGAGAATGAAAACCACAATCACAGAAAATTAACCAAACTGACCACATGGACCACAGCCTAACTCATTGAGCCTGTCTAATTCAATGAAACTATGAGCCAGGCTGTGCAGGGCCACACAAGAAGGGTGGAATATGGTGGAGAACTCTGACAGAACATGGTCCACTGGAGAAGGGGATGGCAAACCATTTCAGTATTCATGCTTTGAAAAACCCATGAACAGTATGAAAAGAAAAAAAAAAAGATAGGACACTGAAAGATGAACTCCCCAGGTCAGTAAGTGCCCACTGGAGATCAGTGGAGAAATAACTGCTGAAAGAATGAAGAGACAAAGACAAAGCAAAAACAATACCCAGTTGTGGATATGACTGGTGATGGAAGCAAAGTCCAATGTTGTAAAGAGCAATATTGTATAGGAACCAAAAATGCTATATCCATGAATCAAGGCAAATTGGAAGTGGTCAAACAGGAGATGGCAAGAGAGAACATCAACATTTTAGGAATCAACAGACTAAAATGGACTGGAATGGGTGAATTTAACTCAGATGACCATTATATCTACTATTGTGGGCAAGAATCCCTTAGAAGAAACAGAGTAGCCATCATAGTCAACAAAAGAGTCTGAAATGCAGTATTTGGATGCAATCTCAAAAAACGAAAGAATGATCTCTGTTCATTTCCAAGGCAAGCCAGTTAAAATCACAGTAATCCAAGTCTATACCTGACCAGTAATGCTGAGGAAGCTGACGTTAAATGGTGCTATGAAAATCTACAAGACCTTGTAGAACTAACACTCAAAAAAGATGTCCTTTTCTTTTCTTTTTTTTTTTTCTGTGTAATGCCATTAGATCATGTTTATTAATTATTTTCTTTTTTTTCCATTTATTTTTATTAGTTGGAGGCTAATTATTTTACATCATTACAGTAGTTTTTGTCATACATTGAAATGAATTAGCCATGGATTTACATGTATTCCCCATCCCAGTCCCCCTCCCACCTCCCTCTCCACCCGATCCCTCTGGGTCATTATAGGGGACTGGAATGCAAAAATAGGCAGTCAAGAGATTCCTGGAGTAATGTGCAAATTTGACTTTCAAGTATTAAATGAAGCAGGTCAAACGCTAACCGAGTTTTGCTAAGAGGATGCACTGGTCATAGGAAACACCTTCTTCCAACAACACAAGAGAAGACTCTATACATGGACATCAAAAGATACTCAATACTGAAATCAGATTGATTAAATTCTTTGCAGCCAAAGATGGAAAATCTCTATATAGTTAGCAAAAACAAGACCGGGAGCTGACTGTGGTTCAGATGGTAGACTCCTTATTGGCAAATTCTGACTTATTTTGAAGAAAGTATGGAAAACCACTAGACCATTCAGGTATGACCTGAAGTCTGTATATTATATAGTAGAAGTGACACATAGATTCAAGGGATTAGATCTGATAGACGGAATGCCTGAAGAACGATGAATGGAGGTTCTTGACACTGTACAGGAGACAGTGATCAAGACCATCCCTAAGAAAAATAAATGCAAAAAGGAAAAATGGTTGTCTGATGAGGCCTTATAAATAGCTGAGAAAAGAAGAGAAGCTAAAGGCAAAGGAGAAAAGGAAAGATATACCCATTTGAATGCAGAGTTCCAAAGAAGAGCAAGGAAATATAAGAAAGCCTTCCTCAGTGATCAATGCAAAGAAATAGAGGAAGACAGTAGAATGGGAAAGACTAGAGATCTCTTCAAGAACATTAGAGATACCAAGGAAAGATTGGCAAAAGATGGGCAAAGATGGACATCATGCAAAGATGGGCACAATAAAGCACAAAAGTGGTATGCACCCAACAGAAGCAGAAGATATTAAGAAGAGGTGGCAAGAATACACAGAAGAACTGTACAAAAAAGATTGTAGTGACTCAGATAATCACAATGCTGTGATCACTCACCTAGACCCAGACTTCCTGGAGCATAAAGTCAAGTGGGCCTTAGGAAGCAACACTACAAACAAAGCTAGTGAAGGTGATGGAATTTCAATTGAAAATTTTTCAAATCCTAAAAAATGATGCTTTGAAAGTGCTGCAGTCAATATGTCAGCAAATTTGGAAAACTCAGCAGTGTCCACAGGACTGGAAAAGGTCAGTTTTCATTTCAATCCCAAGGAAAGGCAATGCTAAAAATGTTCAAACTACTGCACAATTGCACTCATCTCACATGCTAACAAAGTAATGCTCAAAATTCTTTGAGCCGTGCCTCAACAGTACTTGAACCATGAAATTCCAGATGTTCAAGCAGGTTTTAGAAAAAGCAGAGGAACCAGAGATCAAACTACCAACATCTATTGGATCATAGAAAAAGCAAGAGAATTCCAGAAAAACATCTACTTCTGCCTTATTGACTCTGACAAAACTTTTGACTGTGTGGATCACAAGTAACTGGAAAATTCTTAAAGAGATAGGAACACCAGGCCTCCTGATCTGCCTCCCGAGAAATTTGTATGCAGGTCATGAAGCAGCAGTTAGAACTGGAAATGGAATAGCAGATTGGTTTCATATCAGAAAGGAGTACATCAAGGTTGTGTATTGTCACTCTGCTTATTTAACTTATATGCAGAGTACATCATGCAAAATTCTGGGCTGAATGAAGCACAAACTGGAATCAAGATTGCTGGGAGAAATATCAATAGCCTCAGATATGCAGATGACACCACCCTTAAGGTAGAAGGTGAACAAGAACTAAAGAGCTTCTTGATGAAAGTGAAAGAGGAGAGTGAAAAAGTTGGCTAAAAACTCAACATTCAAGAAACTAAGATCATGTCATCCAGTCCCATCACTTCATGGCAAGAGAATGGTAAAACAGTGGAAACTGAGTGAGACTTTATTTTCTGGGGGGGCTCCAAAATCACTGCAGATAGTGACTGCAGCCCTGAAATTAAAAGACACTTTCTCCTTGAAAGAAAAACTATGACCAACCTAGACAGCATATTAAAAAGTAAAGACATTACTTTACCAACAAAGGTCTGTCTAGTCAAAGCTATGGTTTTTCCAGTAGTCATGTATGGATGTGAGAGTTGGACTATAAAGAAAGCTGAGCACTAAAGAATTGATGCTTTTGAACTGTGGTGTTGAAGAAGACTCTTGAGAGTCCCTTTGACTGCACAGAGATCCAACCAGTCAGTCCTAAAGGAAATCAGTCCTGAATATTTATTCCAAGGACTGATGCTGAAGCTGAAACTCCAATAAATTGGCCACATAATGTGAAGAACTGACTCGTTCAAAAAAACCCTGATGCTGAAAAAGACAGAAGGCATGAGGAGAAGGAGATGACAGAGGATGAGATGTTTGGATGGCATCACCAACTTGATGGACATGAATTTTAGTAAGCTTTGGGAGTTGGTGATGGACAGGGAAGCCTGGCATGCTGAAGTCCATGGGGTTACAAAAAGTCAGGAACTGAACTGAACTGAACTAAATCTGCATGTAAGTTAAATAAGCAGGGTGACAATATACAGCTTAACGTACTCCTACCCAATTTAGAACCAGTCCCTTGTTCCATGTCCAGTTCTAACTTTTGCTTCTTGACCTGCACACAGGTTTGTGAGGAGGCAGGTCAGGTGGTCTGGTATGCCCATCTCTTTAAGGATTTTCCACAGTCCAACCAGTCCATCCTAAAGGATATCAGTCCTGGGTGTTCATTAGAAGGACTGATGCTGAAACTGAAACTCCAATACTTTGGCCACCTCATGCGAAGAGTTGACTCATTGGAAAAGACGCTGATGCTGGGAGGGATTGGGGGTATGAGGAGAAGGGGATGACAGAGGATGAGGTGGCTGGATGGCATCACTGACTCAATGAACTTGAGTTTGAGTAAACTCCGGGAGTTTGTGATGGACAGGGAGGCCTGGTGTGCTGCGATTCATGGGGTCGCAAAGAGTCGGACACAACTGAGTGACTGAACTGAACTGAACTGAACTGAACAGTTTGTTGTGATCCACATAGTCAAAGGCTTTAGCGTAGTCAATGAAGCAGAATTAGATTTTTTTTTCTGTAATTCTCTTGCTTTTTCTATGATCCAAGTAATGTTGACAGTTTGATCTCTGGTTCCTCTGCCTTTTCTCAATTTAGCTTGAACATCTGGAATTTCATGGTTGAGTACTGTTGAAGCCTAGCTTGGAGAATTTTGATCATTACTTTGCTGACATGTGAAGTGATTTCAATTGTGCCATAGTCTGAACATTCTTTGGCATTGCCCCTCTTGAAATGCGAATGGAAGCTAACCTTTTCCAGTCCTGTGGCCACTGCTGAGTTTTCCAAATTTGCTAGCATATTTAATGTTACACTTTAACAGCATCTTCTTTTAGGATTTGAAATAGCTCAACTGGAATTCCATCACCTCCACTAGCTTTGTTCAAAGTGATGCTCCCATAGACCCACTTGACTTCACACTCCAGGATGTCTGGCTCTAAGTGAGTGATCTCATCATAATGGATATTTAGATCATGAAGATCTTTTTTGTATAGTTCCTCTCTGTACTCTTGCCTCCTCTTCTTAACATCTTCTGCTTCTGGTATGTCCATACTGTTTCTTTCCTTACCGTGCCCATCTTTAGATGAAATATGCCCTTGGCATCTCTAATTTTATTGAAGATATCTCTAGTCTTTCCCATTCTATTGTTTTCCTCTATTTTTTTTTTTTTTTTTTGTATTGATCATTTAGGAAGGCTTTCTTACCTCTACTTGCTATTCTTTGGAACTCTACATTCAGATGAATATATCTTTCCTTTTCTCCTTTTCCTTTTTCTTTTCTTTTCTCAGCTCTTTGTTAGTCCTCCTAGACAGCCATTTCGCTTTGTTGCATTTATTTTCTTTTGGATTGTTTTGGTCACTGCCTCATTACAATGTTATGAACCTCTGTCTATAGTTTTTTAGGCACTTTATCAGATCTAATCCCTTGAATCTATTTTTCACTTTCAATCTATAATCATAAGGGATTTCACTTAAGTCATACCTGAATGGTCTATTGGTTTTCCCTACTTTCTTCAATTTAAATATGAATTTGGTAATATGGAGTTCATGATCTGAGCCACAGTCAGCTCCCAGTCTTGATTTTTCTGACTGTATAGACTGTAAAATTGATAGCCAATAAGAATTTGCTGTATGACTCAGGTAACTCCTAAAGGGTCTGTAACCACCTAGAGTGGTGGGATGAGGAGGGACATGGGAGGGAGGTTCAAGAAGGAGGGGATATATGTATACCTATATCTGATTCATGTTGATATTTGGCAGAAAACAACAAAATCCCCTAAAACAGTTATCCTTCAGTTAAATAAAAATAGGTAAAATCAGATTAAAAATATTAATTTACAGGGAGGAAAAAACTTAAAAATGCCAGAAGAGATCTTGGAAACTAGAAATTCAGTGGTAATTATATATTTAAATTATCCATAAATTATTTATTTAAGTGAAAGTTGTAAAACATACTTGAGAAAGTCTTCAAGGATATAGGGAAAAAGTCAGAAATGAAAAATAGTAGTGAAAATTTAAAATTAGAGAAATATATCAGGATGTCCAACATTCAGTTCATAGCAGTTCTAGGAAAAGAGATGAGACAAAGCACGGTGGGGTGAGTACCAAATAAATATTTCAAAATAAAATTGATGCCTTGGATAGTGTGGTATTCCTTATTTAAAGTGTCTATTTGTTACTCAATACAGTAGTGTATTTTATAGAGAAAAAAAACATTGGTTACATGTGCATGTTGGAAATCAGAATTGGTTTAATAACAATGCTAAGTTCTGAAAAGTAATGGATAAATGGTCTCAGAATTATTAATTAAAAATATTTACAATTGAACCAAACTATAACAAGTGTGCTGGTTGTCTTAGATATTTTCAGACAATCAAAACTCCTTAAGAAATTCCCATCCCATTCATGCTTTCCTAGGAAACATCTTGAGATGTTCTAGCAAATTCAAATACAATCCAACAAAAGAGAAAGACATATCTAGGAAATGGGAAGACTGACACTACAGGCAAATAAGGCAATCTTCGGTAAGATGGTGATGGAAACCTAAGTTTGTATCATGCATCAGCACAGGAAGAAAGTGTTATGGGTTAAAGATGAAGATGATATTCCAGGCAACAATATACTAAAAAAGGAAAGTATAAAAATATGTGAAGTATTGAGATATATTTTACACAGATTTTGAATAATCTTGGTATGCTGCTGCTGCTGCTAAGTCACTTCAGTCGTGTCCAACTCTGTGCAATCCCATAGATGGCAGCCCACCAGGTTTCCCTGTCCCTGGGATTCTCCAGGCAAAAATAATGGAGTGGGTTGCCATTTCCTTTCCCAATGCATGAAAGTGAAAAATGAAAGTGAAGTCGCTCAGTTGTGTCCGACTCTTAGCAACCCCATGGACTGCTGCCTACCAGGCTCCTCTGTCCATGGGATTTTCCAGGCAAGAGTACTGGAGTGGGGTGCCATTGCCTTCCCCAAATCTTGTTATAATTAGTTGCAAAAGTAAGCAAAGAAGAAAATTTTGAAATTGTTGCTGTCAAGAGGGGAAAATTAGGGCAAGAAAGAAAACTTAGTCTTTGCAAACAATATAATTCATTTGAATAATATTTACATAGTAATAAAAATGTAAAGCATAATTATTGATCTAGAAAATTTATTGTATAACTATATTTAGAATATGATGAAACTGTTGGTGTATCCATATGTAGTGTGGAGCAGGGAAGTGACAAAGACCAACATATTCACTACATTAATGGAAATCAGTATGCCTAAAACTATCGAATGAAGAAGTGGTCAATCAAGGATCTTGTTAGAGATTTGTAGAGGCAAATACCAAAAGTAAAAGCTAACAGAGTTGGAAGTGATTGTCTTTTCAAGCAAGAAATGTGGCTTAAATTTTATAGATTTTTTTATTTTTTAACATGTCTATGTAAACTCCTGAGAATAACTACATGAACAATAAGATGAAAAATGGCTAAGAGAGTTTATGCTAACAAAACTATGGGTAAATTCATGTCATAAAAATGTTAGAATATTTCTAAAAGACACTGGACAGCTGGGACAATGGGCAATATTCCTATTGCCTTCATAAGTAGAATATTTTGACAGAGATACTCAAAACAGTGTCCTCCACACTGATACAATTAGGATCACTTAAAAACTATTCAGATATGTAAATATTTTCAGATTTTTTGAGGTATAATTGGCAAATAAAATTGTAAGATATTTAAAGAAGAGTTCATTGCAATAATTTTATGTATGTATTTTGTTGTTCAGTAGCTAAGTTGTATTCTACTCTTTGAGACTTCATGGACTGGAGCATGCCAGTCTTCCCTGTCCTTCACTATCTCTCAGTTTGTTCAAGCTCATCTCCACTGAGTTGGTGATGCCATTCAACAATCTCATCCTCTGTCAACCCCTTCTCCTCATGCCCTCAATCTTTCCCAGCATAAGGGTCTTTTCCAGTGAGTCAGCACTTCACATCAGGTGGCCAAAGTACTGGAGCTTCAGCTTCAGCATCAGTCCTTCCAGTGAATAGTCAGGACTGATTTCCTTTAGGATTGACTGGTTGGATCTCTTTGCTGTCCATCAGACTCTCAAGAGTCTTCTCCAGCACAATTTGAAAGCATCAGTTCTTCAGACCTCAGCCTTCTTTATGGTCCAACTTTCAGATCTATATATGACTAATAGAAAAACCATAGCTTTGACTGTACGGACTTTTGTCAGCAAAGTGATGTCTCTGCTTTTTACTATGCTGTCTAGGTTGGTCATAGTTTTTCTTCCAAAGAGGTAGCATCTTTTAATTCATGGCTGCAGCCACTGTACACAGTGATTTTGGAGCTCATGAAAATAGTCTGTTACTGGTTCCATGTTTTGCCCATCTATTTGCCATGAAGTGATGGGACTGGGTGCCATGATGTTAGTTTTTTGAATGTTGAGATTTGAGCCAGCTTTTTTACTCTCCTCTTTCACCTTCATTGAGAGACTCTTAGTTTCTTTTTGTGTTCTGCTATCTGGGTGGCATCATTTGCATATCTGAAGTTATTGGTATTTCTCCCGGCAATCTTAATTCCAGTTAATGATTCATTTAGTGTGGTATTCTGCATATTGTGATCTGCATATAAATTAAATAAGCAGGGGGACAGTATATGACCTCAATTTTGAACCAGTCCTTTGTTCCATGTCCGGTTCTAACTATTGCTTGTTGACCTGCATAAAGGTTTCTCGGGAGGCAGGTGAGGTGTTCTGGTATACTCATCTTTAAGAATTTTCCAGTTTGTAGTAATCCACACAGTGAAGGGCTTTAACATAGTTAATGAGGTATAAGTAGATATTTTTCTAGAATTGTCTTGCTTTTTCTTTGATCCAATGAATGTTGACAATTTGATCCCTGGTTTCTCTATCTTTTCTAAATCCAGCTTGTACATCTGGAAGTTCTCAGTTCATGTTAATATTGAAGCCTAGCTTGAAGGAATTTGAGCATTACCTTGCTAGTATTTGAAAGGAGTGCAACTGTGTGGTAGTTTGAACATTGTTTGGCATTGCCCTTCTTTGACATATGTATACATTGTGTCAGTATTCTCACCACTTATTTAATTAACATTATGTCACATGTTTGTCTTTTTTAATGAATTCATAATAAGGGATAACATGATCTGCCTGGCTTATTTCACTTAGCATAATGCCCTTGAGGTCCACACATTTTGCAAATGGCAGAATTTTCTTCTTTATCATAGTTGAATAATATTCTATTATACATATATACCACACCTTTATCCATTCATCTGTTGACAGATACTTAGGTTGTTTCTACATCTTGGTTGTTTTGAATGGTGCTGCAATAAATATGGGAGTGCAGATTTCTCTCTGATATACTTTAAAACATTTTTTATATAAATCCAGAATTTTAAATGCTGGATCATATTGTAGCTCTATTTTCAATTTCTGGAGAAATCTCTATACCATTTTCTCTAGTGGCTGCACGAATTTGCATTCTTAAAAACACTGCCCAAGTGTTCCCTTTTCTCTACATTTTTTGTCAACACTTTTAATCTCTTTTTGTTGATAGCCATTCTGACAGGTATGAAGTGACATCTATTGTGGTTTTGGTTTGCATTTCTTTGATCATTAGTAATGTTGGGCACCTTTGCATGTACCTGTTGGCTATCTTGATGCTATTCTAAATATAATTGTTTTATTAATTTCATTTTTGGAGCATTCATTGTTAGAGTACAGAAACGCAATTGACTTTTATATATTGATAATGTATCTTGCATAGTAGCTGAATTCACTTATTGCTACTAATAAATTATTGGTGTTTTATTTTTAAGATGTTTCTCCATACAATATTATATCATCTATAGATAGAGACAGTTTTACTTCTTACACACCAGAAAGTTTTTTCTTAATTTTTCTTTCTTGCCTAATTATCTTGTCTATAGACAATAGCACAACACTAAATACATTTGTTGAAAATGAATACCCTGTCTTGTTCCTATATTGGGAGGAAAAGTATTTTATTTTCTTTTTTACTATTAACTTTAAGTTATATTTAGATTACTTTGAATTTTTTAAAGTTTAATTAAGTCCCGTTTGTTTATTTTGTTTTTATTTCCATTACTCTTTCAGACAGATGCAAAAAGATACTTCTATAATTTATGTCAAAGATATCCTGTCTATGCTGTCCTGTCTATGCTGTCCTGTAATGCATACAGTCTTACATTTAGGTATTAACAATTTGAATTTATTTTTATATATGATATTAGAGAATGCATTAGTTTCATTCTTTAACAGGTAACTGTCCAGTATTCCCAGTGCCATTTATCGAAGAGACTGTCTTTTCTCCATTGTATATTCTTATATCTTTTGGCATAGATTAATTGACCATAGGTACAAGGGTTTATTTCTGGGCTTTCTACATGCTGCATTTTTGCTACAGAAGAGAAGCAAAAAGCAAAGGAGAATGGGAAAGGTACACTCAACTGAATGCAAAGTTGCAAAGAATAGCATGGAGAGACAAGAAGGTCTTCTTCAATGAACAGTGCTTAAATCTAGAAGAAAACAACAGAAGGGAAAAGACTGGAGATCTCTTCAGGAAGATTGAAGATATCAAGGGAACATTTAACCCAAATATGGCACAATAAAGGACAGAAAAGGTGGAGACTTAGTAGATGCTGAAGAGATCAAGCAGGGATGGAAAGAATACATGGAAGAACTGCACTAAAAAGATCTTAATGAATCAGATAACTACAATGGGTTCAGTCACCCAGAGCTAGACATTTTGGAGAGGGAAGTCAAGTGGGCCTTAGGAAGCACTGTTATTAATAAGAATAGTGGAAAGCTGGAAATAGAACTGCCATATGACCCAGCAATCCCCTTCTGGGCATACACACCAAGGAAACCAGATCTGAAAGAGACACATGCACCCCAATGTTCATCGCAGCACTGTTTATAATATCCAGGACATGGAAGCAACCTAGATGCCCATCAGCAGACGAATGGATGAGAAAGCTGTGGTACATATACACCATGGAATATTACTCAGCCATTAAAAAGAATTCATTTGAATCAGTTCCAATGAGATGGATGAAACTGGAGCCCATTATACAGAGCGAAGTAAGCCAGAAAGATAAAGACCATTACAGTATACTAACACATATATATGGAATTTAGAAAGATGGTAACGATAACCTTATATGCAAAACAGAAAAAGAGACTCAGATGTATAGAACAGACTTGTGGACTCTGTGGGAGAAGGCGAGGGTGGGATGTTTCAAGAGAACAGCATCGAAACATGTATATTATCTAGGGTGAAACAGATCACCAGCCCAGGTTGGATGCATGAGACAAGTGCTCGGGCCTGGTGCACTGGGAAGACCCAGAGGGATCGGGTGGAGAGGGAGGTGGGAGGGGGGACCGGGATGGGGAATACATGTAAATCCATGGCTAATTCATGTCAATGTATGACAAAACCCACTGCAATGTTGTAAAGTAATTAGCCTCCAACTAATAAAAATAAATGGAAAAAAAAAGAATAGTGGATATGATAGACTTCCAGTAGAACTATTCAAAACTCTAAAGGATGATGCCATCAAGGTGCTGCATTCAATATGTCAGCAAATCTGGAAGACCCAGCAGTGGCCACAGGACTCGAAAAGGTCAATCCTCATCCCAATTTCCAGTAATGTGCTTATCATCTGGCAATTAGAATCATCTTCCATGTTAGTAAGTGAAGTGAAAGTTGCTCAGTCATGTCTGACTGTTTATAACCCCATGGACTATAACCTGTCAGTCTCTGAAGTCCATGAAATTCTCCAGACAGGAATAGTGGAATGTGTTTCCATTCCCTTCTACAGGGGATCTTCCCAACCCATGGATCAAATCCAGGTATCCCACATTGCAGGTGGATTCTTTACCATCTGAGCCACCAGGGAGTCATGAATACAGGAGTGTGTATCCTATCCATTCTCCAGGGGATCTTCCTGTCACAGGAATCAAACTGAGATCGCCTGCATTGCAGGCAGATTCTTTACCAGCTAAGTTATCAGAGATATGCTAGTAAGGTCATGCTTAAAATCTTGCATGCTAAGCTTCAGCATTATGTGAACCAACAACTTCCAGATGTCCAAGCTAGGTTCAGAAAAGGAAGAGGAACCAGAGATCAAATTTCCAACATTCACTGGATCATAAAGAAGGCAAGGGAATTCCAGAAAAACAACTACCTCTGTTTCATCAATTATGTTAAAGCCTTTGACTGTGTGCATCGTAACAAACTGCTACAAGTTCTTAAAGAGATGGGAATACCAGACCATCTTACCTGTCTCCTGAGAAACCTCCATGAGGGTCAAGAAGCAACAGTTAGAACCCTGTATGGAACAACTGATTGGTTTAAGATCGAGAAAGGAATATGAAAGAGTTGTCTGCTGTCATGCTGTTTGTTTAACCTATATGCTGAGCACCTCATGAAAAATGCCAGCTGGACGAGTTATAAGATAGAATAAAGACAGGCAGGAGAAACATCAGCAACCTCAGATATGTGGATGATAACAATTTAACGGCAGGAAGCGAAGAGGAACTAAAGAACCTCTTGATGAGGATGAAGGAGGAGAGTGAAAGAACTGGCTTAAAACTAAATATTAAAAAAAAAAAAAAAAAAAACTAGAATCATGACATTTGACCCCATTCCTTCATGGAAAAAAGAAGGGGAAAGGTGAAAGTGTGACACATTTCCTCTTCTTGGGCTCTAAAATCACTGAGGATGGTGACTGCAGCCATGAAATCAGAAAATGATTGCTTCTTGGTAGGAAAGCGATGAAAAACTTAGATAGGGTGTTAAAAAGCAGATACATTACTCTACCAACAAAGCTCTGTATATTCAAGGCTATGGTCTTCCAGTAGTCATGTACAATTGTGAGAGCTGGACCATAAAGAAGGCACAGCACCAAAGAACTGATGCCTTCAAAGTGTGGTGCTGGAGAAGACTCCTGAAAGTCCCTTGAACAGCAAGGAGACCACACCAGTCAATCTCAAGGAAAATCAACCCTGAGTACTCATTGGAAGGACTGATGCTGAAGCTCACGCTCCAATATTTTGGTCATCTAATGCCAACAGCTCACTCATTGAAAAAGTCTCTGATGCTGGAAAAGATTGAAGGCCGAAAGAGAAGAGGATGTCAGAGGATGAGACGGCTGGATGGCATTACCCTTGAAATGGACGTGACCTTGGGCAAACTTCGGAAGTTGGTGGGAGACAGGGAGGCCTGGTGTACTGCAGTCCATGGGGTCACAAAGAGTCAGACATGACTGGGCGACTGAACAACAACAATTGACTGTAGATACATGGGTTTATTTCTGGGCTTTCTGTCATTCTATACTGGTATATGTCTATTTTTGTGCCATACTGTAGCTTTGTAGTAGAATCTGAATTCAGGGGTCCTGATTCTTCCAGCTCTATTCTTTCTCAAATTAGCATTGATTTCTTGTGATTTATTGTGGTTGCATGCAAATTTTACATTTTTTTTAATTCTAGTTCTGTGAAAATAATGCCATGGTAATTTGATAGAGATTGCATTCAATCTATAGATTGCTTTGGGTAGTATAGTTATTTTGGTGGTATTTATTCTTCCAAACCAAGAACACAGTACATCTTTCAATCTGTTTGCATTGTCTTAATTTTCTTTCATGAGCATCTTTTAAGTTTTCATAGTATAGTCCTTTTGCCTCCTTAGTTAGGTTTATTCTTAGGTATTTTATTCTTTCAGATGTACTGGTAAAAGGGACTCTTTGCTTAAATTCCTTTTCTGATATTTCATTGTTAAGGTATGCAATGCAACAGATTTCTGTATATTAATTTTGTATCTTACAATTTTATCAAACTCGTTAATTAATGAGTGCTAGTAGTTTTTTTGTTAGCATCTTTATGTTTTCTACCTATAGTATCATGTCATTTGCAAATAGTGAGTTTTACTTCTTCTTTATCAATTGGGACTATTTATATATATATTTTTCATTCTCTGATTATTATGGCTAGGACTTTTTCAATAATGATTTAAAAAAAAGGGCATCCTTGTTCTGTTCCTGATTTTAGAGGAGATGTTTTCAGCTTTTCACTATTGAGTATGATGTTAGCTATGGGTTTGTCATATATGGCCTTTACTATTTTGAGGTAGGTTCCCTCTATTCCTACTTTATGGAGTTTTTTTCTTTATCATAAATGGATGGTGAATTTTATTCAAAGCTTTTTCTGCATCTATGTGATGATCATATGATTTCATTATTCTATTTGTTAATGTAGTGCATCACATTGATCTGCAAATATGGAAAAAAAAATACTTGCATCCTTGGGATAAATCCCACTTGATCATGGTGTGTGACCTTTTAATGCATGTTAAATACATTTTGCTAGTATTACATTGATGACTTTTGTGTCTATGTTCATCAGGGATATTGGCCTGTAGTTTTTTGAGGTATCTTTGTCTGGTTTTGGTATTAGAGTGATTGTGGTCTCATAAAATAAGTTTGGGATTGTTCTTTTCTCTACAAATATTTTGGAATTGTTTCAGAAGTATAGATGCAAATTTCTTTTCTAAAACTTAGTGAGAATTTAACTGTGAAGACATTTGGTCTTGGACTTTTGTTTGTTAAATTTTAATCACAGTTTCAACTTCAATACTTGTGATTGTTCTGTTCATATTTTCTATTTTTTTCTGGTTCAATCTTCGAAGATTAAACCTTTCTAAGAATTTGTCCATTTCTTCTAGGATATCCGTTTTTTTCTTTTTTCTTTTTGGTAATATAGTTGCTTGTAATAGTCTCTTATGGTCCTTTATATTTCTGTGGTGTCATTTATAACAACTTCCTTTTATTTATAAATTTTTTGACTTGGTCCCTATGCCTATTTCTTATATGAGTTTGGCTAAAGAGTTATCAATTTAGTTTATCTTTTCTAAGAATAAGCTTTTAGTTTGATTGATCTTTTATATTGTTTTATGATTCTCTGTTTAATTTATTCCTGCTCTGATTTTTATCATTTATTACCCTATGCTAGCTTCCAGTTTTGCTTATTCTTCTTTCTGTAGTTGCTTTAGATATAAGTTGAAGTTGCTTATTTGATACTTTTCTTGATTGCTGAGTTAGGCTTGTATGGCTATAAACTTCCCTCTTCAGTTCATTTCAGTTCAGTCACTCAGTAGTGTCCAACTCTTTGCAACCCCATGAACTGTAGCATGCCAGGCCTCCCTGTCCATCACCATCTCCCGGAGTTCACCCAAACCTATGTCCATGGAGTCGGTGATGCCATCCAACCATCTCATCTTGTGGCGTCACCTTCTCCTCCGGCCCTCAATCTTTCCCAGCATCAGGGTCTTTTCAAATGGGTCAGCTCTTCGAATTAGGTGGCCAAAGGATTGGAGTTTCAGCTTCAACGTCAGTCCTACCAATGAACACCCAGGACTGATCTCCTTTAGGATGGACTGGTTGGATCTCCTTGCAGTCCAAGGGACTCTCAAGAGTCTTCTCAAACACCACAGTTCAAAAGCATCCATTTTTCTGCACTCACCTTTCTTTATAGTCCAACTCTTACATCCATACGTGACCACTGGAAAAACCATAGCCTTGACTAGACGGACCTTTGTTGGAAAAGCAATGTCTCTGCTTTTTAATGTGCTGTCTAGGTTGGTCATAACTTTCCTTCCAAGGAATAAGTGTCTCTTAATTTCATGACTGCAATCACCATCTGCAGTGATTTTGGAGCCCCCCAAAAATAAAGTCAGCCACTGTTTCCATTGTCTCTCCATCTATTTGCCATGAAGTTATGGCAAATCACTTCTGTATCCATAAGTCTGTTATCTATGTCTGAGTCTCTATTTCTGCCCTGCAAATAGGTTCATCTGTAGTATTTTTGTGGGTTTCATATATGCATTAACATATGATATCTGCTTTTCTCTTTCTGACTTACTCTATTCTGTATAACTTCACTATCACTGACTCAAGTTTGCCTCTATGTCCTGGCTATTGTAAATAGTTCTGCAATGAACATTGGTGTGAATGTGTCTTTTTCAATTCGGGTATATGCTCCCTTGTAGGATTGCTGGGCCATATGACAGATTTGTTCCTAGTTTCTAAAGAAAGCTCCATACTGTTCTCCATAGTGGCTGTATCAACTTACATTCCTACCAACAGTACAAGGGGCTTCGCTTTTCTTCACATCCTATCCAGTATTTACTGATTCTTCGATGATGGCCATTCTGACCAGTGTGAGGTGACACCTCATTGTAGTTTTGATTTGCATTTCTCTAATAATCAGCAAATCTGTTTTCAGCTCAGGAAGCAACAGAATTGGACATGGAAAAACAGACTGGTTCCAAATCAGGAAAGGAGTACATGAAGGCTCTATGTTGTCACATTGCTTATTTAGCTTATACGTAGAGTACATCACAAGAAAGGCTGGGTTGGAGGAAGAACAAGCTGGAATCAAGATTGCTGGTAGAAATATCAATAACCTGAGATATGTAGATGACACCACCCTTATGCCAGAAAGCAAAGAAGAAACAAAGGGCCTTCTGATGAAAGTGAAAGAGGAGAGTGAAAAAGTTGGCTTAAAGCTCAACATTCAGAAAACTAAGATCATGGCATCTGGTCCCATCACTTCATGGCAAATAGATGGAGAAACAGTGGAAACAGTCACAGACTTTTTTGGGTTCCAAAATCACTGCAGATGGTGACAGCAGCCATGGAATTAAAAGATGCTTACTCCTTGGAAGAAAACTTATGACAGCCTAGACAGCATATTAAAAAGCAGAGACATTGCTTTGCCAACAAATGTCCATCTAGTCAAACCCATGGTTTTCCAGTAGTCATGCATGGATGTGAGAGTAGGACTATAAAGAAAGCTGAGCTCTGAATAATTGATGCTTTTTAACTGTGGTGTTGGAGAAGACTCTTAACGAGTCCCTTGGACTGCAAGGAGATCCAACCAGTCAATCGTAATGGAAATCAGTCCTGACTATTCATTGGAGGATCTGATGCTGAAGCTGAAACTCCAATAATTTGGCCACCTGATGTGAAGAGCTGACTCATTTGAAAAGAACCTGATGCTGGGAAAGATTGAAGGCAGGAGGAGAAGAGGACAACAAGAGGATGAGATTGTTGGATGGCCTCACCAGCTCAATGAACATGAGTTTGGGTGAACTCCAGTGTTTGGCGATGGACAGGGAAGCCCGGCATGCTGCGGTCCATGGAGCCATGGAGTCCATGCAGTCCATGGAGTCGAGTCAGACATGACTGAGCTACTGAACTGAACTGAACTGAATAATGAGCAATATTGACCTTTTGTTTTCATGTGTTTGATACCCATTTTCATGTCTTCTTTGGAGTAATGTCTGTTTAGATTTTCTGCACGTGGTTTTTTGATTGGATTGTTTGTTTTTCTTATGTTGAGCTGTATGAGCTGGTTGTATATCTTGGAGATTAATCTTTTGTCCCTTACTTCATTTGCAATTATTTTCTCCAATTCTAAGCACTGCCTTTTCATCTTGTTTACGATTTCCTTTGCTGTGCAACAGCTTTTAAGTTTATTTAAGTCCTATTTACTTTTTTTGTTTTGTTTTTATTTCCATTCCTCTAGGAGTTTGGTCAGAGTGGATCTTGCTGTGATTTGTGTCAAAAAATGTTCAACCTATGTTTTTCTCCAAGAGTTTTGTAGTTTCTGGTCTCACATTTAGATCTTTAATATAGATGTCTGACTTGTGGTTAGTATGAGGAGTTATCATAACAATCAGTATATACATGTATATAAATTTTAAGTTGCTGATTTCTTAACTTCACATGTGTTTTAAAGACCTTGAATTTGTACTCTCCTCTCTCATGATTACTGGTTTTGATATTGTATCTGTATGTGAATTATTGCTTATCTTTACTGCGTGTTTGTCATCTCTTCTTAAACACTTCTGCTTCTGTTAGGTTCTATCTTTTTATGGTGCCCATCCTTGTATGAAATGTTCCCTAAAAGATGATGCTGTTAAAGTGCTGCACTCACTATGTCAGAAAATTTGGAAAACTCAGCAGTGGCCACACAACTAGAAAAGGTCAGTTTTCATTTCAATCACAAAGAAGAGAAATTCCAAAGAATATTCAATCTAGCATATAATTGCCTTCATTTCACATGCTAGCAAGGTTATACTCAAAGTCCATATAGTCAAGCCTATGGTCTTTACAACATTCATGTACAGATGTGAGAGATGGACCATAAAGAATGGACCAAAGAATTGATGCTTTAGAATTGTGGTGTTAGAGAAGACTCTTTTGAGTCCTTTGGACTGCAAGGAGATCAAACCAGTCAATCCTAAATGAAATAAACTCTGAATATTCATTTGAAGGACTGATGCTGAAACTGAAGCTCCAATACTTTGGCCACCTGATGCCAAGAGCTGACTCATTGGAAAAGACCCTGATGCTGGAAAAGTTTGAAGCCAAAAGGAGAAGGGGGCAGCAGAGGATGAAATGGTTAGATAGAATCCTCAATTCAATGGACATGAATTTGAGCAAACTACAAGAGATAGTAAAGGATAGAGGAACCTGGCTTGTTGCACTCCATGGTGCCACAAAGAGCCAAATACCACTTCATAACTGAACATCTACAACAAAGCTGTGTGCTTGCCTTTACCAACGAGTTTTCCCATTTCATAATCTTCATGTTTCTTTTTGTGACCTTGACTTTTTCGACTAGAGAAGTGCCTTTAGTATTTGTTGTAAAATTGTTTTTTGGTGGTACTGAATTTGTTTAGCTTTTGTTTTCTGTAAAATTTTTGTTTTTCTCCATTGAATCTGAATGAGATTCTTTGTAGGTAGAGTAGTCTTGGTTGTAAGTTTTTCCTTTCATAACTTTAAATATATTGTGAGACTCCCTTCAGGTTTGCAGAGTTTCTAATGATACACATATTGTGATTTTCTTGTGCTATTTGTTGCTTTTGCCTTGTTGTTTTTAATATTTTCTCTTTGTTTTTAATTTTTGTCATGTTGATTATTGTGTATTTTAGCGAATTCTTACTTTGATTAATCCTGTATCGGATTCTGTGTACTTCCTAGACTTGTTTTACTGTTTCTTTTTCCACACTAGAGTAGTTTTCATTCATTATGTCTTCAATATGTTCTCGGGTCCTTTTTCTCTTTCTGGGACTCCTAATTTGCAATGCTGGTGCATTTGATATTGTCCCAGAAGTTTCTTAAACTGTCCTCATTTATTTTCATTCTCTTCTCTTTATTCTATTCTTCAGCAGTAATTTCCATCACTTTTTGTCCCAACTCACTGCTCTTTTCTTCTGCATCAATTATTCTGCTATTTATTCCTTCTAGTCTATTTTTCATTTTGGTTATTTTAGTCTTCAACTCTGTTTGGTTGTTCTTTATATTTTCTAATTCTTGCTAAAATTTTCTTATAGCCTGTCTTTCTGTAAATGCCTCCTTTTCCTGAGTTCTTAGATCACATTTACAATCATTACTCTAAAATCTTTCTCAGATAGATTGTCTTCCTCCACTTTTCTCTTCTTCTGGATCATGTTCTTTGCTATCACATTTTGTTCAAACATCTATTGCATTTTTTAATGCAGTAGCTTATTTATATTTTTAACTTTGGAGAATTGACTATATATTGCAGTTGTTCACTCCCATCTTCTCTCCTAATATCCAGGGACCATTTTGTACCAGGTTGGGTTCTGACATTTGTTTGTAGATTCAGATCTATAGAATGAAAGATCATAGATTTCTCCTTTATGGTGTCTGCCCCATAATGTGTTAGGTTGCTCTAGAGATTTGTGCTAGCATCCTGGTTGAAGGAGCTGGGGCCTGATCCCTGGTGTTTGGAGCTGTGTTTTGGCCTTTTGGTGGCAGAGCCATGTCAAGGAACATGTGTACAAGTTGTTTATTCAGAAAAAAAATTTTAGGTAGCTTGTCTGTTGATGGGTAGGGCTATGTTCTCACCATTTCATTTATTTGGCCTGATGTGTCCCAGCATTGAAACCTAAAGTTTATGGCTTGGGGCCTGGTCAAGGTGCTTATGATGAAGCAATATATCTGCTAACAGGAAGAATTCACATAGATAAATACTCCTTGATATATCTGCCACCAGCTTTTATGACCCTGAGAGAGTTAGAGCTGCCCCTTGAGTCACCAGAAATTCCATCAAGACTATCAGGTAAGTCTGGCCAAGGCTCCTGTGAAGTCACTGCTTTTTCTCTGAGTCCTGGTATACATGAGACCTTTTGTGTACCCTCAAAGAATGGAGAACATGGCATCCGGTCCCATCACTTCATGGCAAACAGATGAGGGAAAAATTGAAACAGTAGCAGATTTTATTTTCTTGGGCTTCAAAATCACTGCAGACGGTGACTACAACTGTGAAATTAAAAGACACGTGCTCTTTGGAAGTAAAACTATGAAAAACCTATACAGCATATTAAAAAGCAGAGACATCACTTTGCTTACAAAGGTCAATATAGTCAAAGCTATAGGTTTTCCAGTAGTCATGTGTGGATGTGAGAGTTGGACTATGAAGAATGCTGAACACCAAAAAATTGATGCTTTCTAACTGTGGTGCTGAAGATGACTCTTGAGAGTCCATTGTACAGCAAGGAGATGAAACCAGTCATTCCTAAAAGAAATCAACCCTGAATATTCATTGGAAGGACTGATGCTGAAGCTGAAGTTCCAATACTTCAGCTACCTGATGAGAAGTGCCAACTCACTGGAAAAGACTCTGATGCTGGGAAAGGTTGAGGGCAGGAAAAGAGGGTGACTGAGAATGAGACGGTTAGATGACATCACAGACTCAATGGACATGAACTTGAGCAAACTCTGGGAGACAGTGAAAGACAGGGAAGACTGGCATGCTACAGTCCATGGGGTCACAAAAAGTCAGACACGACTTAGCGACTGAACAACAACAAAGAATGGAGTCTTTGTTTTTCCCCAGTCCTGTGGAGCACTTGTGATCAATCTTCAGTGCCCTTCAAAACGTCATGATTTGGGGGTTCCTCCTTCTGATGCCAGACTCCTAGGTTGTGATGCTGGGCTCAGAGCAAATCTTCTGCAATATAATTATTCTCTAGCTTGATCATTGTCCACCCAACGTTATGGGACTTGACTATATTCCAAATGCACCATCTTTAGACTTAGAATATCTTTTTTGGTAAGTTCCAATATTTGTATAGGTGGTTGTTCAGTAATTAGTTTTGATTTAGGTGTAGTCATATGAGGTGGTGAGCTCAAGGTCCTTATAGTCCACCATCTTGTTTCCCTTTCTTTGATCTACTTTTTTTTTTGTTGTTGTTGTTTTTGACATTTGATTCACATGCTACACAAGTCACCCATTTGAAGCGGGTGGGTTAAAATATATTCACAGATATATGCAATTATCACCACCATAAAACATTTTGGTCACTTTAAAAAAAGAAAAAAAAACTGGGAACCTTTAGCTATAATCTATTTAGTACACTGCATGCACGCTTAACACACACAACACAGACATATAGACACACACGAGCACAAATATGTTAGCAACCACTAAACTAAATAATTTCTGTATCTACGGCATCCTTATTCTGGATATTTTACATAAATGGAAGCACAGTATGTTCTCTTTTGTTATTGGTTTCCTTCACTTAGGAGTTTGTTTTTTTTTTTAACTTTCATCTGTTGTGCAGCATGTATCCGTACTTTATTTCTTTTTTATGGATGTATAATAATAATGATATTCCATTTCATGCCTATGCTGCTTTCATTCATTGATAACTATTTATTTTTTCTACCTTTTGATGATTATTGATAATATGCCCATGATCATTCACATATAATTATTTAATATTTTGGAAGAATATACTTAGATGTAAAATTACTAGACCATATATTAACTTTATGTTTGTTTGACAAACAATCAGACTATGTTACAAAATGACTACATTATGTTTATTCCCACCAGCAATATATGAGATTTCTGATTTTTCCACTTCCTCACCAACACTTACTATTGCTATTTTTTTTATTATATCCATTCTATAACCATCCTAGGGGGTGTGGTTTGGTATTATATTGTGATTTAGAGTTACATTTACCTGATGACTGATGATATCAAATATCCCTTTATGTACTTGTTAAGCTGTCTGTATACATCACTTGGAGAAGTTTCTATTCAGATCCTTTGCCAGTTTTTATACAGATTGTCTTTTCAACAAGTTATAATAATTCCCTATATATTCTGAATACAAGTCCTTTATAACACTTATGATTTGCAATTATTATCTTCTATTCTTGGGTTGTCTCCTCACTTTGTTAATGGTGTCTTTTGAAGCACAAAATGTTTATTTTAATGAAGTCCAGTTTAATTTTTCTTTTATTCATATGTTTTGTTTTGTTTCTTTTTTGTTAAAAGCATTCCTGGGTATGAAGGCTTTGAGATTTTGAAAAATTGAAGTATACTTAATTTACAATGATATCTTAAATTCAAGTGTATAGGAAAAGAAATTCAGTCTATATGTATGTACATTCTTTTTTCAGATTTTTTTTTGCATTTTAGCTTATTAAAAAATATTCAATATAATTTGCTGTGCTTAACAGTAGGTCCTTGTTATTTTTTACTTATTTTATATATAGTAGTGTATATATGTTAATTCCATCTTTCTAATTTATTTCTCCCTCAAAACCTCTTTGGAACCATAACTTCCTTTCTATGGTTGTGAGTATATTTCATTTTTGTAAGTTCCTTTGTATCACTTTTATAGATTACACATGTATGTGATATCATATGATATTTGTATTTGTCTGCCTTACTTCACTTAGTATGATAATTGGTAGGATCATCCATGCTACTGAAAATGACATTATTTCACATTATTTCATTCCTTTTATGGATGAGCCATATTCATATATATATATATATATGGCTGCAGTCATGTCTGACTCTTTGCAACACTCTGGACTGTAGCCCACCAGGATCTTCTGTCCATGGGATTCTCCAGGCAAGAATACTGGAGTGGATTGCCATGCCTTTCTCCAGGGGATCTTCCAGGAACCAATATCTCCTACATTGCAGATGGATGTTACTGCTGAGCCACTGGGGAAAGAGTTTATATATATATATATATATATATATATACATATACACATATATATAAAGAGTTTATATATATATATAAAGCTACAAATAATAAATGATGAAGCTATGGAGAAAAAGGAATCATTTTATACCGCTGGTGAGAAAGTAAATGTTGTTCAGCTACTATGGAGAACAGTATGGAGATTGCTTTAAAACTCAAAATAGAAAAAAAAATAAAAAAAATAAAACTCAAAATAGAGTTACTATATGATCCTGCAAGCCCTCTTCTCGGCATATATCCAGAGAAAGTTATAATTCAAAAGGACACATAGTGCTCAGTATTCATAGCAGCACTATTTACAGGAGTGACTTGGTAGCAGTCTAAATATACATCGACAGATGAATGGATAAAAATGATTATATATATAATACATATAATATATGCATTATATTATATATACATATATATATTCAGCTTTCCCAGAACATCTGATTGTAGCAACTGCCTTTTCTCCATTGTGCAGTTTTGCTTCTTTTGTTGTATATTAATTGAAGATAAGTGCATAAATTTTGGGGGGTAGTTTTTGTCCTGTTCCAATATCATAATCTTTTGATGACTGTAGTTTTGTAGTATAGTCTGAGGACAATACAGGTGATTCCCCCACCTCCATTCTTCTTTCTCAAGATTGCTTTATCTAATCGTGGTCTTTTGAGTTTTCATAGAAATTATGAATTTTTTTGTTCTCGTTCTGTGAAAAATATCACTGGTAGTTTGATAGGAATTGCATTCAATCTGTAGATTGCTTTGAGTAGTATAGTCATTTTCACAATATTAATTCTTCCAACACAGGAACATAATATATCTCTCCATATGTTTGTGCTAACTTTGGCTTCTTTCATAGATGTCTTATAATTTGCTGCATACAAGTCTTTTGTCTCTTGAAGTAGACTTATTCCTAGGTACTTTACTTTTTGTTGCAATGGTGAATGGGATTGTTTCCTTAGTTTCTCTTTCTGGCTTTTTATTTTCAGTGTATAAGACTGCAAAGGATTTTAAACTGATAAGAACAGATACTACACTTGATCTTAGCCAAAAGGCCGAGAAGTATGTATGGATTTTATATACTGTGACTTTACTATATTCATTGATTTTTTGTTATTCAGTCACTCAATAGTGTCCAACTCTTTGTGACCCTATGTATTGCAGCATAGCAGACTTCCCTGTCCTTCACAGTCTCCTAGAGTTTGCTTAACCTCATGTCCATTGAATCAGTGATACCATGCAACCATTTCATCCTCTGTCGTCCCCTTGTCTTCCTGCCGTCAATCTTTCCCAGCATCTGGGTTTCTTCCCATGAGTCAGCTCTTTGCAACAGCTAATGAAATTCACTGATTATCTCTAATAATATTCTGTGGCATCTTTAGGGTTTTCTGTGTATAATATCATGTCATCTGCAAACAGTGAGAATTTTGCTTCTTATTTTTTAACCTGGATTCCTTTTCTTTCTTCTTCTTCTCTGATTACCATGGCTAGGACTCACAAAAATACGTTGAATAATAGTGGGGAGAGTGAGCACAATCTTTGTCCTGTTTCTGATCTTAGCAGAAGTGCTTTCAGTTTTTCACCATGGAGAATAATGTTTGCTGTGTGTTTGTCATATATGGCCTTTATTATGTTGAGACAGTTTCCTTCTATGCCTACTTTCTAGAGAGTTTCTTTTTATCATAAATATGCGTTGAATTTTGTCAAAAGTTTTCTCTGTATCAGTTTATATGATCATATGATTTTTATCTTTCAATTATTAACATGGTGTATGACTGATTTGCATATACTGATTAATCCTTACATCTCTGGGATAAATCCCACTTGATTATGATGTATGATCCTTTTAATGTGTTGCTGGATTATGTTTGCTAAAATTTTGTTGAGGATTTTTGCATTTATGTTCTTCAGTGATATTGGCCTGTAATTTACTTTTTCGTGGCATCTTATCTGATTTTTGTATCAGGGATTATTTGGCCACATATAATGTGTTTGGGAGCTTTTTTCCCCTGCAATTTTCTGGAAGAATTTGAGCAAGATGGATGTTAACTCTTTTCTAAACTTTTGGTACAATTTGCCTATTAAGCCATCTGAAACTGGGCTTCTGTTTTTGGAAGACTGACTTATTACAGTTTTGATTTCTGTGCTTGTGATTGATCTGTGCATATTTTGTATTTCTTCCAGGTTCAGTTTTGGAAGATTATACTTTTCTAAGATGTTTCCATTTCTTCCAGGTTACCCATTCTGTTGGCATATAGTTCTTTATAGTAGTCTCTTATGATCCTCTGTATTTCTGTGTTTTTTGTTGTAACTTCTCCTTTTCTCATTTATAATTTTATTAACTTGGGTCTTCTCTCTATTTTTCTTGATTTGTCTGGCTAAAGGTCTTTAGAGACTAGGAAAAACCTACTAGCACCATGTTCCCTCTACCCATGGCTGCTGACTCCCCTCCATACCTTGGGCTGCCAGGGTCCCCTTGATCCAAGCAGCTGCACCATCTCCATGCCTGGTCTTCACTGGAGCAGACCCAAGTTCTCCAGGGAAGCCTCAGGAGCAAACTCCTGTGGATGACCCACATACAGAGGTAGAGATAAAACCACAATCAATCTCCAGGGGCAAAGTGGCTAAGGAAGAGGATCTAAAACTTTTTTGTAGCTATGCAAGCTGCAGACTAAATCCACACAATCAACTAGGTAGACTCGGTGTTTATGGAACATATAAAAGGATAATGAGTATTCACATAAAAGGAAAACCCCTAATTCTGGCAACCTTCAAAGCAAGTATATGCAGGAGTAAGCCTGGATTAGAATCTGAGCTGCCCCCATAGCCGATCCAGAGAGCAGTCCAGTATTGGAGGGCCTCCTTGGGAGATGGAGGTAATGCTACCACTCATATATATTATTCTCCTTTTCTCTCGCTTTCCCCCTTATTTTTTGTTTCCTTTTTCATATTGCTATCATGTTCCTTCTTTATTATTCCTTTAATTTTTATTTTTTATCTACTTTTCCCATTTTTAAAATGTCTTTTTTTTAAATAATTTCATTTTTTCTGTTTTTAGAGTCTTAGTTGCCCCATTATTTTTTGCTCCTGTTTTTGTCTTTTATTTTTTCTCTTTTATCTATCTTTCTTTCTCTTGGAAAGTGTGCAAGTTTCTTTGGGTAATCTTAGCTATTGAGTGTTGCTCTCATCATTAGACTTGGGGTTTTGTCTTCTGTCCTGTGAGGTCTGTGAAGTCTTGGTGCTACAGTAAGGTGTCAGTTCTGAAACCACAAGATAGGAGACCCGAGTAGGACTTTGGACCACAAGAGGAATCTCGACCTCACGGAACATTAACTGATGAGAGCTCTCCCAAAGGCATCCATCTCAATATTAACACCAAGCCCCTCCCAAAGGCCAGAAAGCTCCAGTGCTGGATGCCTCATGACAAACCTCTTACAAAACAGAAACACAGTCCTGCCCATTGGCAAAAAGCCTACCCAAAACCATATAAAGCCCATAGACACTCCAAAACAAACTACTTGTTCATGTAACTGCCCTTCAGAGAGACAAGATCCAGTGCCATCCACCAGAGCACAGACAAGTCCTCCAAGTCAGGAAACCTTCACAAGGCATTGGTCCAAACTGACTCCCAGGTGGCATACTCCATAACTAAGAGAAACTATGACTCTCCAGCCTGCAGAAAGGAGATCCCAAACACAGTAAATTAAACAAAGTGAAGAGACAGAGAAACATGCAGCAGGTGAAGGAACATGGTAAAAACTGACAAGACCAAAAAATTGAAGAGGAAATAAGCAGAATACCTGTAAAAGAACTCAGAATAATGATAGTAGAGATGAGTCAAAATCTTGGGGGAAAAAATGGAGGTATAGATAAAATAACAGGAAGTATGGAGCAGGAATACACAAGAAATGTTTAACAAAAACATAGAATAATTAAATAATAGGCAATCAGCAATGAACAGCACAAGAGCTGAGATTAAAAATATGCTAGAGGGAAACAATAGCATACTAATTGAAGCAAAATAATAGATAAGTGAGCTGAAAGATAGAATAGTGGAAATAACTGAAGTAGAGCAGAATAAAGAATAAGGAGAAATGAAGACAGTCTCAGAGACCTCTGGGATAACATTAAGGATAATAACATTAGAATTATAGTGGTCCCAGAAGTAGAAGACAAAAGGAAATTGTATGCAAATATATCTGAGGAGATTATACTTGAAAACTTCCCTAACTAGGGAAAAAAAATAGCCACGCAAATCCAGTAAGCCCAGAGTCTCCCATAGGAAAAACACAAGACACATATTAATCAAACTAATGAAAAGTAAACACAAAGAATAAATAAAAGCAGCAAGGAGACAGCCCCTTCAATAAATGGTGCCACATGTAAAAGAATGAAATTAGAAAACTTCCTAACCATACACAAAGATAAACTCAAAATGGATTAAAGACCTAAATTTAAGACCAGAAACTATAAAACTCCAAGAGGAAAACATAGGCAGAACACTAGATGACATAAAGCAAGATCCTCTATGACCCACCTTCTAGAGTAGAGTAATGGAAATTTAAAAAAAAAGTAAACAAGTAGAACCTGATTAAACTTAAAAGCTTTTGCACAGCAAAGGAAACTATAAGCAAGGTGAAAAGACAACCCTCAGAATGGGAGACAATAATAGCCAATGAAACAAATGACAAAGGATTAATTTCTAAAATAAACAAACAGCTCATACAACTCAATACCAGAAAAGCAAATAACCCAATTAAAAAGTGAGAAAAAGACCTAAACAGATATTTCTCCAAAGAAGACATGCAGATGACTAACAAATACATGAAAAGATGCTCAACATCACTCATTATTAGGGAAATGCAAATCAAAATTATAATGAGATACCACCTCATACAGGTCAGAATGGCCATAATTAAAAGGGCTACAAACAATAAATGCTGGAGAAGGTGTGGAGAAAAGGTAATGCTCTTGCACTGTTGGTGGGAATGTAAATTGATACAGCCACTATGGAAGGCGGTGTGGAGATTCCTTAAAATACTAGGAATAAAAGCACCATATGACCCAGCAATCCCACTCCTAGGCATATACCCTGAGGAAACCAAAATTGAAAGAGACACGTGTATCCCATTGTTCATTGCAGCAGTATTTACAATAGCTAGAACATGGAAGCAACCTAGATGTCCATCGGCAGATGAATGGATAAAGAAGTTGCAGTACATATACACAATGGAATATTACTCAGCCATTAAAAGGAATGCATTTGAGTCAGTTCTAATGAAGTGGATGAACCTAGAGCCTATTATACAGAGGGAAATAATCAGAAAAAGAAAGATAAATATCCTTTACTAATGCATATAGATGTAATCTAGAAAAATGGTACTTAAGAATTTACTTACAGCCCAGCAATGGAGAAACAGACGTAGAGAATAGACTTATGGGCATGGGGAGAGGGGAAGAGATGGTGAGATGTATGGAGAGAGTAACATGGAAACTTACATTACCATATATAAAATAGATAGCCATCGGGGATTTGCCATATGTCTCAGGAAATTCAAACAGGGGCTCTGTATCAGCCTAGAGGGGTGGGATGGGGAGGGAGATAGGAGGGATATTTAAAAAGGAGGGGATATATGTATACCTATGGGTGATTCATGTTGAGGTTTGACAGAAAGCAACAAAATTCTGTAAAACAATTATCCTTCAATTTAAAAACAAAGTTTTTTTTTTAAGCAAAGAAAAGCAAAAAATAACATACAAGGAGACTCCCCATAAGGCTAACAGATGATGTTTCAACAGAAACACTGCAGGTCAGAAGGGAGTGGCAAGATACATTTAAAGTGATGAAAGTAAAAAGCCTACAACCAAATTACTCTAACCAGCAAGGACTTTATTCAGATTCAAAGGAGAAATCAAATGCTTTACAGACAAGCAAAACTTAAGATAAATCAGTACCACCAAACCAGATTTACAACAAATGCTAAGGGAATTTCTCTGGACAGGAAATATAAGAGAAACAAAAGCAAAACAATAAAGTAAATGGTAAAAGGATTATACATATCAATAATTACTTAAATATAAATGGATTAAATGCTCCAACCAAAAGACATAGATTGACTGAATGGATATAAAAAAAGATCCATATATATGCTGTCTAAAAGAGACCCACCTCAGACCTAGGGATACACAACACTGAAAGTGCGGGCTGGAAAAATATATTCCATGCAAACGGAAATCAAAAGAAAGTGGGAGTAGTAATATTGATATCAGATAAAATAGACATTAAAATCAAGGTTGTCACAACAGAGAAGGAAAGACACTACATTATGATCAAGAATTCAATCCATGAAGACTATATAATTATAAATATATATGTACCCAACATAGGAGCACCTCAATGCATAAGGCAAATCCTGACAACTATTAAAGGGAGATTTGACAGTAACACAGTAAGAGTGGGGGACTTTAATACCCCACTCACACCAAGGGATAGAGCAGCCAGACAGAAAATTAGTAATGAAATGCAAGCCTTTAAATGATCGATTGGACCAGTTGGACCTAATTGATATATACAAGGCATTTAATCAAAGACAGTAGATTTAACACTTTTTTTTTTCCTCAAGCACACATGGAAATTTCTCCAGGATAGAAAACATCTTGGGCCACAAATCCAGACTTGGTAAGTTTAAATTTTAAAAAATTGAAATCATTTCAAGCATCTTTTCTAACTACAGTGCTATAATATTAGACATAAATTATAGGGGAAAAGCAACAAAAAACACAAACAGGCTAAACAGTATGCTTCTGAACAACCAACAGATCACAGAAGAAATAATACAGAAAATCCTCCATGTCTGATTCATGTCAATGTATGACAAAACCCACTGAAATGTTGTGAAGTAATTAGCCTCCAACTAATAAAAATAAATGAAAAGAAAAAAAAAATCCAAGTATACCTCGAAACAAATGACCATGAGAACATGACAACTCAGAACTTACCAGTTCAGTTCAGTCGCTCAGTCATGTCTGACTCTTTGCAACCCCATGAACCGCAACATGCCAGGCCTCCCTGTCTATCACCAATTCCTGGAGTCCATCCAAACCCATGTCCATTGAGACGGTGATGCCATCCAACCATCTTATCCTCTGACATCTCCTTCTCCTCCTGCCCTCAATCTTTCCCAGCATCAGGGCCTTTTCAAATGAGTCAACTCTTTGCATCAGGTGGCCAAAGTATTGGAGTTTCAGCTTCAACATCAGTTCTTCCAGTGAACACCCAGGACTGATCTCCTTTAGGATGGACTGGCTGGATCTCCTTGCAGTCCAAGGGACCGTCAAGAGTCTTCTCTCAGAACTTATAGGATGCACTAAAAGCAGTCTTAAGAGGCATTTGATAGCAATGCAAGCATACCTCAAGAATCAAGAAAAACATTGAATATCCTAACCTTATACCTAAAGCAACTAGAAAAAGAAGACCAAAAACTCCAAAGTTTGTAGAAGGAAAGAAATAATAAAAATCAGAGCAGAAGTAAATGAAAACAAATTATGGAGACAATAGCAAAGATCAATAAAACTAAAAGCTGGCTCTTTGAGAACATTAAAAAATGGACAAACCATTAGCTTTGGTGTTTTTGATAGAATTGTTCACATCATTTTATTTCGAATGGCTCATTGCAAGTCTGTAGAAATACAATTTATTTTTAATGTTAATCTTGTAACCTGTAATTTTACTGAAGCCATTTATCAGTTTTTCATTTTGGTTTATACTTTTCTACCACAGAATTTTTATTTGAAAATGTTAATTTCTTCCCTTCTACTATATTTTTGTGATATTATCATTATATCTTACTTCAATTCTTTACACATGATTTTCTATAGCTCATTAAAAATATTTATTAGAGTTACTTTGAAGTCTTTGTATTGTTTGCCATAAAGTATTTTATGTTGCCTACTTTTTCCTTTGTTTATGAGACACTCTAATCTTGTTCTTTCCTATGTCATTTTTATTGTTGTTTATGCTTGAGTGTTTTAGATAGTATATGTAACCAATTCTGTATACTGATACCACACCCCCATAACCCAGCCAAATTGTTGGTTTTGTTTATTTGTTTATTGACTAATTTGAATTAATCTTGCATATACCATTTCTCCTGGAACATATTGCCTCTGATATCTCTGTTCAGAATTTCCTCTCCTTCAAATTTTTTAGCTGGTTACATAGGTTTTGTCTCTATACCAGCCTAAAGTACTTATTGGTCAAAGTTACCAATACATCCTAAGCTATCTTGTCAGTTAAATTTCTATCCTTTACTATTTTATATGTGTGTATGTTGCCTGGAGGATTCTATCACAGTTCAGAGAATTTACTTTTTTGTTCCAATTCAGCCATGGAACTGTAGTTTGGAAGTTTGCTCCCTTATTGTCCCAGAGGGGACACAGGTACAGCCTTGGGTTGTACACAAACTTCCTGTCAGGGATGAGTGTAATAGTATTTTTAGACCTGGCTTTCTAGGAATAACTCTTGAGTCAGAGAATCTTATTGTTCATTCATTCAGTGTTTAATTATAGGCTGTATTTAAACCCCTATAAAGCTTTTTCACTGTCTTAATGGGTCTGTGTGTGGCTGGGGAATGCTCTCAAGTGGGAATCCTGTCCCTTTCTGATTGCTCCTGTGTGGATACAGCTTAGAAGATACACACAACCATTCAATAGCCAGAGTTAATTGTGCTTCCACCAGAATTTTCCTTATTTGTCTCTTTCTCTGATTTTCAACATTAAACTTCTGACTACCCTGCTCTTTTTTCTTTTAATCAGGTAGATAGCAGCCTCCAGTTAATTGCTTTTCACCAAGATCGCCATTGTTTTTGAATATATTCATAGGCTTGGAGTTCTCTCCTCTCTGCTTTAAATAAAGTCTCAGGCAGAGCTGGTAAACCACTTGTTTTTATGACTTGCCTTTATCCCTGGGCAAAAATTCTATGCTGCTGTTCTATGGCTGGGGGTGGACACCCATATTTCCTAGAGTTAAATCTCTGGTCTTTAAATAGCCATTTATATGAGAAGGGATGGTAACCCCTGATTTTCTCAACCTGTCTCTCTCTGTATGACACCTTCATTCTATGGGCAAAGTGGGGAAAGAAGGATGATCAGGGCCCCAGTAGTCTCTACCTGGGATAGATCTCCTATCTTATGAGTGAAGAATGTGTGGGGAAAGAGAAACTGAATCCTGTCATACCTGTTTGAAATAGTGCTCCAGTGACTTAGGTCAGAGGTCTGAGAAATGCCACTGATAAACTATGCCTGCCATGGTAAAACTATAGCCTCAGTCTGGGAACTAGAAAGAAAAGAAACTCCCACCCTCTTGGTAGTACATGACTAGCATAGAGTATGTAGGTTAAGGCCTCTGTAAAATGGAGCTAGAGAATTAAACTAGGGGGTAAGAGACAGTCATGGTTCAAATACCAGACTCTCATTCTTATAAAAATCTTGTAGATTTCTGTGAATAAAAGTTTCTCTACTTTGCCGTACATTATTAGAACTATTTTCAGAGACTTCTATTTGTCAATTTAAAAAATCATTTTCACCAGTTAAATTGTTGTTTTGCTAAAAATGTCCACCAAACTCTTTATCATTCTATAAGTCCTCACAAAAAATATACAATCATTCTTCTTAAAAATTATAAAAAGTTTATTTAATGGATATGCTTTTCTAACTCAACATGTTTGTCACTGTGGTTTATTCACATTGCACATAACTAGTACATTCATTTTCACAGTTGTTTGTGTGAACATTAAAAAAAAAAATTACCTAACAGCATTATCTGACTTTAAAATTTTCCCAGTTGAATGTGTACAAGATGGTATTCCTTTGTAATTTTGGTTTATTGGACAGGTTTATTTTTGGTCTTATGACCACATGGACAAAATAACTTCTGGAGAAGTTGAGAACGAGAGTAAGGAACTTACTACATAATTTCTAATTTTCAATGCCACATGAGCTGGTTTCCACATCATAATATTCTCCCTGTCTCTAAAATGTCTACACTCTACTACCACTACTTCAGAAAACCATCTCCATGAGGGCTTGACGTTGCATACCTCTTTCCCTCTTTTGGGAAGTGTCATAATAGTGCTTCCTCTTTGCTTCCTGACTATCTCCAATAGGAGCAAGCACTCTGAAAAGTGGTCAGATACCATATTAGACTGGGTTTTCCAGTACATCTCAGCATTTCTGTAGCCCTTTATTCAGCTGACTAACACTGCTGTTTATTGATATTTGATGTATTAATTTCTAATTTTAATATTTCAGCTTATAAAAACTTAAGTGCACATATAAATCTTAAGAAGCTAAAATCTTTATATAAATTAATTTTTAATATGTCCCCCACAATATATTAATGTTTAAATGTGCATCACATCCTTGAAGTTAAACCAACAACAGCAAGTACCATCAAGGTAGTTCTAAGCCATGAATGGAAATGTCTTCTATGGACTGTTTCATATAAGGTTTTCCTCTAAACTCAATATATGCTGTATTTATGTCTTATTTTTCAAGCACCGCTTTTACTTTTAATATTTCAATCAGCAAGTCTCCAAATTGAGTACACATTTGAATTACTTAAAGAATTTTTTATTTATTTATTTTTTTTTTATCTTTCACGTATCTTCACTTTTTTTTTTTTTAATTTTTATTAGTTGGAGGCTTAAAGAATTTTTAAAATGCAAATATCCAGGACCCATTTAAAAAGATTCAGATTCAGTAGATGTGGAGGAGCTGGGAATCTGCATTTTAACAAGCACTCTGGGGTATTATGTCCATTCACATTTCAGAAACATAGCTCTTAAGGAAGAAATTCACAATACAAAAAACAAACATACAAACAAACAAAAAATATTTCCAACACAGTTGAGATTCTTGTATATTGGCTATAAGGCACCACTAGCAATTTCAGATTTTATGCAAGGCGTTGCTGAGTCCAGTCATGGTTACTAAACTAGTCTTCTCTCACTATGCCCACTGCTATTCAGCCTCTAATCTCGAACACTTACTGTAAGCTTTTTCCCCCCAGTTTCCCAGGTAGCAGAAACTCAAAGATATAGAGTTTTCTCCTCATTTATATCATATAAATAAATTACTGTATGAAAGTATTTATTCCAGAAATTTCAACTGTCTGACAGTAATAATTTTGGTTGCATGAGAGTCGACTTAACTAGTTTGAAAATCTTCCTTTAATGTTTTATTTTTAAAATTTATTTATTTTAATTGGAGGCTAATTACTTTACAATATTGTGGTGGCTTTTGCCATACACCAACATGAATCAGCCATGGATATACATGTGTCTCGCCATCTTGAAACCCCCTCCCACTTCCCTCCTCATTCTATCCCTCTGGGTTGTCCTACAGCACTAGATTTTGGGTGCCCTGCTTCATGCATCAAACTTGCACTGGTCATCTATTTTACATATGGTGATAATACATGTTTCAATGCTACTCTCTCATCTTGTCTCACCCTCACCTTCTCCCACAAAGTCCAAAAGTCTGTTATTTACATCGGTGTCTCTTTTGCTGTCTTGCATATAGAGTCATCATTACCGTCTTTCTAAATTCCATATATATGCGTTAATAAACTGTATTGGTGTTTCTTTTTCTGCCTCTGTATAACAGACTCCAGTTTCATCCACCTCATTAGAACCGACTCAAATGTGTTCTTTTTTACAGTTGAATAATATTCCATTGAGTATATGTGCTGCAACTTCCTTATCCATTCATCTGTCAATGAACATCTAAGTTTCTTCTATGTCCCAGGTATTGTAAACAGTGCTGCAATGAACATTGGGGTAAACGTGTCTCTTACAATTCTGGTTTCCTCGGTGTGTATGTCCAGAAGTAAGATTTCTGGGTCATATGGCAGTTCTATTTCTATTTAAGGAATCTCCACACTTTTCTCCATATTCTCTGTACTAGTTTGCATTCCCATCAACAGTGTAGGGGTGTTCCCTTTCCTCCACATGCTGTCCAGCATTTATTATTTGTAGACTTTTTGATGGCAGCCACTCTGATCGGCATGAGATGGTACCTCATTGTGGTTTTGATTTCCATTTCTCTGATAATGAGCAATGTTGAGCATCTTTTCATGTGTTTGTTAGCCATCTGTATGTCTTTTTTGGAGAAGTGTCTGTTTAGTTCTTTGGCCCATTTTCTGATTGGGTTGTTTGTTTTTCTGGTATTGAGCTGCATGACCTGCTTGTATATTTGAAGAATTAATTCTTTATCTGTTTCTTCACTTGCTATTATTTTGTCCCATTCTGAAGGCTGCCTTCTCACCTTGCTTATAGCTTTCTTTGTTGTTACTGTCAGCTTTTGAACAGGGATAAGCCAGAGCTACTTTCAGTCCATCTCTGGAAGGAAAATCTATAAAACCCCAAGTTTCAGGCTTCTTATTCCATACCTGTTTCACTCTGTTGACATGTTTCACTACCCTAGTCAAAGCCCCCACATAACTCTGGCACTCACAGCTTCCAACTAAAAAATAGCAGAATGGGAACAGAAAATAAAGAAGGGCAAAAAACTATTTCTTTGAAGTTTGCTGATGCTTTTTTTTTTAACTTGGGCAATTTGGGTACTAACTCCTTTATTCCCTAGGTTAACCTAAGCTACGCCTAGCTTGGCTGAGTTTCTGGCTGGGAAAAATTATTGAAGAGGGAGATTTAAAAGGGATACATTTAATTATGTCCCGTTTGTTTTATTTTTGCTTTTATTTCCAATATTCTGGGAAGTGGGTCATAGAGGATCTTGCTGTGGTTTATGTCAGAGAAAGTTTTGCCTCTGTTTTCTTCTAGGACTTTTACAGTTTCTGGTCTTACATTTAGATGTTTAATAACTTTTGAGTTTATTTTTGTGTATGGTGTTAGAAAGTGTTCTAGTTTAATCCTGTTATAAGTGGTTGACCAGTTTTCCCAGCACCACTTGTTAAAGAGATTGTCTTTTCTCCATTGTATATTCTTGCCTCCTTTGTCAAAGATAAGGTGTCCATAGGTGTGTGAATTTATTTCTGGGCTTTCTGTTTTGTTCCATGGATCTATATTTCTGTCTTTGTGCCAGTAACACACTGTCTTGATGACAGTGGCTTTGTAGTAGAGCCTGAAGTCAGGCAGGTTGATTCCTCCAGTTCCAGTCTTCTTCCTCAAGATTGCTTTGGCTATTCGAGGTTTTTTGTATTTACATAAAAATTGTGAAATTATTTGTTCTAGTTCTCTGAAAAATACCATTGGTAGCTTGATAGGGATTGCATTTAATCTGTAGATTGCTTTGATAGTATACCCATTTTCAAAATATTGATTCTTCCAATCCATGAACACGGTATATTTCTCCATCTATTTGTGTCCTCTTTGATTTCTTTCATCAGTGTTTTATAGTTTTCTATATATAGGTCTTTTGTTTCTTTAGGTAGATATATTCCTAAATATGTTATTTTCGTTGCAATGGTGAATGGAATTGCTTCCTTAATTTCTCTTTCTATTTTCTCACTGTTAATGTATAGGAATGCAAGAGATTTCTGTGTGTTAATTTTATATCCTGCAACTTTACTATATTCCTTGATCAGCTCTAGTAATTTTCTGGTAGAGTCTTTAGGGTTTTCTATGTAGAGGATCAGGTCATCTGCAAACAGTGAGAGTTTTACTTCTTTTCCAATCTGGATTCCTTTTATTCATTTTTCTGGTCTGATTGCTGTGGCCAAAACTTCCAAAATTATAGTGAATAGTAGTGGTGAGAGAGGGCACCCTTATCTTGTTCCTGACTTTAGGGGAAATGCTTTCAATTTTTCTGTTATTTATTTATTATTATTGTTTTTTCATTTATTTTTATTAGTTGGAGGCTAATTACTTTACAATATTGTAGTGGTTTTTGTCATACATTGACATGAATCAGCCATGGATTTACCTGTGTTCCCATCCCAATCCCCCCTCCCGCCTCCCTCCCCATCCCATCCCTCTGGGTCTTCCCAGTGCACCAGACCTGAGCACTTGTCTCATGCATCCAACCTGGGCTGGTGATCTGTTTCACCCTTCATAGTATACTTGTTTCAATGTTATTCTCTCAGAACATCCCACCCTCGCCTTCTCCCACAGAGTCTAAAAGTCTGTTTTATACATCTGTGTCTCTTTTTCTGTTTTGCATATAGGGTTAACATTACCATCTTTTTAAATTCCATATATATGTGTTAGTATTCTGGATTGGTGTTTATCTTTCTGGCTTACTCCACTCTGTATAATGGGCTCCAATTTCATCCATCACGTTAGAGCTGTTTCAAACTAATTCTTTTTAATGGCTGAGTAATATTCCATTGTGCATGTGTACCATAGTTTCCTTATACATTCGTGTGCTGATGGGCATCTAGGTTGCTTCTATGTCCTGGCAATTATAAACAGTGCTGCTGATGAACATTGGGGTGCACATTTCTCTTTCAGATCTGGTTTCCTCAGTGTGTATGCCCAGGAGTGGGATTGCTGGGTCATATGGCCTACATGTAGAGCAACTAGAGAAGGAAGAAATGAAGAACCCCAGGGTTAGTAGAAGGAAATAAATCTTAAAAATTAGGGCATAAATAAATGCAAAAGAAACAAAAGAGACCAAAGGAAAAATCAATTTTTCACCATTTAGAATAATGTTTGCTGAGGGTTTGTTATATATAGCTTTTATTATGTTGAGGTATGTTCCTCATATTCCTGCTTTCTGGAGGGTTTTTTTTTTTTATCCTAAATGGATGTTGAATTTTGTCAAAGGCTTTCTCTACATCTATTGAGATAATCATATGGTTTTTATTTTTCAATTTGTTAATGTGGTGTATTACATGGATTGATTTGTGATATTGAAGAATACTTGTATCCCTGAGATAAAGTCCACTTGGTCATGATGTATGGCCTTTTTAATATGTTGTTGGATTCTGTTTGCTAGGATTTTGTTAAGGATTTTTTAATCTATGTTCATCAGTGATATTGGCCTATAGTTTTCTTTTTCTTTCTTTCTTTCTTTCTTTCTTTCTTTCTTTCTTTCTTTCTTTCTTTCTTTCTTTCTTTCTTTCTTTCTTTCTTTCTTTTGTGGAATCTTTGCCAGGCTTTGGTATTAAGGTGATGGTGGCTTCATAGAATGAGTTTGGAAGTTTACCTTCCTCTGCAATTTTCTGGAAGAGCTTGAGTAGGATAGGTGTTAGTTCTTCTCTAAATTTTTGGTAGAATTCAACTGTGAAGCCGTCTGGTCCTGGGCTTTTGCTTGTTGGAAGATTTCTAATTACAGTTTCAATTTCTATGCTTAAAATCTTCTGCACAACAAAGGAAACTACAAGCAATTTGAAAAGACAGCCTTCAGAAAGGGAGAAAATAATAGCAAATGAAGCAACAGATAAAGAATTAATCTCAAAAATATACAAGCAACTCCTGCAGCTCACTTCCATAAAAATAAAAGGCCCAATTAAAACGTGAGCCAAAGAACTAAACAGACATTTCTCCAAAGAAGGCATACAGATGGCTAACAAACACCTGAAAAAATGCTCAACATCACTCATTATCAGAGAAATGCAAACCAAAACCACAATGAGGTACCATTTCTCACCAGTCAGAATGGCTGCTATCCAAAAGTCTACAAGCAATAAATGCTGGAGAGGGTGTGGAGAAAAGGGAACCCTCTTACACTGTTGGTGGGAATGCAAATGTACAGCGATGTTGGAGAACAATGTGGAGATTCCTTAAAAAAACCTGGAAATAGAACTGCCATATGACCCAGCAATCCTGCAGCTGGGCATACACACTGAGGAAACCAGAATTGAAAGAGACACGTTTATCCCAATGTTCGTTGCATCACTGTTTATAGTACCCAGGACCTGGAAATAACCTAGATGTCCATAAGCAGATGAATGAATAAGAAAGTAGTTGTACATATACACAATATAATATTACTCAGCCATTAAAAAGAATACATTTGAATCAGTTTTTTTTTCCCATTTATTTTTGTTAGTTGGAGGCTAATTACTTTACAATATTGTAGTGGTTTTTGCCATACATTGACATGAATCAGCCATGGATTTGCATGTATTCCCCATCCCGATCCCCCCTCCCACCTCCCTCTCCACCCGATCCCTCTGGGTCTTCCCAGTGCACCAGCCCTGAGCACTTGTCTCATGCATCCAACCTGGGCTGGTGATCTGTTTCACCCTTGATAATCAGTTCTAATGAGGTGGATGGAACTGGAGCCTATTATACAGAGTGAGGTAAGCCAGAAAGAAAAACACCAATACAGTATACTAATGTATATATATATGGAATTTAGAAAGATGGTAATGATAACCCTGAATGTGAGATAGCAAAAGAGACACAGATGTATTGAACAGTCGTTTGGGCTCTGTGGGAGAGTGCGAGGGTGAGATGATATGGGAGAATGGCATTGAAACATGTAAATTATCATATGTGAAATGAATCGCCAGTCCAGGTTCAATGAATGAAACAGGATGTTCGGGGCTGGTGCACTGGGATGACCCAGAGGGATGGGATGGGGAGGGAGATGGGAGGGGGTTTCAGGATGGGGAACACATGTACACCCATGGAGGAGTCAAGTCAATATATGGCAAAACCAATACAATGCTGTAAAGTAATATAAATAAATTAATTAATTTAAAAAAAAACAAATAAAATGGATACATTGAATTTTCTGTACCTGGAGAAATTGGATGTTAAGAAAAGATAAATCACAGTTTGGAGGTATTCTCATACTGTTGCTTCAGAACTTGGGGGCAAGAAGTGAGATTTTAGCTCATTCATGGAAATTCAGCTGATGCTATATCCATTCCAAACTGTGTCACTACCAGCTTCCTTATTCCAAGTGATGATGGGGTCATTCCCTCTGATACCACTTAATGATAGCTCTGGTTGAGCAGAAAATTATTCTTTGTGTTGAGGTGATAAAATCTATATTTCTTATGGCTTTCTAAAGTCTTCCTCTGAGAATACACTGAAAATATTTGTCCCTTCTGCCTTTTGATAGCCTTTCAGATTCTTGCTGTCTAAGACTAAGTTCTCTTAATTCTTCTCAAAAACAAATAACCCCATAAACTTCAACTGTTCGTCATTAGATTTTCCAAACTACTCCTGAATGTATCCCCTCAGACTTCAAATGCTTAAGCCCCATTATGGCTATATTAAGATTAAGAAAGCAATTAAATTTAAAGTGTGGGGCCTTGACAAACTAGGGTTAATATTCTTTTAAGAGGTTTCTCTCTCTCTCTCCCTATCCCTCTCTCTCCCTCCAGTCCCCCTCTTTCACTCTCTCTCCCTGTGTGTACACACTAAGGAATGTATGACCATTTACAATCTGGGAAGACAGATCTCATCAGAAATCAAATTGAATATGGACCCTGATCATGGACTTCTAGCTCCCAGAACTGTGCAAAAATAAATTTATGGTGTTTCAGCCATTCAGTTTGTGGTATTTTGTTATGGCAGACTAAGCAGACTAATATACCTTACCAGACTTCTCTCACTGCCATTTGGACAGGACTCAGCTTGTTTGTGTCCCTTTTCATATGTGGGGTCAAGAGCTATTACCCTGATACGAACCTGATCAGTAGAAAATAGATCCAAATTAACAATATTTGTAATTAACTGCCTTTGGTATTTTGTTTTTACTTGATTCACAGTGATCTCTCTTTACACAATCCAGTCTGCCCTGTAAGCCTCTCAGAGTGACCCCACCCTGACTCAAGGGCACTGATTCCTAAAACAGTTAGGCTTCCCCCCTCCTGCTCTACTACTATATTAATTTATTCAATAAACATTTACTATACTGTATATTTTTGAGTTCATTTATTAAGAACAGTTTTATATTCACAGCAACAATGATATGAAAGTGCATAGATTTCTCATATATACCCTTCTTCCCCAACACACAAAGCCTCCTTCATTATCAGCAAATGTACCAGAGTGGTATAATTTTTTTACAATTGATGAACTTCCATTGACACATCTTAATCACTGAATATTCATAGTTTACACTAGGGGTTACTCTCATTTTACTTCTATGGGTTTGGACAAATCTATAATGCCATAATAAAAAGCAGTGTATTAAAAAGTAGAGACACAACTTTGCTTACAAAGGTCTGTACAGTCAAAGCTATGCTTTTTCCAGTGGTCATGTACGGATGTGAGAGTTGATCCATAAAGAAGGCTGAGTGCCGAAGAACTGATGCTTTCAAACTGTGGTGCTGGAGAAAACTACTGAGAGTCCCTTGAACAGCAAGGGGATCAAACCAGTCAAACCTAAAAGAAATAAACCTTGAATATTTATTGGAAGGACTGATGCTGAAGCTGCAATAATTTGGCCACCTGATGAGAAAAGCCAACTCATTGGAAAAGACTTTGATTCTGGGAAATATTGAGGGCAAGAGAAGTGGGTGACAGAGGATGAGATAGTTGGATGGCATCATCAACTCAATGGACATGAATATAAGCAAACTTGGGCAGATAGTAAAGGACAGGGATACCTGGCATGCTGCAGTCTGTGGGGTCATAAAGAGTTGGACACGACTGAGAAACTGAACAAAAGCCTAATGACATATATCTATCATTACAGTACTTCGTAGTATTTCAACTGCAGCAAAAGTCCTCTATGTGTCACCTACTCACCCTTTCCCCCACCCTAATCTCTGGTAACCACTGATCTTTTTATTGACTTTGTTGTTTTGCCTTTTCCAGAATGTCATATATTGGAATCATGCAGTATGTAGCCTTCTAAGATTGGTTTCTTTCACCAATCAGTTTCATAAGATTGGACCTTGTGAATTTAAAGTCCTGCCATGTCTTTTCATGGCTTAATATCTCAATTCTTTTTAAGTTTATTTATTTTTAATTGAATAATAATTGCTTTAGAATACTGTGCTGATTTCTGCCATACATCCACATGTATCAGTCATAAGCATACATATGTAATCTCATTTATTTTTAGTGCTGAATAATATTCCATTGCCTGAATGTATCTCAGTTTATACATCTGTTAGCCTACTGAAGAATATCTTGCTTGTCTCTAAGTCTTGGAAATTATGAATAAAGCTGTTGTAAATATCTATGTGCAGGTTTTGTATGGACATAAGTTTTCAACTCCTTTAGGTGAACACCAGCATCCCACTCCAGTACTCTTGCCTGGAAAACCCCATGAACAGAGGAGCCTGGTGGGCTGCAGTCCTTGGGGTCGCTAAGAGTTGGACACGACTGAGCGACTTCACTTTCACTTTTCATTTTCATGCACTGGAGAAGGAAATGGCAACCCACGCCATTATTCTTGCCTGGAGAAACCCAGGGATGGGGGAGCCTGGTGGGCTCCCATCTATGGGGTCTCATAGAGTCGGACATGACTGAAGCGACTTAGCAGCAGCAGCAGCAGCAGATAAATACCAAGGAACACAATTTCTGTATATAAGAGTATATTTAGTTTATATTTTCAGTTTTATTTGAGATGTAATTGACATACAACATTATAAAAAATACAAGGTATAAAACATCATGATTTGACTTATGTATATTATAAAACATATATCACTAGTTAACATTTATCATCAGATGTAGACATAAAAAAACATGAAAAATGTTTTTTTTTTCCTACTGATAAGAATTCCTTAGACCTACTCTCTTAATAACTTTCAAAACAGCAGTGTTGCATGCAGCCTGCTAGAGTGTGTGGGGGCTGGGGGCTGGGTGCTGAAGCTCAGGTTTTGGGAGTTAGACCTCAGGACTGGGATTGACTGCAGTGAAGATACTCTGTACAACACAACTCAGGGAGTCTAGAAAAAAAAGTTTGGGCCTCCCACAGAGGCAAGAGATCATTGCTATATAAAGGACTCCACCTTCGTGAGTGCCAGAGGTGGAACAAGCTATGGCTGTGGACTGTGACACCAGAGGTAGATATGCCAAAGCCCACATGAGTGCCAGAGGGGGACTACCTGCGACTGCAGTTTGAAATCACAGAGGAGGGAACACCTGCCAGTTGGCTGCCACCAGGGATGGTGTGGGTTCCAGAGGTGGGGGTCAGGAGGTCCCTGTGGTCCCAATTTCAGTTATCACAGCTACCGCCAAGCTGTGAGTGGGCACAGATCACTGCCCATACTTTCCTTGTAGACTGTGGAGCTTGCCTCTGCTGAGGGACCCAAGACCCACAGCTTGCTCCCCTGGGGAAACACAGAAACTGCCTCAGACTGTGGCGAATTTCCATAGGCTTCGACCATAGCTGGTACTCCATACACACCCCAACTGTGTATGTCTTACTCCTCCATCTCGCCAGCCTGACTAAGCAAGTGAGCCCTACTACATCATTGCTCTTGTCTGAGTAGGGAACAGAAACCAGAAGATGACCTACAAACAGAGGTGGGGCCAAACCAAAATGAAAACCAGGGGTTGTGTGATTAATGAAGAGGAAGGGAATTCACTTCTGCAGCAGCAGGTGAAACAGATTAAATCCCCATAATTTTCCTGAGACTGTGGACTTTGGGGTGCAATTGCGAACTTTGGAAGCAAGTACAAGCTTGAATGAGGTCAGATCTGAGTCTGAGTTGACCCCACAGCACCCACAGCAGGTCCAGAGACCTTTGTAGAAATATTAGAGGACTTCCTGAGTTGGCAGACTAACTGGTGCTCACTTTGTGGCAAGCACAACAAAGGACACAGGAAGACATACTTCTTACTATGATTCTCTATGTACATATACTTTATTTGGTGGGGACGGGGGTTCTTTTTCATATTGTGTTATTGTTGTTCTTTTTTAATTCTTATTTTTAACTTATTTTTTTCCTTTTTAAAAAGCTTCTATCTTTAAATAAATTTATTTTATTATTTTTTTTCCCAAATTTGCAGTACTCTTTTGTTATATTGCATTTTCCCCATGTTTTCTATTTTGTGTTTTTGCTAGTCTAGTTCTTAGTATTCATTTTCACATATGGGTTATTTATTGTCTTGATTTCTGTTTTCTTTTTCAATTCCTGTTTTTGTTTTATTTTTTAGTTCTTCTTGCTCTTTTTTCTCTTTGTGAATGTGAGTTTCCTTGGATGTTTCTTCCACCACTTGTCTTGGGGTTTTGTCTTTCCATTTTATTTTGTATGTGTGCATCTGTGTGTGTGTTTGGCTTCCATTTTTTAAAATTTGCCTATTCCTTTATATCTTTTTCTTTTCTGTGCTGTGTGGCTTGTGTAGTCTTGGAGCTATGGTAAGTGGTTTAATCTAAACCTCTGAAATTGGAGATTTGAGTCTAAGATGTTGGGCCACCAGAGAACTCATACTTCATGGAATATTAATTGGTGAGAGTGCTCCCCAAGGCCTCCATCTCAACATTCAGACCAACTTCACCTAAGGCTAGCAAGCTCCAGTGCTGGATGCCTCACACCAAATCATCAGAAAAGCAGGAACAGAATAACTATGATCTTGCACCTGCAGAAAGAAAACACAGTAAATCAAACAAAATGAAAATACAGAGAAACTTGCAGTAGATGAAGTAATGTGATAAAAACCCACAATACTGACTGAATGAAGAGGAAATAGGCAATCTATCTGAAAAAGAATTCAGAGTAATGATAGCAAAGATTATCTAAAATCTTATAAATAAAGTGGAGGCACAGATAAGTAACATGAAGGCATGGATCGAGAAGATACAAGAAAGGTTTAACAAGATTCTAAAAAGAATAAAGAATAGACAATCAGCATTGAACAACACAATGGCCATGCCAAGTCACTTCAGTCGTGTCCAACTCTTTGTGACCCTATGGACCTTAGCCTGCAAGGATTCTTTGTCCATGGGATTCTACAGGCAAGAATAGTGGAGTGGGTAGCCATTCCCTTATTCAGGGGATCTTCCTGACCCAAGGATTGAGCCCACATCTCTTACATCTCCTGCATTGACAGGAAGGTTCTTTACCACTAGTGCAACCTGGGAAGCCCAAACAGCACAATAACTGATATTAAAAGCACATTAGAAGGAACCAATAGAAAAATAACTGAGGCAGAAGAATGCATAAGTGAGCTGGAATATAAAATGTTGAAAATAAAAATAGCAGAAAAAGAAAAGATCATGGAAAGAAATGAGGACAGTCTCAGAGACCTCTGGGAAAACATTAAGTGTACCAACATTCAAATTATAGGGGTACAAGAAGAAGAGAATAAGGAAGGGTATGAGGAAATATTTGAGGTGATTATAGTTGAAAAATTCCCTAACATGGGAAAGGAAATAGCCACCCAAGTCCAGGACCTCAGGGACTCCTATACAGGATTAAGCCAGTGAGAAACATACCAAGACACATATTAATCAAACTAATGAAACTCAACCAAGAAGAAAATGTATTAAAAGCAGCAAGGGAAAAGCAACAAATAACATATAATGGGATCCCCAAATGGCTAAAAGGTTATCTTCTAACAGAAACTCTGAGGGCCAAGGGGAGTGGTAGAATATACTTAAAGTGATGAAAGGAAAAATCCTACAACTAAGATTACTCTACCCAGCAAGGAGCTCATTCAGATTTGATTGAGAATTCAAAGGCTTCACAGGTAAGCAAAAGTTAAGAGAATTCAACACCACCAAGCCAGCTTTATAACAAATGTTAAAGAAACTTCCCTAGACAGGAAATACTAGAGAGAGAGAGAAAAAAAAGACTTACAAAAACAAAGCAAAATCAATAAAGTAAATGGTAATAGGTTCATACATATCAATTAGTACCTTAAAGGTAAATGGACTAAATATTCCAACCAAAAGTAATAGACTGGTTGAATGGATGCAAAAACAAGACCTCTACATATACTATCTAAAAGAGACCCACTTCAGACCTAGGGACACATACAGACCGAAAGTGAGGAGATGCCAAAAGGTATTTCATGCAAATTAGAATCCAAAGAAAGATGGAGTAGCAATATTCACATGAGAGAAAAAAAATAGACTTTAAAATGAAGACCATTGCAAGAGACAAGGAAGGACACTGAATAATGATCAAGGGATAAATTCAAGGAGATAAAGCAAATATAAATGTATAAACTGTGAACATATGAGGACCTCAATACATAAATTAAATGCTAACAACTCTATAAGGGGAAATCAATGGTAACACAACAATAGTGGAGGACTTTAACACTCCCTCAAACCAATGGACAGATATTCCAGACAGAAAATTAAGGAAATACAAGACTTAAAGGACACACTGGGCCAGATGGACCTAACTGATATCTATAAACATTGCATTCAAAAAGGTAGATTTTACTTTTTCTCAAGTGCACATGGAACTTCCACTGGATAGATAATATCCCCAGTCAGAAATAAATTCTGGAAAAAAAATTAAAAATTGAAACTGTATAAAGAATTTTTCTGACTAAAATGCTATAAGATTAGATATAAACTAAAGTAATAAAACTGTAAAAACACAAATATATGGAGCCTAAAAAATACACTTCTGCATAACAAAGAGGTCGCTGAAGAAATTAAAGGTGAAATAAAAAAATAAATAGCTAGAAGCAAATGACAATGAAAACATACCAATTCAAAACCTATGGCATGCAGTAAAAGCAGATTCAAAAATCCTTATCAAAATTCTAGCAAACAGAATTCAATAACACATTAAGAGGATTATATACCATGATTAAGTGGGCTTTATCTCAGGGATGTAAAGATTCTTCAAAATACACAAATTGATCAATGTGATACACCATATTAATAAACTAGAAAAAAAAAAGAAAACAAACGATCTTCTCAATAGATGCAGCAAAAGTCTTCAAAAATTCAATATAGATTTATAATAAGAATTATTCAGAAGGCAGGCATAGAAGGAATCTACATCAACATAGTAAAAGTCATATATGAGAAATCCATAGCAAATATTAATCTCAATGATGAAAAATTTTAAGCATTTCTTCTAAGATTAGGAACAAGATAAGGGTGCCCACTATCACCACTATTATTCAACATGGTTTTGGAAGTCCCAGCCACTGCAATCAGAAAATAAAAGTAAATAGATAAACAGAATCCAGATTGGAAAAGAAGTAAAACTATCATTGTTTGCTGATGACATGATACTATACATTAAAAACCCTAAAGATGCCACCAAAATGTTACCAGAACTATTCAATGAACATAGTAAATTTGTAGGATATGAAATTAATACACAGAAATCCCTTGCATTCCAATACAGAAACAATAAAAAAATCAGAAAAGGAAATTAAGAGAACAATCTTATTCAACATAAATTGCAACAAAAAGAATGAAATACCTAGAAATGAACCTACTTAGAGAGACAAAAGACTTGCATGCAGAAAGATAAAGACTCTGATGAAAGAAACCAAAAATAAACAAACATATGGAGAGATACACAATGTTCTTGGATTGGAAGAAGCAATATTGTGAAAATAACTATATTACTGAAAACAGTTTACAGATTCAATGCAATCCCTATCAGATAACCAATGGCATTTTTCACAGATAGAATAAAAAATTTCAAAATTTGTATGGAAACACAAAAGACTCCAAATGGCTAAAGCAACCTTAAGAAAGGGAAAAAAAACAAAAAAACAAAAAAACAGAGATCAAGGAACCAACCTTCCTGACTTAACACTATGCTAAAAAGCTACAGTCATTAAGAAAGTATGAAACTGACACCAAGACCAAAATACAGGCAAGTGGAACAAGATAGAAAGTCCACAGATGAACTCATACACCTATGGGCACCTTATTTTTGACAAAGGAGGCAAGAGTATACAATGAAGAAAAGACAGCCTCTTCAATAAGTGGCGCTGGGAAACCTGGACAGATACATGAAAAAAAAAAAATGAAGCTGGAACACTGCCTAACATCATACACAAAAATAAACTCTAAACGGATTAAAGACTTAAATGTAAGGCCAGAAACTATAACGCTCTTAGTGGGAAACATAGGCAGTATACTCTTTGACAGAAATCACAGCAAAATATTCTCTACTGACCCCTTAAAGTAATGAAAATAAAAACAAAAGTAAACAAATTAGATATAATTAAACTTAAAGTTTCACCATCAAGGAAACAATAAACAATATAAAATACAACCCTCAGAATGGGAAAAATATAAGTGCAAACAAAGCAGCTGACAAATTATTAGTCGCCAAAATATACAAGAAGAATATACAGCTCAATATCAGAAAAAGGAGGAGCCCATTAATTAATGGACAGAAGACTTAAACAGACATTTCTCCAAAGAAGACATACGAATGGCCAATAAACCCATGAAAAGATGCTCACCATTGCTCATTATTAGAGAAATTCAAGTCAAAACTACAATGAGTTATCATCTCACACCAGTCACAATAGCCATCACCAAAAAACCTAAAAACATTAAATGCTGGAGAGGATGTAGAGAAAAAGGAACCCTCTTGCACTGTTGGTGGGAAGGCAAATTGATACAGCCGTTAGGGAGAACAGTATGGAGACTCCTTAAAAAAACTAAGAAAATAACTACCATATGACCCAGAAATCCCACTAATGGCCACAATTCTGAGAAAGCCACAAGTCTAAAAGACACATGTACCCCAACATTCATTGCAGCACTATTGTAATTAGCCAAGACATGGAACCAACCTAGATGCCCATTGACAGATAAATGGATAAAGAAGATGTGGTACATACCTACTATGGGTTATTTGGAATATTACTGTGCCATAAAAAGGAATTAATTTGAGAGAGTTGTAGTGAGAAAGAGAAAAAAAACAAATGTCATGTTAACGCATACACATGGAATTTAGAAACAGATATTGATGAATCTATTTTCAAAGAATGGAGATGCAGATATAGAGAACAGACTTGTGCACCCAGTGGGGGAAGGAAAGGGTGGGATGAATGGAAAAAGTAGCATTAACACATACACACTATCATGTGTAAAATAGATAGCTAGTGTGAAGTTCCTATAAAAAATAGGAAGACCAATCTAGCACTCAATGAAGAACTAGAAAAGTGGAATTGGGGAATGAGAGAGGAGGCTCCATAGGGAAAGGATGTATGTATATTTACAGCTGATTCACATTGTTATATGGCAAAAACCAATAAAATATTATAAAGCAATCTTCCTGCATTTAAAAAATAAGTTGAAAAAAATAGCACTTTTAACCATAGTTACTGTACTGTATATAACATCCCTCAGTTCAGTTCAGTTCAGTCCAGTTTAGTCGCTCAGTCATGTCCGACTCTTTGCGACCCCATGAATCACAGCACGCCAGGCCTCCCTGTCCATCACCAACTCTCAGAGTTCACTCAAACTCATGTCCATTGAGTCGGTGATGCCATCCAGCCATCTCATCCTCTGATGTCCCCTTCTCCTCCTGCCCCCAATCCCTCCCAGCATCAAGGTCTTTTCCAATGAGTCAACTCTTCGCATGAGGTGGCCAAAGTATTGGAGTTTCAGCTTCAACATCAGTCCTTCCAATGAACACCCAGGACTGATCTCCTTTAGGATGGACTGGTTGGATCTCTTAGCAGTCCAAGGGACTCTAAAGAGTCTTCTCCAACACCTCAGTTCAAAAGCATCAATTCTTCAGTGCCCAGCCTTCTTTATGGTCCAACTTTCACATCTGTACATGACTACTGGAAAAAATCATAGCTTTGACTAGATGGACCTTTATTAGCAAAGTGATGCCTCTGCTTTTTAGTATGCTAAGTTGGTCACTGCTTTCTTTCAAAGAAGCAAACATCCTTTCATTTCATGGCTGCAGTCCACATCCACAGTGCCTTTGGAACCCATGAAAATAGTCTGTCATTGTTTCCATTTTTTCCCATCTATTGGTCATGAAGTGATGGGGCCAGATGCCATGATCTTCATTTTTTTAATGGTGAATTTTAAGCCCTATTTTTCACTCACCTCTTTCACCTTCATCAAGAAGCTCTTTAGTTTCTCTTCACTTTCTGCCATTAGGGTGATGTCATCTGCATATCTGAAGTTATTGATATTCTCCTGCAATCTTGATTCCAGCTTGTGCTTTATCCAGTGCAGAATTTAGAATGATGAACTCTGCATATAAGCTAAATAAGCAGAGTGACAATATATAGCCTTAATATACTCCTTTCCCAATTTTGAACCAGTCCATCATTCAATGTCTGGTTCTAACAGTTGCTACTTGACCTGCATACAGGTTTCCCAGGGTGCAAGTAAGGTGGCCTGATATTCCCACCTCTAAGAATTTTCCACATTTTGCTGTAATCCACACAGTCAAAGGCTTCAGCAGAGTTAATGAAGCAGAAGTAGATGCTATTCTGGAATTCCATTGCTTTTTCTATGATCTAAAGGATCATTGGAAATGTGATCTCCAGTTCCTCTACCATTTCTAAATCCAGCTTGTATGGATAGAAGTTCTTGGCTCATGTATTGTTGAAGCCTATCTTGAAGGATTTTGAGCACTACCTTGCTGGCATGTGAGATTAGTGCAATTGTGTGGTAAGTTGAACATTCTTTGGCATTGTCCTTCTTTGAGAATGGAGTGAAAACTGAACTTTTCCAGTCCTGTGGCCACTACTGAGTTTTCCAAATTTGCTTGCATACTGAGTGCAGCACCTTAGCAGCACAACTTTTAGGATTTGAAGTAGCTCAGATGGAGTTCTATCACCTCCACCAGCTTTGTTCATAGTGATGCTTCCTAAGACCCACTTGACTTTGCACTCCAGAATGTCTGGCTCTAGGTGAGTGATCACACCATTTAGCAGAGTAAGATGGTTACATACCACATCACATTAGCATTGTGGTTATGCTATGATGATGTAGAAAAAAGGTACAGTTCTTCTGTATATTCTTGCCACCTCATTTTAATATATTCTTCTCTGCTAGATCCATATCATTTCTGTCCTTCATTGTGCCCATCTTTGCGTGAAATGTTCCCTCGATATCTCTAATTTACTTGAAGAGATCTCTAGTCTTTCCCATTCTAACTTTTTTTTCTCTATTTCTTTACCTTGTTCACTTAAGAAGGGTTTCTTATCACTTCTTGCTATTCTTTGGAACTCTGCATTTAGATGGGTATATCTTTCCTTTTCTCCTTTGCCTTTTGCTTTTCTTCTCAGTTATTTGTAAGGCCTCCTTAGACAACCATTTTGCCTTGTTGCATTTCTTTTTCCCTTCCCTCTGCTAAGGATAAATCTGATCTCTTTTTATATACTTTGTGTTTTAGATTCCACAAATAACTGAGGTCATGTAGCATTTGTCTTTCTCAGTCAAGCTTACTTCACTTAGTATAGTGCACCCCAAGGTTCACCCACATTGTGGCAGATCGTAAGATTTTTTTTTTATAGTTGAACAATTTTGTTGTTCAGTGGCTAAGTAATGTCTGACTCTGTGACCCCATGGATTGCAGCATGCCAGACTCCTTTATCCTTCACTATTTTCTGGAGTTTGCTTAAATTCATGTCCATTGAGTCAGTGATGTTATCTAACCATCTCATCCTCTACCACCCGTTTCTCCTTTTTCTTTTAATCTCTCCCATCATCAAGGTCTTTTCCAATGCATTAGCTCTTCCCAACAGGTGGCCAAAGTATTGGAGCTTCAGTCATCATCAGTCCCTCCAATTCAGGTTTGATGTCCTTTAGGATTGACTGGTTTAATCACTTTGCAGTCCAAAGGACTTGCAAGAGTCTTCTCCAACGCCACAATTAGAAAGCATCAATTTTTCAACACTCAGCCTTCTTTATGAGCCAACTCTCACATTTGCACATGACTACTGGAAAAACCATATGGTTGAATAGGATTCCATTGTATATTCCACAAGTTATTTGTTCATTCATCCATCAGTAGACACATAGGCTATTTCCATGTCTCTGCTGTTGTAACTAATGCTGCTGTGAACATGAGTGGAGATGTCTTTTTAATATAGGTTTTGTTTCCCTTGGATATATTCCAGAAGTGAAATTGCTAAATCATATGGTTATTCTATTTTTAATTATTGACAAACCTCCATATTCTTTTGCTTCATGAGTGTACCAATTTCCAATCCCACCAACAGTGTAAAAGTGTTCCCTTCTCTTCACATCCTCACTAACTTTTGTTGTACCCCCTCTTTTTTTTTTTAAATTATAGCCATTCTAACAGATCTGAGGTGATATTGTGGTTTTGATGTATATTTACCTTATGATTAGTGATGCTGAGCAACATTTCACATTCTTGTAAATCCATTTTATGACTTCTTTGAAAATGGCTATTAATGTACTTTAATAATTTTTTGAAATTGGATTGTTTGATTTTGCTATTGATTACTGTGAGATATTTGTATATTTTTTGTATTAACCCCTTATGAGATATGGTTTGCAAGTAATTTCCCATTCCGTAGGTTGTCTTTTTGCTTTGTTGATAATTTCATTTTGTTGGGCAGAATCTTTAGCTTCCAATTTAAAAAATAAAAAATTGTACTTTAGGCATTATCCAAAAATCATGGCCAAGACCCACATCAAATAATTTCTTTTTTATGTTTTCTTTAGGAGTTTTGTTTTACAGTTCAATTTTACATCTTTAAACCATTTTGAATTAAAAATTTTTAATTGTGTAAGATGAGTCTAGTTTCATTTCCTTAAATGACAATATCCAATTTTCCCAAGTTCTTTTATTGAAAAGACTGTAATTTCTCCACTGAGTGTTCTTGGCTCCATTGTCAGGTGTTAGTTGGCTGTACAATACATGGAATTGTTTCTGGCCTCTCAATATTATCATGTTTTTTTTTTCTGTTTTTTATGCCAGTAGCATACAGGTTTGGTTACTGTAACTTAATATGACTTGAAATCAGAGACTGTGATGCCTTCTCCCATTTCATTCTTCTTTTTCAGGATTTCTTTTACTATTTGGGGTCTTTTGGGGTTCCATATCAATTTTAGGATTTTTTTTAATCATATAAAAAATGCCGTTGGACTCTTGATAAGGATTGCATTGAATCTATTCATGGCTTTTGGTTGTATGGAGCTATCAACAATATTATTTTTTCCAGTACTTGAACATGGAATATCATTCCATTTATTTTGAGTTTCCTTCAATTTCTTTTCTCAATGTCTTATGACTTTTAAGTGTACAAAAAAAATTCATCACCTCAGTAAAATTTATTTCTAAGTATTTTATTATTTTTGATGGTATCATAGATGGGATTTTTTCCAGCTTCAGAAAATTCATTGTTGAGTTATAGATAGGCCAGTAATTTTGCATGTTAATTTTCTATCCTGCAACTTTACTGAATTTGTTGACTAGATCTGAAAGGATTTTGGGAAGGGAATCTTTAGGATATTCTATAAATAAAATGATTTCATCTGCTAATAGAGCCAACTTTAAAATTTCCTTTACAGTTCTGATGGCTTTTATCACTATTTCTATTTCTTTCCTGATTCCTTTGTCTAGGACTTGCAGTACTATTAACAGGTTGAGTAGGAATGATGAGAGCAAGCACTCTTGTCTTTTTCCTTACCTTGGAGGAATATCCTGCAAACTTTCACCACTATGATGTTGGCTGTGAACTCAACATATATGGTCAATATTATGTTGAAGAAAATTCCTTTTATAAAATATTTGTTAAGGGTCTTTAGCATGACCTGATGATGAATGTTTTTCCAATGCTTTATTTTCATCTATTGAGATTATGTTTTGATTTTTTTTCTTTTATTCTATTGATGGGATCAGTTCAGTTCAGTTCAGTCACTTAGTCATGCCCAACTCATTGCAAACCCATGCACTGTAGCACACCAGTCTTGCCTGTCCATCAGCAAATACCAGAGCTTGCTCAAACTCATGTCCATTAAGTTGGTGATGGCATTCAACCATCTCATCCTCTGTCATCCCTTTCTCCTCCTGCCTTCAATCTTTCCCAGGGTTCCAATGAGTCAGTTCTTCGCATCAGGTGGTCAAAGTATTGGAATTTTAGCTTCAGTATCAGTCCTTCCAATGAATATTCAAGACTGATTTCCTTTAGGATGGACTGCTTTGATCTCCGTGCAGTCCAAGGGACTCTCCAGAGTCTTCTCCAACACCACAATTCAAAAAACATCAATTTTTTGGTGCTCAGCTTTCTTTATAGCCCAACTCTCACATTCATACATGACTACTAGAAAAACCATAGCTTTGAATAGATGGACTTTTGTCAGCAAAGTAATGTTTCTACTTCTTAATAGGCTGTCTATGTTGGTCATAACTTTTCCTCCAAGGAGCAAGTGTCTTTTAATTTCATGGCTGCAGTCACCATCTGCAGTGATTTTGGAGCCCAAGTAAATAAAATCTGTCACTGTTTCAGTTGTTTCCTCATCTGTTTGCCATGAAGTGATGAGACAAGATGCCATGATCTTAGTTTTTTGAACGTTGAGTTTTAAGCCAGTTTTTTCACTCTCCTCTTTCACTTTCATGAAGAGGCTCCTTAGTTCCTTTTCAGTTTCTGCCACAAGGGTGGTTTCATCTGCATATCTGAGGTTATTGATATTTTTCCTGGCAATCTTGGTTCCAACTTGCATTTCATCCAGCCCAGCATTTCACATGACTTACTCTGCATAGAAGTTACATAAGTGGGGTGAGAATACATAGCCTTGACGTACTCCTTTCCCAATTTTGAACCAGTCTGCTGTTCCATGTCCAGTTCTAACTGTTGTTTCCTGATCTGCATACAGATTTCTTAGGAGACAGGTCAGGTGGTCTGGTATTCCCATCTCTTGAAGAATTTTCCACAGTTTGCTATGATCCACACAGTCAAAGGCTTTTAGCTTAGTTAATGAAGTCAAAGTAGATGTTTCTCTGGAATTCTCTTGCTTTTCTATGATCCAAGAGATGTTGACAGTTTGATCTCTGGTTCCTATGTCTTTTCTAACTCCAGCTTGAACATCTGAAAGTTCACGGCTCATACACTGTTGAAGCACAGCTTGGAAAATTTTGAGCATTACTTTGCTAACATGTGAGATGAGTGCAATTGTGCAGTAGTTTGAATATTTTTGGCATTACCTTTCCTTGGGACTGTAATGAAAACTGAATTTTTGAGTCCTGTGGCCACTGCTGAGTTTTCCAACTTTGCTGGCATACTGAGTGCAGGACTTTCACAGCATCATCTTTTAGGATTTGAAATAGCGCAGCTGAAATTCAATCACCTCCATTAGCTTTGTTTGCAGTGATGCTTTCTAAGGTCCACTTGACGTCACATTCCAGGATGTCTGGCTTTAGGTGAGTGATCACACCATCATAATTATCTGGGTCATTAAGGTCTTTTTTGTACAGTTCTTCTGTATATTCTTGCCACCTCTTCTTAATATCATCTGCTTCTGTTAGGTCCATAACATTTCTGCCCTTTATTGTGTCCATCTATGCATGAAATGTTCTCTTGGTATCTCTAATTTTCTTGAAGTGATCTCTAGTCTTTCCCATTCTATTGTTTTCCTCTATTTCTTTGCAGTGATCCCTGAGGAAGGCTTTCTTATCTTGTATTGCTCTTCTTTGGAACTCTGCATTCAAATGCGTATATCTTTCCTTTTCTCCTTTGCCTTTCATTTCTCTTCTTTTCTCAGCTATTTGTAAGGCCTTCTCAGACAACCATTTTGTCTTTTTTGCATTTATTTTTCTTGGCGATGGTCTTGATCACTACCTCCTCTATAATGTCTTGAACCTCCAGCCATAGTTCTTCAGGCACTCTGTCTATCAAATCTAATCCCTTGAATTTATTTGTCGCTTTCACTGTGTAAACATAACGGCTTTGATTTAGGTCATACCAGAATGGTCTAGTGGTTTTCCCTACTTTCTTCAATTTAAGTCTGAATTTGGCAATAAGCAGTTCATTATTTCAGCCACAACAGCTCCCCATCTTGTTTTTGCTGTCTATTTAGAGTTTCTCCATCTTTGGTTGCAAAGAATATAATCAAGCTGATTTTGTTACTGACCATCTGGTGATGTCCATGTGTAGAGTCTTCTCTTGTTAAAACTCTGTTAGCCTTTGCCCTGCTTCATTTTGTACTCCATGGACGAATTTGCCTGTTATTCCGGGTATCTCTTGACTTCCTACTTTTGCATTCCAGTCTCCTATGATGAACAGGACATCTTTTTTGTGTGTTAGTTCTACAAGGTCTTGTAGGTCATCATAGAACCATTCAACTTCAGCTTCTGCAGCATTACTGGTTGGGGCATAGACTTGGTTTACTGTGATATTGAATGATTTGATTGGAGATGAACAGAGACCATTCTGTCATGTTTCAGATTGCACCCAGGTACTTTTGTTGACTATTAGGGTTACTCAATTTCTTCTAAGGAGTTCTTACCCACAGTAGTAGATGTGTCACAGTAGTTGTTGTAGCAGTAGTTGCATTGATGAGATATATCACATTTACTGATTTTCATATGTTGAAGCTTTTTTGCATCTCACAAATATATCTCACTTCATCATTGTGAATGATCCTTTTAATGAGCTAATGAATTTGGTTTGATAGAACTTCAATGAGAAATTTGCATCATATTCATCAGGGTTATTGCCCTGTACTTTTATTTTCGTGTAGTGTATTTTTCTGGTTTCGATATCAGGATAAGGCTAGCCCCATGAATTGTGTTTGGGAGTGTTCCTTCTTCTTTTATTTTTTGAAAGAGTTTCAGAAGGATTAATGTTGCTGCTTTAAATATTTGGTAAAATTTACCAGTGAAGCCACCTGGTTCTATGCTTCTATTTATTGAGAGACGTTTGATTGTTGATTCATTCTTTTTACTGGTAATTAGTTGTTCAGAATTTTAGGTCTTTCTGGGTTAATTCTGGTATGTCTCTAAAAATTGTTCCTGGGTTGTCTTAATTTTTTGCACATAGTTATATATGATCCTTTTTATTTCAGTGGTGTGAGATATAATACCCCTTTTCACATTTTAGGTTGTTTATTTGGGCCTTCTTTCTTTTTTCTGAACATAGTGTAGCTAAATTTTGTTAATTTTGATTATTTTTGCTGAGAAATATATGTTAGCTTTGTTAGTATTTTTATTGTTTTCCTGTTTTCTATTCCATTTATGTATGCTTGATCTTTATTATTTTCTTGTTTCTGTTAAATTTGAGTTCCGTTTGTTTTTTTCTTTTCTTAGTTTATTAAGGCCTGTGTGTGCATGCTAAGTTCCTTCTGTCATGTCCAACTCTTTGTAACCCTATGAACTGTAGCTCACCAGGCTCCTGTGCCCATGGGATTCACCAGGCATGAATACTGGAGTGATTTTCCATGCCCTCATCCAGGTGATCTTCCTGGCCCAGGCATCCAACCTTCGTCTCTTACATTTCCTGCACTGGCAGGTGGGCTTTTCACCACTAGTGCCAACTGGGAAGGCCTCATTAAGTGGGATGCCATTGCCTTCTCCACATTAAGGCTGTGTGTGCACAGTCACTCAGTCGTGTCCGACTCTTTGTGACCCCCTGGACTATAGCCCACCAGGCTCCTCTGTCCACGGGCTTTCCCAGGCAGGATTACTGGAGTGGGTTGCCATTTCCTTCTCCAGCATTAAGGCTTAGAGTTAGGTTATTTGGGATCTTCTTTTTCTTAATATAGACTTTTATTACTATTAGCTTCTTCCTTACAACTGCTTTTGCTGCATCCCAACAACCTGGTGGGCTACAGTCCATGGGGTCAGAGAAGAGTTAGACATTACTTAGTGACTAAACAGTAACAACAAGTCTTGGCATTGTGCTTCCATTTTTAATTTCAATATGCTATTAATATTTCACCATCCTTTTGATTTCTTCCTTGATCCATTTGTTGTTAAGGAGAGTTGCTTTATTTTCATACACTGTAATTGCTCCAATTTTTTTCTCCTGCTATTAATTTCTAGTTTCATACCATTGTGGTCACAGAAGATATTTCATATGATTGCAATGTTATTGAATTTGCTAATACTTGTTTTGTGCCCAACAAATCATCTGTGCTACAAAATGTTCCATGTGTCCTTGAGAAGAATGTGTATTCTGCTTTTGTTGGATTGAATGTTCTATATATGTCTCTTAATTCCATTTTATCTATAGCATTGTTCAAATCCTCTGTTCCTTTATTGATTCTTTCTCTGGATAATATATATTCATTATTGAGAGTAGGTTGTTACATTTTGAAACTATTCTCACATTGTCATTTATTTCTCCTTTTAACTCTGTTTATTTTTGCCTTATATATTTAGGCGTTCTAATGTTTAGGGCACAAATATTTGCAATTGTTGTATCTTCTTGAGATAGTGACACTTTTAATCATTATATAATGACCTTCTTTGACTCATTTTACTATTTCTAGTTTAAGGTCCAATTTTCCTGATATAAGAAAACTAACCCTGTTTTTTTTTCTGTGTGAGTAATATTTACTTGAAATATCTTTTGTGTACTTTGACTCTCAAGCTGTATGTGTCTTTAAGGATAATGTGGGTCTCCTGTAAGCAGAATAATTTAGATCTTTTAAATTAAAATCCATTCAGTCATTTAATATTTGACTGCATAAATTAATTCATTTATAAATGTTTATAGGTGAAAATTTGTTATTGCCATTTTCTTAATTGCTTTCATTGAGTCGATGATGACATCCAATCATCTCATCGTCTGTTGCCCCCTTCTCCTCGTGCCCTCAATCTTTCCCAGGAGCAGGATTTTTTCCAATGAGTCTGCTCTTTGCATCAGATGGCTGAAGTATTAGAGCTTGAGCTTCAGCATCAGTCCTTCCAATGAATATTAAGTGTTGATTTCCTTTAGGATTGACTGATTTGATATCCTTATTTTCCAGAAGACTCTCAAGAGTCTTCTCCAGCAGCAGTTCTTCGGTGCTTAGCCTCCTTTATGGCCCAAGTCTCACATCTGTACAAGATTACTGGAAAAATCATAGCTTTGAACTACATAGACATTTGTCAGCAAAGTGATGTCTCCACGTTTTAATATGCTGTCTAGGTTTGTCATAGCTTTTCTTCCCTGTAGCAAACATCTTTTGATTGTATAAGTTACACAGAGTTAGTTACACATAGTGAGTCTCAATTTTTAAAGGTTACACTCCATTTATAGTTGTAATGAAATATTGGCTAAATTTTATTGGCAATGTTTCCTGTTGTACAATATATCCACAACTTGGCAATTGTAAATAATGTTGCTATGAACATTAGGGTGCATGTATCTTTCTGAATTAGTGCTTTTGGTTTTTTCAGATATGTACCCAGGGATGAAAATGCTGAGCCATATAGTGAAAGTGAAGTGAAAGTCAGTCAGTCATGTCCAACTCTTTACAACCCCAAGGACTATACAGCCCATGGAATTCTCCAGGCCAGAATACTGCAGTGGGTAGCCGTCTGCTTCTCCAGGGTATCTTCCCAACCCAGGGCTCAAACTCAGGTCTCCCACATCGCAGGCAGATTCTTTACCAGCTGAACTACAAGGGAAGCCCAAGAATACTGGAGTGGGCAGCCTATCCCTTCTCCAACGGATCTTTCTGACACAAGAATTGAAGAAGCATCTCTTGTGTTGCAGCCAGCTGAGCTACCAGGGAAGCCCTAAGTCATATCATAGTTCTATTTTTAGATTTTTCAGAAATCTCAGTTTACTTTCACCCCCAACAGTATACTAGGGTTCTGTTTTCTCCACATCCTCATTAACATTTGTTATTTGTGTTCTTTTTGATGATAGCCATTCTGACATCTGTGAGGGTACAGCTCATTGTAGCTTTGATTTGCATTTCCTTGATTATTAGCAATGTTGAACATCCTTTCATGTGCCTTGGCAATCTACATGTCCTCTTTGGAAAGGTCTATTTAGGTTTCTGCCCATTTTAATTGAGTTGTATGGGTTTTTTGATGTTAGGTTGTATGAGCTGATTATATATTTTGGAAATTAACACTTTACTGGTCATATCATTTGCAAATACTCCTTTATTATACATTTAAAGCTGGTAGTATTTGGCGCAATGTTCTATCTTACATTTCTGATATTAATAGTTTGTGTCCACTTTACTTTTCTCTTGATTAGTCTGACTAGATGCTTATCATTTTCTCAAATAACAAGACATTGATTTTATTGACATTATTCTCTTGAGTTTGGTTTCAATTTCATTGATTTATGCTCTAATTTCCTACTATGCTTTTCTGCTTATTTTGAATTTAATTTTCTCTTCCTAGTTTATGAGGTTGGGAACCTAGGTTATTGATTGTAGCTTTTTCTTCTTTTCTAATATATGCATTTACTACTATAAATTTTCCCTATAAGCACTGCTTTTGTTGCAGTCCACAAATTTTGTAAAATTTTGTATTCATTTTCATATAGCTTAAAATTTCTATTGAGATCTCTTCTTTGTATTATTTAAAAGTGCTGTTTTAAAATATTTTTTAATTGTCCAGTTATATGTAACTGATTTCTATTTAATTCCACTGTGGCCTTAAAACAGATATTGTATGATTCGTATTATTTTATATATGTTAAGGTGTGTCTTATGGCCAGAATATGGCCTGCCTTAGTGAATATATCATATGAACTTGAAAATAATTTGTATTCTGCCATTCTTCAGTGAAAGAGCCATTCCCTTTTCCAGGAAAGCTTCCCAACCCAGGGATCACACCTGTGTTTCCTGCATTGCAGTCAGATTCTTTTCTGTATGAACCACCAGGGAAGGCCAGAATAGCCCAAAGGTGTCAATTACATACTGTTACTTATTGATTTTGTTGAGTTAAACTATGTCCTTATGGTGAGTCTGTCCATTTCTGACAGAGGGATATTGAAGTCTCCAACAATGATAGTGGCTTCATCTATTTTGTTTTGTTTTTTCCTGAAGATATACCAGTTTTTCTCTCATATAGTTTGGTGCTCTGTTATTTGGCACGAGGCACATATATATTAAGAAATGTTATACTTGAATTGACTCCTTTATCATAATGCAATACCTTTCTATATTCCTGGTAATTTTCCTTGCTTTGAAGTCCACTATGTCTGAAATTAATAAAATTACTCCAGTACACTTAAAAAAATGTATAGTCAGTTTACAATATTATATTAGTTTCAGATGTACAAACATAGTGATTTAATTATACACACTTAAACTATTGACTGCACTCCTTGTGCTGTACAAGTGCATCTTATTTATTTTATACATAGTAGTTTGTACCTCTTAATCCCCTACCCACATCTTATCCCTAACCTTTCCCTTTCCACACTGGTTACCACTAGTTTGTTCTTCATATCTATATTTTTGTTTCTATTTTTTATATTTTATTAATTTGCTTTGTTTTTAGATTCCCCAAAGAAGTGATAACATACAGCATTTATGTTTTTCTGTATAACTTATTTCACTAAGTATAGTACCCTTCAGGTCCATCCATTTTATTCCAAATCCTATATCCTTTTGGTTAGTGTAAGCATAATATATTTTTCTCCTTAAATTTTCCTTTTATCTGCATGTGTCCTTATATTTATCATGGGTTTCTTATACACAACATATAGTTGAGTCTTCTAATATACTCTGACAACCTCTGTCTTTAATTGACACAGTAAGACTATTGATACTCAAAGTGATTATTGATATAATGAGATTAATATCTAAAATATTTGTTACTGTTTGTTTTCCATTGTCTTGTTCCTTGTTGTTATTTTTGTCTAAACTTTTTGCCATTGTGATTTAAATTAATCATTTTATATAATTTCATTTCCTCTCTATTTTTACCAGATGGTATTTAAAATATTTTAGTGGATACCCTAGACTTTGCAACATGTATTGACAACTAATCCAAGTTCACTTTCAAATAACACCATGCCACTTAATGGGTAGTGTGAGTAACATATAATAATGAAAGAACTCGAATTCATTTCTCTTTCATTTCTTGCATCATTACAGTAATTCAATTTAACAATGTGATGGTACTGTGTGAGGCTAGAGAGGCATTCTATAGACCTATGAGTAGATCTCAGTCTTTTTATGAGATCACGCCTCTGGATTAAGTATCTCAGTTTTTCTCCCCTATGTTAGAGAGGGTGGCTAGAGTTGACTGAAGTTGCATATTTCCCTTTCCCCTGCTCAGTTAGACCCCTGTCAGTAGACTGACAATACCCCAGTAGGTTAGGCTGTGATTAAATAGGTATTTCTAAGGGCAGGTCTTGTCAAGAAGAATAAAGTGCTCTGATATATCTATATCTATCTATCTATCTATCTATCTATCTATCTATCTATATGTAATATATATATTTTTTAAAAAGTAAATATGCTTCAAAAATCTACTACAAAAGAAAATGGAATTTTAAATAATGTACAAAATATTACCTATTTCAAGTATTTCCTAAATTTGAAGACTTATATGATATTGTTTCATATACCCATTATTATGTGTATTTTTAAAAACTTTATGTTATGTAGTGAGGTATAGCCAATTAACAATGTTGTGATATTTTCAGGTGAACAGTGAAGAAACTTAGCCACACATATACATATTCATTCTCTCCTAAACCCCCTCCACCTCATCTACACTGCCACATAATTTTGGGCAGAGTTCCATGTGCTATACAGTAGGTCCTTATTGGTTATCCATTTTAATTATAGCAGTGTATATATGTCCACCTCAAACTGTCTAACTATCCCTTCCTCCCATCCTTCCCCATGGGAATAATAAGTTCACTTTCTAAGTCTGTGAATCTGTTTATGTATTATAAGTGGATTCATTTGTATCATTTCTTTTTAGATTCTACATATAAAATATGCCATGTAATAGTTCTCTTCTAATTTAATTCAATTCACTCAGTATGACAGTCTCTGGGTCCATCTACTGTTTTTAATGGCTGAGTAATATTCCATTGCATATATGTATGACATCTTCTTTATCCATTCCCCTGTTGATGGACATTTAAATAGGTTCCCTGTCTTGGCTATTGTAAGCAGTGCTACAATGAACATAGAGGTGCATATATTCTTTTGGATCATGTTTTTCTCTGGATATATGCTCAGGAGTGGAATTGCAGGGTCATGTGGTAGCTCTATTTTTAGATTTCTAAGGAACTTCCGTGTTGCTCTTCATAGCAGCTGTACCAATTTACATTCCAACCAACAGAATAAGAGGGTTCTCTTCTCTCCATACCCTGTCCAGGATTTATTCTTTGTGGATGATTTGGTGATAGTCATTCTGATTGATGTGAGGTGATATCTCATTGTAGTTTTGATCTACATTTCTCTAATAATTAGTGATATTGAACATCTTTTAATGTGCCTTTTGCCCATATGTTTGTCTTTGGAGAAATGTTGGTTTAGATCTTCTGCCCATTTTTGAGTGGGTTGTTTGCTTTGATACTGTTAAGAATCATGAGCTGTTTGTAAGTTTTAGAGACTAATCCTTTGTTGGTTACATCATTTGCAAATATTTTCTCCCAATGTGTGGGTTGTCTTTTTGTTTTGTTTATTGTTTCTTTTTCTGTGCAAAAGCTTTTGAGTCTAACTAGGTCCCATCTGCTTATTGTTGCTTTTATTTCCATTATTCTGTGAAACAGATCAAAAAAGATATTGCAGCAGTTTATGTCAGAAAGTGTTTGGTCTATGTTTTCCTCTAGGAGTTTTATAGTATTCAGTCTCACATTTAGGTCTTTAATCATTTTGGGCTTATTTTTGTGTAAGACTTTAAAGTATGATCTAATTTAGTTTTTCATTTCTTTCTTTGTTTTTTTTTTTTTAACATGTAACTGTCCAATTTCCCCAGCACCATTTGTTGAAGAGTTTCTTTCCATCATTGTGTAGTCTTGTCTCTTTTGTCATAGATTAATTTACCAGAGGTGCATAGTTTTATTTCTGAGTCTTCTATCTTGTTTCATTTATCTGTATATCTATTTTTGTGCCAATACCATACTGTTTTGATGACTGTAGCTTTGCAGTATAGTCTGTGTCAGGGAGCCTAAATTCTCCAGTTTAATTTTTCTTTCTCGAGATAGCTTTGGCTACTTAGGGTCTTCTGTTTCTCCCTACAAATTTTAAGATTTTTTGTTTGTTTGCTTTAGTTCTGTGAAGAATGGTATTGGTAATTTGAGAGGGATTACATTGAATTGGTAGATTTCCTTGAGTAGCAGAGTCATTTTGACAACACTGGTTATTCCAATCCACAAACATGGTATATCTTCTCATTTGCTCATCTCTTTGATTTCTTTCATCAACATCTCAGAGTTTTTGGAGTACATATCTTTTTGTGTCCTCAGGTAGTCTTGTCCCTTGGTATTTTACTATCCTTGATGCAATAGTAAATGGAATTGTTTCTTGAATTTCTATTTCTGATCTTTAGTTATTAGTGTAGAGAAATGAAACAGATTTGTGTGTATAATTTTGAACCTGCAACTTTACCAAATTTATTTCTAGTAACTTTCTGGTAGTATCTTTAGGATCTTCTATGTATAATATCATGTCATATACAAAGAGTGACAGTTTTACTTCTTTTCCAATTTGGATTCCCTTTACTTTGTCTCCTCTGATTGTTGCATCTAGAACTTTCAAAACTATGTTGAATAAAAGTGATGAGAATGGACGTTTTTGTCTTGCTCCTCATCTTAGAAGAAATGTTTTCAGCTTTTCATCATTGAGTATGATGTTAGCTGTAGGTTTGCCACATATGGCCTTTATTATGTTGAAGAATGTTCCCTCTATGCCCACTTTCTAGGGAGCTTTTATCATAAATGAGTGCTGAATTTTCTCTAAAGATTTTTCTGCATGTATTGAGATGCTGATATGGTCTTTATTCTTCATTTTGTTTATGTGGTTTATCACAGTGATATTTGTGGATATTAAAATCCTTGCATCTCAGGATAAATCCCATTTGATCATGGTGTATGATCTTTTAAATGTACTGTTAGTTTCAGATTGATAGAATTAATATTTTTGAGGATTTTTGCATTTATGTTCATCTGTATTACTGGCTGGTAGTTTTCTTCTTTTGTGGTATCTTTGTCTGGTTTTTGGTAATATGGTGATGGTGATCTCAGAATGAGTTTGGAAGTTTTCCTTCCTCTGGAATTTTTTTGAACAGTTTCAGGAGGATAAGTGTTAACTCTTCTCTAAATGTTTTATGAAATTTGCCTGTGAAGTCATCCAGTCTTGGACTTTTGTTTATTGGAAGTTTTAAAGTCACAATTTCATTTTCAGTGCTTGTGATTGGCCTGTTCATATTCCCTATTTCTTCCTGGTTCATACTTTGGAGATTGTACCTTTCTAAGAATTTGTCCATTTCATCCAGGTTGTTCATTTTATTCATATACATTTGCTCATAGTAGTCTCTTGTACTTTTGTGAAGTCAGTTATAAATTATCCTTTTACATTTTTAATTTTATTGGTTTGAATCCTTTCCTATTTTTATAGGTGAGCCTGGCTAAAGGTTTATAAATTTTGTTTATATTTTCAAAGAAACAACTTTCAGTTTCACTGATCTCTAAAATTTTCATTGTCTCCAGTTCATTTCTTTTGCTCAGATCTTTATGATTTCTTTCTTTCTACTAACTTTAGGCTTAGCTTTTTCTTCTTTCTCTAGTTGTTTTAGGTGTAATGTTAGGGTGTTTATTTGAGATTTTTCTTGTTTCTTGAGGTAAGATTGGATTACTATAAACTGTCTTAGAACTACTTTCTGCATTCCATAGAGTTTGGACTGTTGTGCTTTCATTTTCATTTGTTTCTAGGTATTTTTTATTTCCCCTTTGATTTCTTCAGTTAGCAATTGGTTTTTTAATAGCATATTGTTTAGCCACCACATGCTTGTGTAGTTTACTTTTTTTCTTGAGTTTATTTCAAATTACATACCATTGTGATCAGAATAGATATAAATATTTGATATAATTTCAATTATCTTAAATTTTCTAAGGCTCAACTTGTGGCCCAGCATGTGACCAATCCTGGAGAATGTTCTGTGTGCACTTATGGAGAATGCATATTCTGGCCCAGAAGTTTCTAGTCAGTCTTCATTTGCTTTGAATGAAGTGTCCTATGAATACAAATTAAGTCTATTTGAGCTAAAGGGTCATTTAAAGGCCTGTGTTTCCATATCAATTCTCTGTATGGATAATTTGTTCATTGATGAAAGTGGGGTGTTAAAATCCTCCACTCTTATTGTATTAATAGTACTCCTGATTTCTCCCTTTACAGTTTTAGTATATGCCTTACATATTGTGGTGCTCCTATGTTGGGTGTACATATATTTATAATTGTTATGTCTTGTGGGAATGAACCCTTGATCGTTATATAGTGTCCTTGGTTTCATCTTATAACAATCTTTGTTATAAAGTCTATTTTGTCTGTTATGAGTATTCCTACTCCTATTTCCTTTGATTTCCATTTACATGGAATACCTTCTCCCATCCTCTTACTTTAAGATTGCAAATATCTATAGGTCTGAGGTTGGTCTCCTGTAGACAGAGCATATGTAGGTCTTATTTTTGTATTTATCCAGCCAGTCTATGTTGTTTGCTTGTAGCATTTAATCCATTAATATATAAGGTACTTATTGATATGTGTGATCCTATTACCATTTTCTTAGTTGTTTGGTGTCTATTTTTTGTTGGTCTTTTCCTTCTCTGTGCATATTGTCTAGAGAAGTTCCTTTAACATTTGTTGTAAAGTTGGTTTTGTGGTGCTGAATGCTTTTAACTTTTGCTTGACTGAAAAACTTTTGATTTCTTCATCAAATCTGAATAAGAGTCATGCTGAATAGAGTATTTTTGGTTGTAGAGTCTTCCCTTTCATTACCTAAAATGTATCATCCCATTCCCTTCTTGCTTGTAGAGTTTCTGTTAAGAAATCACTGGATAATCTTATGGAAGTCCTTCTGTATGCTATTTGTCACTTTTCACTCATTACATTTAATTTTATCTGTTTTTAATTTTAGTCAGTTTGATTACTATGTGTCTCAGTGTGTTCCTCCATGGATTTATCCTGCTTGGCTCCATGTTCTTCCTGGACTTGGTCGAATCTTCCCTTCACCGTGTTAGGGAATTTTTCAGCTATTATCTCTTCAAGTATCTTCTTGAGGCCTCTCTCTCTCTCTTCTCCTTCTTTTTTTTTTTCCATTTATTTTTATTAGTTGCAAAATATGTATACTGTGAATGTTGGTGCATTTACTGTTGTTCCAGAGGTTTCTTAGGTGTTTTTGTTTTCATTCTTTCTTCTATATTCTGCTCTTCCACAGTGATTTCCACCATCTTGCTTTAACCATTTTTATGCCCCGGTTATTCTGCTCTTGATTCCTATTGTATTCATCATGTCTATTGGTTTGTTTTTTAGTTCTTCCAGGTCTTTGGTAAACATTTATTGAAACTTCTTCATTCTTTCTCCAAGAACCTGGATCATCTTCATTATCATTATTCTGAATTCTTTTTTTCTGGGAGGTTGCCTATCTTCACTTCATTTAGTTGTTTTTTTCTGGAATTTTATCTTGTTCCTTTCTCTGGGACATACTCCTCTGCCTTTTCATTTGGTTAACTTTTGTGATTGTGTTTTCTTTATCTGGTTGTTGTTGTTGCTTAGTCTCTAAGTCATGCCTGACTCTTTTGTGAACCCATGGACTGTAGCCTGCCAGGCTCCTCTGTCTGTGGGATTTCCCAGGAAAGAATATTGAAGTGAGTTGCCATTTCCTTCTCCAGGGGATTTTCCTGACTCGGAGATTGAACTCTCATCTCTTGCATTGGCAGGCTGATTCTTTACCACTGAGCCACCAAGGAAGCACTCATTCTGGAGTCTCTGGAATTGAAGTTCTTGCTTCTTTTGTCTGCTCTCTGGTTGATAAGGCTAAGAGGCTTATGCAAGCTTCCTAATGGAAGGACTGGTGGTGGGAAAACTGAATCTTGCTCTGATGGTTAAAGCTGTGTTCAGTAAAACTTTAATCCAGTTTTCTAATAATGTGTGAGGCTGTGCTCCCTTCCTGTTTTTTGTTTTTTGGTTTTTTTTTGGCCTGAGGCAACCAAGCCCTGGAGTCTGCAGTTTCAATGGTAGGGATAATGGTGAAGTTTAAGAAGACTCCTTCCAAGGGGCACCTCCCTGGACTGCTGCTGCCAGTGCTACCATGCCTGCAGTGAGCCACTGCTGACCCCGGCTTCTGCAGGAGACCCTCCAACAATTGCATGTATATTTGTTTCATTCTCCTGTGGGATCATTGTGATACTCCTTTTCCCTGGGTCCTTTTTCACATAAGATTTTGTTTGTGCCCCCTAAGAATGGAGTCTTTCTTTCCCCAAGTCCTACAATCAAACCCCACTGCCCTTCAAAGTTAGATTTGCTTGGGATTCCTAGTCCCTTTGCCAGATTCCTAGTCTGGGAAGCCTGTTGTGAGGCTCAGAAACTTTACAACAGTGAGAGAACTTCTTTGGTATTATCATTCTCCAATTTGTGGGTCGTCCAGCTGTTGGGTACATTATTTGAGTTTATCATTATTCTGTCCCTCCTACCATCTCTTTGCAGCTTATCCTTTGACTTTAGTTATGGAGTACCTTTTTTTTTGGTGGGTTTTAACATTCTCCCGTCAATGGTTGTTCAATAGCTAGTTGATATTTTAGTGATTTCACAGGAGGAGTTGAGTTCATGTGGTTTTTTTTTTTTTTAATTCTTCCATCTTGAACCAATATCTCTGGTATATTTTAAAATAATTTATTTTCCCCTTTATTGCTGATAACAGGAGGGAATTGTTTTTTTCTAGATTTACAGAATTATAATTGACATATAACATTGAAAATTGAGGATGCACATTGTGATGTTTTGATTGTTGTTATTTAGTCTCCAAGTCAAGTCTGACTCTTTGAGACATCATGGACTGCAGCATGCTAGGCATCCCTGTCCCTCACCATCTCCTGGAGTCTGCCCAAGTTCACGTCCATTGAATCGGTGATGCTATCCAATCAACTTATCTTCGGTCATCTCCTTCTCCTCTTGCCCTCAATCTTTTCCAACATCAGCGTCTTTTCCAATGAGTTGGCTCTTCACATCAGGTGGCCAAAATATTAGAGCTTCAGCATCAGTCCTTCCAGTGAGTATTCAGGACTGATTTCCTTTAGGATTGACTGATTTGATCCCCTTGTTGTTCAAGGTACTCTCAAGAATCTTCTCCAGAATCATAGTTTGAAGGCATCAATTCTTCAGTGCTCTGTCTTCTTTATGGTCCAACTCTCACATCCATACATGACTACTGGATAGACCATAGCCATGACTATATGGACATTTTACAGCAAAGTTATGTCTTTGCTTTTTAATACACTGCCTAAATTTGTCATAGCTTTCCTGCCAGTAAGAGATTGTCTTCTAATTTCATGGTTTCAGTTACCGTCTACAGTGATTTTAGAACCCAAGAGGAGGAAATCCATCGCTGCTTCCACCTTTTCCCCTTCTACTTGCCACAAAGTGATGGGACCAGATACCATGATCTTAATTTTTTTAATATTGAGTTTTAAGCCAGCTTTTTCACTCTCTTCTTTCACCCTCATCAAGAGGCTCTTTAGTTCCTTCCCTGACACATAACATTCCAAATTAAAGGGGTGGTGGGTGGTGGTTTAGTCACTAAGTTGTGTCCAACCCTTGCAACCCTGCCAGCCTCCTTCATCCATGGAACTCTCCAGGCAAGAATACTGTAGTGGGCTGCCATTTCCTTCTCCAGAGTAAGGGTGCATATTGTGATGATTATATATATATATATATATATATATATACACACACACACACACACAGAGAGAGAGAGAGAGAGAGAGAGAGAGAGAGAGAGAGAGAGGTTAAGACATTCCTTATTACAGATAATTACCATTTAACTGTTGGTATGATGAGACTAAAGATCCACTCTCATACAACTATAATTGTACAATATAATATTATTAATTATAGTCACTAGACTATATATTAGGTCCCTAGAACTTATTAATCTTATAACTAAATTTTCTACACTTTGATCAACATCTCCATATTTTTCACATGCCTCAAGTTCTGGTAATCACCATTTTACTCTCTGTTTCTATGAGTTTGATGTTTTTAGATATCGCATGTATGTAAGATTACTATTTGTTCTCTTCTGTGTGACTTATTTCATTTAGCATAAGGCTGTTGAAGTCCATCCATGTTGTCTCAACAATTGCAGAATTTGTGCAAGGATTTCCTTCTTTCTGTAATTGAATAATATTCCAGGACTCTGTGTGTATGTGTCTATAGATACACACACACATATATATATTTTACTTCTCCATTTATTTGTTAATGGACACAAGTCATTTCATGTCTTGGCTATTGTGAATAATGCTGCAATAAACAAAGAAGTGCAGATAACTCTTTGAGATAGTGATTTCATCTTCTTCAGATTTACATCCAGAAGTGAGATTGTCAGATCATATGACAATTTCATTTTTAATTTTTTAAGAAATCTCTTCAATCCAAGTTCCAAACAACAGTGAATTCACAAGTGTTCCCTTTTTTCCATATCTTTACTAGAACTTATTATCTCTTGTCTTTTTGATAATAGTCTTTTTAACAGTTATGAGATAGTATATCATTTGTGATTTTGATTTGCATTCTTCTGATTAGTGATATTGAGCTCTTTTTCATGTACTTGTTGGCAATTTGTATGTCTTCTTTGGAAAAATATCTGTTCAAGTCTATTGCCCTTTTAGAAAATCAAGTTGTTTGCTATTTCGCTATTGAATTGTATGAGTTGCTTATTAGGTTTGAATAGAAACAGCTTATAAGATATAAGATTTGCAATTTTTTTTCTTTCATTCCATAGGTTGCCTTTTCATTTTGTTGACTGTCTTTTCTTGAACAGAAATTTAGTTTGATGTAGTCCCACTTGTTAATTCTTGCCTTTATGTTATGATTTTGGTATCATATCCAAGAAAGCATTGCTAAAATGAATGTCAAGAACTTTCCTCCATTTTTTTCTTCTAGAAATTTTAAGGGTTTAAATCCTATGCTACTACACACCAAGGAAACCAGATCTGAAAGAGACACGTGCACCCCAATGTTCATCGCAGCACTGTTTATGATAGCCAGGACATGGAAGCAACCCAGATGTCCATCAGCAGATGAATGGATGAGGAAGCTGTGGTACATATACACCATGGAATATTACTCAGCCATTAAAAAGAATTCATTTGAATCAGTTCTAATGAGATGGATGAAACTGGAGCCCATTATACAGAGCGAAGTAAGCCAGAAAGATAAAGACCATTACAGTATACTAACACATATATATGGACTTTAGAAAGATGGTAATGATAACCCTATATGCAAAACAGAAAAAGAGACTCAGATGTATAGAACAGACTTGTGGACTCTGGGAGAAGGCGAGGGTGGGATGTTTCAAGAGACCAGCATTGAAACATGTATATTATCTAGGGTGAAACAGATCACCAGCCCAGATTGGGTGCATGAGACAGGTGCTCGGGCCTGGTGCACTGGGAAGACCCAGAGGGATCGGGTGGAGAGGGAGGTGGGAGGGGGGACTGGGATGGGGAATACATGTAAATCCATGGCTGATTCATTTCAATGTATGACAAAAGCTACTGTAATGATGTAAAGTAATTAGCCTATAAAAAATAAATAAATTAATTTAAAAAAAATAAAAAAAATAAATCCTATGCTAAGTCCTTAATCCAAGTCAATTTTTTTGTGAGTGGTGTAAGATTGGGCCAATTTTCATTCTTTTGCAAGTAGATAGTTAGTTTTCCTAATGCCCTTTAGTTATTGAAGAGATTATCCTTTTTCATTGAGTATTTTTGGCTCTGTTGTCAAATCTTAGTTTACCATATATGTGTGGCTTTATTCCTAGGATTTCAATTCTCTTTTGTTAGGAAACTTTTCTCCACTATTTACTGTCAGATCTCGCTTGACTAAATTTCACAAAATCATGTACCCCTGTTCCCAAGTCCTCCTGAAGTATTTAACTCTAAAAGTTGTCCACACTGAGCTTTCAGCAAATTTTCAGTAACAGTTCCAGTTTTCTTATGTTGGCAATGATTCCTGTCAGTTGTGCTTGTGAGCCTATGTTTAGTAAGCCATGATTCTCTATATTTGTCTTTCTCTCCTATTGTGCTGGCGACAGTTTTCTCTGTGTCCTCCCCTCTTACAGATTCAAGAAGAGCTGATTTTTCAGTGCTTTCCGCTTTTTACTCATTAGGGCAGAGTGAAGACTTCTAAGGTCCTTACATGCAAAAATAGATCTAATATATGCTCTAATATTCCTACAGTAAATGTTGCTATTGTCCACCAACCAGTGCTCTGGAAACTGAATATAGAGCCCTAAATAAGGCAGATGCTTTCCTTCTCTACTTATATTCTAGTGGGAGGAAGCTGATAATAAAAAGCTGTTTTCATGCCTCCTGGCAAGAAAATAATAGTGGTCAGCCAGAGTCTCAAAGAGATGCTTGTAATACTTCTGCCTCAGAGCTCAGAGTTAACAGAGTTCTTCTCATGCTTGAGGGAGCCAAGATTTCTTCTGATCCTCAAATGGGTCTATGGAATTTCAGTTCGACTGAAAACTGAGGGCTGGTAGCCTGAGTCCTGTAATAGTCTCAAAAACTTCCTTGGATCCTAGGAGCTGGAGGAATCCATAGTAAAGAAACGGAACATAAGTACTTATATAAGTTTCTCTTAAGGGCTTCAAGTCTTCCAGGATGAAAGTCCCACAGCAATATATTGCTATGGTTATCATTAATAAGTATTAACACATTATGAATATTATTACAATATTATTAATTGATAATGAGCAGGCACCTCAGGCCAGCTCTGGTGTTTTTCCACATGTTTGGGGTTCAATGTTAATCCCTCTATTTTGCCCCAAGTCCTTTACTCTGAGGTTGAGGGGAGGGAAATTCATGCCTGTGTACTTTAAAGCAATTGCAGCCTGTATGCTGTTCAATTCATCTTCATTTAAATATTTTGAGCTGGTCTCTTATAAGAATGTGCTTGAATCCAGGAAGGATTTGAATATTTCAAATAAGTTTCCTGAGTTATTTTTTTCCCTTTCCTTATAAATAGTAAATTATCTTCAATTGGGGCACATACTTGGGTTAGGTGAGGGAGAGTATGGAAATATACTATATTCTGAAGTTTCATTCTGAAGAAAAATAGGATCTCTTCTTGCAGCTATTATCTTTCAAGGTGTCTAATTGTTTTTCCTTTTTTAAAATATGATCTTATTTTTCAATGTAGCTGAATCTAGAATAAGTCCAATATGAAGCTTGCAGGTACACTTTCAGGGTATGATAATAAGATAGTAAGGAGATAGAAATCATTGGGTCAGTAGTGTATAAAAAATACCCCAATCCAGATGGTGGCAACAGCAAGAAAGGAAGTTACTGCCACTTCAGGCTCCAAGACTGATCAGTTTCCAAATTGATCTATACTCCTTTGCCACAATCTTAAATGTTTACATTTATTTTTGGCTACTATAATGTGCTATAGTGAAGCAATGGAACTGTGCTTTGGAACTAAGCACGTCTGGGTTCAAATCGCAGCCTCATCTTCTGTGTCACACAGCTTGTGGCCGTAGGCAATTTAGTGAACACTCTGAACCCTGCTGTCATTGACCTTAACATGGGTTGCTGTCAGCAGGTAATGGAGACATGACTTCAATGGACTCAACTTTGATCTTCTTCAGCAATTTCATTTTTGTTTAAAATTCAAACACCCTTTACATCAATTACCATAAGAAGTCACATCTCTTACTAGAGTTTCCTCCCCAGGTTATTTCCGGCATTTGCTTAGGAAAGAGCACATTTTATACAGGTATATTCTGGTATTTTTCTTCTGATTGCCTCAGCCAGCATTCACTCCAGACCACTACTCTACTCAAAGTTGGTCTTTTCTTGCTCTCTCTACTGTTTTCTCCAGTCTACTGATAGTTCTTGATGTGTTGATTTCAAGTTCTACTTCCCACCACACCCTCAAAGATGTGTTTAAACCTACTGAAGATTTTGTGTAGATTTCAAAGGTTCCAGAGACAACTTAGGAGGTGATAAAGGTCAGAGAACCTGAGATTCCTATTTTCTGAGGAGTCTTTATGACACAAAAGTACTTAAGCCTATGGCCTAAGCCTGTGGGCCCAAATCTGATATAGGAGGAAAGAAAAGCTTCCTCTGTCTGTCAAAACCAATCTCAAGGAATGTGACTATTTTTGTTCTGGTTCTAGATGAAATGTACCTGGCATATATTTGTTGGCACTAGAGAAAGTACAAAGAATGAGAAGAAGGGAGACTTCTGGAGAGAAGTAATACATATTCCCTAATGCAGAATCTTGTAGGGGAGGAAAACATATTTGTAAGTGAAATATGCATTTGCAAGATTGCCTTTGCATTGAAAGCCTGAGTTACACTGTAGATAGAAAGGGTATCAAGTTCTTCCATTTGCCTTCTGGGGAAATAAGCCTGATTAGATTTTTGACTGGCAAGCTTGCTGATATCACCCACACTTTTTAAAGAATATTGGTCTGCAGGCGTCTTCTTGTGTCCGAAGATCTCTAATTTGCCAAGATCTTTTGCATATCTCCTCTAGATTGCTATTGTGACTCAAGGAGAAGGATATTCCAATCTCAGGACCCCAACAGTCCTGAACAACATTATCAGTAAATAAGCTGTTTCTGAAAGACCTTTAGTTTTAAGCCTTCCCATAATATTTCTTCCAAATGATGGCCTTTACAAGCCCATCATGCTATGCCACTGCACCTTTCCTGGCAGAACCATTAGGCCAAGCAGGAAAGATATCTTCTGAACAGAGCATTTATGTTCTTCTTGTACAACAAACCTAAAGAACTAAAACCACATCCATTTATTAGCTCACTATTCTTCAAGTATGGTAACTCAACAGCATGGTTCTCTGCTCAGAGTATCATCAAACTAGAAGTGGCAGCTGGGCTGAGGCTCTAGGGAAAGATTCCCTTCAAAGTTTATTCTCATATTTAGAAGAATTCAGTTTCTTATCATCATAAGGCTGTTGAAGGACTATTTCATTTCCTGCTGTTAACCAGGGGCCAGTCTCTGCTTCATCCATTTTATGCCAACAAGAGCACATCAAATAAATCTTGGCTTTAAAATTTTGCTTTCTCTTCTATCACTAGCTGAAGAAAATTCTGCTTTCAAAGATTCATATCATGTCTGCCTGGATAATCTCCTTATCTTAATGTAAACTAATTTAGGACAGCAACTAACATTAAAATTCCTTCTCAGTATGACTTTTGTTAGTGTTTTATTGAATAACTGTACACCAAAAGGACATTAAATAGCTCAACTGGAATTCTATTACCTCTACTAGCTTTGTTCATAGTAACACTTCCTAAGGTTCACTTGACTCCACACTTCAGGATATCTGGCTCTAGGTGAGTGATCGCACCTTTGTGGTTATTTGGGTCATTAAGACCTTTTCTTATACAGCTCTTCTGTGTATTCTTGCCAACTCTTCTTAATATCTTCTGCTTCTGTTAAGTCCTTATGATTTCTGTCCTTTATAGTGTCCATCTTTGCATGAAAATTTCCCTTGGTATCTCCAATTTCTTGAAGAGATCTCTAGTCTTTCCCATACTACTGTTTTTCTTTGCATTTTCACTTAGGAAGGCTTTCTTATCTCTCCTTGCTTTTCTTTTTAATTCTGCATTCAGTTGGGCATATCTTTCCATTTTACCATTGCTTTTCACTTCTCTTCTTTTCTCACCTATTTGTAAGGTCTCCAGACAACAACTGTACCTTCTTGAATTTCTTTTTTTGTGAGGGGGGATGCACAGCCTCCTATACAATATTACAAACCTCTCTCCACAGTTTTTCAGGCACTCTCTCTACCATATCTAATCCCTTAATCTATTTATCATCTATATAAACATAAAGGGTTTGATTTAGATCATATCTGTACAGATGTGAGGGGTGAACCATAAAGAAATCTGAGCGTTGAAGAATTGATGCTTTTGAACTGTGGTGTTGGAGAAGACTCTTGAGAGTCCATTGGACAGCAAGGAGGTCCAACCAGTCCATCCTAAAGGAAAATCCTCCTGAACATTCATTGGAAGGACTGATGTTGAGGCTGAAGCTCCAATACTTTGGCTACCTGATGCAAAGAACTGACTCATTGGAAAAGATCCTGATGCTGGGAAAGATTGGAAGTGGGAGGAGAAGGGGAAGACAGAGCATAAGATGGTTGGATAGCATCACTAACTCAATGGACATGAGTTTTAGCAAGCTCCAGGAGTTGGTGATGGACAGGGAAGCTTGGCATGCTGCAGTCCATGGGGTCACAAATAGTCAGACATGACTGAGTGACTGCACTGAACTGAACTGAATGGCCTAGTGGTTTTCCCTACTTTCTTCAATTTAAGGGGGAATTTTTCAATAAGGAGCTAATGATCTGAACCACTGTCAGCTCCAACTCTTTTTTTTTTTTTTTATTTCTTGAATTTGGGATTTTTTTTTTTTAATTTTTATTAGTTGGAGGCTAATTACTTTACATCATTACAGTAGTTTTTGTTATACATTGATATGAATTAGCCATGGATTTACATGTATTCCCCATCCCAGTCCCCCCTCCCACCTCCCTCTCCACCCGATCCCTCTGGGTCTTCCCAGTGCACCAGGCCCGAGCACTTGTCTCATGTACCCAACCTGAGCTGGTTATCCGTTTCACCCTAGATAATATACATGTTTCAATGCTGTTCTCCTGAAACATCCCACCCTCGCCTTCTCCCAGAGTCCACAAGTCTGTTCCATACATCTGAGTCTCTTTTTCTGTTTTGCATATAGGGTTATCGTTACCATCTTTCTAAAGTCCATATATATGTGTTAGTATACTGTAATGGTCTTGATCTTTCTGGGTTACTTCGCTCTGTATAATAGGCTCCAGTTTCATCCATCTCATTAGAACTGATTCAAATGAATTCTTTTTAATGGCTGAGTAATATTCCATGGTGTATATGTACCACAGCTTCCTCATCCATTCGTCTGCTGATGGACATCTGGGTTGCTTCCATGACCTGGCTATTATAAACAGTGCTGCAATGAACATTGGGGTGAATGTGGCTCTTTCAGATCTGGTTTCCTTGGTGTGTATGCCCAGAAGTGGGATTGCTGGGTCATATGGCAGTTCTATTTCCAGCTTTTTAAGAAATCTCCACACTGTTTTCCATAGTGGCTGTACTAATTTGCATTCCCACCAACAGTGTAAGAGGGTTCCCTTTTCTCCACACCCTCTCCAGCATTTATTGCTTGTAGACTTTTGGATAGCAGCCATCCTGACTGGCGTATAATGGTACCTCATTGTGGTTTTGATTTGCATTTCTCTGATAATGAGTGATGTTGAGCATCTTTTCATGTGTTTGTTAGCCATCTGTATGTCTTCCTTGGAGAAATGTCTGTTGAGTTCTTTGGCCCATTTTTTGATTGGGTCATTTATTTTTCTGGAGTTGCAGCTCCAACTCTTGTTCTTGCTGATTGTAAAGAGCTTCTCCATCTTCAGCTGCAAAGAATAAATTCAATCTGATTTCAATATTGACCATCTGGTGATGTCCATATGTACAGTAATCTCTTCTATTGTTGGAAGAGGGTCTTTGCTATGATCTCTTGCTGTGTTCTCTTGACAAAGCTCTGTTAATCTTTACCCTGCTTCATTTTGTACTCAAAGGCCAAACTTGCCTGTTACTCCAGTTATCTCTAGGCTTCCTGTTTTGCATTTCAATCCCCTATGATGAAAAGAGTATCTTTCTTTGGTGTTAGTTCTAGAAGGTGTTGCTTGGTGTTTGTTCTAGAAGATCATTCTGTCATTTTTGAGGTTGCACCTAAGTACTACATTTTGGACTCTTTTGTTGACAGGTTTTATTTTCTTGGGCTCCAAAATCACTGTGAATGGTGACTTTATCTCCTTCAAAGAAAAACTATGACAAACCTAGACAGTGTACTAAGAAGCAGAGACATCCCTTTGCCAACAAAGATCTGCATAGTTAAAGCTATGTTTTTGTGTTTTTTTCCAAAAGTCGTGTACAGATGTGAAAGTTGAACAATAAAGAAGGCTGGGTGCTGAAGAATTAATGCTTTCAAACTGTGGTGCTGGTAAAGACTCTTGAGAGCCCCTCAGATGGCAAGGAAATAAAACCAGTCAATCCTAAACAAAATCAGTCCTGAATATTCATTGGAAGGACTGATGCTGAGCCTGAAGCTCCCGTATTTTGGCTGCCTGATGTGAAGAGCTGGCTCATTGGAAAAGACCTTGGTGCTGCGAAAGATTGAGGGCAGAAGGAGAAGGGGACAACAGAAGATAAGATGATTGGATAGCATCACCAACTCAATAGATATGAATTTGAGTAAACTCTGGGAGATATTGAAGGACAGGGAAGCCTGGCATGCTACAGTCCATGAGGTCACAAAAAGTCGGACACTGTTTAGCAACTGAACAGCACCACCACCAAAAGACAGTGATCTTTGTAGGCCATTTTAGAATTTTCTTTACCACAAAAATCAATTTTATTAGACATTTCATATGGACTATCACATTGAACAACATACCAAAAAATCATGACTTTCAAGTATTTTGTATTCTAGTACAATGGGATAGACAGTATGCAAGTGATTAAGAACTATGTAGTATCCCAGATGGTGATAAATAGTATAGAAAAAATAATGCAGAAGAGAAGAATTGGGAATGCCTGGCAAAAATATCATTTCAATTACAAATAAGGTGATCAAGAAAGTTCTCATTTAAAATTATGACATGTAAGCAAAGATCTTAAGGAACTGAAGAGTGAAGCCTGAAAATTTCTAGGGGAAGGACATTCCAGGCTGAGAGAACAGCAAGTCCAAAGGCTGTTTGTAGGAAAACAAAATTCTTGTTCTGTCCTCAGCCCTGGCTCCTGTCTCCCTCCCAGCTTCATCTCAGTCTGATAACTCCTCATTTTCTGAGCTTCAATATAATTCCTCTCTTTCTTTTAATTCTTTTCTCCAGGTTCTTACTTGGCTGGCTCTTCTTTCAGACATTGGCTCATGGGATTACTTGGGGGTCCAGTGGTTAGAACTCTGTGCTTCCACTATAGGAGGCACAAGTTTGATCCCTGGTCAGGGAACTGATATCCTGCAATCATTCAGCATACCAAAACAAACAAGCAAGCAAACAAACATAAAACCAGAAAAATGCAAATATTGGCTCATGTCATTTCCCTGTTCCATCATGTTGCTTTGTTTTTTAAACATTTGGACACATATACTTAATATAGATTATTTCATGTTGTGAAGGCTTAGTGTTTACTTACTGCATAAGATAAGCACAATTACAAAGAGGAAACCAATTTTTTTCCTCAAATATGCCCAGATCTATATAAATAACTATATCTATTTTTTATATTTGATAAATTTTGATTTGAGTACTTTTCAAAAAACAAACAAAAACTTTTGTTATGATTGGTATACAAAATGTTGTTAATTTTTAACATATACAACTTGGTGAATTTGATAAGTATATATCAGCTAAATCACCACCACAATCTACGCTATGAATATACTCATCACTTCCAAGTTTTTCCCTCTCTTTTTTCATTTATTACAATTGTTTTGTGATTAGAGCACAACATAAAATCTACCCTCTTAGCATTTTTTTGTGTGTGAGAATGCCTTCTCTACTGGATGGTAAATTTCATTTGTATATGGACCATATCTGCTTTGTGTTCCACTATATTCCCTGTATATAGTAGAGTGCCTGTCACATAAGTTGTGCTCCACTGGATAAAGTAAACAAAACACATTGCAGGGATACGTTGGTTATGTAGTTTAATCTACAACTGATATCAGCAAATCCTGATTTGAAATGCTTATGATCATCCAGAAAATCCATGACTTCATTACTGAATTTGTATGTAAACAGCACACTTTCATCTATAAGAATATATTAAATCAATGGCTTCCTTAGTGTCTCAGACAGTAAATAAATTACCTGCAATGCAAGAGACCTATATCGTTCATTTTTTATACAGTTATTTTTCTGTAACCTTTGAATAAAAACATCTATTGTACAAAAATGTTTAAACACACTGATTTTACCCAACCACTTAATTATGCAAAATGGGAAACAGACCACAGAGGGAAAGAAAAGATTTGTTCAGAGTTATATGGTGAGTTATTAGCAGTATTAACCTCCTGAATCATGTCCTCTAATTCCTTGTCTTGTTATCTCCCTTCTCTATCCTCTGAGTACATTCAGGTGAAATGTGACATAGTGGGAGACATGAAGGATAGGGCTTAAGATGATAGCTGAGCTCCTCTGAGCATCTTGACTCAGAAGGAGGCAGTGGAAAATATGGCCGAAATAAAAATGGAGTCTGTAAATCCAGACTGGAACCCAGAGCAAAGTGTTCAAAGACTCCAGAAATGGATTGCAAAACTGCACCCTAGTCCCAAGAGGTGTGTATTTTTCTATAACATGATTTGTTCACTTAACGATATATTTTAAAGTTCTTTTTAGATCAGTATGTGCATACAGCTGCTTTGTTATTTTTAAAAGCTCTATAATAATCTCCAGAATTGCTGTTTTTTAGTTCTTTATACCTTCCCTCTGGTGAACTTTCAGGGCTTATTCTATTGTACAGAGCTACTCTTTTGGCCTTCTTTGAAGTTCACTCAGCCCTTAGCTGCTATGAAATATTTTCTGTATTGCTAGAACTTTGTGAGCTAGTGGGCAGCTGTATAGAGGCTTGTGCCTAGAAAGGTAGTGAGATAAAAATCTTTGGAATTCTTAAAAATTTTAGACAACCACTGAGCAAAGATAATATGTAAGAATGAACTATACATAATGACTCGGGCTGACATCTATCATATTTCTTGTCACGCTTCCTTTCTGTTTGTCTATCTAAAAGCTAGATATGATTTCTTTGAGAGTAGGAACCCAGTGTTGTTCAACATTGTATCCCTAACACCCAACACAGTGCCTTGACATTGTCAATGCTCCATCAATATTTATGAATTCATGATCTATATAATATTAACATTTTGATGATCTCATCTGCAAATATCCTGAAAAGAAGAACCCAGCTCTACAGACACATTAGCATCCACCACGCTATTCAAGTACAATGAACATACGACTATACATTCAGAGAACTTTGACGATTTTCATTTCCCTGATAATTAATGTTGAGTTCCTTTCATACATATAAATAAGCCAATAGGACGTCTTCTTTGGAAAAATGTCTGTTCAAGTCTTTTGCTTATTTTTATTGTAATTATTTGAGATTTTTTGATATTGAATCACAGGAGTTCCTTATATAATTTGGAAATTAACTTCTTTTCAGATATATACTTTACAATTTTTTTTTTCACATTCTGGAGATTGCCTTCACATTCTGTTGATTGTTTATTTTGCTGTGCAGAAACTTCGTAGTTTGATGTAGTCCCACTTCTCCATTTTTTAATGTTGCCTGTTTTGATATCATAAGCAAGAAATCCTTGCCAAAATCAATATCAAGAAGCTTTCTTCCTTTGTTTACTTCTAGAAATTTTAGTTTCTAGTCTCATATTTCAATCTTGTATTAATTTTGAGTTGATATTCTGTGTATGATGGAAAGTAGCAGGCCATTTTTTTTTTTTTTTTGCACGTTGTTATCCAGTTTTCCCAGTACCATTTGTTGAAAAGGTTAACTTGTACCCTTTGTGTATTTTTGAAACCCTTGTCAAAGATTGGTTGACTATACATGTGTGAGATTGTTTCCAAGCTTTCTTTTTATTGGAATATAGCTGGTTTACAATATTGTGTTCATTTCATGTTTACAGCAAACTGATTCAGCTATTTCATTCATACTATATTCCATTACAGATTATTATAGGATATTGGATATAATTCCCTGTGTGATACAGTAAATCTCTGTTTTTTTAATCTATTTCATGAATAGTATTTTATATTTGTTAATCCCAAGCCCTTAATCTGTCCCTCTCTCCCTCTTCCTTATGGTAATGATGTTTGTCTTCTAGGCCTGTGAGTCTGTTTCTTTTTTATATACAGATTAATTTGAATTATTCTTAGATTCCACATGTAAGTGATATCATATTGTATTTTCTTTCTCTGATTCTCTTCACTAAGTGTAATATTGTCTAGATACATCCATGTTGCTACTATCAATAATATTTCATTATTTCATTATAGTTGGGCAATATATATTGCCCAATCATCTTCTTAAGCCAATCAATCATCTTTTGATAGACACTTGGGCTACTTCCACATCTTAGTTATTTTAAGTAGTGCCATTATGAAATTGGGGTGCGTGTATCTTTTGAAAATAGAGCTTTTCATTTTTTCTGAATATATACCCGAGGAGTGGGATAGCTGGCTCATATGGTGCCTCTATTTTTAGTTTACTAAGGAACCTCCATTCTGTTTTTTTTATCATAGTAGCCACACTAATTTACATTCCCACCAAAGTGTACAAGGGTTCTCTTTTTCCACACCCTCTGTAGCATTTATAATTTGTAGACATTTTGATGATGACTCTTAGCGCCAGTGTGAGGTAATACTTCAGTGTGGTTTTAATTTGTATGTCCTCTAATAACTAGAGATGTTGAACTTTTTTCATGTGCCTTTTGGGCACCTGTATGTCTTCTTTGGCAAAATGTCTGTTTAGGTCTTCTGTCTGGTTCTGATTGAATTATATGAGCTGCTTGTATATTTGGGGTATTAACCCCTGTTGGTTGCATTGTTTGTCAATATTTTCTCCTAGGCTGTAGGTTGTCTTTTGTGTTGATGATGGTTTACTTAGCTGTGCAAAAGCCTTTAAGCTTCATTAGATCCCATTTGTTTATTTTTTCTTTTGTTTCTTTTGCCTTGGGAGATTGACCTAAGAAAATACTGTTATTAATATAATGTATACCAGAAAAGACACTTATCCATTGGAAGGAAAGTTATGACCAACCTAGATAGCATATTAAAAAGCAGAGACATTACTTTGCCAACAAAGGTCCATCTAGTCAAGGCTATGGTTTTTCCAGTGGTCATGTATGGATGTGATAGTTGGACTGTGAAGAAAGCTGAGTGCCCAATAATTGATGCTTTTGAACTGCGGTATTGGAGAAGACTCTTGAGAGTCCCTTGGACTGCAAGGAGATCCAACCAGTCCATCCTAAAGGAGATCAGTCCTGGGTGTTCATTGGAAGAACTGATGTTGAAGCTGAAACTCCAGTACTTTGGCCACCTCATGCGAAGAGTTGACTCTTTGGAAAAGACCCTGATGCTGGGAGGGATTGGGGGCAGGAGGAGAAGGGGATGACAGAGGATGAGATGGCTGGATGGCATCACCGACTCAATGGACGAGTTTGAGTAAGCTCTGGGAGTTGGTGATGAACAGGGAGGCCTGGCATGCTGCAATTCATGGGGTCGCAAATAGTCAGACACGACTGAGTGACTGAACTGAACTGGTACCAGAAAATGTTTTGTCTATGTTCTCTTCTAGGAGTTTTATTATATCATGTCTTATATTTAGGTCTTTAAACCATTTTGAATTTATTTTTGTCGAAGATGCAAGGGAGTATTTCAATTTCATTGATTTACATGTAGCAGTCCATGGGACTTTCCTGGAAGCTCAGTGGTTAACTCCCCATTCTTCTACTGCATGGAGCAAGGCTTTGATCCCTGGTCTGAGAATTAAGGTCTCACATGCTGTGCTGTGCAACCAAAACAAGCAACAACAACAACAACAACAAAAATAAAGCTGTCCATTTTCCCCAACACAACTTGTTGAAAGGACTTTTATCCATTATATATTCTTGTTACCTTTGTCTAAGATTAATTGGCCATAGGTGTGTGCATTTATTTATAGGCTCTGTATTCTGTTCCATTAATTTATATATCTATTTTTACGAAAATACCATGTTGATTTGATTACTACAGCTTTGTAGTTTAGAGTCTGAAGTCTAAAGGGTTATATCTCCAGTTTTGCTCTTTTTTTACCCAAGATGGCTTGGCAATTCTTGATTTTTGGTGCTTCCATATAAATTTTAGGATTATTTATTATGCTTCTGTGAAAAAAAAGTCATGGGTAATTTAATAGGGATTATATTATATACAAATATTGTTTTGTGTAGTATGACTATTGTAACAAATTTAAGTCTTCCAATTCAAGAACATTTTCATTTATTTGAATTATATTTAACTTTCCTATCAATGTATTATAATTTTCAGCATATAGATCTTTCACCTTTTTGGTTAAGTTTATTCCTGGGTTTTCTATGATGTGATTTTAAATGATATTGTTTTTAATATTCTCTCTGTTATTTCCTTATTAGTACAAAGAAATGCAACAGATTTTTATAAATTAATCTTAAATTTCACCACTTTAAAAAATTCTAACAGTTTTTGTGTAGTGATTTTGTTGTTGTTGTTGTCATTCAGTTGCTAATTTGTGTCATTCTTTGCAATCCACGGACTGCAGTGTATCAAGCTCTTCTGTCCTCCTCTATCTCCCAGAATTTGCTCAAATTCATATCCATTGAACTTGTGATGCTATCTAACCATCCTATCCTCTGCCATCCTCTTCCCTTTTTGCCTTCAGTCTTTCCCAGCACCAGGGACTTTACTAATGAGTCAGTTCATATCAGGAAGCCAAAGTTTTGGAGCTTCAGGTTAAGCAACAGTTCTTCCAAAGAATATTCAGAGTTGATTTCCTTTAGGATTGACTGGTTTGATCTCCTTGATGTTCAAGACACTCCTAAGAGTCTTCCCCAGCACCACAATTCAAAAGCATAAAGAAGGTGCTAAGACTTCTCTATGGTCCAACTTTCACAACCATACATGACCTCTGAAAAAATTATAGCTGTGACTAGACAGACTGTTGTCAGCAAGGTGTGCCACTTCTGCTTTTCAATACACTGTCTAAGGTTTTCATAGCTTTACTTCCAAATTTCATGGGTGTGGTACCATCCACAGTGATATTGGAGCCCAAGAAAATGAAATCTGTGACTGCTTCCACTTTCCCCCCCCTTATATTTGCCATAAAGTGATGGAAGCAGATGCCATGATCCTAATTTTTTGAACACTGAGTTCCAAGCAAGCTTTTTCACTCGCCTTTTCCATCCTCATTAAGAGGCTCTTTAGCTCCTCTTCACTTTCTACCATTAGAGTGGTATCATCTGCATGATTGAGGTTGTTAATTCCAACCACAATTATTCCAGCTTGTGATTCATACAGCCAGGATTTCCCATAATGCTCCATTTAGTCACTCAGTTGTGTCCGACTCCTTGCAACCCCATGGACTGAAGGCATACACTACTCAAATTCATGTCCATTGCATTGGTGATGCCGTCCAAACATTTCATCCTCTATCGTCTCATTCTCCTCCCACCTTCAATCTTTCTCAGCCTCAGGGTCGTTTCCAATGAGCCAATTCTTTGCATCAAGTGGCCAACATATTGGGGTTTCAGCTTCAGCCACAGTCCATCCAATGAGCACTCAGGACTGATTTCTTTCAGTATTGACTGGATGGATCTCCTTGCAGTCCAAGGGACTCTCAAGAGTCTTCTCCAACACCACAGTTCAAAAGCATCAATACTTCAGCGCTCAGCTTTCTTTATAGTACAACTCTCACATTCATACATAAATGCTGCAAAAACCATAGCTTTGACTAGATGAACCTTTGTTGGTAAAGTAATGTCTCTGCTTTTTAATATGCTGTATAGGTTGGTCATAGCTTTTCTTCCAAGGAGCAGGTGTCTTAATTTCATGGCTGGAGTCACCATCTGCAGTGATTTTGGAGCCCAAGAAAAGAAAGTTTGTCACTCTTTCCATTGTTTCCCAATCTATTTGCCATGAAGTGATGGGACCAGATGCCATGTTCTTAGTTTTCTGAATGTTGAGCTTTAAGCCAACTTTTTCACTCTCCTCTTTCACTTTGATCAAGAGTCTCTTTAGATCTTCTACACTTTCTGCCATAAGGGTGGTGTCGTCTGCATATCTGAGTTTACTGATATTTCTCACAGCAATCTTGATTGTAGCTTATGCTTCATCCAGCCAGGCATTTTGCATGATGTACTCTGCATATAAGTTAAATAAGCAGGGTGGCAATATACAGCCTTGACATAGTCGTTTCCCGCTTTGGAACCAGTCTGCTGTTCCATGTCCAGTTTTAACTGTTGCATCTTGACCTACATACAGATTTCTCAGGAGACAGGTCAGGTGGTCTGGTAATCCCATCTCTTTAAGAATTTTCCACAGTTTGTTGTAATCTACACAGTCAAATGATTTGGCATAATCGATAAAGCAAAAGTAAATCTTTTTCCAGAACTCTCTTGCTTTTTCGATGATACAGAAGATATTGGCAAGTTGTGGATGTGATGGGTGATGCGAGTAAAGTCCGATGCTGTAAAGAGCAATTTTGCATAGGAACCTGGAATGTTATATCCACGAATCAAGGCAAATTGGGAGTGCTCAAGCAGGAGATGACAAGAGTGAGCATTGATATTTTAGGAATCTGTAAACTAAAATGGACTGAAACAGGAAAATTTAATTTAGATGACCATTATACCTACCACTGTGGGCAAAATCCCTTAGAAGAAATGGAGTAGCCATCATGGTCAACAAAAGAGCCCAAAATGCAGTACTTGGATGCAATCTCAAAAATGACAGAATGATATCTATTCGTTTTCAAGGCTAGCCATTCGATATCACAGTAATCCAAATCTATGTGCCAACCAGTAATGCTGAAGAAGCTCAAGTTGAACGGTTCTATGAAGACCTACAAGATTTTCTAGAAGTAACATCCAAAAAAGATGTCCTCTTCATTATAGCGGAGTTAAATCCAAAAGTAGAAAGTCAAGAGATAACTGGAGTAACAGGTAAATTTGGCCTTGAAGTACAAAATTAACTTGGGCAAAGGCTAATAAAGTTTTGCAAAGAGAACACACTGGTCACAGCAAACACCTTCTACCAAAAACACAAGAGAAGACTCCACATATGGACATCACCAGATGGTCAACACTGAAATCAGATTGATTATATTCTTTGTAGACAAAGATTGAGAAGCTCTATATAGTCAGCAAAAACAAGCTGACTGTGGCTCAGATCATGAACTCCTTATTGAAAAATTCAGACTTAAGTGGAAGGAAGTAGGGAAAACCACTAGACCATTCAGGTATGAATTAAATCAAATTCCTTACAATTATAGAGTGGAAGTGACATGTAGATTCACAGGATTAGACCTGGTAGAGTGCCTGAATAACTATGGATGGTGGTTCATTACATTGTACAGGAGTCAGGGATCAAGACCGTCCCCAAGAAAAAGAAATGCAAAAAGGCAAAATGGCTGTCTGAGGAAGCCTTAGAAATGTCTGATAAAAGAAGAGAAGCTAAAGGCAAAGAAAAAAAAAAAGGAAAGATATACCCATTTGAATGCAGAGTTCCAAAGAATAGCAAGGAAAGGTAAGAAAGCCTTCCAAAGTGAGCAATGCAAAGACATAGAGGAAAACAATAGAAAAGGAAAGACTAGAAATCTCTTCAAGAAAATTAGAGATACCAAGGGAACATTTCACGCAAAGATGAGCACAATGAAGGACAGAAATGATATGGACCTAATAGAAGCAGAAGATATTAAAAAGAGGTGGCAAGGATACAGAGAAAAGCTATACATAAAAGATCTTAATGACCCGGATAACCACGATGGGGTGATCACTCACCTAGAGCCAGACAACCTAGACGGTGAAGTCAAGTGGGCTTTAGGAAGCATCACAAGAACAAAGCTAGTGGAGGTGGTGGAATTCCAGCTGAGCTATTTCAAATCCTAAAAGATGATGCTGTGAAAGTGCTGCACTAAATATACCAGGTAATCTAGAAAAGGCATCAGTGGCCACAGAGCTGGAAAAGGTCAGTTTTCATTCCAATCTCAAAGAAAGGCAATGCTGAAAAATGTTCAAACTACCACACAATTGCAGTCATCTCACATGCTAGCAAAGTAATACTCAAAATTCTCCAATCCAGGCTTCAACAGTATGTAAACCATGACCTTCCAGATATTCAAGCTGGATTTAGAAATGGCAGAGGAACCAGAGATGAAATTGCCAACATTTGCATGATGTACTCTGCATATAAGTTAAATAAGCAGGGTGACAATATATAGGCTTGAAGCACTTTTTTCCCTATTTTGAACCAGTCTGTTGCTCCATATCCAGGTCTAATTACTGCTTCACATTCCACATACAAGTTTCTCAGGAGACAGTTAAGTTGGTCTGGTGTTTTCATCTCTAAGTATTTTCCACAGTTTGTTGTGATCCACGCAGTCAAAGGATTTAACATAGTTAATGAAGCAGATGTAGATGTTTCTCTGGAACTCCCTTGTTTTCTCTATGATCCAACAAATGTTGACAGTTTGATCTCTGGTTCTTCTGGCTCTATGAAACCCAGTGTGCACATCTGAAATTTCTCAGTTTACTTGCTGCTGAATCCTAACTTGAAAGATTGTGAGCATAACCTTCCTAGCATGTGAAATGAGCGCAGTTGTATGATAGCCTGGTGGCTCAGAGGTTAAAGCGTCTGCCTGCAATGAGGAAGACCTGGGTTTGATCCCTGGGTCAGGAAGATCCCCTGGAGAAGGAAGTAGCAACCCACTCCAATATTCTTGCCTGGAGAATCCCAAGGATGGAGGAGCCTGGTGGGCTACAGTCCACGGGGTCGCAAAGAGTTGGACACGACTGAGCGACTTCACTCACTCACTCACTCTTGCATTTTATGGCATTACCCTTCTTTAACATTGTAATGAAAGTGACCTTTTCTAGTCCTGTGGTCACTGCTGATTTTTACCAATTTGCTTACATATTGAGTGCAACACTTTAAAAACATCAACTTTTAGGATTCGAAATAGCTCACTGAAATTCTGTCACCTCCATTAGCTTTGTTCATAGTAATGCTTCCTAAGGCCCACTTGACTTCACACTCCAATATGTCTTGCTTTATTTATTTGTGGTTTTTGTCTTTTCTCCTTGGTGTGCCTAACTAAAGGTTTTAAAATTTTTAAAATCTTTTTAATAAAATAGCTCTACTTTTTACTGATCATTTCCCTTTCTTATTTTATGTATTTCTTCTCTTATTTCTTATTATTTCCTTCCTTATGTTGGCTTTGGGCTTTATTCTTCTTTCTCTAGGTGTTGGCATAGGTTGTTTATTTAAATTTTTCTTGCTATTTTTGAGGAATGCTTGATTTTTCTGAACTTCCCTCTTGGAATTTCATTTTTTTTCCATTTATTTTTATTAGTTGGAGGCTAATTACTTTACAATATTGTAGTGGTTTTTGCCATACATTGACATGAATCTTTACTTGTCTCTCATAGATTTTGTGATCTGTGTGCTTTCATTTTTCTCAAGGTATTTTCTGATTTCTTTGATTTCATTGTTGACCACTTTTTTAGTGATCAAAAGTTTCAGTGAGATTTTATTATTAAAAAAAAAAGAAATGGTGAAAGTAAACTAAAGGGCTTCATTGAAGTTGTATTATACAAGTGAAACTGTGAAACTGTACATAATACAAAATTATTGGTATATTTTTCATAGCATGTTGTTTAACCTCCATGTGTTTGTTCTTTCCTCATTTTCTTTCCATGGATAATTTCTAGTTTTATAATGTTGTAAGCAGAAAAGATGCTTCAGGTAATTTCTATCCTCTTAAATTTGTTGAGAAATTCTTTGTAATCTAATATGTGGTCTACCTTAGAGAACATTCTCTGTCTGCTTGAAAAAAAATTTTCTTCTTCTTCTTTTTTTAATGTAGTGTCCTGTAGATATCAATTGCATCCAACTGGATTATCGTGTCATTCAGGACCTCAGATGATTTATTGATTTTCTGTCTGGATGATCTGTGCTTTGCTGTCAATGAGTTGTTAAATTTCCTTACAATTATTGTACTTCGTCAGTGTTCCCCTTTTTGTCTGTTAGTATTTGTTTCTATATTTAGGTTCTCCTACTTTCACTGCATATATGTTAATGAATGTAATATTCTCTTTCTCTATTGATCACTTTATGTTTATATAATGCCTTTCTTTGTCTTCCTTATGGCTTTTCTTTTTTTCTTTCTTATAAATTTTAGTCATTTGTTTATTTTTGGCTGTGTTGGTTCTTTGTTACTGCAGCAAGCTGGGCTGCTCTTCATTGAGGTGTACAGGTTTCACTGTAGTGGCTTCACTTATCACAGAATTCAAACTCAGTAATTGTGGCACACAGGCTTTGCACCAGGCCTGTGGGATCTTCCATGACCAGGTATCGAACCTGAGCTCCCTGCATTGGCAAGCAGATTCTTAACCACTGGACCAACAGGGAAGTCCCTGGGTTTTTATTAAAGTCAATTTTGCCTGATGTGAGCATTGCTACCACTGCTTTTCTGTCATTTCCATTTGCATGAAACAATTTTCCTTTCATTCAGATTCAGTCTGTGTGTGTCTTTCAACCTGAAGTGAGTCAACATACTGTAGGTTCTTGTTTCTTATCCAATATGCAACCCTATGACTTTTTTTTTCCTTTGATAATGTTGTTTTAATTTTTTATATTTAATTTTTTTCATTTATTTCTAACTGGAGGATAATTACCTTACAATAGTGTGATGGTTTTTGCTATATGTCAACATGAATCAACCATAGGTATACATGTGTCTCCACCCTCTTAAGCCTCCCTCACACCTCCTTCCCCATCCCACACCTCTACATTGTAACAGAGCACTGACTTCGGGTTCCCTGTGTCATACAAAAAAATCCCACTGGCTATCTATTTTACATATGGCTATGTACATATTTCAACGCTACTCTCTCAAATCATCCAACCCTGTCCCTCCATCGTTGTGTCCAAAAGTCTGTTCTCTATGTCTGTATCTCCACTGCTTCCTTGTAGATAAGGTCATCAGTATCATCTTTCTAGTTTCCAAATATATGTGTTAGTATATGATATTTGCCTTCCTCTTTCTGACTTACTTCACATTGTATAAATTTCTATTTTTGTGACAGTACCATACTCCCTGGATGACTGTAGCTTTTTAGTAAAGTATGAAATCAGGAAGGTTGATTCCTCCAGCTCTTCTTTTTCAAGATTGCTTTGTCTATTCAGGGTTTTTGTGTTTCTATACAAAGTGTGAAATTATTTGTTCTAGTTCTGTTAAAGATACCATTGGTAATTTGATATTGATTGCATTTAATCTATAGATTGCTTTGGGTAGTATAATCATTTTCACAATATTGGTTCTTCAATCCAATAACATGGTATATCTCTACATCTGCTTGTGTTATCTTTAATTCCTTTCATCAGTGTCTTATAGTTTTCTGTATACAGGTCTTTTGTCTCTTTAGGTAAGTTTATTCCTAAGTATGCTATTCTTTGTGTTTTAATGGCAAATGAGGTTGTTTCTATAATTATTATTTCTGATTTTTCATTGTTAGTGTGTAGGGATACAAGGGATGTCTTTGCACCTCTATGTCTTTTGATTTGAGCATCTAGTCCACAGACATTTAAAGTAGCTATTGGTTGGTATGTACTTATTGTCATTTTAATCCTTGTTTTCAAGTTGTTTTTGTAGTTCTTCTCTGTTCATTCCTTCTTTTTTTTTCCTTTTGTTGTTTGATTACTTTCCTTGCAGTATGCTTGAGTTCCTTTCTTTTTAGATTTTGTGAGTCTATTATATACCGTTTATTTGTGGTTACCAAAGAGTTCAAATATTTTGACTCATAACTACATCTATTTGATTTAAGTTGATAATCATTAAAGTTCAAATATATTCTAAAATATTAACATATACATTTTTGTATGCTCTTACTTTACATTTTGTGATTTTACATTCCATTTTACGTCTTCTTGCTCATTCTTTGTTAATTTTAGCTATAACTGATTTTATTATCTTATTTTTAATCTATGTGTCTTTGTAGACATCTTCAGTTCTTCTCAAAAGCAGCCTAAACTTGTGTTTTTTCTGTGTTTCTTTTTTGTCCCAAGTCTAGTGCTTGGCTGTAGTGTGGAGTTGACTGGGACTTGCATTTTCACTAAGAGAGGAATTGCTGTGTATTTCTGCACATAAGGATACTGGACATCACCCCATCACCTGGGCTATGCTACAGACTATCAGGTTGTCTCTAGTTAGCTAGCCAAGTCCTCTCTCAGGGCCTGTCTGTCCAGGATTTAGTGCTTAGACTCTGCAGCTCTCGTGGGAACCCCTCAATATATATCTTGATATCTCCCATTTCTATACCCACTGCTCTGTGCAGCCAACTGACAATAGCCTCTGCAGCTCCATCTGGATCACATATCTGGAGCCCTGGACTGTCTCTGTGCAGTGAGACAGTATCTGCAGGGATCTTGCTCCAGACTTGATGTGGAGTGATTGGGACCAGAGTGTTCAGTCTTTTGGATCGTGAAGTGCAGCGAGGCAGCAGCCACCAGTGTTAGGTTATCTCAGCCCTGACTGTCAGCAAGTCAGCATGCACACACTCCTTGCAAGTAAAGTCTAGGTTGTTCTAGCCCTTCCATCTGTCTCAGCAGATTTCCGAGCAGGCAAGAGAGCCTGTGCCCTGCGGGCAGGCTCAGATGCCCCATTAACTACCAAGGAGAGGGCCCACCAATTCAGTCCTCTCATATTTAGTTCTATTCATTTGTTTTAATGTTTTATGTTCCACTCTAAGTGAAAGCATACAGTGTCTTTCACTGAAATACTCCACTAATAATGTTTGTCCAACTTTATCACTGTTGTTGCAAAAGGTAGAATTTCATTTTTTATGGCTGAGTAATATTCTAATGTATAGATATTCTACACTACATCTTCATATCCATTTATCTATGATGGAAATTTAAGTAGCTTCCATATCTTGTCTATGGTAAATAATGCTGCTAAAACACTGAGGTGCATGCTGCTGGTGCTGCTTAGCCACTGCAAACTGTCTGACTCTGTGAGCCTACTGACTGCAGCCCATCAGGCTCCTCTGTCCATGAAATTCTCTATGTAGGAGTATATTGGAGTGGGTTGCCATGCTCTCCTCCAGGGGATCTTCCCAACTCAGATCAAACCAATGTTTCCTGCATTGCAGGCAGATTCTTTACCACTGAGCTATTAGGGAAGCCTCATTGAGGTGCATATGTCTTTTCAAATTAGTCTTTCTGTTTTCTTTGGATATACACCCCAAAGTGGATTAACTGAATCACATGATAATGCTCTTTTCAGGTTTTTGAAAAAATTCCATATTGTTTTTCGTAAAGCATATAACAATTTACATTTCCACAAAGGTTGTTTTTCTCCACATCCTCAAAGATATTTATTATTTGTTGTCTTTTTGATGATATTTTTTCTGACAAATCTAAACTGATATCTCATTTTATTTTAATTTACACTTCCTTAATGATGAGTGACGTTGAACATTTTTTCTTATATGGTTGTCCACCTCTATATCTTCTTCAAAAAAAAAAGTCTACTCACATCTCCTGCCAACATTTTAAAAATTGTGTTGTTAGCTTCGTTGATATTGAGTTATGTGAGCTCTTTATATACACTGCATGTTAACACATTTGCAAACATCTTCTCCCATTCCATTAGGTTTTCTTTTCATTATGTTGATAGTTTCTTTTAAGGGTTTCTTTTGCTATGCAAAATTTTTAAGTTTATGCAGATTCCTTTGTATATTTTTGCTTTTCTTTCTCTTACTTGAAGAGAAAAATTTAAAATATATATATATATATATATATATATATATATATATATATATATACCTAAGACTTATGCCAAAGCATATTGTCTACTAGAAGTTATATGGTTTCTAGACTTACATTTATGTCTTTAATCCATTTTGATTATATTTTTGTGTGCAGTGTGAGATATTCCAATTTCATTCTGTTATATGACAAGTTTCCTGACACCATTTTTAAAGAGACCAATCTATGTGTTTGTTTTTGTGCTGGAATCATATAGTTTTGGTAATTATAGCTTTATCTTGGAGTCTGAATCAGAAATGGTTATGCCTCCAGCTTTTTTTTCCCCCTTAAGATTGCTTTGGCTACTTGTGGTCTTTTTGTTTCATACAAATTTTAGGATTTCATATAGTTTTCAGGATAGAGGTCTTTGGTTTAAATATGTTTATATTCAATTGTTTCAAAATGAAGAGGAACTAAAGAGCCTCTTGATTAAGGTGAAAGAGAAGAGTGAAAAAGTTGGCTTAAAACTCAACATTCAAAAAACACAGATCATGGCATCCGGTACCATTATTTCATGGCAAATAGATGAGGAAACAATGGAAACAGTGACAAATCACTGCAGATGGTGACTATAGCCATGAAATTAAAAGATGTTTGCTCCTTGGAAGAAAAGCTATGACAAGCATAGACAGTGTATTAAAAAGCAGAGTCATTACTTTGCCAACAAAGGTCCATCTAATCAAAGCTATGATTTTTCCAATAGTCATGTATGGATGTGAAAGTTGGACCATAAAGAAGGCTGAGCACTGAACTGTGGTGTAGGAGAAGACTCTTGAGGGTCCCTCAAACTGCAAGGAGATCAAATCAGTCAATCCTAAAGGAAATCAGTCCTGAATATTCATTGGAAGGACTGATGCAGAAGTTGAAGCTCCGATACTTTGGCCACCAAATGTGAAGTGTCGACTCATTGGAAAAGACCCTGATGCTGAGAAAGATTGAAGGCAGGAGGAGAAGGGGATGACAGAGGACAAGATGGTTAGATTGCATCACTGACTCAATGGACATGAGTTTTAGCAAGCCCCAGGAGATAGTGAAGGATAGGGAAGCCTGACATACTGCAGTCCATGGGGTTGCGAAAAGTCAGACACGACTGAGCAACTGAACAACAACAGCAATATTTGATTGTAAATGGGATAGACTTACTGATTTCTCTTTCTGATAGGTCATTATTAGTGTATCAAAAAAACATATTGATATATTTTAATATTTTAACCTGAAACTTTCTGAATTCATTTATCAGTTCTAGTATTTTTTATAGTGAATCTTTCAGTTTTCTCTATATAGTATAATGGAGAAGGCAATGGCACCCCTCTCCAGTACTCTTGCCTGGAAAATCCCATGGATGGAGGAGCCTGGTAGGCTGCAGTCCATAGGGTCACGAAGAGTCGGACACGACTGAGTGACTTCCCTTCCACTTTTCACTTTCATGCATTGAAGAAGGAAATGGCAACCTACTCCAGTGTTCTTGCCTGGAGAATCCCAAGGACAGGGGAGCCTGGTGGGCTTATGTCTATGGGTCGCACAGAGTCGGACACGACTGAAGTGATTTAGCAGCAGCAGCAGCTATATAGGATCATGTGATCTATAAAGAGTGGTAGTTTTACTACTTCTTTTCCAAATTAGATGCCTTTCATTTCTTTTTCCAGTTTGAATTCTTTTACTCTGACTTCCAATGCTATGTTAAATAAAAATCGTAAGAGTGAAAACCCACATTTTGTTCTTAATTTTATAGGAAATGTCTCACTCCTGTGAGGGACAGGAAATCTTAGTGTGCTGCAGTCCATGGGTTGCACTGAACAACAACTTCAATTTTTCACTCTTGAGAATTATGTTAGGTGTGAGTTTTACAAAAATAGCCTTTATGATTTTGGAATATTTTCCCTCTGTACCAAATTTATTTAGCATGTTTAAAATTATAGATGTTATTGAATTTTATCAAATGCTTATTATTTTTTCCATTTATTTTTATTAGTTGGAGGCTAATTACTTTACATCATTGCAGTGGTTTCTGTCATACATTGAAATGAATTAGCCATGGATTTACATGTATTCCCCATCCCGGTTCCCCCTCCCACCTCCCTCTCCTCCCGATCCCTCTGGGTCTTCCCAGTGCACCAGGCCTGAGCACTTGTCTCATGCACCCAACCTGGGCTGGTGATCTGTTTCACCCTAGATAATATATGTCTATTGAGATTACATGTGATTTTTATTCCTAGATTTTTTTTCTTGGTTTGTGGATCACATTGTTTGATTGCAAACATTAAAGCATCCTTGCATTGTGGTTTTGATTTTCATTTCTCTGGTAATGAGTGATGTTGAGCATCTTTTCATGTGTTTGTTAGCCATCTATATGTCTTCTTTGGAGAAATGTCTGTTTAGTTCTTTGGCCCATTTTTTGATTGGGTCGTTTATTTTTCTGGAATTGAGCTGCAGGAGTTGCTTGTATATTTTTAAGATTAATTGTTTGTCAGTTGCTTCATTTGCTATTACTTTCTCCCATTCTGAAGGCTGTCTTTTCACCTTGCTTATAGTTTCCCACACCGAGGAAACCAGAATTGAAAGAGACACATGTACCCCAATGTTCATCGCAGTACTGTTTATAATATCCAGGGCATGGAAGCAACCTAGATGTCCATCAGCAGACGAATGGATAAGAAAGCTCTAGTACATATATACAATGGAATATTACTCAGCCATTAAAAAATACATTTGAATCAGTTCTAATGAGGTGGATGAAACTGGAACCTGTTATACAGAGTGAAGTAAGCCAGAAAGTAAAACACTAATATAGTATACTAACGCATATATATGGAATTTAGAAAGATGGTAACGATAACCCTGTATGCAAGACGACAAAAGAGACACAGATGTATAGAACAGTTTTTTGGACTCTGTGGGAGAAGGCAAGGGTGGGATGATTCAGGAGAATGGCATTAAATCATGTATATTATCATATATGAAACATATCGCCAGTCCAGGTTCGTTGCATGATACTGGGTTCTCGGGGCTGGTGCACTGGGATGACCCAGAGGGATGGGATGGGGAGGGAGGTGGGGGGTGTTTCAGGATGGGGAACACATATACACCTGGGGCATATTCATGTCAATGTATGGCAAAACCACTACAATATTGTAAAGTAATTAGCCTCCAATTAAAATAAATAAATATATATTAAAAAAATCCTTGCATTCTTGGGATAAGTTCTACTTGGTTATAGTGCATAATTCTTTTCACATATTGTTAATTTCAGTTTCCTAGTATTTTATTGAGGATTTTTGCATCTATATTCATCATTAATAAATGACATTTATTTTTAAGTGCCTTTTTTAATTGAAGGATAATTTCTTACAGACTTTTGTTTTTTTCTGTCAAACATCAACAAGAATCAGCCATAGGTACACTCATGTCTCCTCCCTCCTGAACCTCCATTCCCACCCTTCTAGATTGTTACAGAGCCCCTGTTTGTTTGTTTTTTATTTTATTTTTTTTAATTTTTATTTTATTTTATTTTTTAAAATTTTTTTTCCATTTATTTTTATTAGTTGGAGGCTGATTACTTTACATAATTACAGTAGTTTTTGTCATACATTGAAATGAATTAGCCATGGATTTACATGTATTCCCCATCCCAGTCCCCCCTCCCACCTCCCTCTCCACCTGATCCCTCTGGGTCTTCCCAGTGCACCAGGCCCAAGCACTTGTCTCATGTATCCAACCTGGGCTGGTGATCTGTTTCACCCTAGATAATATACATGTTTCAATGCTGTTCTCTTGAAACATCCCACCCTCGCCTTCTCCCAGAGTCCACAAGTCTGTTCTATACATCTGAGTCTCTTTTTCTGTTTTGCATATAGGGTTATCGTTACCATCTTTCTAAAGTCCATATATATGTGTTAGTATACTGTAATGGTCTTTATCTTTCTGGCTTACTTCGCAGAGCCCCTGTTTGAGTTCCCTGAGTCATACAGCAAATTCTCATTGGCCATCTGTTTTACATATGGTATTGTAAGTTTTCATGTTACTCTCTCCATACATCTCATCCTCTCCCTCGTCCCATACCCTTCTTCCTCCTCCCCTTCCCCTGTGTCCTTAAATCTGTCCTCTATATCTGTTTCTCCAGTTGCCCTTGCAAATAAATTTATCAGTACCATCTTTCTAGATTCCATAAATATGCATGAGTACATGATATTTACATTTCTCTTTCTGACTTCACTCTGTATAAAAGGCTCTAGATTCTTCCACCTCATTAGCTCAGTTCAGTCACTCAGTCATGTCCAACTATTTGTGACTCCATGGACTGCCGAATGCAAGGCTTCCTTGTCCATAACCAATTCCTGAGCTTGCTTAAACTCATATTCATCAAATCAGTGATGCCATGCAACCATCTCATCCTCCATTGTTCCCTTCTCCTCCTGCCTTCAATCTTTCCCAGCAACAGGGTCTTTTCTAATGAGTTAGTATTTCACATCATGTGGCCAAAGTATTGGAGTTTCAATTTCAGCATCAGTCCTTCCAATGAATTTCAGGGTTGATTTCTTTAGAACTGACTGGTTTAATCTCCTTGCTATTCATGGGACTCACTAGAATCTTCTCCAACACCACAATTCAAAAGCATCAATTCTTCAGCACTCATTTTCCTTATGGATCAACTCACACCCATACATGACTACTGGAAAAACCATTGCTTTGACTAGAGGGTCCTTTGTTGGTAAAGTAAGGTCTCAAGGATTTTACATGCTATCTAGGTTTGCAATAGCTTTTCTTCCAAGGAGAAGAAAATTTCTGCTAATTTCATGGCTGCAGTCACCATCTGCAGTGACTGTGGAGCCCAAGAAAATAAAGTCTGTCACTGTTTCTATTGTTTCCCCATTTATTTGCAATGAAATGCTGGGGCGAGATGCCATGGTCTTCATTTTTTTAATGTTGAGTTTTAAGTCAGCTTTTTCACTTTCCTCTTTCAACTTCATCAAGAGGCTCTTTAGTTCCTCTTTGCTTTCTGCCATAAGGGTGATGTCATCTGCATATCTGAGGTTATTGATATTTTTCCTGGCAATCTTGATTCCAGCTTGTGCTTCAACCAGTCTGGCATGTCAAATAATGTACTCTGCATATATATTAAGTAAGCAAGGAGACAATATTCAGTCTTGACTTACTCCATTCCCAATTTGGAAACAGTCCGTGGTTCCATGTTTGGTTCTAACTGTTGCTTCTTGACCTGCATACAGATTTTTCAAGGGGCAGGTAAGGTGGTCTGGTATTTCCAACTTTTTAAGAATTTTCCACAGTTTGTTGTGATCCACACAGTCAAAGGCTTAACAAAGTCAATGAAGCAGAAGTCTATGTTTTTCTGAAATTCTCTTGCTTTGTCTATGATCCAATGGATGTTGGCATTTTGCCCTTATGTTCCTCTGCCTCTCTTAAATCCAGCTTGAACATCTGGATGTTCTCAGTTAATATACTGTTGAAGCCAAGTTTGGAGAATTTTGAGCATTACTTTGCTAAAGTGTGAGATGAGTGCAATTGTGCCATGGTTTAAACATTCATTGGCATTGCCTTTCTTTAGGATTGGAATGAAAACTGACATTTTCCAGTCCTCTGGCCACTGCTGATTTTCCAAATTGGCTGGCATATTGAGTGCAGCACTTTAACAGCATCTTCTTTTAGGTTTTGAAATTGCATAGCTGAAAGTTCATCACCTCCATTAGCTTTGTTGGTAGCAATTCTTCCTAAGGCCCACTTAACTTCACATTCCAGGATACCTGGCTCTAGGTTAGTGATCACACCATCATGGTTATCTGAGTCTTTAAGATTTTTTTCTGTATAGTTCTTCTGTGTATTCTTGCCACCTCTTTTTAATATTTTCTGCTTCTGTTGGTCCATACGATTTTGCTCCTTTATTGTGCCCATATTTGCATGAAATATTCCCTCAGTATCTCTAATTATCTTGAAGAGTTCTCCCATCTTTCCCATTCCATTATTTTCCCCTATTTCTTTGCATTGATCACTTAGGAAGTCTTTCCTATCTCTCCTTGCTATCTTTGGGACTCTGCATTCAGATGGATATATCTTTCCTTTTTTTTTTTCTTTTCTTTTCTCTCTTCCATGCACTTCATTAGAATAAACTCAAATGTGTTCCTTTCTATGGCTGAGTAATATTCCATTGTATATACGTACCATAGCTTTTTTATATATTCATCCGTTGATGGACATTTAGGTTACTTCCATATTCTACCTATTGCAAATAGTGCTGCAAAGAGCACTGGGGTACATGCATCTCTCATTTTTGGTTTCCTCAGGCTATATGCCTAGGAGTGGGATTGCTGGGTCATGTGGTGGTTTTATTGCTAGTTTTGTTTTTTTTTTTTTAAAGAAATCTCCATACCATCTTCCTAGTGGCTCTTTCAATATACTTCCCCACAAGCAATGCCAGAGGTTTCCCCTTTCTCCACACTTTCTCCAGCTTTTATTGCTTGAAGACTTTTTGATGATGACCATTCTGATTGGTGTGAAGTGATGTCTCATTATTTTGAACTGTATTTCTCTAATAATGAGCGAAGCTGAATATCTTTTCATGTCTTTATTAGTCATATGTATGTCTTCTTTGGAGAAATGTCTGTTTAGGTCTTTCTCCCCACTTTTTGATAGGGCTGTTTGTTTTTCTGATAATGAGTTGTATGTGCCGCTTGTATATTTTGCAAATTAGTTCTTTGTCAGTTGCTTCCATTGCTATTATTTTCTCCCATTCTGAAGGTTGTCTTTTCACCTGCTTGTAGTTTCCTTTGTTGTGCAAAATCTTTTAAGCTTAATTAGGTCCCACTTGTTCATTTTTGTTTTTATTTCTATTACTCTAGGAGGTGTGTCATAGAGGATCTTGCTTTGATTTATGTCATCAAGTGTTCTCTCTATATTTTCCTCTATGATTTTTATAGTTTCTAGTCTTACATTTAGGTTTTTAATCTATTTGAGATTATCTTTGTGTATGACATTAGGAAATATTCTAATTTCATTCATTTATATGTAGCTGTCCAGTTTTCATGACACTACTTACTGAAGAGGCTATCTTTGCTCCATTGTATATTCTTGCCTCTTTGGTCAAAATTAAGGTACTCATAGGTGTGTGGGTTTATCTCTGTGCTCTCTATCTTGTTGCATTAGTCTATATTTCTGTTTTTCTGTTTTTGTGTCAGTATCATACTGTCTTGATGACTATAGCTTGTAATAAAGTCTGAAGTCAAGAATGTTGATTCCCCCAGCTCCATTTTTCTTTCTCAAGACTGCTTTGGTTATTCAGGTTTTGTTGTTTCCATATTAATTGTGATAGATTTTCTTCTAGTTCCATGAAAAATATCATTGGTAATTTGATAGGGATCACACTGAATCTGTAGATTGCATTTGATAGTATAGTCATTTTCAATATATTGATTCTTGTTACCCAGGAACAAGGAGTATCTCTCCTTCTGTTTAAGTCATCTTTGATTTCTTTCATCAATGTCTCATAATTCCCTGTACACAGTTCTTTTGTCTCCTTAGGTAGGCTTATTCCTATATATTTTATTGTTTTGTTGCAATGGTGAATGGGATTAATTCCTTAATTTCTCTTTCTGATTTTTTATTGTTATTATACAGGAATGCAAGTGATTTCTGTTTATTGACCTTGTGTCCCACTACTTTGCTAAATTAACTGATTAGCTCTAATAATTTTCACATAGTTTCTTTTGGGTTTTCTATATAGTATCATGTCATCTACAAACATTGAGAGTTTTATTTTTTCTTTTCCAACCTGCATTATTTTTGTTTCTTTTTTGCCTTGAATGTTGTAGTTAGGACTTCCAAAACTATGTTAAATAATACTGGTGAGAGTGGACACCCTTGTTTTGTTCCTCATCTGAGAGGGAATGCTTTCAATTTTTCATCATTGAGCATTTATTGTCTGTATATTTTTTGATAATGGCCATTCTGACCAGTGAGAGGTGGTATCTCATTGTAGTTTTGATTTGCATTTCTCTAATAATGAGCAGTGTTGAGTATCTTTTCATGTGTTTATTGGTCATCGGTATGTCTTTAAAGAAATGTTTGTTTAGGTGTTTTTCCCACTTTTTGATTGGTTTGTTTGTTTCCCTTGTATATTTTGGAAATTAATTCTTTGTCAGTTTGCTATTATTTTGTCATTTGCTATTATTTTCTCCCATTCTGAGGGTTTGTAACCAAACCCTTCTCCCAGCTGTGTAACCGTCTCTCGGTATTCAAGCACATTGCTGCTGCTGCTAAGTCACTTCAGTCGTGTCCGACTCTGTGCGATCCCATAGATGGCAGCCCACCAGACTCCGCTGTCCCTGGGATTCTCCAGGCAAGAACACTGGAGTGGGTTGCCATTTCCTTCTCCATCTTTCACCTTTTTTTTAACAGTCTCCTTTGCTGTATAAAAGTTTTTAAGTTCAATTAGTTCCCACATGTTTATTTTGTTTTTATTTCCATTGCTCTAGGAGGTGTGTCATAGAGGATCTTGATGTGATTTATTTCAAAGAATGTTCTACCAATGTTTTCCTCTAAGAGTTTTATACTTCCTGGCCTTACACCTAAGTCTTTAATCTATTTTGAGTTCATCTTTGTATATAGTTAAGAGCTTCCTATGTGTAGTATCATTTCTTCTGCAAGCAGTGAGAGTTTTACTCCTTTTCCAATCTGGATTCATTTTATTTTTCTTTCTTTTCTGATTGTATCAAGACATTTTCTAATTTACTCTTTGATTTCTTTCTTGATTCATTTGTATTTTTAGTACCATGTAATTTACTTTTCATGTATTGTGTGGTGTTTATTTTCTCATTTTTCTGTTATTAACATGTATTTTCATACTTTAGGGGCTAGAAAATGTTTTTGATATGATTTCTACACTTTTAAGTTTGTTGAGACTTGTTTTGTGGCCTAGCATGTGACCAATCCTGGAGAATGTTCCATGTGCACTTGAAAATGATATGCATTCTGCAGTTTGGGTATGGAATGTCCTGTTTACATCTATTAAATTTAATTGATATGATGTATCATTCACAGACACTTGATTGGAGATGTGATGAAGGCTTGAGGGCTTGGAGATGCATTTCTATTGTGTTTTCACTATTTCCTCAATGTGTGTACCATGGTTAGAGTCATGTTCAGGGTCGGGGGATGTTGATGCCATACCACAGAGCTTCCCTCACCCCCTCTCAAGTGTACACAAGGATGCACACTCAACAATGGCATTCTCCAATCTGAAGTTAGTTTTGCTCCCACAAGAGCGTGTGCAGGGATGCAAGAGTTGGCACTGGATGTTTCTGACTTTTTAGAAGCAGAACTGGAGTCTGAGACAGCTCTGTTCTCTTCAAATGTGTGTACTTACATTTGTAATGGCAGCCTCTTAATTAAGATCTCCAGAGCAAGAGGGGCTGGAGAAGAAGCCTGGTATCAACTGGGAGGTGTAATGTGATGGTCCTAGTAAGCTGGCCAGAGCCCCAGGCTATTTTTCACATGTCTCTGTGCTGCAATGGGGAGTAAAACTGAGTACTTCACTTCACAGTGGTCAGAATGGCCATCATCAAAAATACATCCTGGAGAGGGTATGGAGAAAAAGGAAACCTCCTACACTATTATTAGGAATGCAATTTGGTGCAGCCACTATGGAGAAGAGTATGGAAGTTTCTTTAAAAAAAAAAAATAAAAATAGGCCTACTATATTATCCTTCAATCTCACTCCTTGGCATATTTCTGGAGAAAACTAATTTGAAAAGATACATGCACCCCAGTGTTCATTGCAGCACTGTTTACAATAGCCAAGATATGCAAGCAAGCTAAGTGCCCATTAATAGATGAAAGGATAAAGATGAAGTGATGCGTGCGTGCGCGCGCACACACACACACACACACACAATGGGATATTACTTGGTCATAAAAAAAAGAATAAAATAATGCCATTTGCAGTAACATGGATGAGTCTAGAGATAATCATACTAAGTTAAGTAAGTCAGACAGAGAAAGACAAATATTGTATGAAATTATTTATAATCTAAAGGAAAAAAAAAGACATTTAAACATATTTCCAAAACAAAAAGAGACTCACGACACAGAAATCAAATTTATGTTTACCAAAGGGGAAAGGGCAGTGGGTTGATGGATAAATTGAGAGGCTGGAATTAACATATACACACTAGGATATATAAAATATATCACCAACAAGGACCTACTATATACCACAGGGAATTATGCTCAGTATTACATGCTAACCTTACAAGGGAAAACAATCTGAAAAAGAAATTTACATGATATTGCAAATAATCTGTTTTTCAGCCATCCAGTAGTCTCTGACTCTTTGTGACCCTATGGACTACAGAACACTAGGCCTCCCTATCCCTCACCATCTCCCGAAGTTTGCCCAAGTTCATGTCCATTGCATCAGTGATACCATCCAGCCATCTCATCCTCTGATGCCCTCTTCTCCTTCTGCCCTCAATCTATCCCAGAATCAGGGACTTTTCCAATGACTCAGCTGTTTACATCAGGTGACCAAAATACTGGAGCTTCAGGTTCAGCATCAGTCCTTCAAATGAGTATCCAGGGCTGATTTTCCTTAAGATTGACTGATTTGATCTTGCTGTCCAAGAGACTCTCAGGAGTCTTCTCCAGCACCACAATTTGAAGCCATAAATTCTTTGGCACTCTGCATTATTTATGGTCCAGCTTTCACAACTGTATGTAACCACTGGCAACATCATACCCTTGACTATATGGGACTTTGTTGGCAGAGTAATGTCTCTGCCTTTTAACACACTGTCTAGGTTTTTTTGTCTAGGTTTGTCATAGCTTTCCTGTCAAGAAAGAATTGTCTTCTGATTTCATGGTTGAAGAATAAACTATAAATAATAAACTCTAAATATACTATAGAATATAGTATATTTTATAGAATAAACTATACTTCAATTTAAAAAAGCACAGTGTAGCAGTTTATTATATCCTCCCAGTAAGCCCCACTGATTTTCAAGCCAGCTAGAAGGTCTGGTACACTTAGTGTCAGACTCATGGCTGGGATTCCTATTGTTTGGCTGAAATCTTGTTACCCAGTGACAGTTCTCTTGCTTATGTTATCCCCTCCTCTTCTATGTCTCCATTATTGGTGCATGCATGCCCTGGCCAGATGAATTCCTCTTTCCTATCAGACTCTGTGGATCTTTATTTACTGCCTTCATCATTAAAGAGATGCTCTGCTATCTCCAGGTCTATTTCAGCGAGAATCGCTCTATATGTAGTGGTAAAGTTTTACGTGTTTCTAAAACATCCTCCTACAACACCATCTTTATCTTTATGGTAGTTTTATTTGTTATTTTTGAAGAATCTCTATAGTTTATTAGAAACTGGCTGAACGAATTTACATCCCCTTCAACAGTGCATCACAGTTCATTTTTCTCCACAAGTTAACCTACAATTGTTATCATTTTGAATAGTGCTTAACACTTGTAAGGTGGCAAACTCATTGTGATTTTGATTTGCAGTTCCCTGATGGTTAGTGATATTGAGCATGTTTTCATGTATCTAATGACTGTATGTATGTATTCGTTAGAAAAATGTCTATTAATGCCATCTGCCTATTTTGTGATTATATTTTTTGGTGTTACATTGAAATTTTTTTTTATATTTTGTATTCAATCCTTTATCAGATACTGTTTGCAAATATCTTCTTTTCATTTTGCTGTCTTTTGATTTTGCTGAAGGTTTCCTTAATTTCGCAAAAGCTTTATAATTTTATATAGTCCCATTTGCTTCAGTTTTCTTTCTTTCTTACTTTTTTTTTTTTGCTCTTGCCTGAAGAGATAGAACACCCAAAATATTGTGAAGACAGATACCAAAGAGTGTATCTATGCCTCTGTTTTCTTTCAGATGTTATGATTTCAGATCTTTCATTTAAGTCTTTAATCAATTCTGAGTTTCTTTTGCATTAATATATAGTTTCAGAAAGTGGTCCTGTTTCATTCTTTTGTATGTAGCATCCAATTTTCCAAACACAATTTATATATTGAAGAGCCTGTCTTTTTCCTGCTGTATTCTTGCTTCTTTTGCTGTATATAAATTAATCATATGTGTGTGGGTTTATTCGGTTGCTCTCTATTTCATTTCATATGTGTTTTCTTTTGTTCTGGGATCATATAGTTTTGATTAATGTAGCTATATATTATAGTCTGAAGCCAGGGACCATGATATCTCCAGCTTTCTTCTTAAAATCAAGATTTCTTTTAATATTTCAAGACTTCATGGTTTTGTACTAATTGTAGGATTTTTTGTTCTAGTTCTGTGAAAAATAGGTGTTTTGATAAGTATTGCATTAAAATTGTAGATAGCCTTGGAGATTGTGTTCATTATAACAATATCAATTCACCCTGTGATGGCAGTATATCTCTCCATTTGTTTGTGCTGTCTTCAATTTCTTTCATCAATGTCTTATAGTTTTCCCAGTAGAGTTTCTTGCATCTCCTTGGTTAGATTTATCCCTAGGCATTTTATTCTTTTTGATGCATTTTGTATCTAAGTTTTAAAGTTCAACTTTCTGATAGTTCATTATTAGTGTGTAGAAATTCAATAGATTTTGTATATCAATTGTCATATCCTTTAACTTTACTGAATTCACTTATTACTTCTAATAGTATTTGTTGGCATATTTAGGGTTTTCTGTATATAGTATCTTTTCATTTGCAAACAGTGACAGTTTTACTTCTTACTTTTCAATTTGGTTTGCTTTTATTTCTTTTTCCTGCCTATTTGCTGTGGCTGGAATTTCCAATGAAACAAAGGAAGTGAAAATGTAAGTTGCTCAGATATGTCTGACTCTTTGTGACCCCATGGACTATATAACCTGCCAGGTTCCTCTGTCCATGGAATTCTCCAGGCAAGAATACTGAAGTGGGTAGCTATTCCTTTCTCCAGGGGATCTTCCTGACCAAGAGCTTGAACCTAGGTTTCCTGCATTGCAGGCAGATTCTTTACCACCTATGTCATCAGAGAAGTTCAAGATTTCCAATACTCTGTTGGAAAAAAAGTGTCAAGAATGGCATCCTTGACTTTTTAATTATAGGAAATACTTTCAGCTTTTCCCTGTTGAGTCTGATGTTGACATTGGCTTTGTCATATATTTACACATACATACATGTTATTATTTTGAGTTATAATTCTTTCATACCAAATTTGTTGAGAGTTTTTTTCTCATAAATGGACGTTGAATTCTGCCAAAAGGTTTTCCCATCTAGTAAGAATATCATATTTTTTCTTCAATTTATTCATGTCATGTATCACATTGATTTGTGAACATTGACCATCCTTGCATCCCTGGGATAAACACCACTTACTCATGGTGCATGATTCTATGTGTCATTTTATTTGATTTCTTAAAACTTTGTTGGGGATTTTTTGTATCTATATCAATCAAAAATATTGACATGTAATGCTTTTTGTGTGGTCTGATTTTGGTATAAACATGATGCTGGCATCATAGAATGAGTTCAGAATAGTTAATTTCTCTTCAAATTTTGAAAGTTTCAGAAGAAAATGTAGTAATTCTTCTTTAACTTTTTGGTAAGATTCACCTGTGAAGTTATTTGTTATAGGACTTTTCTTTCTTTGGAGGATTTTACTTAATTTACTGATTCAATTTTATTTCTGGTAATCAGTCTTCATATTTTCTATTTCTCTCTGATTCAGTTTTGGAAGACTGTAGACTTCTAGACAATATTCATTTCTTTGAGGTTGTCCAATTTTTCAGATGATCAATACTGAAAGCAGATTGATTATATTCTTTGCAGCCAAAGATGGAGAAGCTCTATACAGTCAGCAAAAACAAGACTGGGAGCTGACTGTGGCTCAGATCATGAACTCCTTATTGCAAAATTCAGAATTAAATTGAAAAAAGTATGGAAAACCACTAGACCATTTGGGTATGACCTAAATCAAATCCCTTATGATTATACAGTGGAAATGACAAATAGATTCAAGGGATTAGACATGATAGACAGAGTGCCTGAAGAACTATGGACAGAGGTTCATGACATTGTACAGGAGGCAGTAATCAAGACCATCCCCAAGAAAAAGAAATGCAAAAAGGCAAAATGGTTGTTTGAAGAGGCCTTACAAATAGCTGAGAAAAGAAAAGAAGCTAAAGGCAAAGGAGAAAAGGAAAGATAAATCCACTAGAATGTGGAGTTCCAAAGAAGAGCAAGGAAAGATAAAAAAGCATTCCTCAGTGATCGATGAAAAGAAACAGAATAACAAATAGAATGTGGAAGACTAGAGATCTCTTCAAGAAAATCAGAGATACCAAGCGAACTTTTCAACAAAAATGGGCACTATAAAGGAAAGAAATGGTATGGACCTAATAGAAGCAGAAGATATTAAGAGGTGGTGACAATATACAGAAGAACTGTACAAAAAAAGATCTTCCCGATCCAGATAATCATGATGGTGGGATCACTCACTTAAAGCCAGATATCCTGGAAAGTGAAGTCAAGTGGGCCTTAGGAAGCATCATCATGAGCAAAGCCAGTGGAGGTGATGGAATTCCAGTTGATCTATTTCAAATCCTAAAAGATGATGCTGTGAAAGTGCTGCACTAAAAGCACTAGCAAATTTGGAAAACTCAACAGTGGCCACAGGACTGGTAAAGGTCAGTTCTGATTCCAATCCCAAAGAAGAGCAATGCCAAAGGATGTTCAAACTATGGCACAATTGAACTCATTTCACATGCTATCAAAATAATACTCAAAATTTTCCAAGCCATTCTTCAACAGTACATGAACCATGAAATTCCAGATATTCAAGTTGGATTTAGAAAAGGCAGAGGAACAAGAGATCAAATTGCCAGTATCTGTAGGATCATCAAAAAACAAGAGAGTTCCAGAAAAACATCTACTTTTGCTTTATTGGCTATGCCAAATCCTTTGACTGTGTGGATCACAACAATCCCTGTGAAATTCTTAAAGAGATGGAATATCAGACTACCTGACCTGCCTCCTGAGAAATCTGCAGGCAGGTCAAAAAGCAACAGTTAGAACTGGATATGGAACAACAGACTAGTTCCAAACCAGGAGAGGTATGTCAAAGCTGTATGTTGTTACCCTGCTTATTCAACCTATGTGCTGAGTGCATCATGAGAAATGATGGGCTGGATGAAGCACACGCTGGAATCAAGATTGTCAGGAGAAATATAAATAACCTCAGATATGCATATGATGCCATCTTTATGGCAGAAAGTGAAGAAGAACTACAGAGACTCTTGATGAAAGTGAAAGAGGAAATTGGAAAAGTTGGCTTAAAACTCAACATTCAGAAAACTAAGATCATGAAACCTGGTCCCATCACTTCATGGCCAATAGTTGGGGAAACAGTGAAAACAGTGACAGACTTTATTTTTTGGAACTCAAAAATCACTGCAGATGGTGACTGCAGCCATGAAATAAAAAGACACTTACTCCTTGAAAGAAAAGTTATGACCAAACTTGACAGCATATTAAAAAGCAGAGACATTACTTTCCCAACAAAGGTCTGTCTAGTCAAAACTGCAGCTTTTCCAGTAGTCATGTATGGATGTGAGAGTTGGACTATAAAGCAAGCTGAGCTCTGAAGAATTGATGCTTTTGAATTGTGGTGCTGGAGAAGACTCTTGAGAGTCCCTGGGACTGCAAAGAGATCCAACCAGTTCATCCTAAAGGAAATCAGTCCTGAATGGTCATTGGAAGGACTGATGCTGAGGCTGATACTCCAATACTTTGGCCACCTGATGCGAAGAACTGACTCCTTTGAAAAGGCCCTGCTGCTGGGGAAAATTGAAGGCAGGAGGGGAAGGGGACAACATAGAATAAGATGGTTGAATGGCATCACCGACTCAGCAGACATGAATTTGAATAAACTCCTGGAGTTGATGTTGGAAAAGGAGGCCTGGTGTGCTGCTGTCCATGGGGTCACAAAGAGTCAGACATGATTGAGAGGCTGAACTGAACTGAACTGAAATTTTGATTTGTAATTGTCCATAGTAGTGACTTAACTCCAATACATTGGAAAAGTCTCTGATGCTAGAAAAGATTGTAGGCAGGAGGAGAAGGGGCAACAGAGGATGAGATGGTTGGATGGCATCACTGACTTGATTGACATGTGTTTGAACAAGTTCTGGGAGTTGGTGTTGTACAGAAAAGCCTGGCGTGCTGCCGTCCTTGGGGTCACAAAGAGTCAGACACAACTGAGCAACTGAACTGAAAGTTTTATTACCCTTTGTATTTCTATGATGTCATAATTTTATTTTCTTTCTTTTTTTAAATTTTCTTTACTTTGGCCCTTTTTCTTTTTTTCTCTTTGTTGCCTTGATTTAAATGTTTATCAATTTTGTTTATCTTTTCAAAGAATCCATTCTCATTTTCATTTATCTTTTCTATTGTTTTGTATCCATTTTAGAAATGTCTATATTGATCTTCCTTCCTTCTTCTAACTTTGTTTTTTATTTATTTTAGTTTCATTTATTTAAGTGTGAGTTTTGAATTTTTATTTTGACATTTTTTTAGGGAAGTAAACCTATATCACTATAAACTTCCCTCTGATTGCTGATTTTGCTGCATTCCATATATGTTTTATCAATGTGCTTCTTTTTTCATTTGTCTCCAGGTTTCTATTTTATTTTATTTTTGTATTTCATAAGTGACCCACTGACTATGTGATAGCATATTGTTTAGACTTCACATCTTTTGTGGGTTTTCTAGTTTCTATATAGTCAGTTTTTATTTTCATACTCCTGTAGTTGGAAAAAATCCTTGATATGATTTTAATCTTCCTAAATTTTTTGAATCATTTTTTGCAGGCTAGCATGCAATCTATCCTGGAGAATGTACCACATGCAATTGAAATGAAAGTGTTTTCCAATAATTTTGAATGGAATATTCTATAAATATATATCTACCTATCTATCTATATAAAATCCATCTACTCTAATGAATCATTCAATGTCAATGGTATTCTTTCCACTTATGTAAGATGTCCATATCTTCTTGATATTGTCCATTGATGTAAATGTGGTTTTAATGTCCCTTATTTTTGTTGCATTGTTATCAGTTTCTTATTTTGTGATTGCTAATATTTGCTTTTTTATATTTAGATGGTAATCTACTGGGTGAAAATGCATTTGTAGTTGTCTTGGTTCTTGTTTGATTAACCACCCTTTATCATCAGTTAATGCCTTTTATTTTTTCTTGCTCGAATCTTTGTTTTAAAGTCTATATGGAAAACACTGTGGAGATTTCTTAAAAAGCTGGAAATAGAACTGCCATATGACCCAGCAATCCCACTTCTGGGCATACACACCAAGGAAACCAGATCTGAAAGAGACACGTGCACCCCAATATTCATCGCAGCACTATTTATAATAGCCAGGACATGGAAGCAACCCAGATGCCCATCAGCAGACGAATGGATGAGGAAGCTGTGGTACATATACACCATGGAATATTACTCAGCCATTAAAAAGAATTCATTTGAATCAGTTCTAATGAGATGGATGAAACTGGAGCCCATTATACAGAGTGAAGTACGCCAGAAAGATAAAGACCATTACAGTATACTAACACATATATATGGAATTTAGAAAGATGGTAACGATAACCCTATATGCAAAACAGAAAAAGAGACTCAGATGTATAGAACAGACTTGTGGACTCGGAGAAGGCGAGGGTGGGATGTTTCAAGAGAACAGCATTGAAACATGTATATTATCTAGGGTGAAACAGATCACCAGCCCAGGTTGGGTGCATGAGACAAGTGCTCGGGCCTGGTGCACTGGGAAGACCCAGAGGGATCGGGTGGAGAGGGAGGTGGGAGGGGGGACCGGGATGGGGAACACATGTAAATCCATGTCTAATTCATTTCAATGTATGACAAAAACTACTGTAATGATGTAAAGTAATTAGCCTCCAACTAATAAAAAAAAATAAAATAAAGTCTATATTTTTTCTGACTATCGCTACCAGAGTTGGTTTTTGCTTTAAAATAAATTAAAAAGATTTCCATTTGCATGGAATATCTTTTCTACTCCCTCACTTTCAATCTGTTTGTATTTTTAGTTCTGAAGTAAGTCTTTTGTAGGCAGCATAGACATTTATAAAAAAATCACTTCATCTCTTTCGTGTCTTTTAACATGCAAAAGTTAATATGATTTACATTGTATCAGAGGTCTGTTAAACTGTTCTCATTTTTAAAAATTATTTTCCCCATTTTTTCTGTTTAAGTAATTCTCACTAATCTGTCTTCTAGATCACTGAACCATTCCTGTGTATCATCTAATTTACTTTTGATTATTTCTAGTGTATTTTTAATTTTATTTATTATATTCATCTCTCTCTTTTTTAAAAAAATATTTTCTAACTTTATGTCAAAATATTCACTGTGTTCTACTATTCTTCTCTCAACTTAGTTGAGCATCTTTTTGATCATTATTTTGATCTATTTATCATGCAAATTGCTTACATCCATTTTGTTTAGTCTTTTGCAGAAGTTTTGTCTATTCTTTCATTTGAAACATGTTCCTCTGTCTCTTCATTTTGCTTAATTCTCTCTGTTCATTTTTGTGAATTAGGTAGATTGGTTTCATCTCCTATTCTTAGAGAAGTGGCTTTTTCTAGGAAACGCCTACATGCACCAGCAGCATGCTTCACTGTATTCACCAGAGATCTATGTTCTAAGAATGTGCTATATATTGGCTGCGTGCATTCTTCTGTTGTGGCAAGAATAATCACTGTGGATGTACTACAGGTGGAGCTGACACTTAGCCAGGTAGGCTGAAGGCCCTATCTCATGTGGTGGCTGTGGGCCTATTTGTCATTCAGACCAGGTCTCCATGCGACCATCCATGCAACCTAGTTGTGTGTCACTGCTTCAAGACAACTGGTGTGTTTTGAGGGGTGGTTAATCCCCCATTTCTAATAAGCTTCTAATATGCAGTAGAATAAATTTCTCATCATAGCTTCTGCCAGCATCCATATCTGCAGGGAGGAAATCAGTTGCCTCCTGCCTCTCTGGGAGGCTGTCCAAGATCAGCAAGTGGGTCTGACCCAGGCTCCTTTTAAGTTATTGCCTCTGTGCTGGAACTTGGTTTTGTGACATTTGTGCATACTCTTTAAGAGTGGAATCTGTTTCCAATTGCCCTCTGGCTCTCCTGAATGTAACCTTCACTGATTTTCAAATCTGGATGTTCTGGGACTTATCTTCCAGACAATAGAATCCCAGAATGCAAACTCTGATGTGAGGCTTGGATCCCTTGCTCTTCAAGTAAGGCCATTACAGTTATAATATGTCTAATATATTTGGAACTTTGGGGTATGGATCATGATTGTACTGCATTTCTACCACTCTACCTGTCTTGTTGTGGTTCCTTGTTTATATCTTTAGTTTTGGAAAATATTTCATACTTGTCTTCAAGTTGTTCTCATAGATAGTTGCTCTATAAATAGTTGTAATGGTGTTCAGTTCACTCATTCATGTCTAACTCTTTGCAACCTCATAGACTGCAGCATGCCGAGCTTCCTTGTCCTTCACTATCTTCCAGGGTTTGCTCAAACTCATGTCCATTGAGTCGATGATACAATCCAACCATCTCATCCTCTTTGTAAAGTTGTGAGGTGTTTTATACTGATTCAATCTCCATATTCATTATTAGTCTATTCAAATTTTCTATATCTTCATTATTCAGCCTTAGTAGTGAGAGGGTAACAGACAGGAAGGCTAGGGGTCCCCAAGTGGAGGAAATAGGCTGCAAGTGTCAGATTTCTTATTTCCCCCTTCTCTATACAAAATTAAAAGGAGGTTTCTTTTAAAACTCTATGTTGCCATGATGACACCTGGTTCCACCTGAACTTAAATTTAATCAAACCTTGAGCTGATCAATGCATTTTTCTTATGGAAATGTTTTTCTTAAGCTATGTTAATGAAATATGTATTTACCCCAGAATTTGCCTTTCTTAAAGATTCATGTCAATTGTTTAATGGCCCTGATGACTCACCTTGTGCCAATGTAATCTCAAAACGCATGTTGTGGGTGAGGGGCCTGGTGACACTCTCTGAGTTTTGACATATTTCCTTTCTCCAATTAGCAGCTTGCTAATAGATATATAACTTCTTGTTAAAAACTAGCAAGGGGACACTTTCTGGCCACTTCTGATGTCTATGTCAGAAGCTTTCTTTATCTCTTTTACACTTTAATAAGACTTTATTACAAAAAAGCTCTGAGTGACCAAGCCGCATCACTGGCCCCATATTGAATTCTCTTCTCTAGAGGCCAAGAATCCCTGCATCATTTATGGCTCATAGCAACAACCTTTCAGCAGATAATATAAATATAAGAATTTATCCATTTCTTCTAGTGTATTTTTTATATGGCAAGTGTTGAATTAATTATATTTCTCAGTTTGTTACACTTATTACCATTGATCCATGAAAGATCCATGAAGAAAAGTTTTGTTTTTATTTACTTATCTATTTATTTCTTTCTTTTATCCCCATTACCGACTCCCATATCTATTTTTATATGGTAATGGCTGCATTAATCATATACCTCAGTTGGTTACACTATTACCACTGGTCCATGAAAGATTTCTATTTTGTTTTTGTTTCTTTATATATCTATTTATTTCTCTCTCTTCTCCCTATTACCAACTCCCATTCCTCCTTCTAACCATCTCATCCAGCAAGCGCTTATTTGATTTCTGAATCTCTAAAAATCTCTGCTCTAAAGTCACCTTTTAGAGAAGACTTTCCTGATTCCCCTCTCTGAAATACTAGCTCCCTGTCATTCTCCATCCTCTTACCCTGCTTATTTTCCTTTTACATGATACAGCATTGCCTAAACTTCAGTTATTTATTTCATTTAATCAAATGTAATTTCTTCTGGGTGAGAAGTTTTTATTCACACCACTGTATTCTTAGAGCCTTAGAACAGTGCTTCCTGGCACAAACTGGATGCCCAAGCAATATTTGAAGGATGAATGTATGAGGGAATGTAAAAAGGAAACAAAGATCAGTGATAATAGGATGTTGAGAAGTCTCTGTAGATGATTCATAAATCTCTGAAGTGTTGTATGTGCTTATAATTAAACCCACGCATTATTTGTAGTTTTAATGATATTTTCTTTCAAAAAAACACTACCTACTGTGCTATGCCCTGAAGAAACCAAGGCAAATAAGAAAATTCTTTCTCAGAAGGTGTTTGCAGTCTAACATGTTAACAAATATGTAAATGGACACTTATAATATGGTGTAATAAGAGCATTAATATGCATATGGACAAAGCACCATAATTCCTCAGGGAAGAAAGCAATGAAACTCAAACAGGCCAGAGATGTATTAGTGTACAAAATGACATTTAATTCATCCTTAAATAAATATCTATGGGACAATTACCATGCACCTATAGTGTGCTAGGTTTCAGTGACATGGCATCAACTGTAACTGAGGCCCAAAATGAGAAATAGCTGAGTACCAAAAAAGAAACAATCACCTCCACAACTGATGAAATCAAGGTATAATTTAGGACTCATATTATTGCCAATGCAAGAGGTTCTTTCTCATGCAGTTAAAAAGTTCAGCAAAAAGAACTTTTGACAATCACTTGGAAGGAGACATTCTCTGGAGAGAAAAAACAGACAGAAATTTCAAGCAAACTGAAATAGACTCTGCTAAGTAATCCAACATTGCTTTAGTTCCCTGAAATGGAAAGGTGATCCTAAGAGTACACTCCGTTCTAATGGGTATGTCATGTTGGAGCCAGCTTCCGAGATCCCAAAGCCCAGAAGACCGAATTTGTGGAGTGCATTTGGATTGCAGACAATTAAAAAAAATTAAAAACAAGGACTTCACCATTTCAAAATGGTATATTAAATGGTGTAAATAACAATGAGATATCACCTCACATCAGTCAGAATGGCCATCATCAAAAGACCTACAAATAAATACTGGAGAGGATGTGGAGAAAAGGGAACCACCTTTTACTGTTGATGGGAATATGAGTTGATAGCACCACTATGGAGAACAGTATGGAGATTTGATAAAAGCTAGGGATAAAACTACCATATGACCCAGCAATGCCACAACTGGGTATGTATCCTGAGAAAACCACAATTCTAAAAGACACATGCACCCCAGTGTTCACTGCAGCAGTATTTTACAATGAGCCAGGACATGGAAGCAGATGTCCATCAATAGATAAATGGATGAAGAAGTTGTGATACGTATATACAATGTAATATTACTCAACCATAAAATGGAACAAATTTGAGTCATTTGAACTAAGGTGAATGAAATTACAGCTTGTTATATGGAGTGAAGTAAATCAGGAAGAGAAAAACAAATGTATATTAATGCATATCTATGGAATCTAGAAAAATGGTATGATGAACCTACTTGCAGTGCAGGAATAGACACAGACATACAGAATGGACTTGTCGACACAGTGGGAGAAGGAGATGGTGGGACAGATCGAGAGAGTAACATTGAAATAGATAATTACCATGTTTAAAATAGATAGCTAGTGGGAATGTGCTATATAACACAGGGAGCTCAGACCTGTGCTATTAATACTTGACGACCTAGAAGGGTGGGATGGAGGGAGTGAGTGGGAAGATTCAAGAGGGAGGAAATATATGTATACTTATGGCTGATTCACAATGTTGTATGGCAGAAACCAATGCAACATTATAAAGCAAATATCCTCCAATTAAAAATAAATTTAAAAAAAATAAAAAACATGATGTGAATATAACTCTCCTAGCTACCTTTAAATGACTTTACTTGCTTTCAAAATCTATAATTCCTAGGAGCATTATTCTTTATGCCACAACCACCAGTATAAGTTACAATAGTAAATGCTCCAAAGGCAGGCATTAACTTGGCGTGGAGCTACTTCTCAAATTGGGTAACTCTATATAACATGCTTAGTTTCATTGAGTAATATAAGACTGTGGTCCGTGTGATCAGATTGGCTAGTTTTCTGTGATTACGGTTTCAGTGTGTCTGCCCTCTGATGCCCTCTCGCAATACCTACAATCTTACTAGGGTTTCTCTTACCTTGGACGTGGGTTATCTCTTCACGGCTTCTCCAGCAAAGTGCAGCTACTGCTCCTTACCTTGGATGAGGGGTATCTCCTCATGGCTGCCCCTCATGACCTTGAATGTGGAATAGCTCCTCTCGGCCCTCCTGCGCTGGCGCAACTGCCACTCCTTGGACATGGGGTTGTTACTCTTAGCTGCCACCCCTGGCTTCGGGTGTGGGGTAACTCATCTTGGCAGCCACTGCTGACCTTAGGCTTGGGGTAGCTCCTCTCGACCGCCACCCGTGACCTCGGGCGTGGGGTAGTTCCTCTCGGCTGCCGCCCCTGACCTCAGGAGTGTAGTAGCTCCAACGGTATGGACATAACAGAAGCAGAAAATATTAAGAAGAGGTGGCAAGAATACACAGAAAAACTGTACAAAAAAGATCTTCACAACCCAGATAATCACTATGGTGAGATCACTCACCTAGAACCAGCCATCCTGGAATGTGAAGTCACGTGGGCCTTGGAAAACATCACTACGAACAAAGCTAGTGGAGGAGATGGAATTCCAGTTCAGTTATTTCAAATCCTAAAAGATGATGCTGTGAAAGTGCTGCACACAATATGCCAGCAAATTTGGAAAACTCAGCAGTGGCCACAGGACTGGAAAAGGTCAGTTTTCATTCCAATCCCAAGAAAAGCAATCCCAAAGAATGCTCAAAGTACCACACAATTGAACTCATCTCACATGCTAGTAAAGTAATGCTCAAAATTCTTCAAGCCAGGCTTCAGCAATACGTGAACTGTGAACTTCCATATGTTCAAGCTGGTTTTAGAAAAGGCTGAGGAACCAGAAATCAAATTGCCAACATCTGCTGGATCATCGAAAAAGCAAGAGAGTTCCAGAAAAACATCTATTTCTGCTTTATTGACTATGCCAAAGCCTTTGACTGTGCATCACAATAAACAGTGGAAAATTCCAAAAGGGATGGGCATACCAGACCACCTGACCCGCCTCCTGAGAAATCTGTATGCAGGTCAGGAAGCAAAGTTAGAACTGGACATGAAACAACAGACTGGTTCCAAATAGGAAAAGGAGTATGTCGAGTCTATATATTATCACCCTGCTTATTTAACTTTTATGCAGAGTACATCATGAGAAATGCTGGGATGGAGGAAGCACAAGCTGGAATCAAGATTGCCAGGAGAAATATCAATAACCTCAGATATGCAGGTGACACCACCCTTATGGCAGAAAGTGAAGAGGAACTAAAAAGCCTCTTGATGAAAGTGAAAGAGGAGAGTAAAAAAGTTGGCTTAAAGCTTAACATTCAGAAAACTAAGATCATGGCATCTGTTCCCATCACTTCATGGGAAATAAATGGGGAAACAGTGTCAGACTTAATTTTTGGGGGCTCCAAAATCACTGTAGATGGGTATTGCAGCCATGAAATTAAAAGACTCTTACTCCTTGGAAGGAAAGTTATGAGCAACATAGATAGGATATTAAAAAACAGAGACATTACTTTGCCAACAAAAGTCCATCTGGTTAAGGCTATGGTTTTTCCAGTGGTCATGTATGGATGTGAGAGTTGGACTGTGAAGAAAGCTGAGTGCTGAAGAGTTGATGCTTTTGAATGGTGGTGTTGGAGAAGACTCTTGAGAGTCCCTTGGACTGCAAGGAGATCCAACCAGTCCATCCTAAAGGAGATCAGTCTGGTTGTTCATTGGAAGGACTGATGCTGAAACTGAAACTCCAGTACTTTGGCCACCTGTTGAGAAGAGTTGACTCATTGGAAAAGACCCTGATGCTGGAAAGGATTGGGGGCAGGAGGAGAAGGGGACGACAGAGGATGAGATGGCTGGATGGCATTACCAACTCGATGGGCCTGAGTTTGAGTAAACTCTGGGAGTTGGTGATGGACAGGGAGGCCTGGCGTGCTGTGGTTCATAGGGTCGCAAAGAGTCAGATATGACTAAGTGACTGAACTGACTGAACTGGACTGATATAACATGCTGTAGAGTGAGGAGCTTCAGATATTTATAATAGAATGCCAGAGGTGTTTTATAAAGTATTTTGTTTCAAAGTTTACAATTATCATGGTTTTACAATAATTATTACAAATAAAAGTAATAGTATTATTCCAATTGCTATATTGGTTCTATTAGATTAAACTGTATATAATAAAGTTCTTGATGTCTCTGAGAAGCACCAGTTTAGGCAACTAATAATAAATATAAAAGTTAGAAAATATTACTTAAAATGTAGTGCAAGTAATTAAGCTATCCTTAATAGACTATTATCACATTTTAGCACATTACCCACTCTTCTGATATGTAGCTGACTATCATGTCCAGAGGGGTGCATGTGCCAAACCAATGGACCTAAACTTCGGTTGTTCTCTTCGGTGGGCATGCACAGATTGAATTCAAAGAAAGACTAGGAAGAGATCTAATATCTTCATTAAGGATGATGATGATGCCCTTAGAAGAAGGTTAACTACAAAGTGCAGGCAAGGCAGAAGGCTTATTCCAGTGTCTGCATGAGAAACAAGTTAACCACGAAGTCTAAGTTAGTGCATAACTGCTTTCCAAAGAGTTCAAATTTGGCGCATCACACATTTATACATTTGAGTGTGAATGTTTTTTATTACTACAATTGTTTAAAACATAGTCAAAATATATTTAAAAATGAAACTAAGACTAAATGTCTGAATTTTCTGAAGCATTCCCATTAGATCAGTTAATAACTGCCTATTAGCACACACACAAAAAATAATCCAGAAGGAGAGAAATTATCTAATTTCTTGTAAAACAGTGTTTCTCAAACTATGGTTTATAATCCATTATGAAGTTGTGAAATTAATTTAGTGAGTGAGTTGGGACTAGTTTCATACATATACATTTAAATTTTATGCATGTTATATGTATAAATACAATTTCCAGATGACACAGCAGTAAAGAATCTGCCTGCCATTGGAGGAGATGTGGGTTTGATCCCTGAGTCAAGAAGATCTGCTGGAGAAGGAAATGGTAACCCACTTCAGAATTATTTCTTGTAAAATTACTTAAACAGAGGAGCCTGGTGGGCTACAGTCCATGGGGTCACAAAGAGTTAGACACAACTGAGCACACAACACAAATATATTCAATTTATTTCATACACACACACACACACACACACATGACATCAGAGTGCATCACATTGTTCTTAAATAATTGCTTTCAGGAAAGTTTGGTTTCTGTTTTAAACCCATAGACACACATGTGTGTACTGAGTAGTAAAGTATATTTTTTTAAAAAATTAAAATATTGCTTTGTGTGTGTGTGTGTGTGTGCGCGCTCAGTTGCTCAGTCATGTTCAACTCTCTACAACCCTATGGACTGTGGCCCATTTAGACCTCCCTTTTCTTCCATACATCAGAGCTTACAAAGATCTCCATTTGTTTATCAAACCTAAGTGGTCTGGGTAACATCCAATATCCATTTTAATTTGGCCCCTCTATACCAAAGTTATTTCCTATAGTTTGCTTCAAAGAGACTGACCTGGTTGTTTAGTCTCAGCCTCTTACTATACCCTACCATATACAAACTACAGTCATTCTTGTCTTTGAGACTTTGCTCCCCCCAGCTCTCTTGCCTAGAGTGCCATTTATCTCTTCTGTGCCTGTTGTTTTTGTTGTTCAGTTGCCCAGTCATGCTGGACTCTTTGTAACCCATGGACTGCAGCACACCAGGCCTCTCTGTCCCTTACCATCTCCCAGAGTTTGCCAAAATTCATGTTCCATCCAACCATCTCATTCTCTGATGCCCTTTCTCCTTCTGTCTTCATTTTTTCCCAGCATCAGGGACTTTCCCAATAATTCATCTGTTCGTTTCAGATAACCAAAATTCTGGAGTTTCAGCATTAACCCTTACAGTGAATGTTCAGGGTTAATCTCCTTTAAGATTGACTGGTTTGATTTCCTTGCTGTCCAACGGACTTTCAGGAGTCTTATCCAGCACCAGAGTTTGAAGGCATCAATTCTTTGGCATTCTTCCTTCTTGATGGTGCAGCTCTCACAATTGTATGTGTGACCACTGAAAAGACCTTGACTGTACAGACCTTTGTTGGCAGAGTAAGGTCTCTACTTTTCAGCACACTGTCTAGTTTTGCCATCGCTTTCCTGCCAAGAAGCAATCATCTTCTGATATCATGGCTGCAGTCATGGTCTGCAGTGATCTTGGAGCCCAAGAAGAGGAAATTTGTCACTGCTTCCACCATTTCTCCTATTTGCCATGCAGTAATAGGGCAGGGTGTCAAAATCTTAGTTAGCTTGTTTGTTTTTTAATATTTAGTCCTCAGCCAGCTCTTTCACTCTCCTCCTTCACCCTCATCAAGAAGCTCTTTAGTTCCTTTTCACTTTCTGCCATTAGAGTGGTATCATCCACATAGCTGAGACTGTTATTTATCCTGCCTATCTTGGTTCCAGCTTGTAACTCATCCAGGCCAGCGTTTCTCATTATATGTTCAGAGTATAGGTTAAACAAACATGATGACAGCGGACAGCCCTGTAGTATGCCTTTCTTGATCTTGAATCAATCAGTTGTTCCATACCAGGTTCTAACTGTTGCTTCTTGACTTGCATACAGGTTTCTCAGGAAACAGGTAAGATGGTCTGGTATTCCCATCTCTCTAAGAGCTTTCCACAGTTTGTCATGATCCACACAGTCAAAGGCTTCAGTGTAGTCAATGAAAGATAGATGTCTTTCTGAAATTCCCCTGCTTTCTCTGTAATCCAGCAGATGTTGGCAATTTGGTCTCTAGTTCCTCTTCCTTTTCTAAACCAAACTTAGACATCTGGAAGTTCATGGTTCACATAATGCTTAAGCCTAGCATGCAAGATTTTGGGCATGTCCTTACTAGCATGGGAGATGAGTGCAAATGTCCAATGGTTAGCACATTCTTTGGTACTACCTTTCTTGGGAATTGGGATGAAGATTGACCTTTTCTCATCCTGTGGCCACTGCTGGGTCTTCCAGATTTGCTGACATAATAAATACAAAACCTTGATGGCATCATCCTTTAAGGATTTGAATCGTTCTGCTGGAATTTCATTGTATCCGCTAGCTTTATTAACAGCAGTGCTTCTTAAGGCCCACTTGACTTCACACTCCAGAATATCTGGCTCTGGATGACTAACCACACCATCATAGTAATCCGATTCATCAGGATATATTTTTATAGAGTTCTTTTGTCTATTCTTTCCATCTCTTTTTTTTACCTCTTCAGGGTCTACTAGGATGACTAACCACACCATCATAGTAATCCAGTTCATCAGGATATATTTTTATATAGTTCTTTTGTCTATGCTTTCCATCTCTTTTTTTACCTCTTCAGGGTCTACTAGGTCTCTACCATTTTTATCATTTATCTTGTCCCTCTTTGAACCGAATGCTCCCTTGATGTTTCCAATTTTCCCGAAGAGGTGTCTAGGCTTTCCCCTTTTGTTGTTTTCTCCTGTTACTAGGCATTCTTCATTGAAGAAGACCTTGTTTCTTCTAGCTATTCTTTGGAACTCTGCATTTAAGTGGATGTACCAATCTCTCACTCTTTTGCTTTCCCCGTCTCTTCATTATTCCTTTATTTGTGAAGCCTCCTCAGATAACCACTTTGCCTTCTTGCTTTTCTTTTTCTTTGGCATGGTTTTGATCACTACCTTCTATTATGGACTTCTGTTCATAGTTCTTCAGGCACACTGTTAACTGGATCTAGTCGTTGGACACCTTCATTACTGCTACTGTGAATTTCACACGGGATATCATTTAAGTCATACCTGGCTGGCATATTGAGTTTCCTGGTTTTCTTTAGCTTAAGCCTGAATTTTGTTATAAGAAGCTGATAATCTGAGCCACAGTCAGCTCCAGGTCTTGTTTTTGCTGATTCTATACAGCTTCTTCACCTTTGGCTACAAATAATACAATGAATTTGACTTCAGTATTTACCATTTGGTGATCTCCATGTGTGAAGGTATATCTTGATTTCCTTCTTTGGATTCCAATCACTGATGATGAATAAAATATCTTTTTTAAATGTTATTTCTAGGAGGTCTTCTAGGTCTTCATAGAATTCATCAACTTCAGCTTCTTTGGCATGGGTGGTAGGGGCATAGATTTGGATTACTGTGATGTTGAACAGCTTGTCTTGGAAATGAACCAAGATAATTCAGTCAATTTTGAGGTTGCGCCTAAATGCTGTATTTCAGACTCTTTTATTATGAGAGGTACTCCATTTCTTCTATGGGATTCTTGCCCACAGTAGTAGATAAGATGATCACCTGAATTAAATTTGCCAATTTCTATCCATTTTAATTTGCTGATTCCTAAAATGTAGATGTTTATTCTTACCATCTCCTACTTGACCATGTACAATTTTCCTTGATTCATGGACCTAACATTCCAGGTTCCTATACAATACTGTTCTTTGCAGCATTGGATTTCACTTTCATCACCAGATGCATCCACAAATGAATGTCATATCTGCTTTGACCCAGCTGCTTCAATCATTCTGCAACTATTGGTAATTCTCTTCTGCCATTCCCCAGTAGTATATTGGACACCTTCAGACCTGGGAAACTCATCTTCTAGTGTCATATATCTTTGGCCTTTTATACAGTTCATGAGGTTCTCATGGAAAGTATACTGAGCTGGTTTGCCATACCCTCCTCCAGTGGATGCAGTACTTAGGTGCAATCTCAAACATGACAGAATGGTTTCTGTTTGTTTACAAGGCAAGCCATTCAATATCACAGTAATCCAAGCCTGTGTGCTGACCAATAATGCCAAAGAAGCTGAAGTGGAATAGTTCTATGAAGACCTACAAGGCCTTCTAGATCTCACACCAAAAAAAAAAAAAAAAAAAAAAAAAAAAAAAAAGATGTCCTTTTTATTACAGGGGAATGTAATGCAGAAGTAGGAAGTCAAGAGATAACTGGAATAACAGCCCAATTTGGCCTTGGAGTGCAAAAGGTAGCAAGGCAAAGGCTAACAAAGTTTTGCCAAGAGAATGCACTGGTCATTGCAAAAACACCCTCTTCCAGCAACAACGAGATGACTCTACAAATGAACAGCACCAGATGGTCAATATTGAAATCAGATTGATTATATTCTTTGCAGCCAAAGATGGAGAAGCTCTACAAAGTCAGCAAAAACAAGACCAGGAGCTGACTGTGGCTCAGATCATGAACTCCTTATTGCCAAATTCAGACTTAAATTGAACAAAGTAGGGAAAACCACTAGGCCATTCAGGTATGACCTAAATCAAATTCCTTATGATTATACAGTCTAAGTGACATATAGCTTCAAGGGATTAGACCTGATAGACAGAGTACCTGAAGAACTACAGACAGAGGTTCATAACATTCACAGAAGGCAGTGATGAAAACTATCCCCAAGAAAAAGAAATGCAAAAAGGCAAAATGGTTATCTGAGGAGGTCTTACAAATAGCTGAAAAAATAAGAGAAGCTAAAGGCAAAGGAGAAAAGCAAAGTTCAGTTCAGTTCAGTTGCTCAGTCGTGTCTGACTCTTTGCGACCCCATGAATCTCAGAACACCAGGTCTCCCTGTCCATCACCAACTCCCAGAGTTTACTCAAACTGATACCCATCGAGTCGGTGATGCCATCTAGCCATCTCATCCTCTGTCATCCCCTTCTCCTCCTGCCCCCAATCCCTCCCAGCATCAGGGTCATTTCCAATGAGTCAATTCTTCGCATGAGGTGGCCAAAGTACTGGAGTTTCAGCTTCAGCATCAGTCCTTCCAATGAACACCCAGAACTGATCTTTAGGATAGACTGGTTGGATCTCCTTGCAGTCCAAGGGACTCTCAAGAGTCTTCTCTAACACCACCATTCAAAACTATTAATTTTTTGGCACTCAGCTTTCTTCACGGTCCAACTCTCACATCTATACATGACCACTGGAAAAACCATAGCCTTGACCAGACGGACCTTTGTTGGCAAAGTAATGTCTCTGCTTTGTAACATGCTATCTATGTTGCTCATAACTTTCCTTCCAAGAAGTAAGCATCTTTTAATTTCATGGCTGCAATCACCATCTGCAGTCATTTTGGAGCCCCCAAAAATAAAGTCTGACACTGTTTCCACTGTCTCCCCATCTATTTCCCATGAGGTGATGGGAACAGATGCCATGATCTTAGTTTTTTGAATGTTAAGCTTTAAGCCAACTTTTTTACTCTCCTCTTTCACTTTCATCAAGAGGCTTTTTAGTTCCTCTTCACTTTCTGCCATAAGGGTGGTGTCATCTGCATATCTGAGGTTATTGAGATTTCTCTTGGGAATCTTGATTCCAGCTTGTGCTTCTTCCAGCCCAGCGTTTCTCATGATGTACTCTGCATAAAAGTTAAATAAGCAGGGTGACAACATACAGCCTTGACGTACACCTTTTCCTATTTGGAACCAGTCTGTTGTCCCATGTCCAGTTCTAACTGTTGCTTCCTGACCTGCATTCGGGTTTCTCAATAGGCAGGTCAGGTGGTCTGGTATGCCTATCTCTTTCAGAATTTTCCACTGTTTATTGTGATGCAAACAGTCGAAGGCTTTGACATAGTCAAGAAAGCAGAAATAGATGCTTTTCTGGAACTCTCTTGCTTTTTCGATGATCCAGCAGATGTTGGCAATTTGATATCTGGTTCCTCTGCCTTTGCTAAAACCAGCTTGAACATCTGGAAGTTCATGGTTCACGTATTACTGAAGCCTGGCTTGGAGAATTTTAAGCATTACTTTACTAGTGTGTGAGATGAGTGCAATTATGCGGTACTTTGAGCATTCTTTGGGATTGGAATGAAAACTGACCTTTCCAGTCCTGTGGCCACTGCTTAGTTTTCCAAATTTGCTGGCATACTGAGTGCAGCACTTTAACAGCATCATCTTTCAGGAAATGCAGAGTTCCAAAGAATAGCAAGGAGAAATAACAAAGCCTTCCTCATTGATCAATGCAAAGAAATAGAGGACAACCACAGAATGAGAAAGGCTAGAGATCTCTTCAAGAAAAGTAACAGATGTCAAGGGAACATTTCAAGCAATGAAGGGTACAATAAAGGAACAGAAACAGCATGGAGCTAATAGAAGCAGAAGATATTGAGAAGATGTGGAAGGGATGCACAGATCTCTACAAAAACGATCTTTATAATTCAGATGACTACAATGCCGTGATCACTCACCTAGAGCCAGGCATTCTGGAATGTGAAGTCAAATGGGCCTTAAGAAGCATTGCTACAAACAAAGCTAATAGAGGTGAGAAAATTCAAGCTAAGCTATTTCAAATCCTAAAATATGATGCTGTGAAAGTGCTGTCCTCAATATGCCAGCTGTTGCTGCTGCTGCTAAGTCGCTTCAGTCAAGTCCAACTCTGTGCAACCCCATCAACGGCAGCCCACCAGGCTCCTCTGTTCCTGGAATTCTCCAGGCAAGAATAATGGAATGGGTTGCCATTTCCCTCTCCAATGCATGCATGCATGCTAAATCACTTCAGTCGTGTCTGACTCTGTGTGACCCCATGGACAGCAGCCCACCAGGCTCCTCTGTCCACGGGATTCTCTAGGCAAGAATACTGGAGTTGGTTGTCATTTCCTTCTCCACAATATGCCAGCAAGTTTGGAAAACTCAGCAGTGACCAGAGGACTGGGAAAGGTCAGTTTTCATTCAGATCCCAAAGAAGGGCAGTGCCAAAGAAGGTTCAAACTACCGCAGTATTACACTCATTTCACATGATAGCAAAGTAACACTTAAAATTCTCCAATCTAGGCTTAAACAGCATGTAACTGATAATTTCCAGATGTTCAAGCTGGATTTAGGAAAGGCAGAGGAACCAGAGACTGAAATCCCAACATCTGTTGTATCATAGAAAAAGCAAGCAAATTCCAGAAAAGCATCTACTTCTGCTTCATTGACTGTGCTAGTTGCCTTTGTTTGGATTACAACGAACTGTGGATAATTCTTAAACAGATGGGAATACCAGACCATCTCATCTGCCTCCTGCAAAACCTGTAGGCAGGTCAAGAAGCAACAGTTTGAAATGGACATGGAACAACAGACTGTTACCAAATTGGTAAAGAAATACATCAAGGCTGTATATTGTCACCCTGCTTATGTAACATATGCAGAGTACATCATGTGAAACACCAGGCTGGATGAAGCACAAGCTGGAATCAAGATTGCTGGGAGAAATATCAATAACCTCACATATGCAGATGACACCATCCTCATGGTAGAAAGCAAAGAGGAACTAAAGAGCCTCTTGATGAATGTGAAAGAGGAGAGTGAAAAAGCTGGCTTAAAACTCAACATTCAAAAAACTAAGATCATGGCATCCAGTCTCATCAGTTCATGGCAAACAAATGGGGAAACAATAGGAACAGTGACATATTTTATTTTGGGGGGCTCCAAAATCACTGCAGATGGTAACGACAGCTATGAAATGAAAGACCCTTACTCCTTGGAAGAAAACTATGACCAACCTAGGTAACATATTAAAAAGCAGAGACATTACTTTGCCAACAAAAGTCCATATACTCAAAGCTATGGCTTTTCCACTAGTCATTTTGGATATGAGAGTTGGACCATAAGGAAGGCTGAGCACCAAAGAATCGATGCTTTTGAACTGTTATGTTGTGGAAGACTCTTGAGAGTCCCTTAGATTGCACAGAGATCAAACCAGTCAATCCTAAAGGAAATCAACCCTGAATATTCATTGGAAGGATTGATGCTGAGGTGAAACTCCAATACTTTAGCCATATGATTGGAAGAGCTGATTCATTAGAAAAGGCCCTCATACTGGGCAAGATTGAAGGCAGGAGGAGAAGGGGACGGCAGAGGATGAGATGGTTGGATCACATCACTAACTCAGTTCAAATACATTTAACAATTTCTGTGAGGTGAAGTACAGGGAAGTCTGGCATGCAGCATTCCATGTGGTCACAAAGTGTTGGACACAACTGGGCAACTGAACAACAACAACCACCTCCAGTGGATAACATTTTGTCAGAACTCTCTACTATGGCCCTCCTGTCTTGGGTGACCCTGCACAGCATGACTCACAGCTTCACTGAGTTATGCAAGCCTCTTTGCCAAGGCAGTGATCCATGAAGGGGGTCTACAGGTCGTCTGTGCTATTCAATTTTAATCCCAGTTTCAATGCTCAACACAAGTGTGATCACTCCCTTGAAGCCATCTCTGACCATGAATGTCTAACTATTGACACTTATTCATTTCTCTCCCTCCTTTATGATTTGATCATGATACCATGCCATATAGCTTAATACTTAAAGGACTTAGTACTCTCACTTAAAGTGAGAATCTCGAAGCTAAAAAATACCTGAAAGTCTATTTGGTCTAAATTCTCTACTGAGGCCAAGGCAGTCCATAAAACCCTGCATCAACATTACTTGGTGAGTGTATTCTACATGCAGACTCTAATAGCTTAAGGCTATCTCTGGAATCAAAATTTCATGGAATATTACTCAGCTATTAAAAATAACACATTTGAATCAGTTCTAATGAGGTGGATGAAACTGGAGCTTATTATATAGAGTGAAGTAAGTCAGAAGGAAAAACACCAATACTGTATATTAGCGCATATATATCAAATTTAGAAAGATTGTAATGATGACTCTATATGCGAGACAGCAAAGGAGACACAGATATAAAGAGCATACTTTTGTACTCTGTGGGAGAAGGTGAGGGTGGGATGATTTGAGAGAATAGCGTTGAAACATGTATATTACCATATGTGAATATATCACCAGTCCAAGTTTGAAGCATGAAACAGGGCACTTAAAGTCGGTGCACTGGGACAACCCTGAGGGATAGGATGGGGAATGAGGTGGGAAGGGGGTTCAAGATGGTGGACACATGTACATCCATGGCTGATTCATGTCAATGTATGGCAAAAAAAACACTACAATATTGTAAAGTAATTAGCCTCCATTCAAATAAATAAATTATTTTTTAATTAAAAATAAGAAAAAATAATTTCAGGGTTTGGACCCAGGAAACTGCACTCATTAGTCTATAGGTGACTCATGCCCAAGCAAGTTCAAGAACAGTGAATCTAATTTGACCTTCCTTCCAACCCAGGGACTATTTATTTCCTTGTTTTCCTGGGAAAAGTCCAGGGTCACTCTATCCATATGGTACTTATTCATTCTTTTCTGGCACTGCCCAGCTGAGCAATCGGGTGTTCCCATTTTGAAGATGTGTGGACTCAAAAAACTTTACCACTAGGCAGAAACAAAACTGATAAAATGATGACATATTCCGTTGCACTCCTCCAGGACTTTTTACCTGTTCATCCATAATGATCATGGTAATATCCATCTACTGCTACATGACATGAAGTTCAAAAATACCCCTTCCATGATTACCAGAGCATAAGCTCATAATCCTAGCTCTATATTTATAGCACAGTAGGTCAACTGCAAGCCTGAGTTCCCTCATCTGCAATGCAGGGGTACTAATGGTACTTACTTCACAGGGTTGGCACGAGAATTACATAAGACATGGAACAAGAAATTGGCTGTCGTATAGGAAAGGCTCCATAAATTATGGCTGTTATTATTCTCATAGTCTTTCTGGTTCACAATGGTCTTCAACAATTATTTTATCACCCAGGCTCAGTAAGACATTTGTAAGGAACAAAGGATTCTTTCCTGGATTCTCTGAGTGTTGAATGTATTCAACCTTTGTACAGCCAATCACCAGACAGAAACAAAATCTGATGACCCAGAGGAAGCTGGAGATAAGCCTGGAAAAAAGAGCAGAAATGTATCACTAGGTCTTTTGGTCTGTACTGCATGGGAAGCCATTTGAAGCAGTAGAGTGATAGGACAGACGAGAGAAAATTTGGGAAAATTAAATCTAGATCAGGAGATTTGGGCAAGGCTTTCCAATGTCTTGTTTGAAGTTGTTTCCGGGCCATACCCTTCCCTCAGCTCCATACAAGCTGTCTGAGACAGGGGAACACTGGGGAACAGAGGTTGGAGAATGAAACAGGCAGTGGCTCTAGGGAGACTGCCGAAGAGGAGCAAAGGTATGATAGCTTGGCAAAAGGGAGATGAGAGAACCTTTCTCAGAACTCTAGTGGGGCCACAGTGCTTGCTATAAATGCAGGATGGAGGGAGAAGGTAGAGATGCACGCAGGTACCAGGTCAGAAACAGGTACAAGCACTCAAGCATGAGGATCACAGGACCCAAAGTCCCTTGGCTATTAGAATCTGGGCATTGGGAATATCCCAGAACAATAATTTTCAAATGTGCATCTCAAACAAATGTCCCTAAATTACTGTAATTAATCCATAGAGGGTCTTCTGGGGTTTGGGGTGGGGCATGAACAGTGGACAAGACATTCCTCCACAAACACACACACAACCCAAAGTTGTTCAGTGTTTGCTTCAAATATTGGGGTTTTATGTAAGTTTTGTTTTGAAGAAAGGTTGAGTACCACTGATTTAAAAAGAAGGAGTGGGGAGAATATTTACCATAGTACAAACTTGGGGCTTCAAACAGGAAGGGACTTGTAAAAAATTGTATGTGGCTTGAGACAGGAAAAGAGCTCAGCCTACCTGATTACCAGTCCAGTCCCCTTCTCAATGCTGGCATCAGCGAATCCTTAGTAAGTTATTATTGCCTAAAGTGGGATTGGAGTAATTTGGGACATTTGTTCGAGATGCACATTCTCAGGCCCCATACAAGACCTCTTGAATTGGAATCTAGTGTGAAAGAATCTGAATCTATACTAGCTTCCCAGGTGATACTAGTGGACCACACCCTCAAGTTTGTAAACCATCATTCAATTCAATATAGAAATCTGATATCATATTAATATTTAAGTACCTTTTCTTTGCACAGCTCTATTGGCAAGAAATTTACTACTCCTTGAAGCATCTCACTCTATACAGGGACATTATAGACTGGCTCAAAGTCCTTTTCTATAATAATATGAAATTTCTTCTTTCTCTGAAATGGACACCTGGGTTTCTCAGAACTTGTCTGTTCCTTCTGCCCTGTGAGAACCCTTCAAAAGTTTGAATCCCTGTCTTTCTAAATCTTCTCCAAGTAGAACATCCCTATGTCCTTCAGCTGTCCCATATGTGACCTTGGTTCCAGGTCCCTCCACAATCTCTTCACTATCTCCTGAACACAGTTATTGGCATATACACTAAGTGAGAGTCTGTCCAGTAGAGACATAGGGTCTGAATACTATCTGACACTGAGATGCCCATCACAGAATCCACCTTAAAGTCTAGGTTATATAGTCTATCTCACTCCTGTATGGTCAACCACATACTTATACAGGGATTTAATATTTTCGACTAAATGTCACTTTGCTCCAACCTGAAAAAATATATGTACAGTTAATTAAAATCCTGATTAATTATCCCATTCAGCTTACTATCATCCATGAATATGAACAACCAATGTCTTCATTTAAATTATTGATACAGTTGAAGATAGAACCCTGTGGCAATCTAGTACAGACCTTCATATTAATTAGCCCCCATAAAGATCAGATTTTCAGTCACAAACTCATCCAGCAATTCACAATGATGTTACAACTTTGAATTATTTGATTTCAGTAGGTTTAATCAACATCTACCTCCATTCTATCAGTCTAGAGACTCTGCTGAGAGATAAAATGAGATTAATATTATATAACTTCAAGCAACTATCATAGGAAATTTTATTTGTATTATTTGCATAGATTTCTGAAAACGGAAAATCTTACCAGAGTTGCAACATATTCCACAGTGAAATATTGAACTTTACCCTTTTAAAAATTTACTTTTGGAGAATATACAGTTTTGTGAGCTCCAAACATGCACAGATTCATCACTAAATCACTACACTACAAATCCAGATAAAGTTTCAATGTCCCCAAATTATGCCTTTACACTGCTTCATCATAGTTACGCATTTTCCCACACCTAAGCCCTGGCAACCACTGTTCTGTTCTTTGTTCCTAGTTTTGCTTTTACTTAACTATTACATAAACTAAAACATACAGTACATAGTCTTTTGTATCTGGCTTTTTTTACTTAGCATAATGTATTTGCAAATTCATCCATGTTGCCATATGTATCAGAAGTTGGTTCTGTTTTAGTCCTGAGTAGTGTCCCATGGTATGGATATATCACAACTTGTCCATCCATTCAACTGTTGGTGAACATTTGAGTGGTTTCCAGTATTTGAAAAGTTTGATTAGGAATTATTTAAACATGTATGCACAGATTTGGGGGGTGAACTTAAGTTTTAATTCTCTAGATTAATACCTAGTGGTGAGCCATATGATAAGTGCATTTTAAACTTAAAAAAAAAAAAACAAAACTGGCAAACTGTTTTCCAAAGTGGTTATACTATTTCTATCACATCATTTGGTTTTGGCAAACTAGCACTGGGTTCCCATCTTTTCACACTTACTCGTTAGAATTTGGGGGCTTCATCTCTATAATGTCTAACAGCATGTAGGTCAAAATAAGATATTAGGTTGGTGCAAATGTAATTGCAATTTTGGATTGTGAATTTTAAAGCATTATAACTAGGTTCAAATGCATCTTTATTAAAATAAGAACTGCTACAATCAATATATGTTTGCCAATAAACTTGTATATTCTTATAGTATATAAATCTGGGCTTTGGGATTTGACAAACACTTGAAGGCATTTTCTGCCTCCTTCTAGTTGAGGAAGCATTTTCCTTGAAAAAAGTTGTTGAGATGCATGAAGAAATGGTAGTTAGTTGGCAAGAGGTCAGTAAGTATGGTGGATGAGCCAGAACTTGGTTGCCCAATTTTTTTAACTTTTGAAGCATTGGTTGTACAACACGTGGTCAAGCACCATGGAAAAGAATTGGGCCCTTTTTGTTGAGCAACACCAGCTACAGGCATCACAGTTTTCAGTGCATCTCATTGATTTGCTGAGCACACTTCTCATTTGTAATGGCTCCATCAGGATTCAGAAAGTTATAGTGTATGAAGGCTAAACAACACACTTCTGAATAACCAACAAATCATAGAAGAAACCAAAAAAGAAATCAAAATATGCATAGAAATGAATGAAAATGAAAACACAACAACCCAAAACATATGGGACACTGTAAAAGCAGTGCAAAGGGGAAGATTCATAGCATTACAGGCCTACCTCAAGAAACAAGAAAAAAGTCAAATAAATAACCTAACTCTACACCTAAAGCAACTAGAGAAGGAAGAACTGAAGAGCCCCAGGGTTAGTAGAAGGAAAGAAATCTTAAAAATTAGGGCATAAATAAATGCAAAAGAAACTAAAGAGACCATAGCAAAAATCAACAAAGCTAAAAGATGGTTTTTTAAAAAAATAAACAAAATTGACAAACCATTAGCAAGACTCATTAAGAAACAAAGGGAGAAGAACCAAATTAACAAAATTAGAAACGAAAATGGAGAGATCACAACAGACAACACTGAAATACAAAGGATCATAAGACACTACTATCAGCAGCTCTATGCCAATAAAATGGACAACTTGGAAGAAATGGACAAGTTCTTAGAGAAGTATAACTTTCCAAAACTGAACCAGGAAGAAATAGAAGATCTTAACAAGCCCATCAGAAGCAAGGAAATCGAAACTGTAATCAGAAATCTTCCAGCAAACAAAAGCCCAGGACCAGATGGCTTCACAGCTGAATTCAACCAAAAATTTAGAGAAGAGCTAACACCTATCTTACTCAAACTCTTCCAGAAAATTGCAGTAGAAGGTAAACTTCCAAACTCATTCAATGAGGCCACCATCACCCTAATTCCAAAACCAGACAAAGATGCCACAAAAAAAGAAAACTACAGGCCAATATCACTGATGAACATAGATGCAAAAATCCTTAACAAAATTCTAGCAAACAGAATCCAACAACATATTAAAAAAATCATACACCATGACCAAGTGGGCTTTATCCCAGGAATGCAAGGATTCTTTAATATCTGCAAATCAATCAATGCGATACACCACATTAACAAATTGAAAGGTAAAAACCATATGATTATTTCAATAGATGCAGAAAAAGCCTTTTACAAAATTCAACATCCATTTATGATTAAAACTCTTCAGAAAGCAGGAATAGAAGGAACATACCTCAATATAATAAAAGCTATATATGACAAACCCACAGCAAGCATTACCCTCAATGGTGAAAAATTGAAAGCATTTCCCCTAAAATCAGGAACAAGACAAGGGTGCCCACTCTCACCACTGCTATTCAACATAGTTTTGGAAGTGTTGGCCACAGCAATCAGGGCAGAAAAAGAAGTAAAAGGAATCCAGATAGGAAAAGAAGAAGTGAAACTCTCTCTGTTTGCAGATGACATGATCCTCTACATAGAAAACCCTAAAGACTCTACCAGAAAATTACTAGAGCTAATCAACGAATATAGTAAAGTTGCAGGATATAAAATTAACACACAGAAATCTCTTGCACTCCTATACGCTAACAATGAGAAAACAGAAAGAGAAATTAAGGAAACGATACCATTCACCATTGCAACAAAAAGAATAAAATACTTAGGAGTATATCTACCTAAAGAAACAAAAGACTTATACATAGAAAACTGTAAAACACTGATGAAAGAAATCAAAGAGGACACAAACAGATGGAGAAATATACCGTGTTCATGGATTGGAAGAATCAATATTGTCAAAATGGCTGTACTACCCAAAGCAATCTATAGATTCAATGCAATCCCTATCAAGCTACCAATGGTATTTTTCACAGAACTAGAACAACTGATTTTTCAATTTGTATGGAAATACAAAAAACCTCGAATAGCCAAAGTAATCTTGAGAAAGAAGAATGGAACTGGATGAATCAACCTGCCTGACTTCAGGCTCTACTACAAAGCCACAGTCATCAAGACAGTATGGTATTGGCACAAAGACAGAAATATAGATCAATGGAACAGAATAGAAAGCCCAGAGATAAATCCACGAACCTATGGTCACCTTATCTTCGACAAAGGAGGCAAGGATATACAATGGAAAAAAGACAACCTCTTTAACAAGTGGTGTTGGGAAAACTGGTCAACCATTTATAAAAGAATGAAACTAGAACACTTTCTAACACCATACACAAAAATAAACTCAAAATGGATTAAAGATCTAAATGTAAGACCAGAAACTATAAAACTCCTAGAGGAGAACATAGGCAAAACACTCTCCGACATAAATCACAGCAGGTTCCTCTATGATCCACATCCCAGAATATTAGAAACAAAAGCAAAAATAAACAAATGGGACCTAATGAAACTTAAAAGCTTTTGCACAACAAAGGAAACTATAAGCAAGGTGAAAAGACAGCCCTCAGATTGGGAGAAAATAATAGCGAAAGAAGCAACAGACAAAAGATTAATCTCAAAATATACAAGCAACACCTCCAGCTCAACTGCAGAAAAATAAATGACCCAATCAAAAAATGGGTCAAAGAACTAAACAGACATTTCTCCAAGGAAGACATACAGATGGCTAAAAAACACAAGAAACGATGCTCAACATCACTCATTATCAGAGAAATGCAAATCAAAACCACAACGAGGTACCATTACACGCCAGTCAGGATGGCTGCTGTCCAAAAGTCTACAGGCAAGAAATGCTGGAGAGGGTGTGGAGAAAAGGGAACCCTTTTACACTGTTGGTGGGAATGCAAACTAGTACAGCCACTATGGAAAACAGTGTGGAGATTTCTTTAAAAACTGGAGATAGAACTGCCATATGACCCAGCAATCCCACGCCTGGGCATACACACCGAGGAAACCAGAGCTGAAAGAGACACGTGCACCCCAATGTTCATCGCAGCACTGTTTATAGTAGCCAGGACATGGAAGCAACCTAGATGCCCAACAGCAGACGAATGAATGAGAAAGCTGTGGGACATATACACAGTGGAATATTACTCATCCATTAAAAAGAATTCATTTGAAACAGTTCTAATGAGATGGATGAAACTGGAGCCCATTATACAGAGTGAAGTAAGCCAGAAAGATAAAGACCATTACAGTATACTAACACATATATATGGAATTTAGAAAGATGGTAACGATAACCCTATATGCAAAACAGAAAAAGAGACTCAGATGTATAGAACAGACTTTTGGACTCTGTGGGAGAAAGGCGAGGATGGGATGTTTCAAGAGAACAGCATCGAAACATGTATATTATCTAGGGTGAAACAGATCACCAGCCCAGGTTGGATGCATGAGACAAGTGCTCGGACCTGGTGCACTGGAAGACCCAGAGGGATCGGGTTGAGAGGGAGGTGGGAGGGGGGATCGGGATGGGGAATACATGTATATCCATGGCTGATTCATGTCAATGTATGACAAAAACCACTACAATATTATAAAGTAATTAGCCTCCAAGTAATAAAAGAAAATAATAAAAATGAAAAGAAAAATAAAAAGAAAAAAAGAAAGTTATAGTGGATCAGATGGGCAGCAGCCTACCAAATTGTGACCATGACCTCTTTTTGGTACAAGTATGACTTTGGGAAGTGCTTTGGAGCTTCTTCTTAGTCCAACCACTAAGCTGGTCATTGCCAGTTGTCATATAAAATCCACTTTTTGTTGTTCATCACAATCCGATTGAGAAATGGTTCATTGTTGTTGTGTAGACTAAGAGAAGATGACACTTCAAAGCAATGATTTTTTTTTTTTTTTTGCTGCCAGCTAATGAGGCACCCACTTATTGAGATATTTCACCTTTTCAGTTTGCTTCAAAAACTGAACAACCATAGATTGATGGATGCTGAGTTCTTCAGCAGCTTCTCATGTAGTTGTAAGAGGGTCAGCTGTGATGATGGGTCTCAATTGGTTGTTGCCAACTTCTGATGGCTGGCCACTACACTGCTCATCTCCTAGGTTCTCATCTCCTTTGTAAAACTTCTTGAACCACCTCCTCACTGTATGTTCATTAGCAGTTCCTGGGTGAAATGCATTGTTGACTTTTTCCAGTGGTCTCCACTGCATTAAGATCAATTTTGAACTCAAATAAGAAAATCACTTGAATTTGCTTGTTGTATAACATAATTTCCATAGTCTAAAATAAATAAAAAGACAACAAATAATAAGTCATTAGAAAAAATAGAAAAAATGTGCGTTAAAGTGATGTGTAACATAATCATGTTTATTTAGGAATGTATTCTAATATAAAGCAGAAATTTCAATAATGCAAAACCACAATTACATTTGCACCAACCTAAATCTAAAGAAAGTAATTGTTGGATGTCACTTATGTGTTTTTCCTTCCATCTTTTATACATGCCCTTTTAAAATTCATTCAGCTTAATAAATCACTTCTTACTTGTAGAATAAAAGTCGAAAGATTCAGAGTCATATTCAGTCTTTCATTAGCTGATCTTTAAATTCAGTTCCCAGCTTTATCACCATACATCATCATAGCTTATACTCTACCAATACCAGAAAACTTCCATTTATTCCTTCTACCTGGATTATCCCCATTTTGCACTAATACATCTATAAATTATGACAGATAAATTTACTGAGTATCCATTGTAGGCCAATGTATTGTTCCTTATGTCACAATATTTTATATATACTTAAAAATTTAGAAACGATAGTACAGACAATTTAAGGAACTTGCCAAGGTAACTCAGCTAGTGAGTTCTAGTGTCAGAAATCAGACAAAGGACATCAAGATAGAGTCCTAAATCCTTATCCTGGCATTCATGGACCCTCATGAACTTCTTAAAGCAATTGTGGAAAAGTAATGTAATATAGAGGCTGTGAACATTGGTTCTGTCTGGATACAAATTTCATGGGTTTGAATTTTAGTTCTACCACTCACTGGCCATGGGCTCTTGAACAAGTAACTTCCCTAGACTTTTCTGAACTGTCAAGTAGAGATGATGATATTAACTTATAAGGTTTTGTGAGGACTACATAAATTAATACATATTAAACTCTCAGCACTGTGCCTGGCATATAGTAAAGTGAAAGTGAAAGTCACTCAGTCCTGTCAGACTCTTTGCGACCTCATGGACTATACAGTCCATGGAACTCTTCAGGCCAGAATACTGGTGTGGGTAAGCCATTCCTTCTCCAAGGGATCTTCACAACCAAGGGATCAAACCCAGGTCTCCCACATTGCAGGCAGATTCTTTACCAGCTGAGCCACCAGGGAAGTCCAAGAATACTGGAGTAGGTAGCCCATCCCTTCTCCAGGGGATCTTCCCAACCCAGGAATTGAACCAGGGTCTCCTGCATCACAGGTGTATTCTTCACAAGCTGAGCTACCAGGGAAGCCCTAGTAAGTGATCCTCAATATCAATTATTAGCATTATTTTTTATTCTCATCTTCTCTTACTTGCATCACTATAAATCTGTATTCTGTATTGTCTTGACTCAACACATTCATCCATGCTGATCCCTAAACTAATCTATTTGTATGGAAAATAAACTATTTCTCCCCTCCTCAAGTCAAAAACCATCTTCTCTATTTATTCTTTTTGGATTCCTCTAGCTAGAAGCCAACCCTCGCCATTCAGTGCTCACATAGTAACTTATTTGTACCTCTTTCATTATAGCACTTATCAATTTCTACCTTTGACTGACTTGTATAATGTCTGTCTTCTCTATGCCTCCTTATAATCAAGGATAGATACTTATTCCTTATTTGTCATTCACAGTGTATAGTACAATACAGAGCACAGGGGCTTCAAGTGTAGCAAATTGTTGAATTATATTATTATTATTATTATTATTATTATTTTAATTTCATTGCCAGCTGCAGCTTGAAACAAGGTTATGGAAGTTTCACTCTGAAGTTAAGCCAGTCATGGCTTTCATCTCCTTTTTGCAGTCATTTTTATTTTGTGTTAATACTTTCCATGTGGACATCTCTCAACCAAAGCCCTGTAGGTAGGGGTGGTTAGGAGTAGACCTGGCCCAGTCAAGCCACCTTATAGTTATATTTGTTATTAACTTTAGGTTTGCTTTCTTAGTGTATATGAGAGTAAGAGTGAAATTAGAAGGGCACCTCTAATTTTTTGACACTGATTCTGATGGCACCAGACATTCCCAAGTATTTACATAGAGCTGGGACTCTTCAAATTTCTAGCATCCAAGGTAGGTTTCTAGTTGGTTTTTTTTTTTTTTTTTTTTGGTTTGCCCCAGACCCAGACTGCATATTCCTAAATGTAAGTATGAGAAATGTTCTGTTTCCTACTTCCTGTGAGGATGCAAACAGGAGTTTCCCAGAATGACCAATCCTCTGATATGTGTTAGGATGGGTATAAGAGAGCCAGTAGGGAGTATGGATAGGGATGACTGGAGATGAAAGGAAACATGGACTGGCAAGATGTAATTTGTAGGGCTTTATCCCTAAAACATTGGAGATGAGCTCAGCAGGAAAGCTATTTTTTATTGAGCTAGTACATTCATTTCCCCCTTCCATCTCTATGGGAAATAAACTAAATAAAAACACACACACAAAAAAAAACAAAAACAAAATTTCTCAGCTTGAGATTCATGTAATCTGAGTGTTTTGAATTTTACCTCTTTTATTTGCTATCACTTCCTAACATCCTGATCAAGCTTTATTATGTTTACACACATTGGCACCTGACTCACTGTCTTCTTCCCTTCCATTGCCCTGAATAACTTCAGGGTTCTGAGAGTTGACCCAGCTAGCATCTAGGATTTCACGTCCTTTGATTTTTTCATATGCAGTATTTTTGTCCCCCATCTCCCCTCAGCCACCCTGGCTACTGCCATAACTCAGTACTGCTCCATTATTAAAATATTAAATTGAAGCATCTTGTTATTGTACACATCCTTCCAAGTTTTCTTTCAATGACTACCAAGCAACGCTTCTACATGCTCCCTAGCTAAGCAGTTACCTACCACACAATCTGGTTTATGACATCTCCAAAAGGCAAGATTTAAGTCCTTAGTCTCTCCAATCTTCCCTTTCCACCCTCCAAACTTAGCTTATTCCAGTAGGAGTTCATAATACAGATGATTTTCTTCCTCATCTTAGACCTATACCAAACCACCAAGACTATAGTCTCTCAGCTTTTGCTTTCTTTAGGGTGGCTCAGTTTAAAATTGGGTTAACTAGTATCTCAGTCTCAGCATTAGGGCTGGGATGTGTGAGTACATGAGTGGTATTGCTAGAGTATTGTGTGCAGTAAGGTGCTTAATTATGAGTTGTTGGGGACTCCTTTTTAGGGGCAGTGAACCTCCAAGAAAATGCAATTTTTAAATGAAACTTCAACATTTTGACCATTGCAATATACTTTTAATGATATAAAGCCTGCCGGCCTTACATAAAAACCTGACAAGAACACCTTGGTTATAACGTACCAGTTTGATTGGGACACAAATACTACATTTCAAATGTAGTAGTAGCTTTCAACAATGTAATTGAAAAGTGCCAATGAATTAGTCGTGCCAACTTATATGCAGAGTATATCATGAAAAACGCTGGGCTGGAAGAAGCACAGGCTAGAATGGAGATTGCTGGGAGAAATATCAATAACCTCAGATATGCAGATGACATCACCCTTATGGCAGAAAGTGAAGAGTAACTAAAAAGCCTCTTGATGAAAGTGAAAGAGGAGAGTAAAAAAGTTGGCTTAAAGCTCAACATTCAAAAAACTAAGACCATGGCATCTAGTCCCATCTCTTCATGGCAAATAGATGGAGAAACAGTGGAAACAGAGTCAGACTTAATTTTTTTGGACTCCAAAATCACTGCAGATGGGGAATGCAGCCATGAAATTAAAAGGTGCTTACTCCTTGGAAGGAAAGTTATGAGCAACCTAGATAGCATATTAAGAAGCAGAGACATTACTTTGCCAACAAAGGTCCATCTGGTCAATGCTATGGTTTTTCCAGTGGTCATGTATGGATGTGAGAGTTGGACTGTGAAGAAAGCTGAGCGCCAAAGAATTGATGCTTTTGAATTATGGTGTTGGAGAAGACTCTTGAGAGTCCCTTGGAACTGCAAGGAGATCCAACCAGTCTATCCTAAAGGAGATAAGTTCTGGGTGTTCATTGGAAGGACTGATGCTGAAGCTAAAACTCCAATACTTTGGCCACCTCATGCGAAGAGTTGACTCATTGGAAAATACCCTGATGCTGGAAGGGATTGGGGGCAGGAGGAGAAGGGGATGACAAAGGATGAGATGGCTGGATGGCATCACCGACTTGATGGACATGAGTTTGAGTAAACTCCGGGAGTTGGTGATGGACAGAGAGGCCTGGCATACTGCAATTCATGGGGTCGCAAAGAGTCAGACACAACTGAGTGACTGAACTGAACTGAACTGAAGCAACCTAAGCATCAAAATACCTGGCTGTTCTTGATAAAAGCTGTGACTATACCCAGGGTGTATATCAATGGCAGCCTAATATTACAGAAAACATTCTTGGTGTCAAATATTGTTGTCCCTGCAAGAACTTCCGGTTGGAATTGTTTTCTATAATCAAAGAAGACAGACATGTTTTCCATTTTTATGCTCTGCCCAAGTGAAAGAATCACTAATCCTTGAATTACCCCCTTGGTGTAGACAAAATGTGATACTAAAACTTGCCTTTGTCTCAATCACTTCTGTGAGTCTGTGCTTTTTGTGTAAAGTCTCACTCATTTAGAGTGGGAAACTTGTACTCATAGTTACATCTTTGGAACTAAAAAATTGGTCATAGTCAGATAAGGATGGATATGCGAGGCAAGGTTGGGAGGGAAAATAGAGCTGAGTCATGCTAGCAGACACCTGCACCACCACTACAGTGCATGTGAGGGGTCTGGGGGCCCATTATACTGTCACAATCAGTATGTGCTATGCTAAGTCACTTCAGTTGTGTCCGATTTTTTTGGCCCTATGGACTGTAGCCTGTCAGGCTCCTCTGTCTGTGGGATTCTCTAGGCAAGAATACTGGAGTGGGTTTGTCATGCTCTCCTCCAGGGGATCTTCCCAACCCAGGGATTGATCCCTCATCTCTTACATCTCCTCCATTGCAGGTGGGTTCTTTACCACTAGTGCTACCTGGGAAGCCCCTATAATCAGCATATCTCTCCAAAATACCATAATGTAGTGAGAAAAAGTTACTCTAGCATCATAATACCTGGGTTTCAAATTCTAACCATTTTCTAGTTGTGTGAACTTGAGCAAGACACTTCATCTCTCTGAGTCTCAGATTCTCTATCTATAAAATTGTGATGCTATGGGTATAGAAGCATTTGACTTGTTAATCCAACCATAGCACCTATAGAGAACTGGATGGGAAATTCTTCATGATCAACAAAGTATCCGGGGGACAGGTATAACAAAACCGACAGGTGGGATTCTTGAGACACATGTGGTATTCATTCCTTTGTTTTGATCCCCTGGGCCCAAATGAGGTACTATTTACATAAGAAGCCACATGTGAGCACTCTGAATTTCCCAGGTGGACTAAATATTCTCTTTTCAGTAAACAGCATGGACTGAGGAGTAAGATTGGCTGGCTTCAAATCCTGCTCCATCATTTACCTGGCTATGTAACTTTGTGCAAATGATTTAATTCCTAAGCATTAGTATCTACAATTAGGATAACAGTAGAATAAATGTATTGCATTTAAAACACTTGGAACAATGCTTCACACAATGTAAGTGCTACAAAATATTTTTATATTGGTACTTGTTTACATATGGTACTTTTATTACCACAATGGCAGTGTTAGTCACAGTGTATTACCCGCATCTGTTAGTAGTTTGTGTCACTTTTCCTGTTACTTGACTGGGAACATGTCAAATGCACATAATTCACACTCATTATAAAAATTTCAAATCATAATAAGTGAGTAAAATAAAGGATGACCTTTTTTCTTTGCCCCAAAGGTAACCATAGTTTTCTTTTGTGAGTTTATATCTTTGAAAATATACATATGGGATCATAATATACATACTGTTTTATCACCTGTCCTTTTCACCTAAGAATGGTGTCAGTCCTCTCTTGTGGAAAGACAATTTTTCTCCTTTGTAAGTTTTAAAAATTCTGAGGTTACCCATAAGATTGTTGTTAATATTTTATCTATAATTCTTTAAAAAAAAATGTAGCTACTCTGTATTTAAGACATTATTTACTTAGCCTAGAGATGTACCTATGAATTAAAAGAGCCCTTGCCATAACTCCCCTGGAGAAGGGAAAAGCTACCCACTCCAATATTCTGGCCCGGAAAATTCCATGGACTGTATAGTCCATGGGGTCGCAAAGAGTCAGATACGATTGAGCCACTTTCACTTTCACTTTACCATAACATAGCATACCACAGAACCCATGACAGTTTAGAAGCTTTTCCAGGAGTCCTTCTAGATATTATAGTCAATGGTTTTATGTGAGATGATAGACACTGGTTGATGCTGGTGGTTCTTCTTTTGCTAATTAATCTCTTGAGCTGGCCTTGGATGCCAGGTAAAGTTGACCTGTTTAGGAAGAAGCCCTCTGCGTGAACAAGGTAGTTGGGAGAGTGAAAGGAAGTGAGAAGGGGAAGAATGAAACCACCTCAGAGTCCATCAGGAGCACCATGAAAGAAAGAGTAGTTTTTGAATAATTAGAGAAGGATAAATATTAATTATTTTTTAAATGCTTGGTAGAATTCACCTGTGACACATTTAACCTGATTTTGTTGTTGTTGTTGTTGGGAGTACTCTGATTACTGACTCAATTACATTTAGTAACAATTTGTCCATTCAGATATTCTATTCCTTCATGATTCAGCCTTGGAAGAGTGTATGTTACTAGGAATGTATCCATTACTTCCAATTTGTTGGCATATAAAAATTTCTAAAAGATGATACTGTTTAAGTGCTGCCCTCAATATGTCAACAAATTTAGAAAACTCAGCAGTGGTCACAGGACTGGAAAAATTCAGTTTTCATTCCAATCCCAAAGAAGGGCAATGCCAAAGAATGTTCACACTACCGCACTATTGCACACATTTCACATGATAGCAAAATAATGCTCAAAATTCTCCAAGCTAAGCTTCAAAAGTATGTGAACCAAGAACTCCTAGATGTTCAGGCTGGACTTAGGAAAGGCAAAGGAACCAGAGATCAAATTGCCAATGTCCGTTGGATCATAGAAAAGCAAGAGAATTTCAGACAAACACCTACTTCTGCTTCACTGACTACACTAAAGCCTTTGACTGTGGGGATCACAATAAACCGTGAAAATCCTTAAAGAGATGAGAATACTAGCCTACCTTACATGCCTCCTGCAAAAACTCTACGCAGGTCAAGAAGCAACAGTTAGAACTGGACATGTGAAAAAACTGGTTCAAAATTGGGAAAGGAGTACTTCAAGGCTATATATTGTCACCCTGCTTATTTAACTTTTATACAGAGTACATCATGAAAAATGCCAAGCTGGATGAAGCACAAGCAGTAATCAAGATTTCTGGGAGAGATATCAATAAACTCAGATATGCAGATGACACCACCCTTATGGCAGAAAGCAGAGGCACTAAAGAGCCACTTGATGAAGGTAAAAGGCAAAAATGAAAAAGCTGTCTTAAAACTACACATTCAAAAAATGAAGACCATGGTATTCGGTCCCATCACTTCATGGCAGATAGAAGGGAAAACAATGGAAACATTGACAGACCTTATTTATGTTTTTTTTGGGGGGGAGTGGACTCCAAAATTACTGAAGATGGTGATTGCATCCATAAAATTAAAAGACTCTTGCTCAATGGAAGAAAAGCTATGACAAATATAGTCAGTGTATTAAAAAGCAGAGACATTGCTTTCCTGTCAAATGTCTGTACACTCAGAGCTATGGTTTTTACAATAGTCATGTATGAATGTGAGAATTGGACCATAAATATGACTGAGAGCCAGAGAATTGATGCTTTTGAGCTGTGGTGTTGGAAAAGGCTCTTGAGAGTCCCTTGGACTGCAAGGAGATCAAACCAGTCAACCCTGAAGAAATTAACCCTGAATATTAATTGGAAGGACTGATGCTGAAGCTGAAGCTACAATACTTTGGCTACCTAATGCAAAGAGCTAACTCATTGGAAAAGACCCTGATGCTAGGAAAGATTGAAGGCAGGAGAAAAGTACGACAGAGGATGAGATGGTTGGATGACATGACCTATCAATTGATGTAAGTGGTATTGCAGTCCCATACTATTATGTAGTTTTCTTTATTTTTGTTAACATTTTCTTTACATATTTAGGTGTTTCTATGTTGGGTGCAAAAATGTTTATAACTTTCTAATTATTTTATGAGGCCAGTATTACTCCAATATTAAACCAGACAAAGACACTACAGAAAAAAAAGAAAGAAAGAAAATTATAGGACATTGTACCTGATGAAGGAAAATGCAAAAATCTTCAACAAAATAACATTGAACATTAAAAATCATTTGATAACCTCAATAGAAAAACTGAATTTGTGAAATTCAAAATTCATTCGTGGTTTAAAAAAAAAAAAACACTCTCAACAACATGGATATAGAGAGAACACAACCCAACAAAATAAAAGCCCTATAAAAATCAACAGCCACCATCATACTCAACTGTGAAGGTCTTGTAGGTCTTCATAGAACCGTTCAACTTCAGCTTTTTCAGCATTACTGGTTGGGGCATAGACTTGGATTACCGTGATATTGAATGGTTTGCCTTGGAAATGAACAGAGATCATTCTGTCGTTTTTGAGACTGCAACCAAGTACTGCATTTTGGACTCTTTTGTTGACTAGGAGGGCTACTCTATTTCTTCTAATGGATTCTTGCCCACAGTAGTAGATATAATGGTAATCTGAATTAAATTCGCCCATTCCAGTCCATTTTAGTTCACTGATTCCTAAAATGTCAATGTTCACTCTTGCTATCTCCTGTTTGATCACTTCCAATTTATCTTGATTCATGGACCTAACATTCCCGGTTCCTATGCAATATTGCTCTTCACAATATCAGCTTTACCTCCATTACCAGCCACATCCATAACTGGGCATTGTTTTTGCTTTTACTCTGTCTCTTCATTCTTTTCTGTAGTTATTTCTCCACTCTTCTCCAGTAGCATTTTGAACACCAACCGACCTGGGGTGTTAATCTTTCAGTTTTATTTTTTTATTTTTTTGCCATTTCATGCTGTTCATAGGATTCTCAAGTCAAGAATACTGAAGTGGTTTGCCATTCCCTTCTCCAGTGGACCACGTTTTGTCAGAACTCTCCATCATGACCCATCCATCTCGGGTGGCCCTATATGGCATAGCTAATAGTTACATTGAGTTAGACATGGCTGTGGTCCATGTGATCAGTTTGATTAGCTTTATGTGATTGTGGTTTCATTCTGCCTGCTCTGTGAAAGATAAGGATATGAGGCTTACGGAAGCTTCCTGATGGTAGAGACTGACTGTGGGGGAAATTGTCTTCTTGTGATGGGCGGGGCCATGCTCAGTAAATTTTTAGTCCAATTTTATGTTGATGGACGTGGATCTGTTCCCTCCCTATTATTTGACCTGAGACCAAACTATGCAGGAGATAGTGAAGATAATAATGACCTCTTTCAAATGGTCCTGCACATGCACTGCTGCATTCAGTGCCCTTGACCCTCCTGCAGGACACCACCGACCCACGCCTCTGCCAGAGACTCCTGGACTCTTACAGGCAAGTCCGGGTAAGTCTCTTGTGGGCTCACTGCTCCTTTCTCCTGGCTTCTTATGCACACAAAGTTTTGTTTGTGCCCTCCAAGAGTCTGTTTCCCCAGTCCTGTATAAGTTCTGTAATCAAATCCCACTGGCCTCCAAAGTCAAATTCCCTGGGGATTCTCAGTCCCTTTGCTGGATCCCCAGGTTGGGAAATCTGTTGTGGGTCCTAGAACTTTCTTAACAGTGTGAGAATTTATTTGGTATAATTGTTCTTCACTTTGTGGGTCGTCTGCTTGGTGGCTCTATGGTGGGGTTAAAGGTGACCTCCTCCAAAAGGGCTTATGCCACATGCTCTGTGATCCAGGTTTGTTGCACCCAGAGCCTCTGCCCCTGTGACAGGCCACTGCTGACCTGTATCTCCGCAGGAGACACTCAAAACACTCAGAGGCAAATCTGGCCCAGTCTCTGTGAGGTCTCTGAGTCATTGTGTACACAAGGTTTTGTTTGAACCCTCTGAGCATCTCTGGCAGGTATAGGACTTGATTATTAACACAATTTCACCCCTCCCACCATCTTGCTGGGTCTTCTCCTTTGCCCTTGGATGTGGCATGACTTTTTTTTTTTGGTGGGATCCAACATTCTCCTGTCGATGGTTGTTCAGCAGTGAGTTGTAATTTTGGAGTTTTCGCAGGAGAAGATGAGCACTCATCCTTCTACTCGGCCATCTTGGGTTTCCCCAAGAATTAGTAAATAATTTTAGCAAAATTTCCAAATACAAATTTAATTTCAGAAATGTGTTGCACTTCTATGCACTAAAAACAAACTACAGAATGAGAAATGAAAAAAAATCATTTAAAATTTCATTAAAATAATAAATTACATTGTAATAATTTTAACCAAGGAGATAAAAGACTTGTACTATGAAAACTATAAAATATTGATAAAAGAAATTAAGCAAGACACAAATAAGTGGACTGATATGCCATGTCCATGGATTAGAAGAATCAATATTTTTTAAATGTCCATATTACTTAAGGCAATCTACAGATTTAGTGCAATCCTTAACAAAATACCAGTGGCTTTTTCACAGAACTAGGACAAATTAAAAAAAAAAAATCTGTTGGTAACACAAATACTCTAATAGTAAAAAAAAAAAAAAAAATCTTGAAAGGAAACAAAACTGAAAGTATCACACCCCTTAGTTTCAAACTATACTACAAAGCCATAGTAGTCAAAACAGCATTGTATTTATACAAAAACAGACTCATAGATTAATGAAACAAAATAAAGAGATCAAAAATAAACTGACATTCGTATACTCAATTAATGTATGAGAAAGAAGCAAGGACATACAATGGAAAAGGACAGTCTATTCAATAAATGGCAATGGGAAAACTGATCAGATACATGCAAAAGATTGGAACTGTACCACTTTCTGAAAACATATACAAAACTGGTAAAAAAAAAAAAAAATCACTGAGTGGACAAGTTGATGGAGTGTGAAAAGCCTGAGCTCAGCTTTTCCCACAAACAAAACTAAATGCAACTTTTTGCAGTACAACTATTCATAAGGGCAACCGGAAGACTAGCATAAAAGATATACGGTTAAAAATATAAAGAAAGAACTACAACTAGATGGGTAAGAGTGGCAGAGATGCATTATAGTCAAGACTCATACTCCCAGCTAGCTTATTCACAAAATAAAGGATAATTATAATTGCATACGTTTTCTGCAAGGAGCAAGGGGTCTGAGTCCCACTTTGTGCTCTACAACCCAGGGATTCTAAACCAGGAAAATGAACACCCGGAAAGTTTGGTTTTGAAGACCAGTGAGACATTTTCAGGAGAGCCAGAGGGCTGTGGGAAATAGAGACTCTACTCAAATAATGCACACAAAATCTCACACATGCTGAGAATCAAGTCAGAAGCAATATTTTAAAAGTCTGGAAGTCTGGGTCAGACCCACTTGCTGACCTTGGAGAGCCTCCTAGAGAGGTAGATGGCAATTGAAACTCACCCTGGGGATACAGATGCTGGTAGCAGCCATGTCCCACCACAGCTGGTGCTGGTAAGCATAATTTTAGAATCCTCTTTCTAGCTTATTAATGCCAGAATCCAGTCTCCCCCATCAGTGAATCAGCACCAGTCTTGAAAAGACTTAGGCAGGGTGCTAGCCAAGGGGGATACAGCCTCAAACACCATTAGACTGGCTACCATGAGACATCCTGAGTCCCCAGCCACTACTAGGACATGGCCCTGCACACTAGAGGCCCATATCCTAGACCCAAACACCAGCGGGTTGGAACTACGTTCAGCAACTCTGTGGCCTCCCATAGGTAGCTGTTGGCTTTGACTATATTGACCAGAATTCTGGCCTTTCCCCAGAATCCAGTTTCATACACTAGGGGAAGGGCAAAAGCCCTGGAATTATCTGCCATCTGGCCCCACCCACCACATGACAACGTCAGGATCAGAACTTCCCTGGACAGGCATCCAGCATCACAAGAACTTTGTCCCAATCAACTAGCAGCCAGAAGCCTCCACACAAAGTGGGACCTGGTAAACAACTGGACTAGGGAGCAGCCATGCCTACCATTGTGCCCACAATAGTCATACCATCATGGTAGAAGGGCCCACACAGCCACATAGAGGACACCCCTAGAGAATATAGCTCTAATGACTAGAGATAAGTGGGCTGCTGAGATCCATAGGACATTTCCTCCAAAAGGCCACTTCTCCATGATCAGGAAATGTAAACAATGTACCAAATACATAGCAATAAAAATAATGAAACAAGCAAAACGAGATGACAGAGAAATGTGTTATAAAAAAGGAACAAGATAAAACCCCAAAGGAAGAAATAAACGAAGTAAAAATAAGCAATCAACAAGACAAATTGTTTAGGGTAATGATCATAAAGGTGTTTGAAGAACTTGGGAGAGGAATGGATAAACAGGAAGACATTAGAAATTTTGACAAAGTCTTATAAAGATAAAAAAGAAACGAAGATGATGGATACAACAATTAAAAAGTACACTAGAAAAAATCAACAGTAGATTAGATGATGCAAAGGAATAGATCAGCAAGCTAGAAAGCAGAGTATTGGAAATCACTTAAGCTAAACAGAAAATACAATAATTTAAAAAGTGAGAGAAGTTCAGGAGACTTCTAGGATATCAAACAAACAAACATTTGCATTATAATGTTCCCAGGAAAGAGAGAGAAAGGGAGCAGAGAACATATAATAGACAAGGGTATTTCTAATCTGGGAAAGGAAGCAGAAATTCTGGTCCAAGTAGCACAGAGTCTCAAACAGCATCAACTCAAAGAAGAGCATTGTAGTTAAAATGGCAAAAATTAAAGATAGAGTGACTAATAAATGCAAGGCAGGAAGAACAGCATTACATACAAGTGAACTCCCATAAGGAAATCAACTCTTTTTCAGCATAAACTCTGCAGGCCAGAAAAGAGTGGCACGATATATTTAAAGTGATGCAATAGAAAAACTTACAACCAAGAGTATTCTTCCATGCAAGGCTTCCACTGAGATTTGAAGGAAAAATCAGAAGTTTTAGATAAGCAAAATTTAAGAGTTTAGCACCATAAAACCAGCTGTGGATGAAATGTTAAAAGAAACACTCATTGTGGAAAAGGCCACATGTAGGAACAGAAAAATTATGAAAGAAAAAGATTCATTGGTAAAGGCAAATATGCCATAAAGTTAGTAGATAAACCAGTTATAAAGCTAGTAGGAAGGATAAAAGACAAAAGCGGTGCAATTGTCTATATCCACAAATGGATGTAAATAATATTGCAAACCACACCACCCTTATGGCAGAAAGTGAAGACAAACTAAAAAGCCTCTTGATGAAAGTGAAAGAGGAGAGTGAAAAAGTTTGTTTATAGCTCAACATTAAGAAAACTAAGATCATGGCATCTGGTCCCATCACTTCATGGGGAATAGATGGGGAAACAGTGGAAACAGTGAGATACTTTATTTTGGGGAGCTCCAAAATCACTGCAGATGGGGATTGCAGCCACGAAATTAAAAGACACTTACTCCTTGGAAGGAAAGTAATGACAAACCTAGACAGCGTATTAAAAAGCAGAGATATTACTTTGCCAACAAAGGTCCATCTAGTCAAGGCTGTGGTTTTTCCAGCAGTTATGCATGGATGTGAGAGTTGGACGGTGAAGAAAGCTGAGTGCTGAAGAATTGATGCTTTTGAACTGTGGTGTTGGAGAAGGCTCTTGAGAGTCCCTTGGACTGCAAGGAGATCCAACCAGTCCATCCTAAAGGAGATAAGTCCTGGGTGTTCATTGGAAGGACTGATGTTGAAGCTAAAACTCCAATGCTTTGATCACCTCATGCGAAGAGCTGACTCTTTGGAAAAGACCCTAATGCTGGGAAGGATTGGGGGCAGGAGGAGAAGGGGATGACAGAGGATGAGATGGCTGGATGGCATCACCGACTTGATGGACATGGGTTTGGAAGGACTACGGGAGTGGGTGATGGACAGGGAGGCCTGGCGTGCTGCAATTCATGGGGTCGCAAAGAGTCGGACATGACTGAGTGACTGAATTGAACTGAATGTTGCCAATGGTAAACATCAGTCAGTTCAGTTCAGTCACTCAGTCGTGTCTGACTCTTGGCGACCCCATGAATCACAACACGCCAGGCCTCCCTGTCCATCACCCACTCCAGGACTCTACTCAAACTCATGCCCATCGAGTCGGTGATGCATTCCAGCCATCTTATCCTCTGTTCTCCCCTTCTCCTCCTTCCCCCAATCCCTCCCAGCATCCAGGTCATTTCCAATGAGTCAACTCTGCATGAGGTGGCCCAAGTACCAGACTTTCAGCTTCAGCATCAGTCCTTCCAATGAACATCCAGGACTGATCTCCTTTAGGATAGACTGGTTGGATCCCTTGCAGTCCAAGGAACTCTAAATAGAGTCTTCTCCAACACCACAGTTCAAAAGCATCAGTTCTTCGGCACTCAGCTTTCTTCACAGTCAAACTCTCACATCCATACATGACCACTGGAAAAACCATAGCCTTGACCAGACGTACCTTTTTTGGCAAAGGAATGTCTCCGCTTTTTAATATGCTATCTAGGTTGGTCTTAACTTTCCTTCCAAGAAGTAAGCATCTTTTAATTTCATGGCTGCAGTCACTATCTGCAGTCATTTTGGAGCCTCCAAAAATAAAGTCTGGCACTGTTTCCACTGTCTCCCCATCCATTTTCCATGAGGTGATGGGACCAGATGCCATGATCTTAGTTTTTTGAATGTTAAGCTTTAAGCCAACTTTTTCACTCTCCTCTTTCACTTTCATCAAGAGGCTTTTTAGTTCCTCTTCACTTTGTGCCATAAGGGTGGTGTCACCTGCATATCTGAGGTTATTGATATTTCTCCTGGGAATCTTGATTCCAGCTTGTGCTTCTTCCAGCCCAGCGTTTCTCATGATGTACTCTGCATAAAAGTTAAATAAGCAGGGTGACAACATACAGCCTTGACGTACTCCTTTTCCTATTTGGAACCAGTCTGTTGTCCCATGTCCAGTTCTAACTGTTGCTTCCTGACCTGCATTCAGGTTTCTCAAGAGGCAGGTCAGGTGGTCTGGTATTCCCATCTCTTTCCAAAATTTCCACAGTTTATTGTGATCCACACAGCCGAAGGCTTTGACATAGTCAATAAACAGAAATAGATGCTTTTCTGGAACTCTCTTGCTTTTTAGATCATCCAGCAGATAATAGAGGAGGCCAAAAACCAGGGCTGTTGACATTAATTTAAATGTAAGAGATTAGCAACTTAAATACTATGTATATGTATATATATATATATATATGTGTGTGTGTGTGTGTGTGTGTGTGTATGTATTTATGTATATGTATGGGCTTCCTTGGTGATTCAGATTGTAAAGAATCTGCCTACAGTGCAGGAGACCTGGGTTCAATCCCTGAGTTGGGAAGATCCCTCGAGAAGGGACTGGCTAACCACTCCAATATTTTTGCCTAGAGAATTCCCTCGACAGAAGTGCCTGGAAGGCTATAGTCCATGGAGTCAGAAAGAGTCAGACACAACTGAGCAGTTAACACTAAAGGGATAAATTGGAATTAACACAGAGGACGAGATGGTTGGATGGAATCACTGACTCAATGAACATGAGTCTGATTAAATTCTGGAAGATGGCGAAGAACAGGGAAGCCTGGGATGTGCATTCTATGGGGACACAAAGAATTAAACATGACTGAGCAACTGAAGAACCACAACACAATATTAGTAGCTCTCCACTTGTATCAGTAGAAAAATCATCCAGGTAGAAAATCAATAAGGAACACTGGTTTAAACAACACATTAAACCAGATACATTATATATGTTATATACATCATATATTATTATTACAATACAATATTACATATTGTATATATTTATATGTATATACAATATACATTATATATTATACATTATATATATATGTATATATATAAAATATTATATCCAAATGCAGAAGAATATTTCTCCCAAGTGAACATGAAACATTATACAGTATAGATCATATGATAGGCCACAAAATATGTCATAAGAATTTTAGGAAGGTTGAAGTCATATAAAGCACCTTTTCTGATCACGACACTTTGAAATTAGAAATCAAGTACAAGGGAAAAATGGCAAAAATGACAAATATAAGGAGTCGATGCAAATGGTGACAGCATCCATGAAATTGAAAGATGCTTGCTTCTTGGAAGAAAAGTTATGACCAACCTATGCAGCCTATTAAAAAGCAGAGACATTACTTTACCAACAAAGGTCCATCCATTCAAAGCTATGGTTTTTCCAGTAGTCATGTATGGATGTGAGAGTTGGACTATAAACAAAGCTGAGCTCTGAAGAATTTATGCTTTTGAAGTGTGGTGTTGGAGAAAATTCTTGAGAGTCCCTTGGACTGCAAGTAGATCCAACCAGTCCATCCTAAAGGAAATCATTCCTGAATATTCATTGGAAGGACTGATGCTGAAGCTGACACCCCAATATTTTGGCCACCTGTTGCGAAGAACTGACTCTTTGGAAAAGACCCTGATGCTGGGAAAGATTGAAGGAGGGAAGAGAAGGGGATGACAGAGGATGAGATGGTTGGATGGCATTACCGATTCAATTGACATGAGTTTGAGTAAACTCTGGGAGTTGGTGTTGGACAGGAAGACCTTGTGTGCTGCAGTCCATGGGGTCACAAAGAGTCAGACATAACTGAGTGAATGAACTGAATGGAACTGACTGATTCTAAAAGTATTCCAAAAAATCCAGAGGACAGAATGATTCTGCACTCAGTCTTCAAATCTATCATCATTATTGATTCCAAAATCAGACAAATATATTAACAAAAAAAAAACTTAAGGTCAATATCCATGGTGAAAAATAGATGAAAATTTATTAACAAAATATTTGCAAACTGAATTCAATAATATATCAGAAAATCATATGCAATGATCAAGTGGAGTTTAATGCAGAGATGCAAGATTGGTTCAAAATCCACAAATTAATCAATGGGATGTTACAAATTGAAAAATATAAATCACATTATTATCTCAATAGATGTAGAGAAAGTTAAAAACTTTGGACTAGATTCAACATCCATTTTTTATTTAAAAATGACTCAAAAAAAGTGGGTATAGAGGAAGCCTACTTCAGCTCAACAAAAGGCCATTTATGACAGGCTAAAAGCTACCAGTGAAAAATCTAAAAGTATTTCATTTCCCCTAAGATCAGGAACAAGTCAAGGATATTATTTTTGCTATTTTTTGACATAGTATAAGGAGTTCTAGCTACATAATTCAGAAAAGAAAAAAGAAATCAAATGGATTCAAATTGGAAAATAAGCAAAATTTCCATTGTTTACAGATGACATAATACTATTCATAGAAAATCCTGAAGATGCCATCAAAACACTACTAGAGGTTTTCAATGAATTCGGTAAAGTTGCAAGCTACAATATTAATATACAGAAATCTGCTGCCTTTCTATACAGTAGCAATACAATATCAGAAAGAAAATTAAGAAAAAATCTCATTTGCAAGGACAGAAAAATAGTAAAACACCCACATCTAAAATTAAGAAGGTAAAAAACTGTAGTCAGAAAATTATAAATAAGTATAAAAAATTGAAGATGATAAAATCACTTGAAATGATACACTGGAGCTCATGGACTGAAAGAATTTATGTTCAAATGACACTATTATCTGAAGCAATCTGCAGATTCAATGTAATCTCTATGAAAATAACAATGACAATTTTTACAGAACTAAAATAAATAATTCTAAAATTTGTATGGAAACACAAAGGACTCCAAATACCTAAAACAATATTAAGAACAAAGCAATAGTTATTGCATTCCCTGATTTTAAACTATACTACAAAAACTGTAATAATCAGACAGTATGGTCCTGGCACAAAAATAGACACATAAATCAATGAAACAGAATAGAAAGTACAGAAATAAACTTAAACTTCTTTGGTCAGTTCATCTACAACAAAGGCAGCAACAGTATACAATTGGGAAAGGACAGCTTCTTAATAAATATTGCTGGGAAACCTGAGTAGTTACATACAAAATAATCAAACTGGACTACTTTTTCATAACATGTATGTGTTTAGTCATTAAGTCATATCCAACTCTGTGACCCCATGGACTGTAGCCCACCAGGCTCCTCTGCCCATGGATTTTTCCAGGCAAGAATACTGGCGTAGAATGTCATTTCCTGCTCCAGGGGATCTTCCCAACCCAGGGATCAAACTTGCATCTCCTGTGACTCCTGCATTGGCAGCAGGATTCTTTACCACTGCTCCACCTGGGAAGTCATACATACATAAGTAGATTCAAAATGGATTAAACTTAAATGTAAGATCTGAAACCATAAAAATAGAAGAAAACATAGACAATATGCTCTTTGACATCTGTCTTACCTACACTTTTTTGTATCTGTCTCCTTGGGCAAAGGGAAAAATGTAAAAATAGACAAATAGGACTGCATCAGATCAAAAAGCTTTAACACAGTGAAGGAACTTATGTAGAAGATGAAAAGGCCAACTACTGAGTGGGAGAAGGTATTTGCCAATGATATATTAGACAAGGGTTTAATATCCAAAATATATAGAAAACTCATACAACAACAAAAAAATCAAACAACTCAATTTAAAAAACGGGCAGAGGACCTGAATAGACATTGTTTTCCAAACAGAACATAACACATGGCCAATAGGTACATGAAATGATGCTCAACATCACTCATCATGAGGGAAATGCAGATCAAAATATAATGAAATATCACCTCACATCAGCTAGAATGGCTATTACTAAAATGACAACAAATAACAAGTGTTGGTAAGGACTTGGAGAAAAGGGAACACTCGTGAACACTGGTGGGAATATAAACTGGTGCAGCTATGGTGGAAAACAGTATGGAAACTCAGAACTACCATATAATCCAGAAATCCAAATTCTGAGTATTTATAAAAAAAAAGAATCAAGATTGTAAATTGAAAAGACATATGCACCCCTATATTCAATGCAGCATTATTTATAATGGTTCACTTATGGAAACAACCTAAATGACCATCAAAAATGAGTGAATGAGCACAATGTGGTATATATACAAAATGAAGCATTAGCCATAAAAAATTAAATCTTGCTATTTGTAACAATATGGATGGACCTAGAGGTATTATGCTAAGTGAAATATGCTTGACAGAGAAAGAAAAATATCATATGATTCAATATTTATATGTGGAATGTAAAAGCCAAACAAATGAACATAGTCAAACTGAATCAGAGTCACAGAGAAACAGATGGTTGCTTAGAAAGTGACAGTTGGCACGGGGGGAAGGGAAAAATGGGTAAAAGAGATTAAGAGCTATGAACTTTTAGTTACATAATGCATGAGACATAGGTACCAAATAAATGGTGTGAGGTGCATAGTTAATAATTATGTAATATATTTGTTGATGACAGATGATGGCTAGACTTATTCTGGTAATTATTTTGAAATGTGTAGAAATATCAGATGTACACAAAGTTGTATACCATGTTGTATACCAAGGACTAACACAGTGGTATTGATCAATTATGATTCAATAACTAACCTAGAAAACCATTTATAGAAAAACAAATCAGATTTGTGGCTGTGAGAGACAGGGGGTTCCAAAGAATAGAAAAGAGAAATAAGAAAGCCATCCTAAGTGATCAATGCAAAGAAATAGAGGAAAACAATAGAATGGGAAATATGAGAGAACTCTTCAAGAAAATTAGAGATTCCAAGGGAACAATTCATGCAAAGATGGACAAAATTACGGACAGAAATGGTATGGACCTAGCAGCAGAAGAAGATATTAAGAATACACAGAAGAACTATACAAAGAAGATCTTAATGACTCAGATAACCACAACATTGTGATCACTGACCTAGAGCCAAACATGCTGGAATGTGAAGTCAAGTGGGCCTTAGGAAGCATCACAAGAACAAAGTTAGATGGAATTTCAGTTGAGCTATTTCAAATCCTAAAAGATGATGCTGTGAAAGTGCCAGCAAATTTAGAAAACTCAACACTAGTCACAGGACTGGAAAAGGTTAGTTTTCATTCCAATCCCAAAGAAAAGCAGTGCTAAAAAATGTTCAAACTACCACACAATTACACTCATCTCACATGCTACCAAAGTATTGCTCAAAATTCTCTGAGATAGGCTTCAACAGTACATGACCCATGAACTTCCAAATGTTCAAGCTGGATTTAGAAAGGGCAAAGGAACCAGAGATCAAATTCCCAACATTTGTTGTATCATAGCAAAAGCAGGAGAATTCCGGAAAAATATCTACTTCTGTTTCACTTACTACCCAGAAGCCTTTGACTATGTGGATCACAACAAACTGGAAAATTCGTAAAGAGATGTAAATACCAGACTGCCTTACCTGCCTCCTGAGAAATCTGTATGCAGGTCAAGAAGCAACGGCTGGGACCAAACATGGAACAATGGACTGGTGCAAAATTAGGAAAGGAGTACTTCAAGGCTGTATATTATCATCCTGCTTATTTAACTTACATGCAGAGTACATCATGCAAAATGCCAGGCTGGATGAAACACAAGCTGGAATCAAGATTGCTGGGAGAAATATCAATAACTTCAGATATGCATGTGACACCACTCTTATGCAGAAAGTGAAGAGGAATTAAAGGCATTTTGATGAAAGTGAAAGATAAGAGTGAAAAATCTGGCTTAAAACTCAACATTCAAAAAATGAAGATCATGGTATTTTGTCCCATCACTTCATGCAAATAGATGGGGAAACAATGGAAACAGTGAGAAACTTTATTTTCTTGGGCTCCAAAATTGCTGTGGATGGTGACTGAAGCCTTGAAAATTAAAAGACGCTTGCTCCTTGGAAGAAAAACTATGACCAACCTAGACAGCCTATTAAAAAGCAGAGAGACATTACTTTACCAACAAAGGTCTGTCTAGTCAAAGCTATGGCTTTTCCAGTAGTCATGTATGGATGTGGGAGCTGGACTACAAAGAAAGCTGAGCTCCAAAGAATTGATGCTTTTGAACTGTGGTGTTGGAGAGGACTCTTGAGAGTCCCTTGGACTGCAAAGAGACCCAATCAGTCCATCCTAAAGGAAATCAGTCCTGAATATTCATTGGAAGTACTGATGCTGAAGCTGACACTCCAATACTTTGGCCACCTGACGCAAAGAACTGATTCATTGGAAAACACCCTGATACTGGTAAAGACTGAAGGCAGAAGGAAAAGGGGACGACAGAGGATGAGATGGTTGGATAGCATCACCGACTCAATGAACATGAGTTTGAGTAAACTCCAGGAGTTGGTGTTGGTGTGCTGTAGTCCATGGGGTCACAAAGACGGACATGACTGAGCGAATAAACTGAAATGAATTAAGACAGGGATTTGGGGATTAGATGAAGTTTCACAAATGATACACAGTTCAGTTATAAGAGAAAAGAGTAGTAGTGATGTATTATGCAAGATAATACAGATAACATTAAGACTTCCCTGGTGGCTCAGACGGTAAAGTGTCTGCCTATATTGCGGGAGAACCAGGTTTGATCCCTGGTTGGGAATATCCTCTGGAGAAGGAAATGGCAACAGACTCTAACACTCTTGCCTGGAAAATCCCATGGATGGAAGAGCCTGGCGAGCTACAGACCATGGGGTCACAAAGAGTCAGACAAGACTGAGAGACTTTACTTTCACTTTTCAAAGATAACATCACTGTACATTATAAAGTTTTAATGGAATAAATCCTATGACCTCTCATCAGAGGAAAGTTTTTTTTTCTATTTTTAATGTATCTATATGAGATAATGGGTTGTCACTAAGCCTACTGTGGTAATTATTTAATGATATATGTAAGTTGAATTAATATTGCTTTGCACCTTGAACTTATACAGTACTGTATGTCAATTACATCTCTGTAAAACTGGAAAAATATTAACTCAAAATTGATTAAAAGCTTAAATGTAAGACCTGAAATCATAAACTAGAAGAAAATATAAGAAATACAGCCTTTAAAATAAACTTTAGCATTTTTTTAATCTCTCTTTTTATGGTAAGGCTAGCAAAAGCAAAAATAAACAAACGGACAACATCAAACCAAAACCTTTTGCTTTTTTGAAGGAAACCCCCCCCCAAAAAAATGAAAGACAACTTACTGAATGGGAGAAGTTATTTGCAAATACTATGGCTAACACAGAGTTGATATCCAAAATATATAAACAACTTACAGCCCAATTCAAAATGTCATAGGAAAAAGTATCATAGGATCTAAATATACATTTTTCCAAAGAAGACATGCAGATTGCCAACATGAAAAGATGCTCAACATGACCCATCATCAGGGAAATGTAATCAAAACTACAATGAGGGTCAAAGCCAACCAGAAACTCTGCTAGGCTCAGTTTCCTTATAAATGAATGAAGGATCATAGATCTAGAAGTGCAAAGAGAAGGCATCCAGCCCACACCCTAGCAAATTTCATTTTTCTTCATTCCAAGAACATCAGAGTTATTGGAACCCTTTATCCAGTATTTTGTCTATGTAGAAACTAAGGCCCACAGAAGGAAAGTGGTCTACTCCTGCTCGGTAATTACATACAAACAAATGGTAGATCTAGAAGTTCTTTCATCTCATTTTACAGATCTCATTTCAATTATTTTGATCACTTTTATGATTGATGTATTTTTCAGTAGTTGCATGTACTTTTCAAAATAAAACACCAAAATATTAAAGGCAAAACAGATGTGAAAGGTATGCTTTACTTTATGGAATAGACATTTTCCTGAGAAAAATTTTCCATAAGTCAAATTGCATGCTATTATTGAATTCTATCAAATAATTGAAGATACCTTCTTCTTAGTAATTAATGTTTGGATGCCAACTTAGTAACAAAAATATCAAGTGAACATGTAGTGAATTATATATGAAAATGTAAATTTAAAGACTAAATAATAAAATAACAATATCATAAATAAAATATAAAATTGATTAATAAAAGGCATAAACCATAATAAGTATAACCATTATGTTTTAAAACAGTTTAATAAATTATTAGATGCCAAAGCAGAACGGTTTTCTAAATCATATATTTAAAGGAAAATGTAAAATTCCCATTTATGCATGAATACCCAAAATTTCACAAAAAGTAAATACCAACATTTCATACTGGAAATTGAATTCCCTAGAAAAAGAACCATATGTTAGAAATAAGTATTAATTTGTTTACTGAACCTTTAAGGCTTGTTTATGACTCCCTCTCTATCCCTAGGTAAATATACTCTCTTAGATTAAAACTTCAAGACTTTGTTTGCCCCTTTTGAGAGGGGTTATATTCTAGGAAATCCTTTAATTATTGCTTTTTCTCCTCATATTAGATGAGAGCAGTTGATTATTTTCCATGTGTTTGGATAGTACCTTTATAACTTTCCATGGTGATGCTTTCATAGTTTACTGCAGTTGCCATTAAATGAGTAATTTCCAGGTCAATTTGTGTTTTTCTAGGTTACACTGCACTAGAATTTTAAACAATAAACCATATTTCTCTAGTCCTCCTTCTTTCCCACTATTTAAGGACTTCAAGTTCCTGCCATGTTTATCATTGATTTTTTTTTTTACTTCTTTCCTTAATAATTTTATGCAACATAGTGGTTATAAGTGAAGATTGTAAAGTTAAGAAGGATTTAAGTTGAATCCAGGTTTTACCACCTACTAGCTTTCGACCTTGGGAAAAGTTACTTTCAATTTCATTGGGCCCTAGTTTCCTCACAGCTTAAAAATAACTACTTTATAAGGTTGGTCTGAGGATTAAATGAGATAATATAGATAAAAGCTTTCATTATAGTGCCTGGCACATAAGAAGTACTTAATAAACAAAACATATTTTTAAAAATAGTTAAGAAAAAAGATCTTTGGGCATCCACTAGCTAATATGATTTCTACTCTTTGTTCTAGGATATATTAGACTTTCTTTTCCAATAGTCATGTATGGATGTGAAAGTTGGGCTGTAAAGAAAGCTGAGCACCGAAGAACTGATGCTTTTGAAGTGTGCTGTTGGAGGAGACTCTTGAGAGTCCCTTGGACTGCGAAGAGATCCAACCAATCCATCCTAAAGGAGATCAGTACTGAGTGTTCATTGGAAGGACTGATGTTTAATCTGAAACTCCAATACTTTGGCCACATGATGCGAAGACTGACTAATTTTAAAAGACCCTGATGCTGGGAAAGATTGAAGGCAGGAGGAGAAGTGGACGACAGAGGATGAGATGGTTGGATGGCATCACTGACACAATGGACATGAGTTTGGATAAACTCCAGGAGTTGGTGTTGGACAGGGAGGCCTGGTGAGCTGCAGTCCATGGGATCACAAACAGTTGGGTAAGACTGAGCAGTCATGAACTGAACTGATATCAGATGTTCAAAAGCCAAGCTATATGTAAACAGACATATTCCTTCACCTTTTGGGGTTATAGTTTGTCATACTTAGTATCCTTGCTTCTTCAGAGGTTTTGGTAAAAACAGCTGCTTTATCCTTTATTCATAGTGTCCTTCCTCAAAGACTTAGAAATGAATGCACAAAGACCTGGTGCTTAGGACAAATACAAATGACTTTTGCCACACTGTATTTAGAATCATTCCTTCTCTCTAGTTGAGACATTTTTATTGAGCTAATCTTGTCTTGTTGGCCCTCTCTTAATTTAGGGTGAGCTTCCCCCCCCCCAATAACATTTCTTTATCCTTCACAAAAATGTCCCTAACATTTTGTCCCTAATGTCCCTAGGCTAACCATCTCCAGTAATGGCTGAATCTCAATAGTGAACCCAGGTGTTTGATATTGGAATCTAAAATTGCTAACTCTCCCTCAGTATACATTTTCTCATCTTTCCTTTTAGTAATAGACCCATCCCTAACTTCAGTTGAGTGACCAAGTATCCAACTAGAGGTGATACTTCCTAACCTTACAACTATGTATGACAGCATAACTAACTCCTATCCAATGGGCTGCAAATGGACATGGTGCAACTTCCTGATCATCTTCTTAAAGATTAATCTATTTGCCACTAACCTCATCTTCTTGAAAGAAGAGATTATGGTGACCCAATTTAAGTCATTTAGATGAAGAAAATATTCCAAGAAATGGTGGAGCAACTAAGAGGAAGGTCTATCCCCCAGCTGTTCTATCCCCAGAAAATGTCTCACAGGACAGGTTCATCCCACGCCCCTGCTTGATCTCTGGAGATTTCCCCTAGATAAACCTAAGGATACAAGACTCTTCATCAGTCTGAATCACTCACCTTTGGACAGTTACAGGAGATAAACTTCTGTCTTAATTAACCCTCTTTGGTTTGAAGTCTTTTTGTTTTAATAGCAACTTACTTATATAACCCTAATTAATACAGGATTCTTTAGTTGAGAGTGTAGCTGTATTTTATGTCCTTTAATGCTTAGACAAAGTTACATTGCCTGTCTAAAGGCAACTCTTAACAGGGACCAGGGAAGTGGGAGGCATAATGGCAAAAGGAGAACCTTATGCAAAGGTCAAGGTGATGAATGTATGAACCTTCCCTCTGGGCCATTTCCTAGGGATGGGTCAAATGGAACCTTAATTCAGGATTTCTTCTCTCTGCCCTAGATGTTGCAAAATCAATCAAAGTTAACCAGAAGTCTGTATCCAGTGTGTCACTTACAGTCTTTCAACACAGTCAGTCTACAATAGGATGGCATTGAGAAATCTGTGAGAGAAAAAGTAAAATGGAATTTATACTTTCTCCGTACCCAGTAACTTCTTGTACAAGAACAGCTATATGAAACCAGTACAGAATAGTGTTTAAGGCCACAAAGTCTGAAGCCAGGCAGTCTGTGTTAGAATGCTGACTCTTGCATATTCCAGCTCTGTGATCTTGGACAAGTAACTTTTCTTACCTGAATTTCTACTTCTGCATAATGGACATAATGATGGTATCTGCCTCATAGATTTATTAAATAAACCCACTTAAAATACTTAGAACAATACTCAATATTATTCTATTATACCAACTGAAGTAGGCCTGGGCATACAACTTACAAGCCTGAAATATTCATTGCCTCCTTATTCACCACTGTACCAACTCTTTAGGCACGTGAGAATAAAAAACAAGGACCAGTGCTTGCTTCGGCAGCACATATACTAAAATTGGAAAGATATAGAGAAGATTAGCATGGCCCTTGTGCAAAGATGACATGCAAATTTGTGAGGTGTTCTATATTTTTAGAGACATGTGCATCCCAATGTTCATTGCAGCACTGTTTATAATAGCCAGGACATGGAAGCAACCTAGATGCCCATCAGCAGATGAATGGATAAGGAAGCTGTGGTACATATACACCATGGAATATTACTCAGCCATTAAAAAGAATTCATTTGAATCAGTTCTAATGAGATGGATGAAACTGGAGCCCATTATACAGAGTGAAGTAAGCCAGAAAGATAAAGAACAGTACAGCATACTAACACACACACACACACACACACACACACACACACACACACACACACATATATGGGATTTAGAAAGATGGTAATGATAACCCTATATGCCAAACAGAAAAAGAGACACAGATGTACAGAACAGACTTTTGGACTCTGTGGGAGAAGGCGAGGGTGGGATGTTTCGAGGGAACAGCATCAAAACATGTATATTATCTATAGTGAAACAGATCACCAGCCCAGGTTGGATGCATGAGACAAGTGATCGGGCCTGGTGCACTGGGAAGACCCAGAGGGATAGGGTGGAGAGGGAGGTGGGAAGGGGGATCGGGATGGGGATTACATGTATATCCATGGCTGATTCATGTCAATGTATGACAAAAAACCACTACAATGTTGTAAACTAATTAGCCTCCAACTAGTTAAAATAAATGGGGAAAAAAAAGCAAACAAACAAGGATCAGTCCTCAAAAGTTTGGGCATTTCTTTTACGCTGAGTTCTACCCTGAATGTTCCAACCTCTTTTGGAAAAGTACTGCTACAAAACACAAGAAAGATTTTGGTTTGGGGGATTGGGGTAGATCCTCTTCTATTCTTAGGAGTTTGTGTTGATCCAGAACTATAGCATTGAGGGAGCTGATTGAACTGATCAGTAAATTCAATCTACCAATGTTATTATTTTGCTTATTTGCAATTTGCTCAATTATGAAAAGGATTTCCAGTCAGTTTATAAGAAAATACACTGCTAAAGCAAGAATTTATTATTAGAGTAAAAGGTAGAGAGGATGGGGCTAGTGAAAAGGGAGGACAGAAGAACTAATTATAGCAGAAAACTTCTGATAGCTGTAAGCATCCTAACAGCCAAGACAAAGAGATAAACAGGATATGGGGCATCTTACTAATCAAAGGAAACTACACTCCATCAGGAGAAGTATTATTTCCCCTTTTTGCAGACTCTTTTCAGTATGTCAATTCAATACCATTATGGTGTCCTGAGTAGCAGTTTTAGAAGCAATGTAGAAATAACCTATATATGACTATTTTTATTTATTATTATTTATATTTATATAAATATATTTATATTTATTATATATTTATTATTATATTATTATTATTATTATTATTTATCATTAAAGGCAGAGTTAAATTATAATTCAATGTGAAATCTTATTGGGCACAGAGTACATGGCTTCCTAGAGATACAAAAATAAAGAGTTTAATAAATATTAAGTACCTACTGAACACCAAGTACAGGGCTAAAAAACGTTACTTATTTTTCAAAAAATCCGTCATTCATATTAAATAAGTTGCTCAAGTATACTTTACTAATCTGTTCACTAAAATATTTATTGAGGAACTATCATAAGACTTCCATTTAGTGTTTAACTGAGAAAAAAAAGAATATTTCTTTCTTTTACTTATGTTTTTCCTGAAAAAAAAAATTAGAAGCATCCTAAAACAACTATGCACAAACAATATTTGGCATGAATCACATTTTAAGCATGATATACCTCAGAGTTCTATTTATGGTAATAAGGACACAGCTACGGTTCAGTCTTCTTTTCAGTGTTCTTGATGCATTAGCAATTAAAACTTAATTGCCATTAAAATGGTTTTTATTTTTTCTTATTATTAACATAATGTTTATTTATTATTAAAGGATAATAACAATATATTTATATATAAAAGAGAAAATGAATATCTTCTATAAGCCCTATCTCCACCCTAAAGTAACAGTATAAATTGGTATATGTCATTTCAGTTAATTTTAATGATCTAAAGTGTATATACAAAAATGCACATGTGTATCTTCATTTTTCATAATAGACCATTCTATACTCACAGTTCTCTGTGAAACAAAAATTAATCAAGCTTAAATCCTTTGCTGACCTCTATGCACTTGGGAGCTCCTAGTTAGCATCTGGCAGGTAGTAGGTACTTCATAACTATTAAGTAGCTTAGCAGTCACAGAATCTCCCTCAAATCAAAATAAATAAGCAAAAAGTAAGCTGATAATGGGTTTCCCTTGTGGCTCAGCTGGTAAACAATCTGCCTGCAATGTGGGAAACCTGGGTTTGGTCCCTGGTTTGGGGAGATTCCCTGGAGAAGGGAAAGGCTACCAACTCCAGTATTCTGGCCTGGAGAACTCCATGGACTGTATAGTCCATTGGGTCACAAAGAGTCAGACACGGCTGAGCAACTGTCACTTTCACTTTCAAGTTGATCATAGTTATACGTTTTAAAGGGAGTAGAACAAATATAAAAAGAGCCACAATCTAATAGCATAATCTTTGAAGAAACAGTTCTAGAGAAAGGCAGACCTAATAGCCTCCTTAGAACTTTTGGTGGAGAGAGAAGATAAGTGAACAATACCTTGAAAATTAATAATAAACCTCAATCTGGATATGAAGAAGCAATGGAGTTTGTGTAGGTATACTTCAAATCCCTTGAGAATGGACAACTATCTTTTGTTTCCCTCTATCTCAATATACCAGTAGAGCCCTACAATTTTAATTTTGCCTAACTGGAAATAAAGATAAGGATGGAAAACAGAATGATCATAATCACTAAGAGATGATTAATCCCAGCAATATCTGAGGATTTAGAAGCTCAGAAGGGAAAAGATAAAATAATTAGGACAAAATTGCTTACAGGAATGGACAGGCCAAGGAGAGGATTCATAGAGAGAATGACAATTAACCGGACCCCCCCCCCCATCCCCTGATCTAATAATGCCTAGGCACAACCCATGGTGTGCCATGTTTGGGACATCATGTTTGGGAAAGATAGTGAACATGGTTGTTAGGTAGTGAGGGTGAGGTGGAGAAAATAAACAGCAGGACTCATTATATCTGTTGGAAACAAAGTCCCCAATGCTCTACCCTGAATTATAAATTCATCCAGAGTGAAGTGGCACCCTCCATATATAGGAATACAATACACTGTAGCCCAGGTAGAGTGAACTCAGGTATGGGGGACATATACCAAAATTACAAAAGGGTAAACAGAGTCCAGTTTCTTGAAACAAAATTGTTCGCAATCCCAGCAAAGCTTTTCCACCCTACTTAAACTATTAGGTCACAGAAAAGCAAATGAAATTAACAATACCCAGTCATTGAATGAAAGTTCTGAAGAAAAGCAGACTCAGATAAAGTGGGGTAGAAGTTAAGAATTCACTCATATTGTAACTGAGCAAATATAAGATTTTGATTAGATCATCCACTTTGAATATGTGAACAATCCAAACAAATATTTTGGCAGATATGCAAAAATACTTTACTGCAGCGATTCAAGGAATAAAAGAAAGAATGAAGGAGAGGTACTTCAAGATGATATGACTAATCCACTTTTGGAGAAAATATGGTGCAAATACTGAAAAATACTATCAGTATTTCAAATCAGAAGAAGTAATTACGTTGAATACTAATTCAATGAGATAAGATATCAAAGACTAGATGATAAAAATAACTGAATATGATGAAATGAAGATTCCAGAGCAAATTAAGCAAACTGAGGGCCAAAATAGTAATATCACAGAAGAAAAAGAAAAATTAGAAACAGAAAATGTTTAAACAAAATATATGGGTGAAAGTGTAAAGGAATAGTCTTGAAATAAACCTGGTGAATGCAAGGTTAAACACAGACTCATTAACAAAATTACAGAAAAGTTAGTTGTTTAAGAGGATAAACAATGAATTGCTATAAGCAAAACTTTTGTCCTTGAGGTAGAGTACCCAGGAAAAGAGAATTAAAAAAAAATATGAAAATAAAATCAAAGACTTAATAAATTTCCCAAACTAAAAAAAAAAAGAAAAAGAAAATTGGTTTCATAGACCAAAAGCAGACTATATTTCAGGGGAATAAAGTCAGATTTATAGACATCAATTCACACTCTGATGAAAATATAGAATTTCAGAATAAAATAAGTATTCTTCAGCCATTCAGACAGTGAAACAAGTACAAGCAGCAAATGGTTAATTCTGTAAACTCTTATATGCAGTCATTACAATAAATAACATAACAATAATGAAAGTGATAACAAGGAAATTAAGAAGTATAAACATTCTATTAGGCTAATTTTTAATAGAGGGGGATCGATAAGTATTGTCTACAGTTGATAAATCAATAAAAAGACGCTTCTGTGTATTAAAGTTATGAATGAATATACCAAAAAAATAAAAAGAATATTATTTAGAAATTTTAGTTTCCAAATGACTGGAAGGAAAACATAAAAACACATAAAAAAAGATAACCTATTAGAATCTGAAAAAGAATGTATATATGACTTTGCTGTATACTTGAACACAATATTGTAAATAAGTAACTATAGTTTAAAAACTGCTGATAAATAAGAAACCATTAAAAATAGAAAACAAATCTACAATGATAGATGTAATACAAAATATATTCTATTAAAATATGTAAATGGAAAAAAATCTACCTAACAAAATGACTCTCAAATAAAGTTAGCATAAGTATTATTGTGTATTATATTGAAAGAATACCTTTAAAACAAAATAAATAAGGAAGGGTCAAAGTAAAAAAAAAATAATCTATGGCATTCCCCACCACACACGAACACCTCCCCCCAAAAAAGAGAGAGACAACTGGGCTTGGAACATTAGTGAAAGAATAATTTGAATTGAAGACTAAAAAATAGCAAAGGAGATAAAGGGGACAATTTATAATAATAAAAGTAGAATCCACAATAAATATATAATCAGTATATAACTATCATATATCTATGTATGTTGAATATAATCATAAAATGTAAACTATAAACCAAAGGAAATGCAAAGTTAAATTGGCAGAAGACACTAATAGTAGGAGAATTTAACTCACCTCAGTTAACCAATGATAGAGCAGGTAGCCACCAAAACAAACAAACAACCAAACAAATAGGGGTTGGAGAGCAATTCCAGGGCAAGGACTGCTGTTTACTGTAGTGAGATGGCCTGAGGGAATGAGAGGGATGAAAACCATGGCAAGGAATGACTTTTGAGGAAAACTGGGCAGCCATAAAAGAATGGTGTTATTGCTGAGTCACACACAAGGGGTGGTACCATCATTGTAGGCTGTCTCTATCCACATTCCAGTGCCAGCAGCTGAGGAATAGACAAAGACTCCAGGGAGGGTGGCCCTTTGAGCACCTGATGTCCCCAGCAATAGGGAAGGACCATCCAGTGAGGTCTTTTGAAGCATCAGCTGCCTGAGACTAGAAAAGAATCATAACAGAGTCATATCTCAGGCACCTATGGCCACTAGCTTCCCTACACACCTGGTGCTGCCAAGGTTCCTGTGATCCAAGCAGTCATGCCACCTCCATGCCCAGTCCTCACTGGAGCAGGTCCAACTCCTCCATGGGAGACTCAGGAGTAAAACCCATGTGGATGACCCACTTGCTAAAGTGGGGGTAAAACCACAATTGAGCTCCAGGGGCAGAACAACTAAGGAAGAGAATCAAAAACTTTTCCACCAGTTGTACAAGCTGCAGATTAAATCCACATGATCAACTAGGTAGACTCTGTCTGCAAGGAATATGTAAAAGGACAGTGAGTGTTCCCATAAAAGAAAATGCTCTAGTTCTGGCAGCTGTGGACATTAGAGGCAAGCACAAGTGGAAGTAAGGCCAAATTAAAGTCTGAGGTGACCCCATAGCAGGTCTAGAGGACAGCCTTCCCCAGTACTAAAGGGCCTCCCAGAAAGGCAGAAACATGCTGTGGCTCGCAGCAGGGGCAAGGGTTTTGAGAGCTGAGACTCTAGGAACATATTTATTGTGATTTTTATGTTTTGATCTATTCTATTGTTAGTTCTGGATTTTTTTAAAAAATTTTTTCTCCCTTCTTTGTTTCTTTGTTGTGGTTGTTTTATTATTATTATTATTCTATTTAAGCTTTTGGGAATATTTTAGTCACATATTTGTCATATAGTATTACTTTGGTTTATGTTATTGTGTGTTTTTGTTTGTTGTTTTATTTGGATTTTGTCTGGTTCTTTATTGTTACACTTTTTCGTGTGTGTGTGTGTGTGTGTGTATTTTTTTTTCTATATGCTTATATTTCACTTTGTTTTTCTATTTTTTTAATCATTTTTGTTTTGTTTTCATTATTTTATTCCTCAGGTGACACTGTTTGGATTTGTGTTTTAGATAGTTTTGTTTTTCATTGGTGAGTATCATTTTGGTTTCTTTTGTTCATCAGGTCACTCTTCTACTTTGTTTTCTTTGATCTGTTTTGGATCCTTGTGTGTGTGTTCCCCTGTTTTTGATTCACTTTGTCTGATTTTGCTTTTACCATTGTCTGGATTTCAATTTTTTTTCTTGTTTATTGGTGGGTTTTCTTTTGTTTCTTTGTTTTAATCCCCATTATTGCCATACTGCTACAAAAATCAGAAAAAGATATCCCAGAAAAATAGTTACAGGCCAATATCAATCATGAATACAGGTGCCAAAATCTTCAACAAAACACTAGCAAACTGAATCCTATAACACTTTAAAAGGTTCCTATGTGATGATCAAGTGGGATTTATCCCAGGGATGCAAAAAATTCTTCAATATATGCAAATTAATTATTGTGAGACACTGTATTATCAAATTGAAAGATAAAATAATATGGTTATCTCAACAGATGCAGAAAATCATCTAACAATATTTGACACACATTTATGATAAAAATGCTTTAGAAAATGGGCACAGAAGAAACTTACCTCAACATAATACAGGCCATTTATGACAAACCTACAGCAAACATCCTCAGTGGTGAAAAACTGAAAGCGAAATTTCTTCTAAGATCAGGAAAAAAGTCAAGGGTGCCCACTCTCACCATTATTATTCAACATAGTTTTGAAAGTCAGCCATGGCAATCAGAGAAGAAAAAAGAAATAAAGGAAATTCTGTCTGGAAAATAAGAAGTAAGACTCTCCCTGTTTGCAGAAGACAGGATACTATACAAAGAAAACTAGAGATATAACAAGAAAATTACTAGAGCTCATCAATGAATTTAGTGTAGTTGCAGGATACCAAATGATTACACATAAATCCTTTGTATTCCTGTACACTAGCAAGGAAAAATCAGAAAGAAAAATATAATGAAAAAAATCCCATTTACCATTGCAACAAAAATAATGAAATACTTAGGAATAAACCTATCTAAAGTTCAACCTACCTACAAATAAAAATATACTCACCTACAAAAGACCTGCATGCATAAAACTATAAGAAACTGATGAAAGAAATCAAAGATAGTTCAAACAGATGGAGAGCTATATTATGTTCTTGGATTGAAAGAATCAATATTGTGAAAATTTGTGGAAAACAGACAGAACACTCTTTAACAAAATTCAAAGCAAGATCCCCCTTGACACAGCTCCAAGAGTAACAAAAATTAAAAACAAACAAACAAACAAAAACAAAAAAAAAAACCTAAGACATAATGAAACTTAAAACCTTTTGCACAGCAAAGGAAACTATAAACAAGATGAAACTAAAACCCTCAGGAGAAAATAACTGCAAATCAAGCAACTGAAAGGATTGATCTCCAACATATACATGCAACTCATGAAACTCAATATCAGAAAAGCAAACAACTCAGTCAATAAATGGATGGGAGACCTAAACAGACATTTCTCCAAGAAATACAGATGGCCAATAAACACATGGAAAGATGCTCAACATTGTTCGTTATTAAAGAAATGCAAATGAAAGTTACAATAAGGTACCACTTCACACCAGTCAGAATGGCCATAATTCAAAAAGTTACAAACAATAAATGCTAGAAAGGATGTAGCAAAAAGGGGACCCTCTTACACTGTCGGTAGGAATATACACTGATACAGCTACTATGGAGAATAGTATGGAGATTCCTTAAAAACTAGGAATAAAGCTACCATATGACCTAGCAATCCCACTACTGGGTATATACCCTGAGAAAACCACAATCCTAAAATACACATGTAGCCCAATTGTGTTCCCATGTGTACCCCAACTTGTTCATTGAAGCACTGTTTACAAAGATGAATGTATAAAGAAGTGGTGGTACATATATAAAATAAAATACTACTCAGCCATGAAATGGAAAAGTTGTGAGTTAGCTGAAGTGAGGTGGATGAAACTGCAGCCTGTTATACAGAGTGAAGTAAGTCAAAAAGAGAAAAACACATATTATATATTAAAGCATATATATGCTAGAAAAAAATGGTATGATAAACCTATTTGCAGGGCAGAAATAGAGACACAGACATAGAGAAAAGACATGCGGACACAACTGGGAAGGAGAAGTTGGAACAAATTGAGAGAGCTACATTGAAACATACACATTACCATATGTAAAATATATAGCTAGTGGGAAGTTGCTACATAACACAGAGAGCTCAACCTGGTGCTCTGTGACAACATAGAGGGCTGGGATACGGTGGTGGGTGGAAGGGAGTTTCAAGAGGGAGGGGACATATGTATACTTATGGCCAATTCATGTTTTTGTATGGCAGAAACCAGCACAACATTTTAAAGCAACTTTCTGACAATTAAAAATAAATTTTTAAAATAAAAAAATAAAAAAAAATAAACTAAGCAATAAATGGATCCATATAGATCCACTTAAAAAAAATAATAATTTTAAAAACCCATTATATTTTTATATAAAACAGCACTCACATAACTATGAATAGAAGGGAACTTCCTCAACCTGATAAATGGAATCTCCAAGAAATACAGTTAACATCAAATTTAGTATAGAAAGACAATGTTTCCCACTTAAAATCAGAAACAAGACAAGTATGTCTGCTTTCACCACTCTTTTGGAACATCAAACTATAGGCTCTAGTCAGGACAGTTAGTTCAGATGAGGAAATATTAATAAAAGACAATCAGCTGCTGGATCTGCAGATTTGCAGGAGGCCAAAGCCAATATTGCACTGTAACCATGTTTTGCAACCAGTATGAAAATGATGTCACTGATTGGAGTCCTCAGGGCAGGATTCATCAAATTGGATATGCAATTGAACTGTCAAACAAGGTTCAGCCACAGTTTTTTATCTGAAATAAAAATAAAAAATAAAAAAACTCATGCAGTGTTGGTTGTATTGAAGACAACACATTCAGAACTTGCAGCTCATCAGAAAAAAATGTTCCTTGTTGATAACAGTATTGCTATTTCAGTTGCAGGACTTACTGCTGATGCTAGATGTTATGTGATTTTATGTGCGAGGGGTGTTTGGATTCCAGATTTGTATTTGACAAACCTCTTCCTGTGCCTTTTCTTGTATCTCTAATTGGAAGCAAAACCCAGATACCAATGCAGTGATATGGCTAGAGACCATATGATGTTGGACTGCTCATTGCTGATTGTAATACGGACCCTCACATTTTCCAAATTTGTCCATCTGCTAACTATTTTGACTGCAGGGCTATGTCCATTGGAGTCCATTCTCAATCAGCTTGTACTTACTTGGAGAGATATATGTCAAAGTTTTTGGAGTAAAATTTGAATGAACTGGGTAAACATGGTCTGCATGCCTTCTGAGAGACACTTCCTGAAGAACAGGATCTAACTACAGAAAATGTTTTCAATGGAATTGTTGGTAAAGACTTGGAATTTCTGGTATATGATGATGATGATGATGTGTCTCCACTCATGGAAGATCTTGAAGAAAGACTGCAGAGAAAGATACAACCTACTCAACCTGCTGATGAACCTACAGAAAAGGCTGATGAATCAATGGAACATTAAATAATAAATCAGTCTATATATGTATTAGACTAACTAAACATTCAGAAAATGAAGATCATGGCATCTGGTCCCATCACATTATAGCAAACAGATGGAGAAACAACAGAAACTGTGACAAACTTTATTTTCTTGGGCTCCAAAATCACTGCAGACGGTGACTGCAACCATGAAATTAAAAGATGCTTGCTCCTTGGAAGAAAAGCTGTGACCAACCTAGACAGCATATTAAAAAACAGAGACATTACTTTGCCAACAAAGGTCCATGTAGTCAAAGCTATGGTTTTTCCAGTAGTCATGTATGGATGTGAGAGTTGGACCATAAAGAAAGCTGAGAGCTGTAAAATTGATGCTTTTTAACTGAGGTGTTGGAGAAGACTCTTGAGACTGTGAACTGAACTGAACTGATATATTCATTATCATACATGTAAGAATGCAGGAGCATATATACTGATGACGATATTCTATACTTTGAACCAAAAGATGCAGAATGGTGGAATGGAATGGTATGTTTTAGGAAGCAGTTCAGATGTGAGTTTTTCCCAAGCAACTTCACAGAAACTATATATTGGAGTTCATTTTTCTTTAAGAAGTTTTCTATAATCATTTTCAAGAAAGCATAGTTATCGGTACTAATGTATTTTATATGAAGAACATAGTGTCTTTGTGGTTTTAAAGACAACTGTGACATGAAATTCTTTCACCTGAAAAATAAAAGGTAGGTTGGAAAGGAAGAGTAAAACCTCTCTATTCACAGATGACTTAGATTTGTTTATAGAAAATTCTAAGAAAGCAACTATAAATTTTAGAAATAATAAGAATTTTATTGTTTGTAGAATACAAGATAAACAAAATCAACTATATTATCAATTAAAATACTTAAAACCAAATAAAGAAAGCAATTCTAGTTAAAATAACATAAAAAGAAATATTTGGGAATACATTTTGCAATGATGTGAAAGAATACTATATTTTTTTGTATTTTTTGTATTCTATAATTTTTGTAGAAAGACTACAGAAATTGGGGAAAACTCAATAAATGTAAAGATATTTCATATCATGGACCAGAAAAACAATATAACTAAACTGGCAATAATATATAATTTAATCTGCATATTCAGTGAAATCTCTGTCAAAACCTCCCAAGTTGATAAGCTACTTCTAAAATTCATATGGACCCAAAATAGCCAAAACAATGTTGACAAAGAAGGATAAAATTGAAGGACACACCTTTTACAACTTTAAATCTGACATTAAGGCTTCAGAAGGAGGTGTGATAGTGTCATAAGGATAGTCACAGAGATTAATGAAATATAACTGAGAGTTCAGAAACAAGCCTTTATATTTTTGGCCAATTGATTTTTAACAAAGGTCACAAGACTGTCCAATGTGGAAAGAAGTGTCTCTTCAACAAATTGTACTGTCACAATTATATATTTACATGCAAAAGAATGACACTGAAACTTTTCCTCTCACCATACTCGAAAATTTACATAAAATGTATCATAGATGTAAAGATAAGGGTTAATATGATAAAGTTCTTATAAGTAAATCTTCATGACTTTGGGTTAGGCAGTACTTTCTTTAATATGGCACTAAAAGCAAAAGTGACAGAGAAAAAATAAGCTGGACTTTATCAAACTAAAAATATGCGTGTCAAAGGATACTATCACAGAATGAAAATACAACCAATAAAATGGGAGAAAATATTTGCAAATCATACATCTAAAAAGAAAGTAGTATTTAGGATATGGGGGCTTTGCTGCTAGCTCAGTGGCAAAGAATCCACCTGCAAATGCAAGAGACTTCCCTGGGTCAGGAAGATCCCCTGGAGAAGGGGGAAATGACAACCCACTACAATATTCTTGCCTGGGAAATCTCATGGATGAAGAAGTCTGGTAGGCTACTTTCTGTCCATGGGGTCACAAAAAGAGTTGGACATGGCTTAGTGACTAAACAACAATACTTCAGGGTATATAAAGAATTCTCATAACTCAACAATAAAATACCAAAGAATCCAATTTAAAAAATGAGCACAGAATTTGAATAGATATTTCTAGAAATAAGATATAAGTAAATGACTTATAACTCCATGAAAACATGCTCAACATCATTAGTCATCAGGGGAATGCAAATAAAAAGCCACAATAATATACCACTTCGTACTCATTAGGGTGACTATAACAAAAAAGATATCAGTAACAACAAGGGTTGACAAGGATATGGAAAAGTTGCGACCCTCATACTTCCCTAATGGAATTTTTTTTTTTATTTATTTTTATTAGTTGGAGGCTAATTAGTTTACAATATTGTAGTGGTTTTTGTCATACATTGACATGAATCAGCCATGGATTTACATGTATTCCCCATCCCGATCCCCCCACCCACCTCCCTCTCTACCCAATCCTTCTGGGTCTTCCCAATGCACCAGGCCCGAGCACTTGTCTCATGCATCCAACCTGAGCTGGTGATCTGTTTCACTATAGATAATATACATGTTTTGATGCTGTTCTCTCGAAACATCCCACCCTCGCCTTCTCCCACAGAGTCCAAAAGTCTGTTCTGCACATCTGTGTCTCTTTTTCTGTTTTGCATATAGGGTTATGGAGCTAATGAAACCTAATGGAAATTTAAAACTTTGCAGCAACATTGGAAAACAGTTTGGCAAATCATCAAAATGTTAGATCTACAGTGCCATGTGGCCCAATAACTTCATTCTTAGTTATATAGCCTAAGAGAACTGGAAATTTATATCCATATAAGAACTTGTGCACACATTTTCAAAGAAGCAATACTAATAATATTCAAAAAGTAAAAGTAACCCAAATATTTGTCAAATGATGCATGCATAAAATATGTGGTGCATACAAACAGCAAATGGGATTCAGCAGATAATGGAGTGTACTTTTTCGTGAAACAACATAGATGAACCTCGAAATAAGTCTGTCAGAAAATATCACATCTATTATTATTCAATTTATATGAAATGTCTAGAACAGGCAAACACTTAGAGACAGCTAGTAGAATAGATTATGCATAGGTCTGGCGTAGGGAATGGGAAAAGAATCCTAATGGATATGAGGCTTCCTTTCGGGGTGAAAAAATGTGCTAAAATTAGATAGTGATGATGATCGCACAACTCAGTGCCAGTAATTACCAGTACAATGTAATATATGTCAGTGTCCATCTATAACAAATGAGAAAATTATATTTATGCATAATGAAATAGGTAAAATATTTATGAAGCAAAAAAAACCACAAAAACTGAGGAATACAAAGTAGAAAAATTAATGGAGAAACATACCATGAATCTAGAAGGAAAGATATTTATCTTGTCAAATATCTTCATTTTGCCACTGCAAACAGTTTTTTTTTTTTTTTTTTAATAAAGTAATACAGGTCAATGATGGAGTTCATTACTGGTTTGGAAAAGTAATGCAAAGCTTCTAAGCCTGGATTGTATCTTGTTTGAGAACCCAGGGATTTTAATGCAGTAGTTAATAAATAGGTATGTTCTGTATCTTGATTATATTCTATAGTAAATTGAATGAATCATCCCCTCAGACATCATTATTATGGAGTATGTGGTATCGTTTTTGCCTGAAGACATCTGGTAATAGCAGTTTAAAATGGAGGGAAAAGAACTGGAGCTCAGAGGGAGTACTGGTTGATTCCAGAAACTCAAGAAGCTAATTCAAATTCCAGTTTGTGACTAAGAGGTTGTTCTCAGACACTAAGGTTGTCAGTTTCATATTTTTGTTTGTTTACTCTTATATGTACATGTTAATAATCATCTCTAAACTATCTACCAGTGACATTAAAACTCTTTTGATGCAACCAGCTAATATATTGGTTACTATATTTTCGAGAGAAAGAGAGATCCTTTCGGGACAACCCTTATTCCTGCTACCACCTGGATTTACTTGCTCTCTAAACCCATGCAAGACTACCTTTTCTCTTAAAGCTGCTATGCAGGGGAGTGACTTTCTCTTTCTTCTGCATTTGATTCCAACTTCCCTCTGTCCAATTTCTCATCCTTTTCCTCTTTCTTAGCATCTTCCTTAGGTTTACATAGATATTATCCTGTTGAAAGAAAAAATGCACGTTAGATAATTTTTGAGATTCTTTATGTTAAAAAATGCATTTATACTATTTGCACATTTGATTAACAGTTTGCCTGGGTATAGAATGCTGGAATAGAAATAGCGTTTCCTCAAAATATTCTATTGTCTTCTAGCTTCCAGTATTTACTGGAAGTACACTTGATTTACAATGTTGTGTTCCTTTTTACTGTACTATAAAGATAATTGGTTAAACATATACAAATATTCATTCTTTTTTATAAATACTTTATCCCCATACTGATTACACAGTATTGAGTAGAAATTCCTGTGTGATTCAGTAGGTCCTTTTATAATTAAAAGTGTGAATATGTCAATACCAATCCAAATTTATCCCTCATCTCCTCCCCCTGCTAACCATAGGTTGTTTTTTACATACTGTGACTCTAATTCTGTTTTGTAAATAAGTCAAATTGTAACATTTTTTAGATTCCACATACAAGCAATATCATCCTATATTTGCCTTTCTCTGTTTGACTTACTTCACTCAGTATGGCAATGTCTAGGTGCATCTATGTTCCTGCAAATGGCATTATTCTGTTCTTGTTTTACAGGTGAGCAATATCCATTGTATATATGTACCAAATCTTTACCCATTCATCTGTTGATGGACTTTTAGGTGCCTTCCATGCCCTGGATATTATATATAGTGCTGCAATAAACTTTGGGATGCACATATCTTTTTGAATTACGGCTTTCTCCAGATATATGCTGAGGAGTAGAATTTCTGGATCATATGTTAGTTTTATTTTTAGTTTTTTAAGAAACTTCCATACTGTTCTCCATAGCTATACAAACTTACATTCTCCACAAGAGTGTAGAAGAGTTTTCTTTTCTCCATACAGTCTTCAGCATTTACTGTTTGTAGACTTTTTGATGATGGCCATTCTGATTGATGTGAAGTGATATCTTATTGTAATTTTCATTTGTATTTCTCTAATAGTTAGTGATGTTGAGCATCTATTCATGCACTTTTTGGCAATCTATATGCATTCTTTAGAGAAATGCATATTTAGAACTACTGCTTATTTTTTATTAGGTTGTTGTTTTGTGTTGTTATTGAGCAACACAAGCTATTTCTGTACTTAGGAGATTAAAACCTTGTCAGTCATTTCAGATGCAAATATTTTCACATTCTGTGGGTTGTCTTTTGTTTTGTGTATGGTTTCCTTTGCTGTGCAAACACTTTTAAATTTAATTAGGTCCCTTTGTTTTGTTCTTGTTTTAATTAGGAAGTTGGTCCAATAATGTCTTGCAGTGATTTATATCAGAAAGTGTTTGGCCTATGTTTTCCTTTAAGAGTTTTATTGTATCTGGCCTTACATGTAGGTCTTTAATCTACTTTAATTTATATTTGTTTATGGTGTTTGGGAGTGTTTTATTCTTTTACATGTAGCTGTTCAGTTTCCCCAGTATTATTTGTTAAAGACACTGTTTTTTCTCCTTTTTATATTGTTGCCTTCCTTCACATAGATTTGTTGACCACAGATGCATAAGTTTATCTCTGGAATTTCTATCCTGTTCCATTGATCTATGTTTCTCTTCCTCTTTTGGTTCTAGTACCATACTGTTTTGACTACTGTAGCTTGGTAGTATAGTATGAAGTCATGGAGCTTGATTCCTCCAGATCATTTGTTTTCTTAAGATTACTTTGGCTATTCTGTTCTTAGTTTGTAGGTTTTTCCATATGAATTGCCGATTTTTGGTTCTACGTCTGTGAAAAATGTCATTGGCAACTTGGTAGGTATTCTATTGTATCTTTAGATTGCTTTGTGTAGTATAAGCATTTTTATACTATTGACTTTCCTAATCCAAGAGCATCATATATCTTTCCATCAGTTTGTGTCATCTTTCATCAGTATTTTATAGTTTTCTGAGTATATTTCTTTTACCTCCTTAGGTAGGTTCATTCCTAGGTGTTTTCTTCTTTCTGTTGTGATGGTAAACACTACTCTTTCCTTAATTTCTCTTTCTGACCATTGATGGGTTTTATGGCATTTCTATTTCCAGTTGTTTTTTTTTTTAAGCAATCTCCACACTGTTCTCCATAGTGGCTGTACTAGTTTGCATTCCCACCAACAGTGTAAGAGGGTTCCCTTTTCTTTGCACCCTCTCCAGCATTTATTGTCTGTAGACTTTTTGATAGCAGTCATTCTGACTGGCGTCAGATGGTACCTCATTGTGGTTTTGATTTGCATTTCCCTAATAATGAGTGATGTTCAGCATCTTTTCATGTGTTTGTTAGCCATCTGTATGGATTCTTTGGGGAAATGTTTGTTTAGTTCTTTGGCCCATTTGCTTCTTTTCCAATATGGGTTTCTTTTATTTTTCTTCTCTGCTATGGCTAGGGCTTCCAAAATTATGTTGAATTAAAGTGGCAAAAGTAAATATCCTTGCCTTGTTTCTGACCTTTGAGGAAATGCTTTCAGGTTTTCATTGTTGAGAATGAAGTTTGCTGTGATTTTGTCATACATGGTCTTTATTAGGTTGAGTTTGGTCTTTCTAAGTCCACTATCTAGAGATTTTTTTTTTTTTTATCATAAATGGGTGTTGAATTTTGTTAAAAGCTTTTTCTGCATCTATTGAGATTATCATATGGTTTTTACTCTTCAATTTGTTAAAGTGCTTAGCATTATTTCAATTTTCTTAAATTTATCCAGGCTTGATTTGTGACCCAAGATGAAATGTATCCAGGAGAATATTCCATGTGCACTGGAGAGAAAAGTGTATTCTGAAGCTTTCGAATAGAACGTCCTATATGTATCAATTAGAGCTATCTGGATTAATATGTCATTTAAGACTTGTGTTTCTTTATTAGTTTTCTGTGTGAATGATCTGTTCATTTGTGTAAGTGGGGTGTTAAAAGCCTCTAATGTTGTGTTACTGTTGATTTCCCCTTTAATATCTGTTAGCATTTTCCTTATATACTGAGGTGGTCCTATGTTTGGTACATATATATTTACAATTGCTATATATTTTTCTTGGATTGATTCTCTGATAATTATACAGTGTCCTTCCTTGTCTCTTGTAAAAATATTTATTTAAAAGTCTATTTTCTCTGATATGTGTATCATTACCCTAGCTTTCTTTTGATTACATTTGCATAAAATGCCTTTTTCCATCTTTTCAAGTTCAGTCTATATGTGTACTTACGTCTGAAGTGCATCTCTTGTAGGCAGCTTATATACGGGATCTTGCTTTTTGTGTCCTTTCAGCCAGTCTATATCTTTTGATTGGAGCATTCAATTCATTTACATTTAAGGTAATTATCAATATTTATGTTTTTGTTAACATTTTATTAATTGTTTTGACTTTTTTATGTCTGTTTTTTTCATTTCTTTTTTTCCTCTTCTCTTGTGATATGATAGATATCTTTGGTGTTGTGTTTGTGTTGCCTTCTTTTGCATGTCTATCTATCGTAGTTTTTTTTCTTTGGTTTGCTGTTCCCATAAGGTTATGATATACCAGTCTGTTTGTATAAAAGGTTGTTTTAATTTGCTGGTCTCTTTCTTGCCTAAAGATATTCTTTTATCATTTGTTGGGAAGTTGATATGGTAGGACTAAATTCTCTTAGCTTTTGCTGGTCCTTAAAACGTTTGATTTCACCATCAAATCTGAATGAGAATCTTGTTGAATAGAATATCCTTGGTTGTAGGTTTTCCTCTTTCATTTCTTTCAGTATATTGTGCCACTCCATTCTGGCAAGCAGTTTCTGCTGAAAAAACAGCTGAAAACCTTATTGAGATTCCCTTGTATATTATATGTTGCTTTTCCCTGGTGGCTTTCAATAATTTTTATTTGCCTTTTAATTTGTCAGTTTGATTAATATGTGTCTCAGCATGTTCCTCCTTGAGTTCATCCTGTATATGATTCTCTGTGCCCCTTGGACTTGTACATTTTCTCCTTATGTTAGGATAGTTTTCTGTTATAATGTGTTCAAATGTTTTTTTCTGGCCTCTTTCTTTTCTCCATCTGAGACAATTATAATGTGAATGGTCATTTATTTAATGTTGACCAGATATATTCCTCAAGATTTTCTTCATTTTTTTTCAATGCTTTTTTCTTTATTCTTTTCTGTGATGGTATTTTCCACCACTCTGTTTTCTAACACACTTATACCTTTCTCTGCTTCAATTATTCTGCTATTCATTTCTTCTAGTGTATTTTTTATTTCAGTTATTTTACCATTCATCTCTGTTTGCTATTTACATTTTCTAGCTCCTTTTATTTTTTCCTTATTTTTTTCATTTATTTTTATTAGTTGGAGGCTAATTACTTTACAATATGGTAGTGGTTTTTGTTATACATTGACATGAATCAGCCATGGATTTACATGTGTTCTCCATCCCGATCCCCCCTCCCACCTCCCTCCCCATCCCATCCCTCTGGGACTTCCCAGTGCACCAGCCCTGAGCACTTGTCTCATGCATCCAACTTGGGCTGGTGATCTGTTTCACCCTTGATAGTACACTTGTTTCAATGCTATTCTTTCATAACATCCCACCCTCGCCTTCTCCCATAGAGTCCAAAAGTCTGTTCTGTACATCTGTGTCTCTTTTTCTGTTTTGCATATAGGGTTATCATTACCATCTTTCTAAATTCCATATATATGTGTTAGTATACTATATTGTTCTTTATCGTTCTGGCTTACTTCACTCTGTATAATGGGCTCTAGTTTCATCCATCTCATTAGAATGGATTCAAATGAATTGTTTTTAATGGCTGAGTAATATTCCATTGTGTATATGTACTATTGCTTCCTTATCCATTCGTTTACTGATGGGCATATAGGTTGCTTCCATGTCCTGGCTATTATAAACCGTGCTGCAACCAACATTGGGGTACATGTATCTCTTTCAGATCTCAATTCCTCAATGTATATGCCCAGGCGTGGGATTGCTGGGTCATATGGCAGTTCTATTTCCAATTTTTTAAGGAATCTTCACACTGTTCTCCACAGTGGCTGTACTAGTTTGCATTCCCACCAACAGTGTAAAAGGGTTCCCTTTTCTCCACACCCTCTCCAGCATTTATTGCTTGTAGACTTTTGGATAGCAGCCATCCTGACTGGCGTGTAATGGTACCTCATTGTGGCTTTGATTTGCATTTCTCTGATAATGAGTGATGTTGAGCATCTTTTCATGTGTTTGTAAGCCATCTGTATGTCTTCTTTGGAGAAATGTCGGTTTAGATCTTTGGCCCAGTTTTTGAATGGGTCATTCATTTTTCTGGAATTGAGCTGCAGGAGCTGCTTGTATATTTTTGAGATTAATCCCTTGTCTGTTACTTCATTTGCCATTATTTTCTCCCATTCTGAAGGCTGTCTTTTCACCTTGCTTATAGTTTCCTTTGTTGTGCAAAAGCTTTTAAGTTTCATTAGGTCTCATTTCTTTATTTTTGCTTTTATTTCCAATATTCTGGGAGCAGGGTCATAGAGGATCTTGCTGTAATTTATGTTGGAGAGTGTTTTGCCTATATTCTCCTCTAGGAGTTTTATAGTTTCTGGTCTTACATTTAGATCTTTAATCCATTTTGAGTTTATTTTTGTGTATAGTGTTAGAAAGTTTTCTATTTTCATTCTTTTATAAGTGGTTGACCAGTTTTCCCAACACCACTTGCTAAAGAGGTTGTCTTTTTTCCATTGTATATCCTTGCCTCCTTCGTCAAAGATAAGGTGTCCATAGGTATGTGGATTTATCTCTGGGCTTTCTATTCTGTTCCATTGATCTATATTTCTGTCTTTGTGCCAGTACCATACTGTCTTAATGACTGTGGCTTTGTAGTAGAGCGTGAAGTCAGGCAGGTTGATTCCTCCAGTTCTATTCTTTCTCAAGATTACTTTGGCTATTTGAGGTTTTTGTATTTCCATACAAATTGTGAAATTATTTGCTCTAGTTCTGTGAAGAATACCGTTGGTAGCTTGATAGGGATTGCATTGAATCTATAGATTAATTTGGTTAGTATACTCATTTTCACAATATTGATTCTTCCAATCCATGAACATGGTATATTTCTCCATCTGTTTGTGTCCTCTTTGATTTCTTTCATCAGTGTTTTATAGTTTTCTATATATAGGTCTTTCATTTCTTTGGGTAGATATACCCCTAAATTTTTTATTCTTTTCATTGCAATGGTGAATGATATTGTTTCCTTAAATTCTCATTGTTTTCTCATTGTTAGTATATAGGAATGCAAGGGATTTCTGTGTGTTAAGTTTATATCCTGCAACATTACAATATTCGTTGATTAGCTCTAGTAATTTTCTGGTAGAGTCTTTAGGGTTTTCTATGTAGAGGATCGTGTCATCTGCAAACAGTGAGGGTTTTACTTCTTCTTTTCCTATCTGGATTCCTTTTATTTCATTTTCTGCTCTGATTGCTGTGGCCAAAACTTCCAAAACTATGTTGAATAATAGTAGTGAGAGTGGGCACCCTTGTCTTGTTCCTGACTTTAGGGGAAATGCTTTCAATTTTTCACCATTGAAGATAATGTTTGCTGTGGGTTTGTCACATATAGCTTTTATTATGTTGAGTTATGTTCCTTCTATTCCTGCTTAATGGAGAGTTTTTATCATAAATGGATGTTGAATTTTGTCAAAGGCTTTTTCTGCATCTAGTGAGATAACCATATACTTTTTATCTTTCAATTCGTTAATGTGATGTATTACATTGATTGATTTGTGGGTATTAAAGAATCCTTACATCCCTGGGATAAAGCCCACTTGGTCATGATGTATGATCTTTTTAATATGTTGTTGGATTTTGTTTGCTAGAATTTTGTTAAGGATTTTTGCATCTATGTTCATCAGTGATATTGGCCTGTAGTTTTCTTTATTTGTGGCATCTTTGTCTGGTTTTGGTATTAGGGTGATGGTGGCCTCATAGAAAGCATTTGGAAGTTTGCCTTCTGCAATCTTCTGGAAAAGTTTGAGTAAGATAGGTGTTAGCTCTTCTCTAAATTTTTGGTAGAATTCAGCTGTGAAGCCATATGGTCCTGGGCTTTTGTTTTCTGGAAAATTTCTGACTACAGTTTCAAATTCCATGCTTGTGATGGGTCTGTTAAGATCTTCAATTTCTTCCTGTTCCTGTTTTGTTAAGTTATATTTTTCTAATAATTTGTCCATTTCTTCCATGTTGTCCATTTTATTGGAATATAGCTGCTGGTAGTAGTCTCTTAGGATCCTTTGTATTTCAGTGTTGTCTGTTGTGATCTCTCCATTTTCATTTCTAAGTTTGTTGATTTGGTTCTTCTCCCTTTGTTTTTGATAAGTCTGGCTAACGGATTGTCAATTTTATTTACCTTTTCAAAAAACCAGCTTTTAGCTTTGTTGATTTTTGCTATGGTCTCTTTTGTTACTTTTGCATTTTTTTTGTTCCCTAATTTTTAAGATTTCTTTCCTTCTAGTAACCCTGGGGTTCTTCATTCCTTCCTTGTCTAGTTGCTTTAGGCATAGAGTTAGGTTATTTATTTGACTTTTTTTGTTGTTTCTTGAGGTAAGCCTGTATTGCTATGAAACTTCCCCTTAGCACTGCTTTTACAGTGTCCCATAGGTTTTGGGTTGTTATGTTTTCATTTTCATTCGTTTCTATGCATATTTTGATTTCTTTTTTGATTTCTTCTATGATTTGTTGGTTATTCAGAAGCATGTTATTTAGCCTCCATATGTTGGAATTTTTAATAGTATTTTTCCTGTAATTGAAATCTAATCTTATTGCATTGTGGTCAGAAAAGATGACTGGAATGAATTCAATTTTTTTGGATTTACCAAGGCTATATTTATGACCCAGGATGTGATCTATTCTGGAGAAGGTTCCGTGTGCACTTGAGAAAAATGTGAAATTGATTGTTTTGGGGTGAAATGTCCTAGAGATAGCAATTAGGTCTAGCTCGTCCATTGTGTCATTTAAAGTTTGTGTGTCCTTGTTAATTTTCTGTTTAGTTGATCTATCCATAGGTGTGAGTGTGGTAGTAAATTCTCCCACTATTATTGTGTTGTTGTTAATTTCCCCTTTCATTCTTGTTAGTATTTGCCTTACATATTGTGGTGCTCCTATGTTGAGTGCATATATATTTATAATTGTTATATCTTCTGCTTGGAATGATCCTTTGATATTTATGTAGTGTCCTTCTCTGTCACTTTTCACAGCCTTTATTTTAAAGTCTATTTTATCTGATATGAGTATTGCGACTCCTGCTTTCTTTTGGTCTCTGTTTGCGTGAAATATTTCTTTCCAGCTCTTCACTTTCAGTCTGTATGTGTCCCTTGTTTTGAGGTGGGCCTCATGTAGACAGCATATATAGGGATCTTGCTTTTGTATACATTCAGCCACTCTTTGTCTTTGGGTTGGGACATTCAACCCATTTACAGTTAAGGTAATTATTGATAAGAATGGTCCCATTGCCATTTGCTTTGTTGTTTTGGGTTCGTGTTCCTACAACCTTTCTGTGTTTCCTGTCTAGAGACGTTCCTTTAGCTTTTGTTGAAAAGCTGGCTTGGTGGTGCTGAATTCTCTCAGATTTTGCTTGTCTGTAAAGCTTTTGCATTCTCCTTCATATCTGAATTGGATCCTTGCTGGGTACAGTAATCTGGGTTGTAGATTATTCTCTTTCATCACTTTAAGTATGTCCTGCCTTTCCCTTCTGGCCTGAAGAGTTTCTATTGAAAGATCAACTGTTATCCTTATGGGAATCCCCTTGTGTGTTATTTATTGTTTCTCCCTTGCTGCTTTTAATATTTGTTCATTGTGTTTGATCTTGGTTAATTTGATTAATATGTGTCTTGGGGTGTTTCGCCTTGTGTTTATCCTGTTTGCGACTCTCTGGGTTACTTGGACTTATGTAACTATTTCCTTCCTCATTTTGGGGAAGTTTTCAGCTATTACCTCCTCGAGTATTTTCTCACGGCCTTTCTTTTTGTCCTCTTTTTCTGGGACTCCTATGATTCGAATGTTGGGGCATTTCACATTGTCCCAGAGGTCCCTGAGGTTGTCCTCATTTCTTTTGATTCTTTTTTCCTCTCTGCTTCATTTATTTCCACCATTTTATCTTCTACCTCACTTATCCTGTCTCCTGCCTCCGTTATTCTACTGTTGGTTCCCTCCAGAGTGTTTTTTATCTCATTTATTGCATTATTTGTTTTTAATTGACTCTTTTTTATTTCTTCTAGGTCCTTGTTAAACGTTTCTTGCATCTTCTCAATCCTTGTCTCCAGGTTATTTATCTGTAACTCTATTGTGTTTTCAAGATTTTGGATCATTTTTATTATCACTATTTTAAATTTTTTTCAGGTAGATTCCCTATCTCCTCCTCTTTTGTTTGGCTTGGTGGGCATTTTTCATGTTCCTTTACCTGCTGGGTATTTCTCTGCCTTTCATCTTATTTAGATTGTTGTTTTGGGGGTGGCCTTTCTGTATTCTGGTAGTCTGTGGTTCCTTTTTATTGTGGAGGTTTCTCCCAGTGGGTGGGGTTGGGTGTTTGGCTTGTTGAGGTTTGCTGGTTAGGGAAGCCTGCGTCAGTGTTCTGGTGGGTGGAGCTGGATTTCTTGTGTGTTTTTTTTTTTTTTTCATCTCTCTGGTGTGCAATGGAGTGTCCAATAGTGAGTTTTGAGATGGGTCTATGGATTTGGTGTGACTTTGTGCAGCCTGTATATTGACACTCAGGGCTATGTTCCTGCTTTGCTGGAGAATTTGTGTGGTATGTCTTGCTCTGGAACTTATTGGCTCTTGGGTGGTGGTTGGTTTCAGTGTAGTTATGGAGGCTTTTGGATGATCCGTTATTAATTAATGTTCCCTGTAGTCAGGAGTCCTCTGGTGTTCTCAGGTTTTGGGCTTAAGCCTCTTGCCCCTGGATTTCAGTCTTATTCTTCCAGTAGCCTCAATACTTCTCCATCCATACAGCACTGATAATAAAACTTATAGGTTAGTGGTGGAAGGATTCTCCACAGTGAGGGACAGCCAGAGAGGTTCACAGAGTTACATGAAGAAGAGGAGAGGGAGGAAGGAGATAGAGGTGAGCAGGAGGAGAAAAAGGGGGATTCAAGAGAAGAGAGACAGATCTAGGCAGTACTCTGTTCCCTAAGTGTTCTCCATAGCCCAGAACACCCACAGAGATTCACAGAATTGGATTGAGAAGAGAAGGGGGAGGGAGGAAATAGAGGTGATCTGGGGGAGAAAAAGGAGAGTCAAAAGGGGGAGAGAGTAATCAAACCAGTATCACACTCCTGAGTCAAAATGGGTACTGAAGGTTGGATTCTTAAATGTTCAAAACTGATATCAAATACTGAAAAATAAAGATTAAAACTCTAGAGTAGAGGTTAGACTCTTAAAAACACAATATTAAAAAACCACAAAAACACAAAAAAATTAAGCAATATATATGAAGTTCACTTTAAAAATAGGGTCCTTTTTTTGACCAGGTTATAGTGGGTTATAAAAATGAAAATTAAAGAGTAATAGAGGAGTAATAGAGGACTTCAAAAAAAAGAAAGAGAAAAAATTTTAATTAAAATAATAATAATAGTAAAAATATATCTAGGAATTTCTCTGGAGCTGTTGCAGGCAGTGTGGGTTTGGTTCAGTTTCAGACAGCTCCTTGTTCCAGCTTATACTTTTCGATATCTGTAGACCCCTTCCAGGGTAGTTGGTGTTAACTACAGGGATTTTAATCTGTTGCACCTGTCACTTCTGAAACGGTTCCCTTTATTTGGGTTCTATTTGCAGGTCTCTTCAGTGTCTAATTTCCGCCCTGGCACAAGTGGGCAGAGGTGGTTTCTTGTTTAGGGTCACTTGTTCAGTCGTGCTGTGCGGAGGGAGGGCCACTGCAGACAAATATCACTGGCGTGTGTGGGGAGTGCTCGCTGTATTCCGGCCACTCTGGGTTTGCCCCCGGTCACGGCTTGTGTGCTTTCTCTGTCTATACTGCTCAGGCTCCAGGCTGCTCTACAGGGAGCGGGCCCTGAGTTGTGTGCACTTCCCAGGCCTAAGCTGCTCAGGTTCAGGTTTTCGGGTACTCCAAAAAGGCCCAGACTCAGTTGGGCCTGGGTTTGTGCCTTCCCTGCTCGGAGCAGCTCAGGCAACCAGAAGCTTGACGAGCGCACTCTCCCCGGGTGCAGTGCGCCTTATCCCCTCCATGGTCCCAGCCTCACTTTCCGGTCTCGCAGGTCGGGTGCGCCTTGTATTCTTTCTGGGAGGCTGATTTGGGAGGCTGATTTCTGGCTACAACCCTCTGGGTGGATGTCAACCATCCAGAATCTCAGTAAGTTTTTGGCTAGAGACTGGAAGCCTGTTTGCAGTTTGGCAGGAGATGCCGTCTCTGGGGCCGAGTTTGCCCCTTTCCCCTCCCCCCTGCCTCCTGCCTCCGGTGGGGGATGGGCCGGTCCACAGCCGGCTAGCTCTTCTCTGGTATTAGCTCAGTCCTTTGTTCTGGGAACGGGGGGGGGGGGGGGGGGGGGGGGGGAGGGGGGGGGGGCGGGGGAGTGCGTAAATTTAGGGCTTTTCCCAGGTTAATTCTCTCTCTTTCTATCACACAGTTTAATTTGCTATCTCTCGCTAGCTCCTTCAGATTGCCCTCAGGGTTTGCCTGGTCCTTACCCTAAGCAATGCCACAGCCCACTCCTCTCTGTTCAGCCCCCGCTTGCTGGTGGCAGAAGCAAGAATCTGGGGTACTTTTCTGCTGGGAGTTGTTTTTAGGCATGCAATCTGTGGGTTTTATTTATTTTTTTCTCCCATTTAGGTTTCCCTCTGAGATTCAAAAACTTCCCCCAGACCTGCTGGTGAGAGGGTTTCCTGGGGTTTGGAAACTTCCTTTACTAATACTTCCTTCCCAGGATGGATCTCCATCCATAACTCTATTATCTCTCTTTTTATCTTTTATATTTTGCCCTACCTCCTTTTGAAGACAATGGGCTGTTTTTCTGGGTGTCTGATGTCCTCTGCTAGAGATCAGAAGTTGTTTTGTGGAGTTTGCTCAGCGTTCAAATGATCTTTCAATGAATTTGTGGGGAAGAAAGTGGTCTCCCCATCCTATTCCTCTGCCATCTTAGCTCCCCTCCTCTCTAGTTCCTTTTAAATTATTTCTTGTATCTCTCAATCATAGCCTCCATTTTTCTGAGATTTTTTATTACCTTTACTATCATTATTTTGAATTGATTTTAAGTAGATTGCCTGTATCTTTTAGATATTCTTGTGGATTTTTATCTTATTCCTTCATTTGCAATATATTTCTGTGTCATCTAAGTTTGTCTTTCTGTACTTGTGGTCTATTTTTCACAGGCTGCAGAATCTTAGTTTCTCTCGATTCTGTTGTCTGTCCTGTGGTGGATATGGTTCGTATAGGGCCTTATTCAGGCTTTCTGGTAGGATGAATTGATGCCTGTCCTTCAGTGGGTGAAACTGGGCCTTCTCACTCTATAAGGCAGGGTTGTTTCAAGGGTGTGTTTTGTGGTATCTGTGAGCTAACTGTGACTTTATGTAGCCTATTTGCTAATGAATGAGGCTGTTCTTGTCTTGCTGGTTGTTTGGCTTGAGGCATTCCAGCTTTTGTTGTTGTTGTTGTTGTTCAGTTGCTCAGTCATGTCCAACTCTTTGTGACTCCATGGACAGCAGCACACCAGGCATCTCTGTCCATTACTGTCACCTGGAGTTTGCTCAAACTCATGTCCATTGAGTCACTGATGCCATCCAACAATCTTATCCTCTGTCACCCCCTTCTCTTCCCTTTTTGACGAGTTTTAGATCAGATTTTTCACTCTCCTCTTTCACTTTCATCAAGAGGCTCTTTAGTTCCTCTTCACTTTCTGCCATTAGGGTGTGATCATCTGCATATCTCTGCTTATTGATATTTCTCCCAGTAATCTTTATTCCAGCTTATGCTTCATCTAGCCTGGCATTTCACATGATTTACTCTCATATAAGTTTAAAAAGCAGGGTGATAATATACAGACTTGACATGCTCCTTTCCCAATTTGGAACCAGTCTGTTCTTCCATGTCTAACTGTTGCTTCTTTAACTGCATACAGGTTTCTCAGGAGACAGGTAAAGTGGTCTATTATTTCCATCTCTTAAAGAATTCTCCACAGTTTATTGTGATCTACACACTCAAAGTCTTTAGCATAGTCAATGAAACATAAGTTGATGTTTTTCTGAAATTACCTTGCTTTTACTGTGATGCAATATATTTTGTCAATTTGATATCTGGACTTTTTTGCCTTTTCTAAACCCAGTTTATACATCTGGAAGTTCTCAATTCATGTACTGTTGAAGCATAGCTTGAAAGATTTTGAGTATTACCTTGCTAGCATATGAAATGAGCTCAACTGTGCAGAGTTTGAACATTTAGTATTGCCTTCTTCGGGATTGGAATGAAACCTGGCCTTTTCCAGTCTTGTGTCCACTGCTGAGTTTTCTGAATCTGCTAACATATTGAGTGCAGCAAACATCATCAAAACATCATCTTTCAGGATTTGAAATAGCTCTGCTGGAATTCCATCACCTCCACTGACTTTATTTGTAGTAATGCTTCCTAAGGCCCACTTGACTTCACACTCCAGGATGTCTGGCTCTAGGTGAGTGATCACACTATCTTGGTTACCTGGGTCATTAAGACCTTTTTTGTACAGTTTTTCTGTGTCTTCTTGCCACCTCTTCTTAATCTCTTTCCTTTGTTAGATCCTTACCATTTCTGTCCTTTATTGTGCCCATTTTTGCAAGAAATGTTCCCTTGATATCTCCAATTTTCTTAAAGAGAAATCTAATCTTTCTCATTCTATTGTTTTCCTCTATTTCTCTGTCTTGTTCACTTAAGAAGGCTTTCTTATCTCTCCTTGCTGTTCTTTGGAACTCTGCATTCAGTTGGGTATATCTTTCCTGTTCTCCTTTGCCTTTCACGTCGCTTCTATTCTTAGCTATTTGTAAGGCCTCATCAGACAACCATTTTACCTTGTATTTCTTTTTCTTCGGGATCATTTTGGTCACTAATATTCTATTCTAATATTCTATAATTCTATAATATTTTATAATTCTATAAATGCTATAATATTCTAATTCACTTATTCACTTTATAATTCACTTATTCTATAATATTCTATAATTCTATAAATTTTATAATATTCTAATTCACTTATTAGAATATATTGCTTAGTACTTTTTATATACCAAGTACATTATTATGTGCAAGGTGCTGGATATAAAAGTGTGAGGAATAATAGAAATATATTACAAAGTACACCATGATTAAGTAAGCTTTATTTTAGGAAATGGAGGTAATCAGAATTTTTTTTTAGAATATTATGTATAAGAATAATAACAGAAAATGAGGAAGGAGGAAACCTATATAGAAGTAAGGTTTCTATATGTCACTGGAATTAAGTTAGTATAAAATTGACACAGGTTTTGATAAATTATGATGTATATTGTAACTCCTAGAACAAGCACTGAAATTTAGCTCAAGTATATAGTGTTAAAATCATTAAGGACTTAGCATGTTATACTGGAAAATATACACTTAATGTAAAAGAAAGAAAATAAGAAAGAGCAGAGGACCAGCAAGGAAAAATCTATAGAAAACTGAAAGCATAATGATAGATACAAATCTAAACATCTAATAATATTCAACATATTCAAATAACACTGAATATTACTGGATTAAAAATCCAACCAATGATGTATTGAAGAAACCAACACAATATTGTAACACAATTATCCTTCAATTAAAAATAAAATAAAATAAAAATCCAGTAAAAAGAAAGATAGGACAACAAACAAACAAATTTCAACTATATGCTGACTATAGGAAATACATATTAGATTAAAATAAGCAAGTATTTTGAAAGTTAAAGGATGGAAAAGATATTCAAAATATTACCAGAGATAAAGAAGAACACTTTATAAAGATAAGTGAGTCAAGTTGGTAAGAAAAAAAATAAACAATTATAAACACTTGCCTCCAGTAAATAAGCTTGTATATGATTAGGATGGGTAATTTCAACCATGTAGCATCAATAGCATCATAATTTGAAATAGTTCAGTTGGTAAAGAATCCGCCTACAATGCAGGAGACCCCAGTTCAATTCCTGGGTCAGGAAGATACCTTGGATAAGGGATAGGCTACCCACTCCAGTATTCTTGGGCTTCCTTGTGGCTCAGTTGGTAAAGAATCTGCCTGCAATGTGGGACACCTGAGTTCAAGCCCTGGACTGAGAAGATCCCCTGGAGAAGGGAAAGGCTACCCACCCCAATATTCTGGCCTGGAGAATTCCATGGGGTCGCAAAGAGTCAGACACGACTGAGTGACTTTCACATTCACACACTGAAGTAGTTAAGCATGAAGTGATTTCTTATGACTTGACCCCCAGATATTTGTTGCAGTTTCATTCCTAAGCTCAAATTGCAAGATACTATCTGCTCTTAAAAACAAACAAACAAACAAACAAACTTTGGGGCTTTTGACTTCTAGTTTTTCTCTCATCATTAAAGCTCACTTAAAACAATTTGGTGAGTCTAGAAATTCTTTCACTTGTAGTAGTATCTTCCCTGTCTCATTTTTTTTTTCCTGATCAGCTTTCCCAGTATTCTCAATAAAGAGGCAAAAGAGAAAAGACTCTAGACACTGATCTTTACTACTGGTGCAGATGCTTGACTTAGTGCCTCAATTCAAGTGTTCTGATCTTTCTTGGTATGTTATTGTTACAACTGACAAGAACTTTAGGACTTGAAGGTCTTCTGTAAGTCTATAATAAACCTTGTTTTAGGGAGACTACATGAGCAAGTGAGCTTCCCTGGTGGCTCAGTAGTAAAGAACCTGCCTGCCAATGCAGGAAACACAATTTCGATCCCTGGGTCAGAAAGATCTCCTGGAGAAGGAAATGGAAACCTACTCCAGTAGTTTTGCCTGGGAAATCCCATGTACAGAGGAGCCTGGCAGGCTCTAGTCCATGGGGGTAGCAAAGAGTTGGACATGACTTAACAAATAAAACAACAAATAAACTCTTTCAATTTAACAACAGAGTTCTCAAATAGATAAAACTGAAACAATTAAAGAAACAAACTAACATTATAATACTAGCTGGAGAATCTAAGAATCAACTTTGAATAATACTTAGAAACCTAGAAAGATGATGAATAAGAATACAGATTTGACAATGCTATAAACAAACCAGCTCTAACAAACATCTATAGTACTTAAAACTAATGAAAGCAGAATATACAGTCCTCCTGAGCAGATATGAAACATTCCCTAAGATAGACCACAGTGTTGTTGCTATTCAGTTGCTAAGTTGTGTCTGACTCTTTGCAACCCCGTGGAAGTGAAGTCACTAAGTTATGTCCGATTCTTTGTGACCCCATGGAGCCTTTTATGCTCCTCCATCCATAGGATTTTCCAGGCAAGAGTACTGGAGTGGGTTGCTATTTCCTTCTCCATAGATTGAGGTAAACCAGGCTCCTTTGTCCTCCACTATCTCCTTAAATTTGCTCAAATTCATGCCCATTAAGTTGATGATGCTATCTAACCCTCTCATCCTCTGCCACCCCTTTTTCCTTCTGTGATGATTCTTTCCCAGCATTATGATCTTTTCCAGTGAGTTGGCATTTCGCATCAGGTGGTCAAAGTATTGAAGCTCCAGCTTCAGCATCAGTCCTTCCAATGAATAATCAGGGTTAATTTCCTTTAGAATTGACTGGTATTATCTCCTTGCAGTCCAAGTTACTTGCAAAGGTCTTCTCCAGCACCTTCTCTTCAGTACTCAGCCTTCTTTGTGGTTCAGCTCTCACATCTGTACATGACTACTGGAAAAACATAGCTCTGACTATATGGACCTGAGTCAGCAAAGTAACATCTCTGCTTTTTAATAGACTCTCTAGGCTTGTAATACATAACTTTCTTTCTCAGGAGCAAGTGTTTCTTAAATTCATGGCAGGAGTCACTGTCTGCAGTGATTTTGGAGCCCTCCCCCAAATAAAATCTGTCACTGTTTCTATTTTATCCCCTTGTATTTGTCATGGAGTGGTGGAATTGGAGATATAATATATATATATATATATATATATATATATATATATATATATATATATATATATATATATAATGTTGGGTTTCAAGCCAGGTTTTTCACTCTCCTCTTTCACTCTCATCAACAGTATCATAGTTCTTTACTTTCTGCCATTAAAACAGTATCATCTGCATATATGAGGTTTTTGATATTTCTTCCAGCAATATTGATTCCAGCTTGTGATTTATCCAGCCTGGCATTTCATATGATGTACTCTGCATGTAAGTTAAATATGCAGGGTTACAATATACAGCCTTGATGTACTGCTTTCCCAATTTGGAACCAGTCCATTGTTCATCCCCAGTTAATGTCCGTGTTACTTCTTGACATTCATACAGGTTTCTCAGGAGACAGGTAAGGTGATCTGGCACTCCCATCTCTAAGAATTTTCCACAGTTTGTTGTGATCCACACAGTCAAAGGCTTCAGCATAGTAAATGGAGAAAAAGTAGATGTTTTTCTGGAATGCCGTTCTTTCTCCATGATCCAACATATGTTGGCAATTTGATCTCTGGTTTCTCTGCCTCTTCAAAACCCAGCTTGTACATCTGGGATTTTTCACTTCACATACTGCTGAAACCTAGGTTGAAGGATTGTGAGCATAAACTCCCTAGCATGAGAAATGTCTGCAAGAATATGGCAATTTGAATATTCTTGGGCATTGCTCTTCTTTGGCATTGGAGCGAAAACACCTTTTCCAACCCTATGGCTGTTGCTGAGTTTTCCAAATTTGCTGATATATTGAGTACAGCACTTTAGCAGCATCAATTTTAAGGTTTCAAGTAGCTCAGCAGGAACTCCATCACTTCCACTAGCTTTGTTTGTAGTAATGCTTCCTAAGGCCCACTTGACCTCACAATCCAGGATGTCCAGCTCTAGATGAATGACTGATCACACCATCATAGTTATCCAGGTCATTAAGACTTTTTTATATAGTTCTTCTGTATACTTACCACCTCTTCTTAATCTCTTCTGCTTCTGTTAGGTCTTTACCTTTTCTGTCCTTTATCTTGCTCATCCTTGCATGAAATGTTTCTTTGATATCTCCATTGTTCTTGGAGACATCTCTAGTTTATCCCTTTCTATTGTTTTCCTCTATTCTTTGCACTGTTCATTCAAGAAGGCCTTCTTATCTCTCCTTGCTATTCTTTGGAATTCTGCATTCAGTTGGATATAGCCTTCCCTTTCTTCCTTGCTTTTTTCTTCTCTTCTTTCCTCAGCTATTTGGAAAGTCTTTCCAGACAATTACTTTGGCTTCTTGGAGTTATTTTTCTTTGGGATGATTTTGATCACTGTCTCCTGTACAATTTTATGAATCTCCATTCATAGTTCTTCAGACACTCGTGTCTACCAGATCTAATCCTTTGAATACGTCTGTCACCTACACTGTATAATCATAAGGGATTTTATTTAGGTCATACCTGAATGGCCTAGTGGTTTTCCCTATTGTCTCCAATTTAAGTCTGAATTTTGCAATAAGAAGATGATGATTTGAGCCACAGTCAGCCCCAGGTATTATTTATACTGACTGTATAGAGTTGCTCTAGTTTTGGCCACAAAGAACATAATCAGGCTGATTTCAGTAGACCATCTGGTGATGTCCATCAAGAGTCTTCTTTTGTGTTGTTAGAAGAGAGTGTTAACTATGATCAGTGTGTTCTCTTGACAAAACTCTGCTATCCTTTGCCTTGCTTCATTTTGAATTCCAAGGCCAAACTGATCTGTTACTCTAGGTATCTCTTGACTTCTTATTTTTTTGCATTTCAGTACCCTATGATGAATAGGACTATTTTTTTTCTGTTAGTTGTAGAAGGTTTTGTAGATATTCATAGAACTGATCAATTTCAGCTTTTTTGGCATCAGTGGTTAGGGCATAGACTTGGATTACTGTGATGTTGAATGGTTTGCCTTGTAAGTGAACTGAGATCATTCTGTCATTTTTGAGACTGCACCCAAGTGCTGAAACTTTTACTCTTGCTGACTGTGAGGACTACTCCATTTTTTTTTCCTAAGGGATTCTTTACCCCAGCAGTAGGTCATCTGAATTAAGTTCTCATGTTCCCATTCATTTTAGTTTACTGATTCCTAAGATGTCGATGTTTACTCTTTCTATCTCCTGCTTGGCCACATCCAATTTACCTTGACTCATGAATGTAACATCCAGGTTCCTATGTAATATTGTTCCTTATAGCATCAGAATTTACTTTCACCACCATACACATCCACATCTGAGCATCATTTCTGTTTTGGCCCAACTGCTTCATTCTTTCTGGAGCTAGTAGTAATTTCTCGCCACTCTTCCCTAGTACTACTAGGGACACCTTCTGACATGGGTGGTTCATCTTCTAATATTATATCTTCTTACCTTTTCATAGGGCTTCTCTAGTGGCTCAGTTGGTAAAGAATCTGTCTGCAATGCAGGAGACCCCATTCAATCCCTAAGTTGTGAAGTTCTACTAGAGAAGAAAATGACAACCCACTCCAGTACTCTTGCTTGGAGAACTCCATGGACAGAAAATCCAGGAAGGTTATAGTCCATGGGAACACAGAGTCAGACACAACTGTGCAACTAACTTACTTTTTCATACTACCCATGAGTTTCTCCAGTCAAAAATACTGTAGTGGGTTGCTATTTCCTCCTTCAGTGTACCACATTTTGTCAGAACTCTTCACTATGACCCATCCATCTTAGATGACCCTGCAAAGCATGACTCATAGCTTCATTGAATTATGCAAGCCCCTTCACCAAAATATGGCTGTGACTACATGGTTGGCCATAAAACAAACTTGATAATTACAAAAGGATTGAAATCATACAAATTATGTTCTCTGATCACACTGGATTTAAATTCTAAATCAGAAATGAAGGAAATTTGAGAGATTCACAAATATATGGAAACTGAACAATACACATCTAAATAACCAATGGATTAAAGACGAAAGCACAAAGAGAATGTTAAAACATCTTAACATGAATGAAAACAAAGCCACAACATGCCAAAATGTATTTGAGGAAATTTAGAGAAAAGTTTTTACAGTAGTTGTTTATATTTGCAACATGTACATTGCAATAATGTAGTAATATCTCAAATAAATAACCTAAATTTTACTTAAAGACAAAATGTGAAAAGGAAACTAAACTTAAAGTAAGCACAAGGAAGGAAATAATAGAACTGAATATAAATAAATTAAAAAGAGAATAGAAAAGCAGTAGAAATTATCAATAAGCCTAAAAGCCAATTATTTGAAAATATCAACAAAATTGACAAACTTTTAGTTAGATTGTTGGCCAAAAAAAAAAAAAGGACATCATACTAAGATCAGGGATAAATGAGGAGACATCACAGCAAATCTTACAGAAATAAAAAAGAAATATGAAGGAATACTGTGACAAACTGTATATCAACAAATTAGATATGTTATATGAAAAAAATATATTTCAATAAGAATATAATAAGGAACCAAAATTAATAGAAAAAGTAATGAAAATCTTAACAGTAAAGATAATGAAATAGATACTTTAAAACTTCTTATGAAGAAAAGTTCCAAATTCAAATGGCTTCACTAGTGAATTCCATGCAACATTTAAGTAGAATCAATACCAATGCCTCACAAGTTTTTCCAAGACATAAGGTACAAGGAATCACTCCTCAACTCATTCTATCAGCCCGAAATTAATCTGATAACAAAAGTAAAGATTTCAAAAGGAATTAATAGCCTTTAAGAATATATTTCAAAGCGAGATTTAAAAATTCAGAAAACTTAATCAGCAATATTTTAAAAGGATTACAAACTATTATCAGGTGGAATTTATGCAAAGAATTAAATGTTGAATTAACAGATAAAATTAATTAATGTAAAATAACATATTAATAGAACAAAGGACAAAACCTTCATGATCTTTTACCAGACACGGAAAAGTCATGTGACAAAACCCAGTACTCTGTGATGATAAAAACACTCAACAAACTAGGAATAGAAAGAAACTTCCTCAACCTGATAAAAATCATCTATGAAACACCCATATCTAGGGTCATATTTAATAGTGAAAAATTAAATGCTTTCTAAGATCAAGAATAAGAGGATGTTGAACTCTTTATTATTACTCGTCAACATTGTACTGGATGTTTTAGCCAGGACATTAAGCAAAATAAAGAAATTAAACACAACCAGATTGGAAAGAAGATTTAAACTGTATATAGATAATCCTAAGGAATGTATTAAAAACTATTAGACCTAATAACAAAAATAGTCTTTTCAACAAAGGTGCTGGGAGGAGTCCATATACACATGCAAAAGAATGAAGTTATACTTCTACCTTATGCCATATGTTAAACTTTCACTCAACATGAATTGTAGTTCTAAATATTAGAATTAGAACTCTTAACAAGAAAACATATGATATATTTTTGACATTTGATAAGCAATGATTTCTTAAACATGACCTAAAAAGTGACAAAATAAAAAGTAGATAAATTAAGTTTAAAATGTAAAACTTTTGTGCCCTAAGCAATTCCACCAACAAAGTGAAAAGACAGCTTATCAAATGGTAGAAAATACCTGTAAATCTTACATCTAAGGAACTTGTATCCAGAATATTAGAAGAATCTTACACCCTGCTATAGACAATGTTTGTGTTCCTTCAAAATTCACATGTTGAATTCTTAATCCACAACGTGATGATATTTGAAGGTGAGGCCTTTGAAAGGTAATTCACTTTAGATGCATTCATACTGTTGGAGCCCCCACAATGAGAATAGTACATTTAAATGAAGAGAATGAAACCAGAGCATTTCCTTACTTCACAATATGAGTACACAGCAAGACAACCATCTGCATGCCAAGAATAGAGTCCTCACCTGAACTTGACCTTGCTGGCACTCTGATCTCAGGCATCTCGGTCTCCAGATATTTGAGGAATGAAGTATAGGCTTTAAGTAACCTGAACTATGGTGTTTTGTTATAGAAAAATGAGCTGAAGAGTAACCTCGACAACAGGACATATAACCTGGACAAGAGGACAAGCAAATAAATTTAAAAAATAAGCAAGGAATTGGAGTAGGCATTATCTTAAGTAGAGGTACAAATGGCTAATAAACACATGAGAAGATGTTTAACATCATTAACCATTAGAGAAATGGAAATTAAAACCATGACAAGATATCACTGCATACCCAGTAGAATACGGATATCTGACTACTAAAATACAGAAAAAAAAAATGATTGTCAAGGATGTAGATAAAGTGCAACCATGATATATTTTTGGTGAGAATATGAATTAGTACATCCATTTTGTCAAGCAGTTTGGAAGTTTCTTATAAACTTAAGTATAGTCTTGTCATATGAATCAACAAAATTATTCCCACGTATAAGATAAATGAATATATATGCAAAAACTGTATGTAAATAGTTGTATCCCCAAATTCATTGATGAATGGATAAATACAATATATCCACACAATGAAATATTATCTGCCAATAAAAAGTAATGAAGTACTGATACATGCTACGATATGGATGAACCCTAAAAACAGTCAGTCAGTTCAGTCACTCAGTGATGTCTGACACTTTGTGACCCCGTGGACAGCAGCATGTCAGGCTTCCCTGTCCATCAACAACACTGGGAGCCTGGTCAAACTAATCTCCTTTGAGTCAGTGATGCCATCCAGCCCTCCCATGCTCTGTCGTTTCCTTCTCCTCCTGCCTTCAAACTTTCCCAGCATCAAGGTCTTTTCCAATGAGTCAGTTCTTCACATCAGGTAGCCAAAGTATTGGAACTTCAGCTTCAGCATCAGTCCTTGCAATGAGTATTCAAGAATGATTTCCTTTAGGTTTGATCTCCTTGCAGAATGATTTCCTTTAGGTTTGATTGGTTTGATCTCCTTGCAATCCAAGGGACTCTAAGAGGCTTATCCAACACCATAGTTCAAAACCATCAATTATTTGGCCCTCAGCTTTCTTTATTGTCTAATTCTCACATCCATACATAACTGCTGGAAAAATAATAGCTTTGACTAGATGGACCTTTGTCAGCAAAACGATGTCTCTGCTTTTTAATATGCTGTCTAGGTTTGTCATAGGTTTTCTTCCAAGGATCAAGCACCTTTAAATTCCATGGCTGCAGTCATCATCTGCAGTGATTTTGGAGCCCAATAGAATAAAGTTTGTCACTATTTCCATTGTTTCTCATCTATTTGCCATGAAGTGATGGGACCAGATGCCATGATCTTAATATTTTGAATGTTGAGTTTTAAGCTAGTTTTTTCACTCTCCTCTTTCACTTTCATCAAGAGGCTGTTTAGCTCCTCTTCACTTTCTACCATAATGCCTGTGTCATCTGCATATCTGAGGTTATTGATATTTCTCCTGGAAATTTTGATTCCAGCCTGTGCTTCATCCAGCCTGGCTTTTTGCATGATGTACTCTGCATATAAGTTAAATAAGCAGGATGACAATATACAGCCTCAATGCATTCCTTTCCCAAATGGAAACAGTCTCATGTCCGGTTCTAATTGTTCCTTCTTTACCTGCATAGAGATTTCTCAGCAGATAAGTGAGGTGGTCTGATATTCCCATTACTTTAAGAATTTTCCACAGTTTGTTGTGATCCACACAGTCAAAGGCTTTGGTGTAGTCAATAAAGCAAAAGTAGATGTAGAAGTAGAAGTAGATGCTTTTGTGGGACTCTCTTGCTTTTTCTATGATCCAGCTTGAACACCTGGAAGTTCTGAGTTCACATACTGTTGAAGCCTAGCTTGGAGAATTTTGAGCAATACTTTGCTAGTGTGCAAGATGAGTGCAACTGTGCAGTAGTTCGAACATTCTTTGGCATTGCCTTTCTTTGGGATTGGGATGAAAACTGACCTTTTCCAGTCCTGTGGCCACTGCTGAATTTTGCCAATTTGCTGCCATATTGAGTGCAGCACTTTCACAGCATCATATTTTAGGATTTGAAATAGATCAGCTGGAATTCCACCACCTCCACTACCTTTATTCATAGTGATATTTCCTAAGGCCCACTTGACTTTGGACTCCAGGATGTCTAGCTTTAGGTGAATGATCACAGCATTGTGGTTATCTGATTCATTAAGATCTGTTTTGTAGAGTTCTTCTGTGTATTCTTGCCACCTCTTCTTAACATCTTCTGCTTCTGTTATGTCCGTACTGTTTCTGTCCTTTATTGTGCCCTTCTTTGCAGGAAATGTTCCCTTGGTAGCTCTAATTTTCTTGAAGAGATCTCTCATCTTTCCCATTCTATTGCTTTCCTCTATTTCTTTGCATTGATCACTGAGGAAGGCTTTCTTATCTCTCTTTGTTATTCTTTGGAACTCTGCATTCAGATGGGTGTATCTTTCCTTTTCTCCTTTGCCTTTTACTTCTCTTCTTTTCTTAGCTATTTTTAAGGCCTCCTCAGACAACCATTTTGCCTTTTTGCATTTCTTTTTCTTGGGGATGGTTTTGATCACACCTCCTGTACAATGTCATGAACCTCCATCCATAGTTCTTCAGGTACTCTGTCTATCAGACCTAATCTCTTTAATCTATATGTCACTTCTATTGTATTTGATTTAGGTCATACCTGAATGGTCTAGTGGTTTTCCCTAATTACTTCAATTTAGTATTGAATTTTGCAATAAGGAGTTCATTATCTATGCCACAGTCAAGTCCCAGTCTTGCTTTTGCTGACTGTATAGAGTTTCTCCATCTTTGACTGCCAAGAATATAATCAATCTGATTTCTATATTGATAATCTGGTTATGTCCATTTGTAGTGTCATCTCTTGTGTTGTTGGAGGAGGGTGTTTACTATGACCAGTGAGTTGTTTTTGCAAAGCTCCATTAGCCTTTGCCCCACTTCATTTTCTACTCCAAGGACAAACTTGACTATTATTCCAGGCATCTCTTGACTTTCTACTTTTGCATTCCATTCCCCTATGATGAAAAAGACATCTTTTTTAAAAAAATAAAAACATTATGCAGAAAGAAAAGAATCTAGTCATAAAACACCATATATGTATGATTGCCTTCATTTTCATGTCTAGAATAGTTAAATCAAGCCCAGAGAAACCGAAAATATACTTGCAGTTGCTAAGGTTGGAAAGGTGTTGTCAACAGGGAATGATTACTAATAGAACAAGATTACTTCTTGTGGTGAGGAAAACACATAAAACTAGAGTAGTGGTGGTTCCCAAACTCCATTAATATACTAAAAAAAAATCATTGATTATATACTTTAAATGGGTGTATTTTATGGTATATAAATTATCTCAATAAAACTATTTTAAAAATCAATATGATTGACTATATTAACAGTCCACAAAAGGAAAACCACATGACAATTTCAAATATGTTTAAAATAATGTCACAAAACTCATTTGTAATAAATTATTTGTTAAGTGGAATGAATATACACTCATTATTTTAAAAAGGTTATGATTAACGTTTTAGGAATATAATGGAACTTCCTCAACCTTATGAAAGATATCTACAAGTACCTAAAGCTAATATACCACTTAACGGTGAAATATAGAATGGTTCCCCTCATAATTAGAAGTAATTCAAGGATATACTCTTTCACCACTTTTCTTAAAATTTGTTCTAGAGATCGTAACAAGTGCAACAAAGCAAGAAAAATAAATAAATAAAATATATACTGAGACATAGCTGACGCCAAGTTCCTGGAAAACAACTGAAGCAAACATCTCATTCTTTAGGTTTCTTGCTGTTTGGAGAACAGACATTCTATAGCTGGAGAAGACGGTAAAGAGTAAAACCTGAATTTTTTTCAGATAGCTTGAGTAGTATGTTCTGATATTATATCAGAGCTTTTCCAAACTAACTTGAAGTCATGCTCACAAACATTTCCTGCCATAGTCATGGTGACAGAGAGCCAGGCAATGCAATGATGAATCAAATATTTTATCACTGGCAAATCTGACAGCAAGAAGACTAGTTTGAAAGCTATATACTCCTGATCAAAAAAATTGTAAACAAGAGGGACCTTTGAGGGATCAAAGGAGAATACAATGGACTGTGTGGAAGGCAGGATAAAGCACTTTGCACACACCCAAGTTGTGGTCACTGTACCCCTCCCTGGAATGAGTAAGTAAGTGTGCCTCAATCAGCCACTGCATTTGCTCCCTCTCACCTGGGTGTGGAACAGATTCCTGAGGGCAGAACAATGCAGAGTTGGGGCCAAAACCAAATCTGAGCCCCAGGGATGGTGAAACTAAGGAAGAGGGGCAGAAACCTCTTCATGTAGCTACACAAGCCACAGGTTAAATCCAATCAATCAGCTTGGTAAATCACATGTCTGTGGAATATCTAAATAGACAATTAGTATTCTCACAACTGAGACCAGTCTAGCTTTAGCAGCAGTGAAATTTGGAGGCAAGTACATGTGAGTGTTGGACAAGGTCAAAATCTGACCTGACTCCACAGTTCCCAGAGCAGGGCCAGAAACCTGCCTAGAGGTACTGAAGGCAGAGGGTACATGAAAAAGGCAATGTACCTGAAAAAGGTACATTTCTTCTGGGAAGGCAGAGGTTGGATGTTGCTCACTGTGGGAGCAAGGACAGTGATAGAGGAGGCCCCAAGAAAATATCCTTCCTATTATTATTTTTTGTTTGTTTTATTTTGTTCAGTTGGTGGTGGTGATTTTTATTATTTTTTTACTTGTAAAAATATTTTCAAATTTCTATTTCTATTCATTTTTGTTTTGTTGTTTTTTCTTATTTTTCTTCTTTTTGATCATTTTCATGTGTCTATTCTGTGTTTTCTTTCTTTTCTTAAAATTTGCTACTTTTGCTTTGTTTTTATTTTCTTTTTGTTAGTTTAGTCCTTATTGATTGTTTTCAGTTTTTAGTTCTTTGTTCTCTTTTAGTTTTATGTCTGCTTTTTTGTTTTTGTTTGGTTTTGTTGTATCATTTGTCTTGGGCTTGGTTTTTCTTTTTGTTTTCTTTCTTCTTTTTGTTGTGTGTATATTGTTGTTGCTATTTGTTTTCATCTTGGGTTTCACCATTTTGCTTTCCTTTCCTTGTCATTTTCTGTTTTCCTCTTTGTTCTCTGGACATGCTTTGCAGCTTATGGGCTGTTGGTTCCTTGATCAGGGGTTGGGCTTAGGTCTCTGGGGTGAGACTAATGAGTCCAGGATGCTGGACTTACCAGAGAACTTCTGAGCCCAGGAAATATTAATTGGCATGCACTTTTGTGGAGATATCCATCTCAACAACAAGACCTAAGCCCACTCAACTGCCTGTAGGCTTCAGTGCTTGACACCTCATGCCAAACAACAGGAAGAAAGGAATACAGGCCCACCCATCCATAGGCCAGCTCCCTAAAGTGGTACTAAGCTCATAGACTCTCAAACCCACCACAATGCAGTCCTGCCCTTTAGAGAAGGAAGATTCAGACGCATGAAACAGAGGGCAAGCAGCAGGCCCTCTCAATAGGAAGCCTACACAAGCCCCTGTGCCAATCTCACCAATCTGAGGGCAGACAACAGAAATAAGAGGAATTATCACCCTGCAGCCTGTGGAAAGGAGACCATAAACACAGTAAGTTAGACAAAATAAAATGACAGAAAAAATATGTTGCAGATGAAGTGGCAAGGTACAAATCCACAAGGCCAAATAAGTGAGAAGGAAATAGGCAATGTACCTGAAAAAGAATTCCAAGTAATGATAACAAAAACGATCCAAGATCTCAGAAACAGAATAAACACATGGATTGAGTAAAACAGGAAAATATAAAGAAGGAAAGAGAAAAAATAAAGAAAAAGAATCAGTGAGGAACAACACAAATTAAACGAAAAATAAACTAGAAGGAATCAATAGCAGAAAAACTGAGGAAGAAGAACAAATTGGTGATCTAGAAGATAGAAAGGTAGAAATAGTTGCCATAGTGCAGAAAAAAAGAACTAAAAGAAATTAGGACATTATCAGAGGTCTCTGGGACATTAGATGCATTAACACTCAAATTATAGGGACCAAGAAGAGGAAAAGAAGAAGAAAAGGCCTGAGAAAATATTTGAAGACATTATAGTCAAAAGCTTCCCTAATATGAAAAAGCAAATTGTAAAAAGGTCCAGGAAGCTGAGGGAGTCCCATACAGGATAAACCCAAGGAGAAACATAAGGAGAGACATACTGATGAAACTAAAACACACACACACACACACACACACACACACACACACACACACACTATTAAAAGCAGAAAGGGAAAAGTGACAAAGTACAAGGAAATGCCCATAACATTATCAGCTGGTTATTCAACAGAAACTTTGTAGGCCAGTAGGGTGTGGAAAGTTATACTTAAAGTAATGAAATGGAAAACCCTACAACAATCATTCTAACCAGAAAGAATCTCTTTAAGATTCAATATAGAAACCAAAAGCTTTACAGATAAGCCAAAGCTAAGAGCATTCAGAATCACCAAACAGGCTTTCTAACAAATTCTAAGGGAACTTCTTTAGGTGAGAAACACAACAAAAGGAAATGATCCAGAAAAAGTAAACCCAAAATAATGAAAAACCTGGTAATAGTCCCTTGTACAGCAAGGAGATCAATCCAATCAATCTTCAGGGAAATCAACCCTGAATACTCTTTGGAAGGACTGATGTTGAAGCTGAAGCTTCAGTATTTTGATCACCTGATGTGACTCTACACATGGATATCACCAGATGGTCAACATTGAAATCAGATTGATTATATTCCTTGCAGCCAAAGATGGAGAAACTCTATACAGTCAGCAAAAACAAGACCGGGAGATGACTGTGGCTCAGATCATGAACTCCTTATTGCCAAATTCAGACTTAAACTGAGGAAGGTAGGGATAACCACTAGACCATTCAGGTATGCCCTAATTCAAATCCCTTATGACTATACAGTGGAAGTGAGAAATAGATTTAAGGGACTAGATCTGACAGACAGAGAGCCTGATGAACTATGGACGGGGGTTCGTGACATTGTACAGGACACAGGGATCAAGACCATCCCCATGGAAAAGGAATGCAAAAAGGCAAAATGGTCGTCTGAGGAGGCCTTACAAATAGCTGTGAAAAGAAGAAAAGCAAAAAGCAAAGGCATAAAGGAAAGATATTCCCTTTTGAATGCAGAGTTCCAAAGAATAGCAAGGAGAGATAAGAAAGCCTTCCTCAGAGATCAATGCAAAGAAATAGAGGAAAACAACAGAATGGGAAAGACTAGAGATTTCTTCAAAAAAATTAGAGAAATGTCTGTTTAGTTCTTTGGCCTATTTTTTGATTGGGTCATTTATTTTTCTGGAATTGAGCTGCAGGAGTTACTTGTATATTTTTGAGATTAGTCCTTTGTCTGTTGCTTGGTTTGCTATTATTTTCTGCCAATCTGAGGGCTGTATTTTCACCTTGCTTATAGTTTCCTTTTTTGTGCAAAAGCTTTTAAGTTTCATTGGGTCCCATTTGTTTATTTTTGCTTTTATTTCCAATATTATGGGAGGTGGGTCATAGAGGATCCTGCTGTGATTTATGTCAGAGAGTGTTTTGCCTATGTTCTCCTCTAGGAGTTTTATAGTTTCTGGTCTTACATTCAGGTCTTTAATCCATTTCGAGTTTATTTTTGTGTATGGTGTTAGACAGTGCTCTAGTTTCATTCTTTTAAAACTGGTTGACCAGTTTTCCCAGCACCACTTGTTAAAGAGGTTGTCTTTTTTCCATTGTACATCCTTGCCTCCTTTGTTGAATATAAGGTATCCATAGGTTCGTGGATTTATCTCTGGGCTTTCTATTCTGTTCCATTGATCTATATTTCTGTCTTTGTGCCAGTACCATACTCTCGTGATGACTGTGGCTTTGTAGTAGAGCCTGAAGTGAGGCAGGTTGATTCCTCCAGTTCCATTCTTCTTTCTCAAGATTGCTTTGGCTATTCAAGGATTTTTGTATATCCATACAAATTGAGAAATTATTTGTTCTAGTTCTGTGAAGAATACTGTTGGTAGCTTAATAGGGATTTCATTGAATCTATAGATTGCTTTGGGTAGAATAGCCATTTTGACAATATTGATTCTTCCAATCCATGAACACGGTATGTTTCTCCATCTGTTTGTGTCTTTGATTTCTTTCATCAGTGTTTTATAATTTTCTGTGTATAGGTCTTTTGTTTCTTTAGGTAGATATACTCCTAAGTATTTTATTATTTTTGTTGCAGTGGTGAATGGTATTGTTTCCTTAATTTTTCTTTCTGTTTTCTCATTGTTGGTGTATAGGAATGCAAGGGATTTCTGTGTTAATTTTATATCCTGCAACTTTACTATATTCGTTGATTAGCTCTAGTAATTTTCTGGTAGAGTCTTTAGGGTTTTCTACTTAGAAGATCAAGACATACAGATGGCTAACAAACACATGAAAAGATGGGCAACATCACTCATCATCAGAGAAATGCAAACACAACGAGGTACCATTACACTCCAGTCAGGATGGCTGCTATCCAAAAGTCTGCAAGCAATAAATGCTGGAGAGGGTGTGGAGAAAAGGGAACCCTCTTACACTGTTGGTGGGAATGCAAACTAGTACAGCAACTATGGAAAACAGTGTGGAGATTTCTTTAAAAACTGGAAATAGAACTGCCATATGACCCAGCAATACCACTGCTGGACATACACACCGAGGAAACCAGATCTGAAAGAGACACGTGCACCCGAATGTTCATAGCAGCACTGTTTATAATAACCAGGACATGGAAGTAACCTAGATGCCCATCAGGAGATGAATGGATAAGGAAGCTGTGGTACATATACACGATGGAATATTACTCAGCCATTAAAAAGAATTCATTTGAATCAGTTCTAATGAGATGGATGAAACTGGAGCCTATTATACAGAGTGAAGTACACCAAAAAGATAAAGAACAGTACAGCATACTAACACATATATATTGAAATTAGGAAGATGGTAATGATAACCCTATACGTAAAACAGAAGAAGAGACACAGATGTACAGAACAGACTTTTGGACTCTGTAGGAGAAGGCGAGGGTGGGATATTTCGAGAGAACAGCATCGAAACATGTATATTATCTATAGTGAAACAGATCACCAGCCCAGGTTGGATGCATGAGAAAAGTTCTCAGGCCTGGTGCACTGGGAAGACTCAGAGGGATTGGGTAGAGAGGGAGGTGGGTGGGGGGATCGGGATGGGGAATACATGTAAATCCATGGCTGATTCATGTCAATGTATGACAAAACCCACTACAATATTGTAAAGTAATTAGCCTCCAACTAATAAAAATAAATGAAAAAAAAAAAAAGAAGAAGAAGAAAATTAGAGATACCAAGGGAACATTTTATGCAAACATGGGCTCAATGAAAGACAGAAATGGTATGGACCTAACTGAAGAAGAAGATATTAAGAAGAGGTGGCAAGAATACACAGAAGAACTGTACAAAAAAGATCTTCATGACCCAGATAATCACAATGGTGTGATCACTCACCTAGAGCCAGACATCCTGGAATGTGAAGTCAAGTGGGCCTTAGAAAGCATCACTAGGAACAAAGCTAGTGGATGTGATGGAATTCCAGTTGAGCTATTTCAAATCCTGAAAGATGATGCCGTGAAAGTGCTGCACTCAATATGCCAGCAAATTTGGAAAGCTCAGCATGGCCACAGAACTGGAAAAGGTCTGTTTTCATTCCAATCCCTAAGAAAGGCAATCCCAAAGAATACTCAGACTACCGCACAATTGACTCATCTCACACGCTAGTAAAGTAATGCTCAAAATTCTTCAATCCAAGCTTCAGTAATACGTGAACTGAGAACTTCCAGATGTTCAAGCTGGTTTTAGAAAAGGCAGAGGAACCAGAGATCAAATTGCCAATATCTGCTGGATCATCAAAAAAGCAAGAGAGTTCCAGAAAAACATCTATTTCTGCTTTATTGACTACACCAAAGCCTTTGCCTGTGTGGATTACAATAAATGGTGGAAAATTCTGAAGGAGATGGGAATATCAGACCATCTGACCTGCCTCTTGAGAAACCTGTATGCAGGTCAGGAAGCAACAGTTAGAACTGGACATGGGACAACAGACTGGTTCCAAATAGGAAAAGGAGCACATCAAGGCTGTATATTGTCACCCTGCTTATTTAACTTCTATGCAGAGTACATCATGAGAAACTCTGGGCTGGAAGAAGCACAAGCTGGAAACAACATTGCCAGGAGAAACAACAATAACCTCAGATATGCAGATGACACCACCCTTATGGAAGAAAGTGAAGAGGAACTAAAAAGCCTCTTGTTGAAAGTCAAAGAGAAGAGTGAAAAAGTTGGCTTAAAGCTCAATATTCAGAAAACTAAGGTCATGGCATCTAGTCCCATCACCTCATGGGAAATAGATGGGGAGACAGTGGAAACAGTGTCAGGCTTTATTTTTTTGGAGTCCAGAATCACTGCAAATGGTGACTGCAGCCATGAAATTAAAAGGCACTTACTCCTTGGAAGGAAAGTTATGACCAACCTAGAGAGCATATTAAAAAGCAGAGACATTACTTTACCAACAAACGTCCATCTGGTCAATGCCATGGTTTTTCCAGTGGTCATGTATGAATGTGAGAGTTGAACTGTGAAGAAAGCTGAGTGCCAAAAAATTGATGCTTTTGAGCTGTGGTATTGGAGAAGACTCTTGAGAGTCCCTTGGACTGCAAGGAGATCCAACCAGTCCATTCTGAAGGAGATTAGTCCTGGGTGTTCATTGGAAGGACTGATGCTGAAGCTAAAACTCCAATACTTTGGCCCACCCCATGCGAAGAGTTGACTCATTGGAAAAGACCCTGATGCTGGGAGGGATTGGGGGCAGGAGGAGAAGGGGACGACAGAGGATGAGATGGCTGGATGGCATCACCGACTCGTTGGGCATGAGTTTGATTAAACTCCAGGAATTTGTGATGGACAGGGAGGCCTGGCGTGATGCAATTCATGGGGTCACAAAGAGTTGGACACGACTGAGAGACTGAAGTGACTGACTGAACTGATGTGAACAGATGATTCCCTGGAAATGTTCCTAATGCTGGGAAAGACTGAGAACAGAAGGAGAAGAGGGTGCCAGAGGATGAGACGGTTTTGTGGCATTGCCAAATCAATGGACAATAACTTGGCCAAACTTTAGCAGATGATGAGGGGCAGGGAGGCCTGGTATTCTTCAGTCCATGAGGTGGCAAAGAGTCAGATATGACTGGGTTACTGAACAACAACAACAATAGGAACATGCATCCTAAGTCACTCTGGTAGTCATGTACTGATGTGAGAGTTGGACCACAAAGAAGGCTGAGTACCAAAGAATTGATGCTTTTGAACTGTGGTGCTTAAGAAGACTCTTGAGAGTGACTTGGATAGCAAGCAGATAAAACCAGCCAATCTTAAAGAAAATCAAATCTGAGTATTCATTGGAAGGACTGATGCTGAAGCTGAAGCTTCAATACTTTGGCTACCTGATGTGAAGAACCAATTCATTGGAAAAGAACCTGATGCTACAAAAGATTGAGGGCAAGAGGAGAAGTGGGTGATAGAGGATGAGATGGCTAGATGGCATAATCAACTCAATGCACATGAGTTTGAACAAACTCCAGGAGATAATAAAGTACACGGAAGCCTGGTGTGCTGCAGTCTGTGGGGTCACAAAGAATTGGACATAACTGAGCAATGGAACAACATCAACTGATGAATCAAAGATCTCATAAATAGATGGATAGATATAGCATGTTGTTGGCTTAGAATAATCAGTATTGTGAAAATTACTGTATTACCCAAAGCAATCTATAGATTCAATACAATCCCATCAAATTACCAGTGACATTTTTCAAAGAATTAGAAAAAAAAATTCCAATTTGTATGGAAACACAAAAGACCTTGAATACCCAAATAAATCTTGAGAAAGAAAAACAGAGTCAGTAATCAAGCTTCCTGACTTCAGACTATACTACAGAATTACAATAATCAAGATATTAATATATGGTACTAGCACAAAAACAGAAACAGATCAGCGGAACAGGACAGTAAATCAAGACATAAACCCATGCACATGTGGTCACCTAATCTATGACAAAAAAGACAAAAATATACAATGAAAAAATGACAGTCTCTTAAATAAGTGGTGCTGGGAAAACCGGACAACTCCATGTGAAAGAATGAAATTAGAACACTCTCTAACACAAGAACTCCCTGGTGGCTCAGATGGTAAAGAATCTGCCTGCAGTGCTGGAGACCTGGGTTCGATCCTTGGGTTAGGAAGATCCCCTGGAGAGGGAATGACTAGGAACTCTAGTATTTTTACCTGGAAAATTCCATGGACAGAGGAGCCTGGCAGGCTACAGTCCTTGGGGTTGAAAAGAATTGGACACAATTAACTGACTTTCATTTTACTTCACTTCTAACACCATACACAAAAATACACTAAAAATGGATTAAAGACCTAAATGTAAGGCCAGACACTACAAAACTCTTAGAGGAAAATATAGGCAGAACACTCTTGAAAGAAATCTCAGCAAGCTCTTTTTTGACCCACTTCCTAGAGAAATTAAAATAAAGACAAAAATAAACCAATGGAAACTAATTAAACTTAAAAGCTTTTTCACATCAAAGAAAACCATAAATAAGACAAAATTGACAATGCTAAGAATGGGAGAAAATATTTTCAAATGAAGGAATTGACAAAGGTTAATCTCCACAATATACATAAACAGCTCATGATGCTCAATATCAACATGGGTGCCTATTAGGCACTGAAAAACTTTTTAAAATTATACCTATACAATTACGGATTTAAAATCAGTAAAATTTAGTTTTCCTCAACATGATAAATGGAAAAAATTAAGAAACAGCACATGGCCTCTCCTGTCTACTACCATCCTTGCTGTTGTTTAGTCACTAAGTCATGTCCAACTCTTTTGCAACCCCATGGACCTCTGTGCAGGTGATTTCCCAGGCAAGAATACTGGAGCAGGTTGCCATTTCCTTTTCCAGGGGATCTTCTTGACCCAGGTATCAAACCCGCATCTCCTGAGTACTTATGACTCACCAGGGGAGCCTTTACCACCATTCTACTCTTGTGTAAAATCAAGAGGCAACTACTTTGAGAATACTATGTGTAGCTGAGGAATTCTAAGTCACAGATTCTAAGGAAACATCTAAGCATCTGCTTTGCTGGCTCCCGCCCTTCCAAATTTGATTTGAATTTACAAATCAATGAAATGAGAGCCAGAAATGTGACTTGCCCAACATTACTCTGCTGTTTATTGGCAGAGTTTAGAGTTTAGCCTGAACTCCACACTCCTAGTTCCATGTACTATTTTGATGAAAAGATAGTGACTAATGCAGAGTCAAAACTCAAAGACAATTTTCAGGAAAGACATGACGTGGGGGCAGAGGGGTGGACAGGGATGAAAATAGCCTTGTTCATGAAATCCAGAATAAGAGTACTGAGAGCTTTTTCCCTAAAGTTTGAAAGATAACAGTTTAAGGCAAATTAATAAAGTGATGTTTTACACAGCAAATAGTAATTTTAAGCAATTGTTATCCCAAGTAGTATATAGTAGAAATATAAATAAAATCCAAAAAGATTTAGGCAGTCATAGAAAATACATTAATAATATGCTATTATTAAGGGAAGCTGCTGCTGCTGCTAAGTCGCTTCAGTCATGACCGACTCTGCGACCCCATAGACGGCGGCCCACCAGGCTCCCCCGTCCCTGGGATTCTCCAGGCAAGAACAATGGAGTGGGTTGCCATTTCCTTCTCCAATGCATGAAAGTGAAAAGTGAAAGTGAAGTCGCTCAGTCGTGTCTGACTCTTCACGACCCCATGTACTGCAGCCTACCAGGCTCCTCTGTCCATGGGATTTTCCAGGCAGGAGTATTGGAGTGGGTTGCCATTGCCTTCTCTGGGTAAGGGAAGCTAGTAAGGGAATAAGATATGGTGCAAATAATAGTGGACTATAGATTCCTGAGTTCTAGGCCTGAGTTCTGGTCATTTTTTATTGAGCCACCTTGGGACCTTAGCCAAAACTCTTTCTTTATCTGTGCCTAAATTTTCTATCTGTCAAATGGAGGAATTAGGCTAGAACATAATTTCTTAATATGTGTTTTTAGAACATCAAGTCCATTAAATTCTCTGAAAAAGGAGTTTTCATAGCCAAATGATTTGAACTAATGTGAAATATTTTGTCTCCTTAAGGTTAACAACACATATTAGAGTGTTAAGGACACTTGGAAATCCTAATGTATAGAACACTGCTAAACTTTATTTCCTGGAGGAGGAAATGGCAATCCACTCTAACATTCTTGCCTGGAGAATAGCATGAGCAGAGGAGCCTGGTGGGCTACAATCCATAGGGTTGCAAACAGTCTGACACAGCTGAGCAACTAAGCACAGACTTTATTTCACCCAATATATTTCAAACTTATCTAATCACATAATACAGCTTATTTCAAGGTGGCCAACTCTAAAGAACTGTCTCTTCCTTCAGATTCTAGCAATTGCTCCCTCCCCTAGGGGTGACAGCTCAAGGGCTACTATCTTGGCATACTGTCTTAATCTTTGTTGCTCATCTACATCTACCCTTTTTTAAATAGCTTCTCTGTGAAAACATCTGGCTCAAAGTATCCTATACTGAGTGTGCTATCTGATTCTAATTGGGACCCTAACTAATCCACTGTTTTCAACAGCTTGAATTTTAGGGTCATGTGGGTTTTGGAGGTATACGTAGTGGAGATCAATGGGCTTGGAGCCCAGGAAAAGGACAGGAACTAGAACTAGAGACTTGGGATTCATTGGTTATAAGAGGAAGTGAAAGCTGCAGCGGTGGAAATAATTGCCCAGTGAGAGTACAGAGTGAAAGGAGGACATATGGAAGAAAAGAGCCTGCAAGGAGGAAATATGCTTACACTCTCACCTCTTGGAAAGCCAAATTATTAAACAAATGCATAAGATTATTTAATGATCAAATAGCCAGACAATGAAGAGGTAGATACATTTGAGGAATATTTTATCAAGACCATCTCTACCTATTAGAAGCACTTCTTCTAGTGACTTGAGTTTGGGATTCCTTCAGATTCTAATGGTGCTTGGACTTCCCTCAGTACACACTAACACCCTGTCTTTCTCTGTCCATAATTATAGACTTTCTTCCTGATTCATGCATTCTCCCTTCTAATATTGACACAACTAATAAAGCTATAACTAAGTCATTCTTTCTATTTCAGGCAGAGAAATATGCTTTCTCTTGACAGTAAATTTTCATTGTTTTGACAATTTTTTGAGGTCTAGGATTACCTTATTGCCCTGTGTATCTCACAAAGTATATCACTGCAGTGATCCCAGCAAAACCAAATACCAGTGGAGACCTCAGTTTCCAGTCTTGCCATTATGGGGAAAGTATTCTAACCCATAGGAACTTAATGATCAGTTTATAAGAAGATGCAAGCTGGAATAATGAAAGGTCCTTAGACTACCAATCAGGAAATCTGGGTTCTAGATCCAGAAATGAATTAAATTTCAATGTGATATTTGGCCATACATTTCTCTTCTATACATGAGAATTGTATTAAATCAATATTTTTCAAAGTGTGTTCCTTGGAGCCCAAGAGAACTACTTCAGACAGCACTTCAGGAAACAAAGGGAGACTAGAAAAAAGAGGGCTCTGGGTCCATTTCCCCACTTTTCCAGAGCATCTCTGTTTTTCTCTCATAATCTCTGACTCCATGTAAGATTTCATTTGAAGCAAATACTTCATGCAAAACCAACTAATTGACCACCATCACTAATGACTTAAAGAAAACAAGCCTAAATTACTAACATCTTTGATATCCCTTACAGTGACGATAGTTTAAAGTTTATAGATGAGGGCATAGAGGGGAGTGTCCTATCTAAAGAGGGCTGCTTTGGGAGATCCTTCCTCTTGTTCCTAGGCATGGTCATTAGGTAGGCAGAGGAAGGCTATAGCTGATTGATCTCAGACTCCTGGTTCTGGTGCTGTTTTAGTCTGTTTTAATTCCTGATTGCTAGCTTTGTGATGGCAGAAAGGGGAAGCTTAGAGATTATTATGATGTGTTTTAGTTTGTATCCCTCCCAGTGTGCAATATTCTGGACTACCTGGAAGGAGGTTACTATTTAGGTAAGATGGGCCAGGCTTTAAAATTGGAAAGCAAACAAACTTGAAATGTTTCTGTCACCAAATTCTTCTTTCAGATCTTTCTGCTTCCATTTTTATTCATTCTTCTGTTGTTTTTGCGGTTGGAACAAGTCTAAGTACAAATGAAATCTCCCCCAGCTGGTTATTATCTCTAGACAGATCCCGAAGTACAGGGAAATGTGTTGTTGTCACCAGTTGCTTTACATCTGGAATCTCAAAAGAGGAATTTCAAAAAGACAATTATTGACCTGTGCTTTCTAACAAGAATCCTGATGCTGGGATGGGTGGAGACTGAAGATGATGGAGAGAGAATTCTCTCTTCATTTTAGCAAAGAAGTGGGTGCAGGAAAGATGAGCCTCCACAGAAGAAGATGTGAATTGGTTGGCAGGAATGTGATTTGCAAGGCCAGACAGGGAAAGGCACTAAATGAGAACACCCAGAATTTAAATTCCAGCTGACTTTATGGGAACTTTGATAAGAAAAAGGAACTTTGAGCTCAAATTGCTGAGAAAAGCTGGAAAAAGACTCAGAAATCATGATGTCAGAGGATACAAGAAGTCATTCTTCTGTCAGGGTTTCTGTGTCTTCTCACTTTCACTCACTACTTCTAAACATTCATTTCTGAGAGGCTTGGGGAGAAAGGACTAGGGATCAATACTGAAATCACCTTGGATTCTATAATATCAATTTTCAAGTTTGTTCAGAAACCTAGACTTACAGACATGGTGTCATAATGAATTCAAGTTCATGTCAATGAACACTGATTGAAGCACCTACTAAGTGTCTAACCATGTGTTAAGCCAAGAAGTTCATGGCCCAGTGGAAGAAAGTAAACATAATTTCAGTGCAATGCAGTGAGTAGAGTTATGGAGGTCAGAAGAGTATGCCAGAGAAACATAGAGGAGGGACACAACTGAAAGACACATAGGTTCATAGAACATCAGAGTTGGATGGAAAACGTGAGTCCCAGAATACTGAAGGGATTTTTTCAAGGTTATAGAGCCAGCCAGTAGCATAATTGGAATTGTGGTTTAGAGAATAAAGCTCAGGCAGTCTTCTGTCAAGCATATTCTGTCATTCTGCATAGACAAATTGGTGGCTTCTTTCAAGAGGAGTTCTCAGACCTATAAAGTATCCTATAATGCTGACTTGGGGAAAAAAAAATCTAAGAGAAGCTCGTGAGTGTTTTCTGTAGTGTGTATATATGCCCACTGACTTCCTGGAAAAGCATAGTATATCTCTCTATGTCCTATCTCTTCTTATGATAGGCTCATGAAGGAATCTGCCATCACACACAAAAAATCCTGCCTCACAAAGAAATCTGCCTAGTACAGGAGTACTAGGGTCCCTAAGTTTGTCATTCTCAAAGCAGTGCAATTCTGGGTGGGAAGCGGGCATACTGGTCCCGTTCTGTCTCAAAAATTGTAGTTTCTAATAGATTCTTAAGACAGAATGAAGGTATATGTTTCTGATCCAGTTCTGTTGACAATATTTGATATGCTTGTCAAGTGTTTGGTACATCTCTAGTAGCAGGAATCCCATTCTCCCTCAGAAATAGACTTTCATCTCAGGACAAATCTCCTAGAAAGTATTATCTTATGCCAAATAGACTGACATCTGATTCCCAGAAATTTCTGCCCTTTGGGGATTTTCTCATTAGGTTGATCTCCTCTGCCTTTCCAAGATTTGAAGACAACAACTATTTCACCTTAAGTTTTCACTTTTTTAGGTTCAACACTCCCAAGTCTAGACTTGGACTACAGCCTTATCCTTAATTATGATCATCTGGACTCATTATTGCTTGCATACTCTTTCATATATTGCTGATGTGAGTGTTAATTTTCAGATATGCATGCATGCGTGCTAAGTTGCTGCAGTCATGTTTGACTCTTTGCGACCCCATAGACTGTAGCCCGCCAGGCTTCTCTATCCATGGGATTCTCCAGGTTGCCATGCCCCCCTCCAGGGAATCTTCTCAACCCAGGGATCAAAACCGCATCTCTTATGTCTCCTGCATTGGCAGGCATGTTCTTTACCACTAGGGCCACCTGACATATCCAATTTGCAGATATGCAGGATAGTTATTTGGCAGCATCTATAAACATTTAAAATATGTGTACCTATGACCCAGGAACTCTGATTCTAATATTCTATTCGACAGAAACAGCATCAGTTTATGTTTATATTTTATAATATTAAAAAAAATGGAAGAACTTAAGTGCTCATTAAAGAACATTGATTTTAAGATTTAGGTATAGCCATACTATGAAAGAAAATGCTAGCACTGATATGAAGAAGATATGTTAATAATAAGGAAAGGTGTCCAAGGTACATTAAGTGATAAAAAAAAGTTGAAAATCAATACAAATGGTATGAACTCATTTTTGTAAAGAAAACAAAATTATATTGGATATATTTATGTGTAAACAAAACTTTTATGTACACAGGAAACATCTGGAAAGACATACACTAAATAATCTTTAAGAAGTGCATTTTGGGGCACTTCCACTTTTTTCCTTTATAAGCTTATGCATTGGTTCCAATGAATATGGAGTACTCCTGCAAATTAAAATACATTAAGATATTTTATATTCTGTATATATGTGTTACAATATGGTATTTATCTTTCACTTTCTGACTCACTTCACTGTGTATAATAGGTTCTAGGTTCATCCATCTCATTAGAACTGACTCAAATGCATTCCTTTTTATCTGAATAATATTTCATTGCATTTCTTCTTTACTTGGGGATCATCTTGATACCTGTCTCCCATACAATGTCACGAACCTCCGTCCATAGTTCATCAGGCACTCTGTCTATCAGAGCTAGTCCCTTAAATCTATTTCTCACTTGCACTGTAAAATCATAAGGGATTTGATTTAGGTCATACCTGAATGGTCTAGTGGTTTTCCACACATTCTTCAATTTAACTCTGAATTTGGCAACAAGGAGTTCATGATCTGAGCCACAGTCAGCTCCCGGTCTTGTTTTTGCTGACTGTATAGAGCTTCTCCATCTTTGGCTGCAAAGAATATAATCAATCTGATTTCGGTGTTGACAATCTGGTGATGTCCATGTGTAGAGCCTTCTCCTGTGTTGTTGGTAGAAGGTGTCTGCTATGACCAGTGTGTTCTCTTTGCAAAACTCTATTAGCCTTTGCCCTGCCTCATTCCATACTCCAAGGCCAAATTTGCCTGTTACTCCAGGTATTTCTTGACTTCCTACTTGTGCATTCCAGTCCCTTATAACGAAAAGGACATCTTTTTTGGGTGTTAGTTCTAAAAGGTCTTGTAGGTCTTCATAGAACTGTTTAACTTCAGCTTCTTCAGTGTTACTGGTTGGGACATAGACTTGGATTACCGTAATATTGAACAGTTTGCCTTAGAAACTAACAGAGATCATTCTGTCATTTTTGAGATTGCATCCATGTACTGCATTTCAGACTCTTTTGTGGAATATGATGGCTACTCCATTTCTGCTAAGGGATTCCTGCCCACAGTAGTAGATATAATAGTCATCTGAGTTAAATTCACCCATTCCAGTCCATCTTAGTTGGCTGATTCCTAGAATGTAGACTTTCACTCTTGCCATCTCCTGTTTGACCACTTCCGATTTGTCTTGATTCATGGACCTAACATTCCAGATTGCTATGCAATATTGCTCCTTACATCATAGAACCTTGCTTCTATCACCAGTCATATCCACGACGGGATTTTTTTTTTTTTTTTTTTGCCCGGGTTCCATCTCTTCATTTTTTCTGGAGTTATTTCTCCACTGATCTCCAGTAGCATATTGGGCGCCTACCGACCTAGGAGTTCATCTTTCAGTGTCCTATCTTTTTGCCTTTTCATACTGTTCATAGGATTCTCAAGGCAAGAATACTGAAGTGGTTTGCCATTCCCTTCTCCAGTGGACCACATCCTGTCATACCTCTCCACCATGACCGGTCAGTCTTGGGTGGCCCCACAAGGCATGGTTTAGTTTCATTGAGTTATACAAGCTGTGGTCTGTGTGATCAGATTGGCTAGTTGTGTGTGATTGTGGTTTCAGTCTGTCGGCCCTCTGATGCCCTCTCTCAGCACCTACCATCTTACTTGGCTGTCTGAGGAGGCATTACAAATAGCTGTGAAAAGAGGAGAAGTGAAAAGCAAAGGAGAAAAGGAAAGATATACCCATTTGAATGCACAGTTCCAAAGAATAGCAAGGAGAGATAAGAAAGCCTTCCTCAGTGATCAGTGCAAAGTAATAGAGGAAAACAATAGAATAGGAAAGACTAGAGGTCTCTTCAAGAAACTTAGAGATACCAAGGGAACATTTCATGCAAAGATGGGCTCAATAAGGACATAAATAATACAGACCTAACAAAGCAGAAGATATTCAGAAGAGGTGGTAAGAATACATGTAAGAACTATACAAAAAAAATTCTTCATGACCCAGATAATCATGATGGTCTGATGACTCACCTAGAGCCAGACATCCTGTAATGTGAAGTCAAGTGGGCCTTAGGAAGTATCACTATGAACAAAGTAGTGGAGGTGATAGAATTCCAGTTGAGTTGAGCTATTTCAAATCCTAAAAGATGATCCTGTGAAACTGCTGCACTCAATATATCAGCAAATTTGGAAAACTCAACAGTGGCCACAGGACTGGAAAAGGTCCGTTTTCATTCCAATCCTAAAGAAAGGCAATGCCAAAGAATGCTCAAACTACCACACAATTTCACTCATCTCACACTCTAGTAAGGTAATGCTCAAAACCAAGCCAGGTTTCAGCAATATGTGAACCATGAACTTCCAGATGTTCAAGCTGGTTTTAGAAAAGGCAGAGGAACCAGAGATCAAATTGCCAACATTAGCTGGATCATTAAAAAAGAAAGAGCATTCCAGAAAGCAAAACAAAACAAAACACATCTATTTCTGCTTTATTGACTATGCCAAAATCTTTGACTGTATAGATCACAATAAACTGTGGAAAACTCTGAAAGAGATGGGAATACCAGACCACCGACTGGCCTCTTGAGAAATCTGTATGCAGGTCAGGAAGCAACAGTTAGAACTGGACATGGGACAACAGACTGGTTCCAAATAGGAAAAGGAGTATGTCAAGGCTGTATATTGTTACCCTGCTTATTTAAATTCTATGCAGAGTACAACATGAGAAACGGTGGGCTGGAGGAAGCACAAGCTGGAAACAACATTGCCAGGAGAAACAACAATAACCTCAGATACGCAGATGACACCACCCTTATGGCAGAAAAACTAAAGAGCCTCTGATGAAAGTGAAAGAGGTGACTGAAGAAGTTGGCTTAAAGCTCAACATTCAGAAAACTAATATCATGACATATGGTCCCATCACTTCATGGCAAATAGATAGGGAAACAGTGGAAACAGTGACTGACTTTATTTTTATGGGCTGCAAAATCACTGCAGATGGTGATTGCAGACATGAAATTAAAAGACGCTTGCTCCTTGGAAGGAAAATTATGACCAACCTAGAGAGCGTATTAAAAAGCAGAGACATGACTTTGCCAACAAAGGTCCATCTAGTCAAGGCTATGGTTTTTCCAGTGGTCATGTATGGATGTGAGAGTTGGACTGGAAAGAAAGCGGAGTGCTGAAGAATTGGTGCTTTTGAACTGTGGTGTTGGAGAAGACTCTTGAGAGTCCCTTGGACAGCGAGGAGATCCAACCAGTCCATCCTAAAGGAGATCAGTCCTGGGTGTTCATTGGAAGGACTGATGTTGAAGCTGAAACTCCATTACTCTGGCCACCTGATGCAAAGAGCTGACTCATTTGAAAAGACCCTGATGCTGGGAAAGATTGAAGGCAGGAGTAGTGGGGGACAACAGAGGCTGAGATGGTTAGATGGCATCACCGACTCAAATGACATGAGTTTGGCTAAACTCCGGGAGTTAGTGATGGACAGGGAGGCCTGGCGTTCTACGATTCATGGGTTCGCAAAGAGTCAGACATGACTGAGTGATTGAAATATTTCCATTGTGTAAATATACCACAACTTCTTTATTCATTCATCTGTCAATGGGTATCTAGGTTTCTTCCATGTTCTAGCTATTGTAAAAGGAAAACTAAAGAAATAAAATTGACCTCTATCCTCTATTGTCTCATTTACAACAAACACTCCAAAGTCTTTATACCATGGGAACTATAACTCATAGTTGACTGTGGGCCCTGTGGCCAGATCACCTGGGTTTGAGTCCAAGTTCTGACTTACAAGCACATGGCCATGGTCAAGTTACTTAATATTAGTATACTTCAGTTTCATTCTCTGTGAAATGGGGAAAAAATAGATTCAATGCAATCCCTATTAAGCTACCAACAGTATTCTTCACAGAACTAGAACAAATAATTTCACAATTTGTATGGAGATACAAAAAGACCTCGAATAGCCAAAGCAATCTTGAGAAAGAAGAATGGGACTGGAGGAATCAACCTGCCCAACTTCAGGCTCTACTACAAAGCCACAGTCATTAAGACAGTATGGTACTGGCACAAAGACAGAAATATAAATCAATGGAACAAAATAGAAAGCCCAGAGATAAATCCACGTACCTATGGACACCTTATCTTCGACAAAGGAGGCAAGGATATACAGTGGAAAAAAGACAACCTCTTTAACAAGTGGTGCTGGGAAAACTGGTCAACCACTTTTAAAAGAATGAAACTAGAACACTTTCTACTACCATACACAAAAAGAAACTCAAAATAGATTAAAGATCTAAATGTAAGACCAGAAACTATAAAACTCCTAGAGGAGAACATAGGCAAAACACTCTCCGACATAAATCACAGCAGCATCCTCTATGACCCACCTCCCAGAATATTGGAAATAAAAGCAAAAATAAAGAAATGAGACCTAATGAAACTTAAAAGCTTTTGCACAACAAAGGAAACTATAAGCAAGGTGAAGAGACAGCCCTCAGAATGGGAGAAAATAATAGCAAACAAAGAAACAGACAAAAGATTATTCTAAAAAATATACAAGCAACTCCTCCAGCTCAATGCCAGAAAAATAAATGACCCAGTCAAAAAAATGGGCCAACGATCTAAACAGACATTTCTCCAAAGAAGTCATACAGATGGCTATCAAACACACAAAAAGATGCTCAACATCACTCATTATCAGAGAAATGCAAATCAAAAACACAATAAGGTACCATTACACGCCAGTCAGAATGGCTGCTATCCAAAAGTCTACAAGCAATAAATGCTGTAGAGGGTGTGGAGAAAAGGGAACCCTCTTACACTGTTGGTGGGACTGCAAACTAGTATAGCCACTGTGGAAAACAGTGTGGAGATTTCTTAAAAAGCTGGAAATTAAAAAAAAATAAAAAAAATAAAAAAAATAAAAAAAAAAAAGCTGGAAATAGAACTGCCATATGACCCAGCAATCCCACTTCTGGGCATACACACCGAGGAAACCAGATCTGAAAGAGACACGTGTACCCCAATGTTCATCACAGCCCTGTTTATGATAGCCAGGACATGGAAGCAACCTAAATGCCCATCAGCAGGCAAATGAATAAGAAAGCAATGGTACATATACACAATGGAATATTGCTCAGCCATTGAAAAGAATACATTTGAATCAGTTCTAATGAAATGGATGAAACTGGAGCCCATTATACAGAGTGAAGTAAGCCAGAAAGATAAAGACCAATACAGTATACTAACACATATATATGGAATTTAGAAAGATGGTAATAATAACCCTATATGCAAGACAGAAAAAGAGACACAGATGTACAGAACAGACTTTTGGACTCTATGGGAGAAGGAGAGGGTGGGATTATCTGAGAGAACAGCATCAAAAAATATATACTATCAAGTGTGAAACAGATTGCCAGTCCAGGTTGGATGCATGAGACAAGTGCTCGGGGCTGGTGCACTCGGATGACCCAGAGGGATGGGATGGGGAGGGCGGTGGGAGGGGGGTTCAGGATGGGGAACATATGTAAATCCATGGCTGATTCATGTCAATGTATGGCAAAAAAACACTACAATATTGTAAAGTAATTAGCTTCCAACTAATAAAAATAAATAAAAAAGAAAAAAAAAGTACCTACTTTGTGGGATTATGCTAAGGATTAAATAATTTAATTCATATAAAGCCATTAAATGGTGATTGACACATAATAAAAGTTTAATAAATACAAGTATCAATTGTAATTATTATTGTTTTATGATCAATTATTCTCTATGTTTTCAATTGTGAAGCTTGAAATATCGATCCATCATCTTAACTCCTTCATTTTCCTTACTCCTCACACTACATTAATTACTAAGTCTCGAATTCTGTTAAGTCAAGCCACATGCAATTCCCATTTCTATAGATCTGAAAGATTGGATAGCAACAATTTAATATAGTTCAACCCAATACAACCCCAGGATTTAACAAATCATTTCATCTGTTTTCCTACTGGAGTCCATTAAATTTGGAATGTCACAGCATTCATTCTTCTAATTGATCTACTTTATCCTTGGTTCTCTTACTATGCTAATATGCCTTAAATGCATACCTCTGGTGTAGTCTTCATCCTAGACCTATTGATCGTATTTCACTTCTGATCATAGTCCACCAGTGGCTATTGATGAGGCAGTAGTCTTCATCCCCCTTTCTAACATGTAACAATATTCACATGTATGATAACCTCTCATGGACATTCTCAGATTTTGGCAAATCCTTAAACAAATTCTGCAGGGTAGTAAATGACATTCACTGCAGATTTTTGGATGTGTTACTCATATAAGCATCTTGTAAGATTGTGAATTAAAAGTAGCCCTATATTTTGAATGATGGTAAATGAGATTTACCTGATTACTTTGAGTATTTAAAATCATCTTCGGTAATTTTTTAAATGAGGAACACAGTTGATGGAAGTAACTTGCTAGCTTCTGACTAATGTAATCAAAATTTATTTGAGATATCTCTTTAACTTGTTTGAAACTGTTGATCAAGTCAACCATGACTTGGGGAACACTCCCATCAACAAGGCACTGCAGTTTGCAGCTGCTTTTCTTACCACTCCAACTAAGACTGAAATTTATAAAATTTCATTTGTATTTATAATAATGTACAGAGCACTGAGCATTTACTAGGTACCAGGTAGTGTCTTCTGTTGTGTTCTTATTAACAGAAGCATTCAGAGTCTCATTTTCATTCATGTGCAAAGTAATTGAAGAGGTCCTAGGCACCCTTTACCTATCACTGTTTCTTTCTAATAAGGAATGCACCTGAGTATAAGGTGAAAAAATAATTGAAGTAATTGCAGAGTTACAATTTACAGGTCCTTATAATCATGGTCACCAACTATAGAATGAATCAGGAATAAGATTGGATAAATATAAATGTAAGGATTATGTGTAATTTAGTAACTAATTCAAAATTCCACTTAACCTTCTCTCTTGGTGAGGAAAGCAAATAAAAAAAAAAAAATTAGTGAAGATGGTTTTATTATAGCATAACCCTGAGGCTATTTTACTTGATCTTCTTTTTAGGTAAATCATTTGCAAACTTTGGCACTTATCTCTTATGGGTAACAAATTGCTTTCAACACATCAGTGGATTGCAACACTGTGTCTAGTCTTCCAAATAAAGTCCAAGGGCTCTTTGGCTGGCTTTCAGGAATGGCTGTGCTCTGACCCTCATCTTTTGTGAGTACCTTTCCCAAATCCCATACTCTAACCAAATGAAGCTCATATGGGTATTTATAAGAAACCATCATGCTTTCTTTTCATATCAAGGACTAGTGTTGGAGTCAGAATTCAGTCCCAGGCAGGGAGTATAGCTCCAGAGTCTAGATGCTTTAACCTCTACATTCATCTGCCTCTCATAGTTCTTGCATTATAGTGCTTGCTCTTGGATGGGAAGATGGAATGTCTCTTTCTTGTGCATTTGTGTTTTCTACAGAAACTTGCATATAGTATGTCTACTCAAGGTTTGTTAAATCAATACACTATCTTGCTGGTATGGTAAAAAAAAACTTAGAAGCATTTTAGAGCAAATGTATTAAAGTTTAGGAAGACTACATTAAAATTGTATACAATGTATTTTTAAATCAGACACTGTGACAAACCAAAAAAAAAAAAAAAATGACTATTGGAGATAAGAAAGCAAACTGTCCTGTGATTCACATAATCTAAATCCCTATCAGCTGTGAGAATACAGTTCACTGTTTATTGCTTTTTGAAGATTACAGATGTCTTCTCACATAGCTACTCCATCAGATTTACAAGTTAAAATTTCTAACACTACAATGCAATTTACATAGCAACTGCTTTAGAATTTTGCTATTTCAGATATAGTATGTTTCGTCTCTTCTATTTGCTAGTTATTTGATACTGAGTTAGTTAACTGGCTGAGCTTTGATTCCCCCCCCCCCTGTAAAATTGGAAGAAGCCCACCTCAAGGTAATTATAAAGATTAAATATAATGGTTATAAAATGCCTGTTACAGAGCTTGGCATCTGATGTGTGCTAAGTCACTTCCTTTGTTTCTGACTCTTTGCAACCATATGGACTGTTCCCACCAGGTTCCTCTGACCATGAGATTTTCCCAGCAAGAATACTGGAGTGGCTTGCTGTGCCCTCCTCCAGGGGATCTTTCTGACCGAGGGATCAAATCCAACTCTCCTGCGGCTCCTGCATTGCAGGTGGATTCTTTACTGCTGAGCCACTGGGGAAGCCCCAAACATACTAGTTTTCACCCTCATCCTATCCCTTCACTGAGATTATAAATTCCTATCATGAGGCTGAAACTATAGGGGAATATCATTTTATATATATATATATATATATATAATACCCATAATATGCTAGGATACATAGGATCTAGGCTATGCAATAATATGGTATATTATTTCTTTCCTGAAATCTTGAAGTTACCATTGACTGTCAATAACTTCCCACACCCAAATGAATGTCTTGACTACTACTACTTCCTAAGTATTCAACTATATCCCCTCATTTATAAGCCATCTTTACCTCTCATTCAGATGGCAGAAGCCTCCTAATTCATCTCCTTTAGTCTTGTCCCAGTTTAATCTGTTCTCCATGCTGCTGCCAGAGTGATTTTTCTGACATGCAAGTATAATTATGTCAGTCATTAACTTAAACCCTGCAGTGATTTCTCATAAAGCTTGTGGCATGATAAAGGAAACATTCCTCAATATGCTTGCCTTGCCGTTTATGTCTTAACTCTGTTTTGTTTTTCAGTCCGATCTCTGATTTCTTACTATGCACACTCCATACTCCAGTATGACGGAATTACTTAGAGTTCTATTGATCTCCATTCTCTCATCTCCTCTCCTCTTCTTGCCATCTTTCCTTCACTTTTCCTTCTTCTCCTTCTTCTTCTCTCTCTCTGACACAGGTTCCTTTTATTTGTTACAATGTTCCAAAATCTTTACCATGGCCTACAGGCACTATATGTTTTTGATATGGCCTCTGGATTCCTTACTGTTTCTGGAAGACATAAAGCACACTCTTACCACAGGGTCTTTTTATTTGCCATTCCATCTGCCTAAATTGTTCTTCTCTCACATTTATACATGGGTCCCTTAATTTCCTTCATATTTTTATATAAATATCATCACAATTCTATTTATAATAGCACTGCACCCATCATTCTTTACCTTCCTGCCCTGCTTACTTTTTTCATAATATTAATACCTGACTATATATAAGTGATTATAGTGTGTGTGTATATATATATATATATATATATATATATATATATACACATATATATGTATATATATGTGTATATATATATGAAAGAGGGGGATATATATAGTTGTATTCCCCTCTCTCATATTTGCTCCATGAAAGTGGATATTTCATCTATTTTCTTCCCTGTGACATTTTCAGTGCCTAGAACAGTGCCTATTATAATGTAGGCACTCAAAAACTATGGGATAAATAAATGCATGAACACACTTTTTTCCTCTTTCAGTTTTCTTTATCACATTTCTACCCTTTGCCTGGCTAATGTCTATTCAATATGCACATTGCACATTCTTTGAAGCAAATAGCTGGGTTATCTACTCTTCTGGTTTCCCTTACTCCCTGTTATTTTTGTTATAATAGCATTAATCAGGTTATTTTTTTCTGTGGAAAGGTTGAACGGACCCAAATCATTGTAATCATTGAATGCTATCAGGATACTTATATTTCATGTTGTTAGTTGCAAAGTCTCTGAATAAACTTATACAGGGGCTCATTGTGCCTTAGAAAGATATTTTTGAAAGAATTTTCTGGATATATTGTGAAGGGTATATTAAGGGAGAGCAGGGAAACCAGAAACCTCTGGGAATAAGGATATTGGGACCAAGACAATGAAAAAGACCAGAAGTTTGCAGAATTGAGAGTGGATCAGGAGCTGTCATGACAAGAAAGAATTAACAGAGTTATATAGAAGTTGTATATGATAATGGAAGATGCAAGCCATCTCAATGACCATGTTAAGAAATCGAGCCTGAATGGCTTTAGAGTTGTGCCAGAATACTTCAACAGGAAATCTCAGTGGAAATGGTCAGTAAGGAGTTATAAGCTTGAGGTCACTAAAAGGTTAAAGATATCCCAATATGTTTGGAAGGAACCATTCTTAGGAAAACTAAGGAAGATAATGGACAGGGAGGAGACCCTCAAGTGTGGTGTTACTTATATGGATGCACCTAAAGCTCTCATTTTGCTGCTTTGTCTCCAAGTTCAAAGAAAAATTTCACCAGAAAGAAAATATGATGAAAGTTGATGAAGTTCTGCCTATGTGCTAGTTGCTGTGCTAAACCTGTAGTAGGCATTTGATCCTCATAACACACTTGTAGTTATGCTATCTCCATTTTGCCAGATGAAAAAATAGAGGCTCAGCAAAGCTTGCATACAGGTAGCAAATGGCACATTTCACACTGGACCCAGATCTTTGTGACGCTTTTTTGTCACACCAACTCTCAGAGAACAGTTAATGTCAATAGAACTCTCTTGTAAGGATGTCCCCCTCTGTCTCCTATTCATTAACTTTAAGAATTTGCGAATAACATAAATGATTGGAAAGAAGATTGACCTGTGTGGATGTATAGTAGGCAAAGTTTCTGTGATTTTCTATTAATTGGTTGAGTTGAACAGATCTACTGACTTTTGTGGTAGTCTGTCTGCAAAACTCTTCTACTATGTTCTGAATATTATCAAAGGGTAAAGGGACACCTCAATCCTTGATCTAGAAATGAACCTGTGTTTATGGAAGCCATTATGGGAAAAATAAAACTACTAGAAATTTCTGCTTAAAATCATATTTGAGAGGACAGGCTCTGTTTTGAGGGGGAATTATTTGAATGTACCTCACATTTATGAAAAGTTATAAAACCATAATCTTAATCTGAAATGAAGAATACAGAGCTAAACTTGAGTTATTTTCTATTTGTGGGTTTTGGAGAGCTGGTTCCTTATCTCTGAGGTTTAGAGGATATATTTTGGGTGCTGGATTTTGTTGAGGACTCATAGGGTCAGAGAAAAACATTATTTGGCAGCACAAAGATGCAGTGGGGAAATGGGTCATGGTAGATGGACTCTGGGAGCAGTCTCCTCTAGTGTCCAGTTTAAATATTTTCTTTTCCTACATTGCAATTCCTATTAGGAAATTTCATAAGACATCACAGTATTGTGTTCCTTGTATCTTGGGGAATAAGGACAAGAGCCTGCCTGTACTCTGGGGTAAAAGGATTCAGCAACAATAGCCATCTAGTGAAGTGGTGGCTAAGAGACAGTTTGGGAAGAAATGCAGAGAAGTCTGATGCTATGGATGACAAGACACAACCAGGAAGGATTTGTGGCAAATGCAAGCACTCACCAGGGAGACTTAAAAAGAAGTAAGGGGAAATTCAGTAATCACAGGATTTTTCTGTCCCTCCAAAGTCCCCTGACATTTTGGAAATGCAGGACACTCTATGGGTTGACACCATAGCAACTCTTGGCTAGAGCCTATTGTTTCCCTCTTTTCATGGGGTCATCTCCTCACCAGACCTGCTCGTTTCCTTTTTCTGTTTTATTGAATTTTGCTGGTGGCAGGAAAAAGGGGAAGTTCTGGATTTATCAGACTGCATCATCATTCATGCCCCACTTCCTCCTAAGAAGCTGGGGCGGGGAAGGGGTGAGCTGCAGGTTGGAACAGCAAACTGCCTGCAGGTCATAATGAGGGACAGGGGCCCTTTGATCAGCTCCCCGTTACTGACTTGTTTTTCCTCATGACATTTTTTGTCTTTAAATTTATTTATTTATTTACCAGTTTTGTCTGTGCCAAGCAGACACAGTTAACTATCTAAAGGTCACTAGGATGGAACCATTTGGCCAGAGCCCAATGTTTCAGCTTTGCCAGGGACACTCTGTTCTACCTTAGCACTGTCAAAAATACCAAATTCAAGTCCATTTTACTTTTCTTTCCTTCCTTCTTTTTCTCTTTCTCCTTTTCTTATTCTCATTTTTTGATTGAGATGTTCTAATCACAACATCTCTCTCTTTCCTCCTCCCATTTTTTATAATTGCTATGCTCTTTTCCCCATGTTTTTCTTTCCCAGACTTGGTCCCATCTTATGGAATGGGCTTAACATAGTTTCTCCTGGCCAGTGGGATATCTTTGGGCCTGATTAACTAAGAAGACAGGAGTTATGGAAGAGAGCGGTTTTGTATCTAAAGAGAACTAAGTTTAGTTTACTGGTTAGGTCTTGGCAGAATGTTGAACTGAGGAAGGAACTGGTAAAAGGATGCAGAGAAGCCACTTTGCAAAAGGGGCTTAGTTGGGAAAAAAAAATGAGGGCATTTGCAAACTCTAAAATAGGGAAATAAGAAACTATATTTTTCTGCTTTGGATAAGTGGGTGCTATACTCCCTTAGTGTCCTACAATTTATTGACAACTTCAATTATGAAAGACATTGACAAATTGGAGTTTGTCCTGAGAAAGTAGAAGTGCAACTTAAGCTGTAAGAGTTAAAGAAACAAAAATGGCTTATTATAGGAAAGACAGGCCCCATAGGCAGTGTGATTACCACCGTCAAACACCAAAAGCATAACATGTCAGAAAAGGAGTGAATATTCTTCATGTTCCCTAATAATATATCTTGGAGAAATGAAGCAAGCTCTAGGGTGGTGAAAGGAGGGATAGTTAGTGAGAATTAGGCTAGGAAGAAACTCGAGTGACCCTACCTTGTTAAAACACTATTGGAAGAGGGAGGGGCACATGTAGCAGTCAGAGTATGAAAGCCTTTATCTACTACTGTGCCCTAAGAAGGGCTTACAGAGCTAGAGAAAGAACTTTCATAGTGATGCTAAAGTAGTATGTGTTTCACCTCTCGTCAGAGATAGCACAGTATTTCAAATTAGACCTACTAGATTATCCTTCTTTTGGACTCATTATAACTGTTTAACTTCCATTTCATACTATAGTCTGGTCTCAATTCTTAAAGAGTGGGAACATCAGGAATTAACATCAACTGATGCCTTTCTACCCCTCATATATTTCACTCCAAATAAGAGAAGAGGAGCCTTAAATGAAGTTTCTTCCATCCTTGAAATTCTAGAAAACTTGCTTAGCATTCATCTCTATAACTTGAAACATTCCTACAGGCTCTTCTTTCTTGTTCAAATATCTTGTTTTCTAATGTCAAACCTTGTCCCTCCCCTGGGAGGCAGTGATGTGTAATACAAAGAGCAAGGACTTTGGATCCGTTCACAACGAGACACAAATTACAGCTCAACCTCCCACTGCCTATGCAACCTTGAGTAAATAACTTCATTTCTGAGAGTTTTAGATGCTACATATGTAAAATGGGGAAATGCCACTCACATGATAAGATTGCTGTGAGAACAAAGTGAACGTGAAAGACCTTCAGTCATGTTTGACTCTTTGCGACCCCATGGACTATATAGTCCATGGAATTCTTCAGACAAGAATATTGGAGTAGGTAACCTTTCCCTTCTCCAGGGGATCTTCCCAACCCAGGGATTGAACCCAGGTCTCCCGCATTGCAAGCAGATTCTTTACCAGTTAAACCACCAGGGAAGCCAAAGAATACTGGAATGGGTAGCCTAAACCTTCTCCAATGGATCTTCCAGACACAGGAATTTAACCAGGGTCTCCTACATTACAGGTAGATTCTTTACCAATTGAGCTACCATGGAAGCCAAAAATAAGATAAAGTATATAAAGTGCTTAGCATAAATTTGAGAAATAAGGATCACTTAATATTTTTTTTTTAAATAAGTATAGTCACTTTCAATTCTTCCTCTAGATTTCTGACCTCAGCCCTTGACTCACCCTGGATATTCCCTTAGCACTTGTCTCTGTATAATCATGTTACAATTATTTGGGCCTTTGTATGGTTGTATATTTATCTACTTTGGAGAAACTCCATGCCATCTGCAAAATACATCGTAGTATCATATTTCACTGGATCAAGAACAGTGCTCTTTCTAAGCCATTCTGGGTCAGTCTAAAGATAATTTGCCTAATAAGTCTGGCTTTGCTTAATGCACCTGGGACTCAGGGCACACTTTTTTTTTTTACTTCTTTAATTGTTTAGTTTAGTTTTTTTTTAATTTAAATTTTTATTGAAGGATAATTGCTTTACAGAATTTTGTTGTTTTCTGTCAAAACTCAACATGAATCAACCATAGGTATATGTATATCCCCTCCTTTTTCAACATCTCTCCCATCTCCCTCCCCATTCCACCCCTCTAGGTTGATACAGAGCCCCTGTTTGAGTTTCCTGAGCCATACGTCAAATTTCTGCTGGCTATCTATTTTACATATGGTAATGTAGGTTTCCATGTTACTCTTTCCATACATCCCACCCTCTCCTCCCCTCTCCCCACGTCTATACGTCAATTCTCTATGTCTGTTTCTGCATTGTTACCCTGTAAATAAATTCTTCAGAAACATTTTTCTACATTCTGTGTATGTGCATTAAAATATGATATTTATCTTTTTCTTTCTGACTAACTTCACTCTGTATAATAGGTTCTACGTTCATCCAACTCATCAAAACTGACTCAGGTACATTCCTTTTTATGGCTGAGTAGAGATGGGAATAGCAGACCACCTGATCTGCCTCTTGAGAAACCTGTGTATAGATCAGGAAGCAACAGTTAGAACTGGACATGGCACAACAGACTGGTTCCAAATAGGAAAAGGAGTATGTCAAGGCTGTATATTGTCACCCTGCTTGTTTAACTTCTATGCAGAGTACATCATTAGAAATGGTGGGCTGGAGGAAGCACAAGCTGGAATCAACATTGCTGGGAGAAATAAAAATAACCTCAGATATGCAGATGACACCACCCTTATGGCAGATAGTGAAGAAGAACTAAAGAGCCTCTTGATGAAAGTGAAAGAGGAGAGTAAAGAAGATGGCTTAAAGCTCAACATTCAGAAAACTAAGATCATGGCATCCAGTCCCATCACTTCATGCCAAATAGATGGGGAAGCAGTGGAAACAGTGGCTGACTTTATTTTTATGGGCTGCAAAATCACTGCAGATGGTGATTGCAGACATGAAATTAAAAGACGTGTTTCATCCATTTCATTAGAACTGATTCAAATGAATTCTTTTTAATGGCTGAGTAATATTCCATTGTGTATATGTACCACAGCTTCCTTATCCATTTGTCTGCTGATGGGCATCTAGGTTGCTTCCATGTCCTGGCTATTATAAACAGTGCTGTGATGAATACTGGGGTGCATGTGTCTCTTTCACATCTGGTTTCCTCGGTGTGTATGCCCAGAAGTGGGATTGCTGGGTCCTATGGCAGTTCTATTTCCAGTTTTTTAAGAAATCTCCACACTGTTCTCCATAGCGGCTGTACTAGTTGAATCAGTTCTAATGAGATGGATGAAACTGGAGCCCATTATACAGAGTGAAGTAAGCCAGAAAGATAAAGAACAGTACAGCATACTAACACATATATATGGGATTTAGAAACATGGTAATGATAACCCTATATGCAAAACAGAAAAACAGACACAGATGTACAGAACAGACTTTTGGACTCTGTGGGAGAAGGCAAGGGTGGGATGTTTTGAGAGAACAGCATCAAAACATGTATATTATCTAGGGTGAAACAGATCACCAGCCCAGGTTGGATGCATGAGAAAAGTGCTCGGGCCTGGTGCACTGCAAAGACCCAGAGGGAGCGGGTAGAGTGGGAGGTGGGAGGGGGGATCGGGATGGGGAATACATGTAAATCCATGGCTGATTCATGTCAATGTATGACAAAACCCACTACAATATTGTAAAGTAATTAGCCTCCAACTAATAAAAATAAATGAAAAAAAATGCAAGTAAGAAAAAAATAAAGAATAAAAAAAAAAAGACGCTTGCTCCTTGGAAGGAAAATTATGACCAAGCTAGAGAGCATATTAAAAAGCAGAGACATGACTTTGCCAATAAAAGTCCCTCTGGTCAAGGCTATGGTTTTTCCAGTGGTCATGTATGGATGTGAGAGTTGGACTGGAAAGAAAGCAGAGCACTGAAGAATTGGTGCTTTTGAACTATGGTGTTGGAGAAGACTCTTGAGAGTCTTTTGGACTGCAAAGAGATCCAACCAGTCCATCCTAAAGGAGATCAGTCCTGGGTGTTCATTGGAAGGACTGATGTTGAAGCTGAAACTCCAATACTTTGGCCAACTGATGCGAAGAGCTTACTTATTTGAAAAGACCCTGATGCTGGGAAAGATTGAGGGCAGAAAGAGTAGGGGATGGCAGAGGCTGAGATGGTTAGATGGCATCACCAGCTCAATGGACATGAATTTGGTTAAACTCCAGGGGTTAGTGATGGACAGGGAGGCCTGGCATGCTGCGGTTCATGGGATCGCAAAGAGCCGAACACAACTGAGTGGCTGAACTGAACTGAATATTCCATTGTGTATATGTACCACAACTTCTTTATCCATTCATCTGTCAATGGGCATCTAGGTTGCTTCCATGTTCTATCTATTGTAAATAGTGCTTCAATGAACATGTGTCTTTTTCAACCATGGTTTCCTCAGAATATATGCCTTGGAGTGGGATTGCTGGGTCATATGGTGGTTTTATTCCTAGTTTTTAAAGAATCTGCATACCGTCTTCCATAGTCACTGTGTCAATTTACATTCCCACCAACAGTGCAAGAGGGTTTTCTTTTCTCCACACCCTCTCCAGCATTTATTGTTTGTAGACTTTTTGATGATGGCCATTCTGACCGCTCTGAAGAGAAATATCATTGTGGTTTTGATTTACATTTCTCTAATAACGAGCGAGGTTGAGCATCTTTTCATGTGTTTATTAACCACCTGTATGTCTTCTTTGGAAAAATGTCTGTTTAGGTCTTTTTCCCACTTTTTGATCGGGTTGTTTGTTTTCCTGGTATTGAGTTGTATGAACTGCTTATATATTTTGGAAATTAATCCTTTGTCAGTTGTTTCAGTTGCTATTATTTTCTCCTATCCTTAGGGTTGTCTTTTAACATTGCTTATAGTTTCCTTTGCTGTGCAAAAGCTTTTAAATTTAATCAGGTCCCAGTTGTTTACTTTTGTTTTTATGTCTGTAACTCTGAGGTGGGTCATAGAGGATCTTGCTTTGATTTATGTCATTGAGTGTTCTCCCTATGTTTTCCTCTAAGAGTTTTATAGGTTCTGGTCTTATATTTAGGTCTTTAATTCTTTTTGTGTTTATAGTTGTGTATGGTTTTAGGAAGTGTTCTAATTTCATTCTTTTACATGTAGACATCCAGTTTTCCCAGCACCATTTATTGAAGAGGCTATCTTTGCCCCATTGTATATTCTTGCATCCTTTGTCAAAAATAAGGTACCCATAGGTGCATGGGTTTATTTCTGGGCTTTTTGTCTTTTTCCATTGGTGTATATTTCTGTGCTTATGCCAATACCATACTGTATTGAAGACTGTAGCTTTGTAGTATAATCTGAAGTCAGGAATGTTGATTTATCCAGCTCCATTCTTCTTTCTCAGGACTGTTTTGTCTATTTGGGGTATTTTGTGTTTCCATGTGAATTGTGCATTTTTTGTTCTACTTCTGTGAAAAATGCCATTGGTAGTTTGATAGGGAATGCATTGAATCTGTAGGTTGCATTTGGTAGTATAGTCATTTTCACAATATTAATTCTTCCTACACAGGAACATGGGATATCTCTCCATCTGTTTATGTTGTCTTTGATTTCTTTCATCAGTGTCTTATAATTTTCTGTGTATAGTTCTTTTGTTTCCTTAGGTAAGTTTATTCCTAGACATTAAATTCTTTTTGTCACAATGGTGAATGGGATTGATTCCTTAATTTCTCTTTCTGATTTTTCATTGTTAGTATATAGAAATGCAAGTGATTTATGTGTATTGATTTTGTATTCTGCAACCTTTCTAAATTCATTTATTAGCTCTAGTAATTTTCTGATACTATCTTAAGTATTTTCTATGTACAGTATTATGTCATCTCCAAACAGTGAGACCTTTACTCCTTTTCCAGTCTGGATTTCTTTTGTTTCTTTTTCATCTCTGATTGCTGTAGCTAGGGCTTCCAGAACTATGTTGAATAATGGTGGTGAAAGTGGACACTCTTGTCTTGTTCCTGATCTTAGGGATTCCCCCTAAGTTTCTCACCATTGAGAATAATGTTTACTGTAGTCTTATCATATATGGCCTTCACTATGTTGAGGTAGGTTCCTTCTATGTCCAGTGAAGAGTTTTAATCATCAATGGGTGCTGAATTTTGTCAAATGCTTCCTCTGCATCTATTGAGATGATCATATGGTTTTTATCTTTCAATTTGTTAATATAGTGTATCACACTGATTGATTTGCATATATTGAAGAATCCTTGCATTCCTGGAATAAACCCAACTTGATCATGGTGTATGAGCTTTTTGATGTGTTGCTGTATTCTGTTTGCTAAAATTTTGTTGAGGATTTTTGCATCTATGTTCATCAGTGATATTGGCCTTTAGTTTTATTTTTTTGTGTTGTCTTTGGTTTTGGTTTCAGTGTGATGGTGCCCTCATAGAATGTGTTTGGAAGTGTTCCTTCCTCTGCAATTTTTGAAAGAGTTTCAGAAGGATAGTAATTAGCTCTTCTGTAAATGTATGATAGAATTCTCCTGTGAAGCGGGCTGGTCCTGGGCTTTTGTTTTTGGGGAGATTTTTTATCACAGCTTCAATTTCAGTACTTGTAATTGTGTTATTCATAATTTCTATTCCTTCCTGGTTCAGTCTTGAAATATTTAACTTTTCTAAGTGTCTGTCCATTTGTTCCAGGTTATCCATTTTATTGCTATATCATTGTTCATAATGTCTCTTATAATCCTTTGTATTTCTGCATTGTCTGTTTTAACCTCTCCTTTTTCTAATTTTACTGACTTGATTCTTCTCTCTTTTTTTCTTGATGAATCTGGCTAAATGTTTGTCAATTCTGTTATCTTCTCAAAGAACCAGCTTTTAGTTCTATTAATATTTACTATTGTTTTTCATTTCTTTTTCATTTACTTCTGCTTAGATATTTATGATTTCTTCTTTCGACTAATTTTGGGTATTTTTGTCCTTTTTTAATTTATTTTAGGTGTAAAGTTCGGTTGTCTATTTGATTGTTTAACTTGTTTCTTCAGGTAGAATTGTATTGCTATAAACTTCCCACTTAGAGCTGCATTTGCTGAATCCAATAGGTTTTGAGTTTCCATGTTTTAATTGCCATTTGTGTCTAGATTTTTTTTCCCTTTTGATTTCTTCAGCAACCTGTTTGTTCTTTAAATATATGATGTTTAATCTCCATGTGTTTGTGTTTCTTACAGTTTTTTTTTTCTTGTGATTTATATCTAGTGTCACAGCATTGTGGTCAGAGAAGATGCTTGATACGATTTCAGTTTTCTTAAATTTACTGAGGTTTGATTTGTGACCCAAGATGTGGTCTATCCTGGAGAATGTTCCATGTGCACTTGAGAAGAAGGTATATTCTTCTGCATTGGGATGGAATTTCCTGAAGATAGCAATAACATCTATCCTCACCTAATGTATCATTTAAGACTTGTGTTTCCTTATTAATTTTCTGATTTGATAATCTGTACATTGGTGTCAGCTGGGTGTTATTAAAGTCTCCTACTATTATTGTGTTACTGTCAATTTCTCCTTTTAGGTCTGTTAGTGTTGTCTTATGTATTGAGGTGCTCTTATGTTGCATGCATATATACATACAATTGTCATGTATATGACATACATTGTCATGTCTTCCTCTTGGATTGACCCCTTGATCATTATGTAGTGTCCATCATTATCTCTTGTAACATTCTTTATTTTAAGACCTATTTTTCTGAAATGAGAATTGCTATTCCAGCTTTCTTTTGCTTCCCATTTGCATGGAATATATTTTTCCACCCTCTCACTTTCAGTCTATACGTGTCTTTAGGTCTGAAGTGGGTTTCTTGCAGACAGCATATATATGGATCTTGTTTTTGTATCCATTCAGCCAGTCTGTGCCTTTTGGTTGGAACATTTAATCCATTTACATTTAAATTATTGATATATATGTTCCTATTGCCATTTTTTTTAAATTGTTTGGGGTTGATTTTGTAAATCTTTTTTCTTCTCTTGTATTTCTTGACTTCATAAGCCCCTTTAACATTTGTGGTAAATGTGGTTTGGTGGTATAGAATTCTCTTAACTTTTGCTTGTCTGAAAACCTTTTTACTTCTACATCAATTTTGAATGAGATCCTTGCTGGATACAGTAATCTTGGTTGTAGATTTTCCCCTCTCAGTACTTTAAATATATCCTACCATTCCGTTCTGGCCTGCAGAGTTTCTGCTGAAAGATCAGCTGGGGTTTCCCTTTTATGTTACTTGTTATGTTACTTGTTACTTGCTTCTCCCTTGCCGCTTTTAATATTCTTTCTTTGTGTTTAGTCTTTGTTAGTTTGATTAGTATATGTCTTGGTGTGTTTCTCTTTGGGTTTATCCTGTATGGAACTCTTTGTGCATCCTGGACTTGATTGACTATTTCCTTTTCCACGTTGGGGAAATTTTCACCTCCAATCTCTTCAAAAATTTTCTCATACCCTTTCTCTTTCTCTTCTTCTTCTGAGACCCCTATAATTCAAATGTTGGTGCGTTTGATATTATCCCAGAGTTCTCTGAGGCTATCCTCAGTTCTTTTCATTCTTTTTACTTTATTATGCTCTTCAGAACTTATTTCCACCATTTTATCTTCCATCTCAGTGATTTGTCCTTCTGCTTCAGATATTCTGCTATTGATTCCTTCTAGAGTATTTTTACTTCAGTAATTGTGTTTTTTGTCTCTGTATATTTGCTCTTTAATTCTTCTAGGTCTTTGTTAATTGATTCTTCCATTTTCTCCATTTTGCTTTCGAGTATTTTGCTCATCTTTACTATCATTATTCTGAATTCTTTTCAGGTAGTTTGCCTATTTCTTCTTCATTTATTTGGACTTCTGTGTTTCTAGTTTGTTCCTTCATTTGTGTAGTATTTCTCTGCCTTTTCATTATTGTTTTGGACTTATTGTCTTTAAGGTCTCCTTTTCCCAGGCTTCAAGGTTGAATTTTTTCTTCCTTTTGGTTTCAACCCTCTATGTTTGGTCCAGTGGTTTGTATAAGCTTCTTATAGGGCGAGTCTTGTGGTGAGTTTTTGTTTGTTTGTTTGTTTTTCCTTTGATGGGCAAGGCTGAGTGTGGTGGTAATCCTGTCTGCTGATGACTGAGTTTGTATCTTTGCCTTGTTTGTTATTTAGATGAGGCGTCCTGCACAGGGTGCCATTGGTGTTTGGGTGGTGCTGGGTCTTGTATTACAGTGGTTTCCTTTGTGTGAATTCTCACTATTTGATATCCCCTAGGGTTATTTCTCTGGTAGTCTATGGTCTTGGAGTCAGTGCTCCCACTCCAAAGGCCCAGGGCTTGATCTTTGATCAGGAGTGAAGATTCTACAGGTGGTTTGTTATGGCATTAAGCGATATTAAGACAAATATCCAAAAACAAGAAACCAAAGATGAACCCCAGACAAGGGGTAGTTACAAAATCAGGCAGATAATAATTAAAATAATGGAATATACACATGTACATATATACCAATGAACAAAGTCAAAACAGTCCAACAAAAATAAAGTACAATAGATTGACCTGGTGAACACAGGTAATCAAAAAATATATTTACCAGTTAAGAAAAAAAAATAGCTAAAGCACAAACTGGAAAACAAAACTAAAGCAATTATCAAGTGGGCATAAACCAATGTAAACAAAACTAACAAATATTTTGAGAGTAAAGGAAAGAAAGAAAAGAAATAATAGATATGCAAAGATCAATAGAGGTAGATGAAGAAGATTTTCATATATTAAAGATTAACTGCGAGGGGAAAATAACAGTAGGAAAGGCAAACAAAGGAATAAATGCAGCAAAAAATATAATAGGTTTAAAAAAATTAGAAGTTAAAATTATAAAAAAGAGAAAAGTTTAAAAACAATGGAAGAAGAGAAAAAAAAAATGGAGAGGAAAAGGAAAACACAGAACTGCAAAAGCCCAATGTAGAGGCAGAGGTTTATAACAACAATAAAAAGTGTGACTGAATACACACACACACACACACACACACACACACACACCCATAAGCAAAATCAAAACAGTCCAACAAAAATAAAGTACAATAGATTGATTTGGTGAACAAAGGGATCCAAAAATTATGTCTACCAAGACAGAACTAACTAAAGTGCAAACTATAAAACAAAACTAAAGCAAGGTGCCAATTGGGGCATAAAGCAATGAAAATAAAGCCAACCAATATGTTGAGACTTTAATATATATATTAAAGATTAGCTACAAGGGGAAAAGAACAGTAGTAAAAGTAAACAAAGGAATAAATATACAAAAAAATTAATAGGTTTAAAAAATTAAAAATTTAAAAACAACAACAACAAAACTCCCACAACCGTAAAAGCCTGATATAGAGGCAGAGGTTTATAACAGCAATAAAAAATGTGACTGAGAAAAAAAGAAAAAAAAAAGTTCAAAAGCTTAGTTAGATTTCATAGTGCCAATAAAATCGACAACTACAACAGAGGGGAGAACAAAAGGAAAAAAGAAAAAAATGCAAAAGAATCTACAGAACACATCAAAACACAAGAATAATAAGTGTTTTTCTTGAGTTACTGCTGTCAGAGTCATTTCCCTCACTGGGAGTCACAGTCCACTTCACCTCCCTAGGATGCCCTCTAACACTGCTGATCTCTGGACCTGCTGAGAGGGAGCTTGGATTCTAATCTGCTTCTACTCCCCTGTGTTCTTGCTTCTAATGTCCACAGCTATCAGAACTAGTGTGTTTTCTTTTTTGGGAGCTCTCAATGACCTTTTATGTATTCCATAGACACAGAGTCTGCCTAGTTGATCATGTGAATTTAATCTGCAGCTATACAGCTGGTGGGAGGGTTTTGGGTCTTCTTCCTTAGTCACACTGTCACCAAGTTTCAATTGTGATTTTATTTCCACCTCTGGATAAGGGTCGTCCACTGGGATTTGCTCCTGAGGCTGCCCTGGAGGACTTGGGTTTGCCCCTGTGAGGGCCAGGTGTGGAGGTGGTGCAGCTGCTTGAGTCACAGAGGTTCTGGCAGCACCAGGTACTCAGCGGAGTTGGCAGCTAGGCAGCAGGAAATATAGTGCTCTAGAAGGGTAGGGCAACCAGTATTGGCCAATATGCTCCAGTATTCTTGCCTGGAGAACCCCCCTCCCTGACAGAGAAGTCTGGCAGGCCACAGTCCACAGGGTTGCAGTGAGTTGGGCACTACTGAAGTGACCCTGTATGCATAGGTGCAAGACTTTTTTTTTGGCCTGTGGCAAATCTGCCCTGGTGAGAGTTGAGCCTGAAGGTAGTGCAGCTGGTTGGCTTGGAGGGGTGTTGGCAGCGCCAAGTGTGCAGGGACACAGGCTGCCTCTGCCACAGAAGTTATGGCCCTATCAGAGTCTTTTTTCGAGCCTCTTGTAACTAGAGATCAGAAGGCCTCTGTGGCCAGTCTTTCTCCATAGCTCTGCCCATACAGGCATTTAGAGGGCTTCCTTGGCTGGGGTGCTTTTCTGTTGTTCAGCGTATCAGGCACATAGAGTGGTCCCCTGCCTGGGGTCCTACTCTGTAGATTGGTGTATCAGTCACTTAAAGGAGCATCCTGGGTGGGGTCCTACAGTGTGTCAGGCATTTGATGGGCCAGCCTCTCTATTGTTCATCTGCCCAAGTTGGAATGTGGGGGGAGAGAAGCTATGGTGATGGCTCCACCCCTTATGCATGACTCAACCATATAACCTTTGTTTCCATGGCTGCCTGGCTTTCCTCTACAGGCATTTCCTACCACAATCTCCTCCCTCACATCCCCTTGATCCGTCTCTCTGCAGTCAACAGCAGCTCTCACCCTGGGATTGCTCCACAATTCCTAAATTCCAGCTCCAAGCCATTGGGCCATCTATGGTATATATGGCTGCAGCAAGGACTCTCTGATTCTCATTCCATTTATCCTGCCACAGAGTAGTTGTTTCCCTCCCAGACTTAAATGTTTCTCCTCTGACTCAGACAATTGCCCTAGTATGGGGATCGGACCCTTGCTTCAGTTCCCCCACCCTCTGAGGGCAGGTCCAGTCCTACTAACACTCCCATTTCCCCCACTAGTTCCTTCATCCTACCGAGTTTTGCGTGGTTCTATATATTCTTTTCTGCTGGTCAGGTACTCCTGTTCACTCTTAGCTGGTGTTCTGCATGCACTTCTGTGTCTGAAGGTGTATTCCTGGTGTATCTGTGTAGAGAGATGTATTCCACATCCACCTACTCCTCCGCCATCTTGTTCCTCCCAGGGTCCACTTTTAAGCATTTGAGAAAAATATCTCATGGGAACAAACCCTCTAAGTTTTACCGTGACTCTTAGATTAAGACAGCCAGCAGCTATAGTCTGTTGATGACCTTGTTCTCAAGGGATGCTGACCAGGAGATGAGCAATGGAAGAGACTAAAGCTGATTAATAATCCACCCCTCCCATCTAGATGCCCCAGAATACCTCTTCCAATGCAGGAACTGTCCACTGAGGATGTAGTTGGAGAAAAACCCTACAATTTGCTCTTTGGTCATCCTTCTAGTCATGCTCAAGAAACTAAGCAGGTGCTTTCGGAGATGGGCATCAAAGCAACAGTGAAAGTTCTCTGTTGTATACTTGAAAGTTGCTAAGAAAATATATCTTAAATGTTCATGTCAAAATAATTATAATTATTATATGAGACCATGGATGTTACCTAACTGTGTTTTGATAAAATTTTAATATATACATGTATCAAATTATCACACTGTACACCTTAGATTTACCCAATTTTATATTTCAATTTCATCTCATAAACCTGGAAAATAAAGACCTGTGGCTTAGTACAATATTCTATATGATTAAAAGAGCTGGTGTTACTGTAAGTTGCAAGAGAGTTTCCACCAGTTACGGGATATCTCCCTAAAGACAATTTTGGCTAGTTAAACAGAGCTCATGGAGATTCAAGACTTGCTGATCTGGAAATGAGAGGAAAATAAGGGTTATCATAAAACTACAAGATGTAAAGTGAGGAGTGTGAGATAGGCAGGAAGAACATTTTAAGGATTGTATGATTCCCAACATCAAATTAATAGGACTCTGCAGTGTAGTGCTTGCAAATTTTGCAATATCATCTAGAGCATTACATCACTAGCTAGGACTCCCAGGAGAAGAGAAAAGAGCACCTTTGGGATCAAAGGCATCTAGCTGACCCTAGAGACAGAGAGTGGAGAAGGAAATGGCAACCCACTCCAGTATTCTTGCCTGGAAAATCCTGTGGGCAGAGCAGGCTTGTGGGCTGCTGTCTATGGGGTCACACAGAGTCGGAAACGACTGAAGTGACTTAGCAGCAGTAGCAGCAGAGACAGATAGCCCCAGGGGCTATTCAGATCTGCAAATGATGCTTATGCAGGAAAGATAAATTCATCGGATGATAGAAATGGTCTATAAAGCTTCTTAACAGGTGCAAACAATAGATCTAAACTCACAAAGCTAAACTTACTTTTCTATAATTGGATATAGAAAAAACCATAGGATTATAAAATGGATGAGAATGACCAACAATGTGACACATAAATATAAATACTACAAGAAATAGAACTATTTCGGTTGGAAGAGAAAAGACTTAGTAGCAAAAAAAATAGCCATCTTTTTGTACCCTTTTGTATAGTCACATGAAAGGGGAATTATTCCTACTGTACGTAGGTCCAGATGACCAGACTAAGCTTATAATGTATAAGAATGAGATATAGGATCAATCTAAATAACAAATTGCCCAAGAGGATGAAAACTTATCTCCCACATTCAGAGGTATGTGTTTAGTTAGCTTCATTTTCAACCTCTGAGATTGGACCAGGTTAAATTCTAAGTGACTTCTACAGTTTCCAAACAAAGAAAAATGTCTGCAAGAGGACTGAATAGGAAACACTGGCACTTTGACTGTTTAATTGAATACATATAAAGATTATGTCCAGTTATAGAACTAACTTTGTGTGGGGAGGGAAGTATTGGGAGTTTGGATTTAGCAGATACAAACTGGTATATATGGGATGAATAAACAAGGTCCTACTGTGTAGTACAAGGAACAATATTCAATATCCTGTGACTGGCCATAATGGAAAAAAAATGTGAAAAAATGCATGTATTATATATAACTAATCACTCTGCTGTACAGCAGGATCATCTTGAAACTTGAGTAAAGTAAGCAGAGAGAAAATCATCAAATTATGGTAGCATACGAATCATTCATATATATATATATATATATATATATATTGTATATACATATATATATATACATATATATATATATATTGTATAAACCAGTATTGTCAAAAAGAAATATAATGTAAGTCATGTGTAAATTCAAATTTTCTAGTAGCCACATTTAAAATAGCAAAAAAGAATAAGAGAAAGATGCTTTTAATAATATATTTCATGTATCCCAATATATGAATTATACTTTCTATATATAGTCAATATAAACCATTAATATAATATTTTACATTTTTCATGCTATGTCTTCAAAATCTGATATGCATTTTACACTTACAACACATATAAATTAAGAACAGCCATATTTCAAGTGCTCTGTAGCCATACATATCCAGCACTACTGTGTTAAATAGCAAAAATGTGAGCAGTGAGAACTGTATGTGCTGACCTGGAAAGAAGTGCTAAATTCTTAAAGGAAATGCACAAACATATTATTATTTATAAAGCACAAGTTTTTATTTTATAAACTTTGTTATTTCATTTCTCCTGGCAACATTTCTTTCCACTTTAAATCAGTGATTTTCAAACTTTATGGACCAAAATTCAACTAGAAATTTTTCTTATGTAGACATACACACACTGAAAATATCATGAAAGAATATTAATCTTTATTGTATGTAATTCCCTATAATCTTTTATTTTCAATTCTAGCCAATTTTGTCTTCATCTATCCTACTTATTCCTTTGTTTTAAACTTCTGGTCATAACTCAATAAATTGACTTCACAACCTACTAACACTTTAAATATCAACTAGCAATGCATGAAAAATTGGGTAGAGAGGGCAAGAGCGGTGGACCTCTGCTAAAAAGAGATTTGTTTCAGGCCACAATTTAGTGATACATTAACAAACTTGCCAAGAATATGCTCTCACCCAAGATAACATATGAAAATTGCTTAGCAAAGTGTCTGGCAGGGGAGTCCCCTGATGGTTCAGTGGTTAGGATTTTGCCTTCCAATGCAGTGAGTGTGAGTTTGATTCTGGGTCAGGGAGTTAAGATCCCAAATGCCTCATGGCCAAAAACAAAACGAAACATAAAACAGGAACAACACAGTTTAAGAAAGTCAATAAAGACTTTAAAAATGGTCCACATCAAAAAAAATCTTCTAAAACATGTGCCTGGCTCACAGCAGTTGTTCAATAGATGATATTTTTCCTCCATCTTCTCTGTCACAGTAGCTCCTTCATAAGTAATTCAACTTTGGCTAAATCAAGTGACCTTTAGCTGCATGACTTTTGCCCAAGTTTGAAAATAGAAGCTGAATGGTCCTGTCTGTGTTATGGCTCAACCTGAGTGTCTATGTAGGTAGGAATATTTATGGATGTGGGAATCACCTAAACCCTCATGCCACAGGACAGAGGCAAGGTCAAATTTACATAATAATTACATCCCCATTTCTTGAAAGTTTTCATTACATTGGAAATAGTAGAACATAATTTAGCATTGAAAACAGATTATGAGACTTCCTGGTGGTCCAGTGGTTCAGACTCTGCACTTCTAAGTGCAAGGGGTGCATATTCAATCCCTGGTTGGAAAACTAAGATCCCGTATGCTGCATAGCATAGCCAGAAAAAGAAAAAAAAAAAAAAGGAAGAGGAAAAAAGACAACCTCAAAACAAACAAACAAACAAACAAAAGAAAACAGGTTGGTTCTGAGAGAAGAATAGTCATGTGGCATAATTTGAAGGACACTGGAAAGTCTGCCCACCAAAAGTACTCCCTATTATATACTACAGGGTAGAAAATTTCACCAATAGAGATTTAATCTTGGAGCTTAGTATTCCAAAATTGCCTAAGAAAATGCAGAAGCAAAATACTAGGCCCTAATTCTCATATAATAAGTCCTTGGTACATATCATACAGCACTTAAAGAACAAGATGGACCACTAGGTTGATACAGATAATAAGCCTCAGATTTGGAAGGTGAATCTGGTAGACAAGACTAGGAGAATCTTCAACAATTATGCTTTATTTGCATTTTTCTTCTCAACAGTTCTCATGCTTTGTACACTCCCTCACAAACATATACATGTTATTCTTAGGTATGTGTATGAGAACCAGGTATAGTGAATTATTCTTTCACTGCCGCACATGAGCACTTGCACACACATGCATATGTGTGCACACACATGTACATGCATGCACATTTTACTATTCTTATATTGCTACTGAAGAACACAGTTAACTAACTTTGTCCTGACCACTTCATCTCTCTTATCTCTCAAATTGTAACCATCCTTCAAAACAAGCAAAAAAAGGACAATCTCATCTATTACACTTCCCTATGTAGACTACCAGCCTCATTGACCTCTCATTTCTGAAGCTTATCTTAACAGTTATAATTTCTATCACATAAATCAACCCTCAATTCTGAGGCGCGTGATACACTGACAACACTCTCCCATATGTCTAAATAATCTGGATTTTCTCATCTCCTTATGTAGGCAAGGAGCTTTTTGGTGGCAGACACTATGTCTGATTCTTCTCTGTTCCCCACAACACACTGAGAATGCTCATTCTTATAACTGAGGTCTCAAAAATGCTGGGCCTCACTTTTCCCCAATTTTTGGCCCCATAGATACTCATCAGTACAATGTCCTACAAAACCAAACATTGAAGAACAAAAATATCCTCCTTCATGGTTTAAAGTGGACTGAGTTCAAATTAATCCCCCAAATGTACAAGCAGCTCATGCAACTCAATACCAGAAAAGCAAACAACCCAGTGAAAACGTGGGAAAAAATCTAAACAGAAATTTCTCCAAAGAAGACATAAAGACAGCTAATAAACACATGTAAAGATGTGCAACATCACTCATTATTCAGTTGAATTGATACACTCGCTCAGTCATGTCCAACTCTTTGCGACCCCATGGAAACCTTGTCCATCACCAACTCCCAGAGCTTGTTCAAACTCATGACCATCGAGCTGCTGATGCCATCCAACCATCTCATCTTCTGTCGCCCCGCTCTCCTCCTGGCCTCAATCTTTCCCAGCATCAGGGTCTTTTCAAATGAGTCAGTCCTTCCCATCAGGTGGCCAAAGTATTGGAACTTCAATTTCAGCATCAGTCCTTCAAATGAATATTCAGGACTGATCTCGTTTAGGATTGACTGGTTGGATCTCCTTGCAGTCCAAGGGACTCTCAAGAGTCTTCTCCAACATCACAGTTCAAAAGCATCATTACTTTGGCACTCAGCTTTCTTTATAGTCCAACTCTCACATCCATACATGACCACTGGAAAAACCATAGTTTTGACTAGACGAACCTTTGTTGGCAAAGTAATGTCTCTGCATTTTAATGTGCTGTCTAGGTTGGTGATAGCTTTCTTCCAAGGAGCAGCTGGGTTTTTGTTTTTGTTTTTGTTTTTTTTAAATTTCATGGCTGCAGTCACCATCTGTAGTGATTTTGGAGCCCAAGAAAAGAAAGTCTCTCAGTGTCTCCCTTGTTTCCCCATATATTTGCCATGAAGTGGTGGAACCGGATGCTATGATCTTCATTTTGTGAATGTTGAGTTTTAAGCCAACTTTTTCACTCTCCTCTTTCACTTTCATCAAGAAGCTATTCAGTTCCTCTTCAATTTCTGCCATAATGCTGGTGTCATCTGCATATCTGAGGTTATTGATATTTCTCCTGGCAATCTTGATTCCAGCTTGTGCTTCGTACAGCCTGGGATTTCGCTTGATGTACTTTGCATATAAGTTAAATAAGCAGGGTGACAGTATACAGCGCTGATGAAATATTTTCCAAATTTGGAATCAGTCCCTTGTTTCACATCAGGTTCTAACTGTTGCTTCTTGACCTGCATACAGATTTCTCAGGAGGCAGGTAAGGTGATCTGGCACTCCTATCTCTTTAACAATTTTCCAAAGTTTGTGATGATCCACAAAGTCAAAGGCTTTGGCATAGTCAATAAAGTATAAATAGATGTTTTTCTGGAACTCTCTCACTTTCCTATGATTCAGTGAATGTTGGCAATTGGATCTCTGGTTCTTCTGCCTTCTCTAAATCCAGCTTGAACATCTGGAAGTTCTCAGTTCACATATTGTTGAAGCCTCACTTAGAGAATTTTGAGCATTACTTTGGGAGTGTGTGAGATAAGTGCTATTGTGTGATAGTTTGAATATTCTTTTTTTTCTTTTTTTTCATTTATTTTTATTAGTTGGAGGCTAATTACTTTACAATATTGTAGTGGTTTTTGTCATACATTGACATGAATATTCTTTGATATTGCCTTTCTTTTGGGTTGGAATGAAAACTGACATTTTCTACTCCTGGGGCCACTGCTGAGGCTTCCAAACTTGCTGGCATTGAGTGTATCACTTTAACAGCATCATCTTTTAGGATTTGAAATTGCTCAGCCAGAATCCCATCAATTCTACTAGCTATGCTCGTAATTATGCTTCCTAAGGCCCACCTGACTTCGGACTCCAGGATGTCTTGCTCTAGGTAAGTGATCATACCATCATGCTTATCTGGGTTATCAAGATCCCTTTTATATAAATCTTCTGTGTATTCTTGCTGCTTCTTAATATTTTCTGCTTCTGTTAGGTCCACACTGTTACTGTCCTTTATTGTGCCCATCTTTGCATGAAATAATCCCTTGGTATCTCTAATTTTCTTGAAGAGATTTCTAGTCTTTCTCATTCTATTTTTTCCTCTATTTCTTTGCATTGATTAGTGACTAAGTCTTTCTTATCCCTCCTTGCTACTCTTTAGAACTCTGCATTCATATAGATATATCTTTCATTTTCTTCTTTGCCTTTCACTTCTCTTCTTTTCTCAGCTATTTGTAAGGCCTCCTCACACAATCAGTTTGCCTTTTTGCATTCGTTTTTCTTGGGGATGATCTTGATCACTGTCTCCTGTACAATATCATGAACCTCCGTCCATAGTTCTTCAGGCACTCTGTCTATCAGATCCAATCCCTTGGATCTATTTGTCACTTACACTGTATAATCATAAGGGATTTGATTTATGACATATCTGAATAGTCTAGTGGTTTTCCCTACTTTCTTCCATTTAAATATGGATTTTGCAATAAGTAGTTTATGATCTGAAGCACAGCCAGGTTCCAATCTTGTTTGTGCTGACTTTATAGAGCTTCTCTGTCTAAGACTACAAAGAATATAATCAATCTGATTTTGGTATTGACCATCTGGTGATGTCCATGTGTAGAGTCTTTTGTGTTGTTGGAGGAGGGTGTTTGCTATGACCAGTGCATTTCTTAGCAAACCTCTATTAGTCTTTGCTCTGCTTCATTTTGTACTCCAAAAGCCAAACTTCCCTGTTAACTACATGTATCTCTTGACTTCCTACTATTGCATTCTAGTCGTCTATGATGAAAAGGACATCTTTTTTTGCTGTTAGTTCTAGAAGGTCTTGTAGGTCTTCATAGAACCATTCAACTTCAGCTTCTTCCGCATTAGTGGTAGGGACATAGACTTGGATTACTGTGATGTTGAATGTTTTACCTTGGGAACGAACAGAGATCACTTTGCCATTTTTTAGGTTGCACCCAAGTGCTGCATTTCAGAATCTTTGTTGACTATGAGGGCTACTGCATTTCTTCTAAGGAATTCTTGCCTACAGTAGTAGATATAATGGTCATCTGAGTTAAATTCACCCATTCCAGTCCATTTTATTTTACTGATTCCCTTATGGCTCAGATGGTAAAGAATCTGCTTGCAATGCGGGAGACCTAGGTTTGATCCCTGAGTTGGGAAGATCCCTTGGAGTAGGGAAAGGCTACCCACTCCAGTATTATGGCCTGGAGAATTCCATGGATGCTATAGTCCATGGGGTACAAAGAGTCGCACACGACTGAGGGACTCTCACTTTCACTTTCTTACATATCACATCTTCTCTATTGGGGTTCCCTTGTGGCTCAGCTGGTAAAGAATGCAGTTTCAATGTGGGAGATCTGGGTTCGATCCCTGGGTTTGGAGGATGCCCTGGAGAAAGGAAAGCCTCCACTATTCTGACCTGGAGAATTCCATGGACTGTATAGTCCACTGGATTGCAAAGAATTGGACACAACTGAGCAACTTTCACTTTCACTTTTCAAAATGTTGATATTCACTCTTGCCATCTCCTGTTTGACCACTTCCAGTTTACCATAATTCATAGACTTAACATTCCAGATTCCTATGCAATATTGTTCTTTATAACATCGTACTTTACTTCCACCACCAGTCACATCCTCAGCTGGGTGTTGTTTTTGCTTTGGCTCCATCTCTTCATTCTTTCTGGAGTTATTTCTCCACTCTTCTCCAGTAGCATATTGGGCAGCTACCAACCTGGGGAGTTCATCTTTCAGTGTCATATATTTTTGTCTTTTCATACTGTTCATGGGGTTCTCAAGGCAAGAATACTGAAGTGGTTTGCCATTCCCTTCTCCAGTGGACCATGTTTTGTCAGAACTATCCACTGTGACCCATCCATCTTGGGTGCCCTAACATGGGATGACTCATTGTTTCATTGAGTTAGACAAGGCTGTGGTCCATGTGATCAGTTTAGTTAGTTTTCTGTGATTGTGATTGCCATTCTGACTCTGATCAATAAAGATAAAAAGATTATGGAAGATTCCTGATGGGAGAAATTTACTGTGGTGGAAACTGAGTCTGGTTCTGATGGGCGGGGCCAGACTCAGTAAATATTTAATCCAAATTTCTGTGGATGGGTGGGGCTGTGTTCCCACATTGCTGTTTGACCTGAGGTCAAACTATGGTAGGAGTAATGGCAATAATGATGACCTCCTTCAAAAGGACTTGCACAGGCACTGCTTTATTCAGTGCCCTTGACCCTGCAGCAGGCCACTGTAGACTAACGCCTCAGCCAGACACTCCTGGAGGCTCACATGCAAGTTTGGCTCTGTCTCTTGTGGGTACACTGCTCCTTTCTCCTGGTCCCTGTTACACACAAGGTATTGTTTGTGCCCTCCAAGAGTCTGTTTCTCCAGTGTTGTGGAAGTTCTGTAATCAATTTAAATTTAAATTTAAACTGGCCTCCAAGTTTAAATTCCCAGGGGGTTCTCTGTCCCTTTGCTGGATCCCCAGGTTGAGAAATCTGTTGTGGATCTTAGAAATTTCTTAACAGTGTGAGGATTTATTTGGTATTGTTGTTCTGCAGTTTGTAGGTCATCTGTTTGGCGGCTCTATGTTGTGGCTAATGGTGACATCCTCCAAGAGGGCTTATGTCCCACCCTGGGTGATGCAGGTCTGCTGCAGCCAGAGCCCCTGTCCTCGCGGCAGGCCACTGCTGAACTGTGCCTCGACAGGAGACACTCAAATACACAAAGGCAGGTCTGGCTCAGTTGCTGTGGGGTCTCTTGGTCCTGGTGCACACAAGGCTTTGTTTGAGCCCTCAGATTGTCTATGGCAGGTATAGGGTTTGATTCTAAACATGATTTTGCCTCTCTTATCATCTTGTAGGGGCTTCTCTTTTGCCCTTGGACTTGGGGATTCTTTGTGTGTGTGTGTGGGGGGGGGGAATCCAACATTCTCCTGTCAATGGTTGTTCAGCAGCGATTTGCAATTTTGGAGTTCTCACACAAGAAGATGAATGCACATCCTTCTACTCTGACATCTTGTTTATTCACTCATTATTAGAAAAACACAAATCAAAACCACAATGATTTATCATCTCACACTGGTAAGAATAGCCATCATCGAAAATTCTACAAACAATAAATGTTGCAGAGGGTGTGGAGAAAAGGATCCCTCTTACTCTGTTGTTGGGAATGCAAACTGATAACAACCACTATGGAGAACAGTATGGAGATTCTTTAAAAAACTAGGAATAAAACTGCCATATGATCCAACAATTTCAACTGAGCATATATCACGAGAAAACCATAGTTGAAAAAGACACGTGGACCCTAATGTTCAGTGCAGCACTTTTTACAGTAGCTAAGTCCTGCAACAACCTAGGTGTCAATCTTCGGATGAATGGATAAAGAAGTGTGGTATACATATGCAATGGAATATTACTCAGTCATTAAAAAGAAGTCATTTGGGTCAGTTCTAATGAAGTGAATGAACCTAGAGCTGATTATACAAAGTGAAATAAGTCAGAAAGAGAAAAAAAATATTGTATGCTAACACATATATATGGAATCTAGAAAGATGATACTGATAAACTTCTTGTGTGGCATCAGTGGAGATGCAGACACAGAGAAAAGACTTGTGGACACAGTCAGGTAAGAGAGAGTGGGACGAATTGAAAGAGCAGCATTGAAACTTATTCATTAGCATGTATAAAATAGATAGCCATTGGAATTTGTTTTATGATGCAGAAAGCTCAAACCCAGTGCCTTGTTACTACCTAGAAAAGTAAGATGGAGTGACAGGTGGGAGAAAGGTTCAAGTAGGGGACATATGTATGCCTATGGCTGATTCACACTGATGTATGGCAGAAACCATCACAGTATTGTTAAGCAATTGTCCTTCAATTCAAAATAAATAAATTAAAAAATAAAAATAAATAAAAAGAAAATAAATTTTAAAAAATAAAACAATGCAACAAGAGGAAACCAACAAATAACATACAGAGGAATTCCTATAGGGTTATTAGCTCTTTTATTTGAAGGAAAATTTGCAGACCAGAAGAGACAATATGTATTTAAAATGATAAAAGTGAGGACTTCCATGGTGCTATAGTGGTTAAGAATCCACCTGCCAATACAAGGGACATGGGTCCAATCCCTGGTCTGGGAAGATCTCCCATGTGCCATGAAGCAATTAAGCCCATGCACCACAACAACTGTGTCCATGCTGCTGGACCCCATGCTCCACAATAAGAGAAGTTGCTGCAAAGAGAAGCCAGTGCACTGCAAGAAAGTGTAGCCTCCCCTCACTGCAACTAGAAAAAGGCTACATTCAGCAACGAAGACCCAGCACAGTGATAAATGAATAAATAAAATGAAGGAAAATAAATACCTACAAGCAAGAATACTCTACCCAGCAACATCTCATTCACATTTGACTGAGAGATCAAAAGCTTTTCAGACAAGTAAAATCTAAGAGAATTCAGCACCACCAAACCAGCTTTGCAACAATTGATTAAGGAACTTCTCTAGGCAAAACACACAAAAAAAAGAGAACAGAAGAGGAAGGGGGGAAACTACTTACAAAAACAAATGCAAATTATTTTTAAAAATAACAGTATAAACATGCATATTGAAAATTATCTCAAGTGTAAATGGATTAAATTCTCAAACCAAAAGGCATAGACTAGCTGGATGAACACAAAAATAAGACTGTCTACAAGAGGTCCTCTTGAAACCTGGGGACACACATAGACTGAAGAGAGGGTGTAGAAAGATACACCATGCAAATGGAAGTCAAAAGAAAGCTGGGGTAGCAATAATCATATTAGATAAAATAGAATTAATAATAAAGACTGTTACAAGAGACAAGAAAGGACACTATGTGATGATCAAGGTATTAATCCAAGAAGAAAATGTAAAGTTGTAAATATACATACACCTCAATATAAAAGATGGATGTTAACAGCTATGACGTGGGAAATCAACAGTAACACAATAACAGTGGGGAACTTTAACACCCTACTTACACCAATGGACAGATCATCCAGACAAATTAATAAGGAAACACAGATCTTAAATGAAACATTAGGCCACGCAGGACAAATTGATCCTTATAGGACATTCCATCCAAAAACAGTAGAATATACTTTCTTCTCAAGTGCACATGAAATATTTTCCAAGGTAGATCACATCTTGTGCCAGAAATCAAGCCTCCATTATTTAAGAAAATTGAAATGATATCAAGCACTTTTTTCCTGACTACAATGCTATAATTAGAAATAAAAAAAAAAAAAAAAAAGAAATCAATTACCAAAAAATACCTGTAAAAACACAAATACATGGAGGCTAAGCAGTGTGCTACTAAATATCCAATTAATTACTGAGGAAATAAAAAGGAAACAAACAAAATCCTTAGAAACAAATGTCAGTTGAAAACACAATGACTCAAAACCTATAGGATGCAGCAAGAGCAGTTCTAGGAGATAAGTTTAGAGCAATACAATCCTACCTCAAAAACAAGAAAAATTCCAAATAAACAATCTAACCTTACACCTAAGCAACTAGAGAAAGAACAAACAAAACCAAAAGCCTGTAGAAGGAAAGAAATCATAAAGATAAGACCAGAAAAAAAGGAAATAGCAAAGAAAGAATACAATATGTGAAGAATACAATGTGAAAGAAACAATAGCAAAGATCAATAAAACTAAAATCTGGTTCTTTGAGAAAACATACAAAACTGAAAAACTTTTAGGCAGTCTCATCAAGAAAAAAAGAGAGAGGAATCAACTTAATAAAATGAGAAAGAAGTTAAAAATGATAGTGTAAAAATACAAATAATCCTAAAAGAATATCACTAATGAGAAGAGATGCAAAGATCCTCAAGGAAATACTAGCAAACAGAATCCAACAAGATACTAAAACAATCATACATGATGATCAAGTAAAGTTTATCCCAGGGATGAAAGGATTCTTCAATATTTGGAAATCAATGTGATATATTAGCAAAATGACTAATAAAACATATATAATCATCTCCATAGAGGCATAAAAAGCTTTTGACAAACTTGAAAACTCATTTATGATAAAATCTCTATAGAAAGTGAGCATAAAGGATCCTACTTCAACATGATAAAGACCATGTATGACAAACCATCAGTAAATATCATTCTCAAAGGTGAAAAACTGAAAGCATTTCCTCTAAGATTAGGAATGAGACAAGGATGTCTACTCTCGCTATGATTAGTCACCATATATTTGGAAGTCCTAGCCATGGCAATCAGAGAAAAAAAGAAAATGAATTCAAATTAGAAAAGAAGAAGCAAAATTGTCAGTGTTTGCAGATGACAATACTATACATAGAAAATCCTAAAGATGCAATGAGAAAACTACTAGAGCTCATCAATGAAACTGATAAAGTTTCAGGATACAAAATAAATACACAGAAATCTCTTACAATGTTATACACTAACAGCAAAAGCCCAGAATAAGAAATTAAGGAAACAATTCCATTTATTATTCCCCAAAAAAAAATGGATAAAATACCTAGGAATAAACTTACCTAAGCAGGCAAAATCCTGTACTCAGAAAGCTATAATATGTTGATTAAAAAATCAAAGATGACACAAGGGGAGAGTTATACCATGTTCTTGGATTGGAAGAATCAATATTATGAAAAAAGAATATACTCCCCTAAGTAATCTACAGATTCAATGCAATTCCTATCAAATCACCCCTGGCATTTTTCACAGAACAGAACACAATTTTTTACAATTTGTAGGGAAACACTAAAGACTCTAAATAGCCAAACCATTCTTGAGAAAGAAAAATTCAACTGGAGGAATCAGGCTCCATGACTTCAGACTATACTAAAAAGTTATAGTCACCAAGATACTCTGGTACTGCCAGAAGAGCAGAGATATAGGTCAATGGGACAGGATAGAAAGCCCAGAGACGAAATCATGCAACTATGGTCACCTAATCCATGACAAAGTAGGTAAGACTATACAATAGATAAAAGTCAGAATCTTCAATAATTATGCTGGAGAAATTGGACATTTACCTATAAAAGTATTGAACTAGAACACTCCCTGAAAAAGAAAGTGAAAGTGTTGGTCTCTCAGTCATGTCCAACTCTTTGCAACCCCATAAACTGTAGCCTACCAGACTCCTATGTCCATGGAATTCTCCAGACAAGAATAGTGAAGTGTGTAGCCAATCCCTTCTCCAGGGGATCTTCCCAATCCAGGGACTGAACCCACATCTCCTGCATCTCCTGCATTGCAGGCAGATTCTTTACCATCTGAACCACCGGGAAGTCCAGAACACTTCCTAACCAAACACAGAAGTAAACTCAAAATGGATCAAAGACATAAATGCAAGTCTAAATACTATAAAACTCTTAGAGGAAAACACACTCAGATCTCTCTTTGACATCAATATCAGCAAGATCGTTTTGGATCTACCTTCTGGAGGAATGAAAATTAAAACAAAAATAAATGGGATCTAATAAAACTTAAAATCTTTTGCACAGCAAAGAAAACCAAACAATAAGATAACACTCAGAGTAGGAGAAACTATTTGCAAATCAAGCAACCAAAAGAGTATTAATTGCCAAAGTACACAAAGAGTTCATGTGGCTCAATTAAAAAAAAATCCAATGAAAAAAATGGCAAAATATCTAAATAGATATTTCTTTTAAGAAGATATGCAGATGGCCAAAAAACACATGAAAAGATCCTCAATGTCACTAATTAGGCAAAATAAAACACTAATTATGCAAATTATGCAAATCAAACTCCAATGAGGTATCATCTCACACCAGTCAAAATGGACATCATCCAAAGATCTACAAAAACTAAATTCTGGGAAAAAGTGTAGCAAAAAGGGACCCTCTTACACTGTAGGAATGTAAAATGGTACAGACACTATGGAGGTTCTTTAGAAAACTAGCACATAATACTTTGTATCATTCCATAAATACTGAGATAACATTAACTGGCATATTTGCCTTTACCCTAAATGGGTATACACTCCTCACTATTTAACTATTCTCTAAATAAATGGTTAATTATATTGGACAAATGGTTATTTTCTTTTTTTTTTTTAAATGGTGAGAACATTTTATTTATTTATTTATTTATTTTTTACTTTATTTTCTTTCTTTTTTTTTTTTAATTTGTATTAGTTGGAGGCTAATTACTTTACATCATTACAGTAGTTTTTGTTATACATTGATATGAATTAGCCATGGATCTCCCCATCCCAGTCCCCCAGGACATGGAAGCAACCCAGATGCCCATCAGCAGACGAATGGATGAGGAAGCTGTGGTACATATACACCATGGAATATTACTCAGCCATTAAAAAGAATTCATTTGAATCAGTTCTAATGAGGTGGATGAAATTGGAGCCCATTATACAGAGCGAAGTAAGCCAGAAATATAAAGACCATTACAGTATACTAACACATATATATGGACTTTAGAAAGATGGTAACGATAACCCTATATGCAAAACAAATGGTTATTTTCAAGGTTGACTAATTCACGACCCAGATAATCACGGTGGTGTGATCACTCACCTAGAGCCAGACATTCTGGAATGTGAAGTCAAGTGGGCCTTAGCAAGCATCACCATGAACAAAGCTAGTGGAGGTGATGGAATTCAAGTTGAGCTACTTCAAATCCTGAAAGATGATGCTGTGAAAGGGCTGCACTCAATATGCCAACAAATTTGGAAAACTCAGCAGTGGCCACAGGACTGTAAAAGGTCGGTTTTCATTCCAATCCCTAAGAAAGGCAATCCCAAAGAATGCTCAAACTACCACAAAACTGCACTCATCTCACATGCTAGTAAAGTAATGCTTAAAATTCCCCAAGTCAGGCTGCAGCAATACGTGAACCATGAACTTCCAGATGTTCAAGCTGGTTTTAGAAAAGGCAGAGGAACCAGAGACCAAATTGCCAACATCCGCTGGGTCATAGAAAAAGCAAGAGAGTTCCAGAAAAACATCTATTTCTGCTTTTTTGACTATGCCAAAGACTTTGACTGTATGGATCACAATAAACTGTGGAAAATTCTGAAAGTGATGGGCATACCAGACCACCTGACCTGCCTCTTGAGAAACCTGTATGCAGGTCAGGAAGCAAAAGTTAGACCTGGACATGGAACAACAGACTGGTTCCAAATAGAAAAAGGAGTATGTCAAGGCTGTATATTGTCACCCTGCTTATTTAAATTCTATGCAGAATACATCATGAGAAACGCTGGGCTGGAGGAAGCACAAGCTGGAATCAAGATTGCTGGGAGAAATATCAATAACCTCAGATATGCAGATGACACCACCCTTATGGCAGAAAGTGAAGAAGAACTGAAGAGCCTCTTGATGAAAGTGAAAGAGAAGACTGAAAAAGTTGGCTTAAAGCTCAACATTCAGAAAACTAAGATCATGGCATCTGGTTCCATCACTTCATGGCAAATAAATGGGGAAACAGTGGAAACAGTGGGTGACTATTTTTCTGGGCTGCAAAAATCACTGCAGATGGTGATTGCAGCCATGAGATTAAAAGACACTTACTCTTGGAAGGAAAGTTATGACCAACCTAAATGTTCCCTTGGTATCTGTAATTTTCTTGAAGATCATTAGTCTTTCCCATTCTATTGTTTTCCTCTGTTTTTGCATTGATCACTTAGGAAGGCTTTCTTATCTCTCCTTGCTATTCTTTGGAACTCTGCATTCAAGTGGGTATATCTTTTCCTTTTCTCCTTTCCCTTTTACTTCTCTTCTTTTCTCATCTATTTGTGAGGCCTCCTCAAACAACCATTTTGCTTTTTTGCATTTCTTTTTCTTGGGGGTGGTCTTGATCACTGTCTCATGTACAGTGTCACGAGCCTCCATCCATAGTTCTTTAGGCACTGTATCAGATCTATTGCCTTGAATTTACTTGTCACTTCCACTGTATAAAGATAAAGGATTTGATTTAGGTCATGCCTAAATGGTCTAGTGGTTTTCCCTACTTACTTCAATTTAAGCCTGAATTTTGCAATAAGGAGTTCATGATCTGAGCCACAGTCAGCTCCCAGTCTTGTTTTTGCACACTGTATAGAGCTTCTCCATCTTTGGCTGCAAAGAATATAATCAATCTGATTTTGGTATTGACCATCTGGTGATGTCCATGTGTAGAACATTCTCTTGTGTTGTTGGAAGAGGCTATTTGCTATGTCCAGTGTGTTCTCTTGGCAAAACTCTGTTAGCCTTTGACCTGCTTCATTTTGTACTCCAATGCCAAATTTACCTGTTACTTCAGATATCTCTTGACTTTCTACTTTTCCGTTCCAGTTCCCTATAATGAAAAGGTCATATTTTTTGGTGTTAGTTCTAGAAGGTATAGCAGGTTTTCATAGAACTGTTCAACTTCAGCTTCTTCAGCCTTAGTGGTTGTGGTATAGACTTGGATTACTGTGTTATTGAATGGTTTGCCTTGGAAACAAACAGAGGTCATTCTGTGATTTTTGACATTGCACCCAAGTACTCCATTTCATACTCTTTGTTGACTATGAGGGTTACTCCATTTCTTCTGAGGGATTCTTGCCCACAGTAGTAGATATAATGGTCATCTGAATAAAATTCACCCATTCCAGTCCATTTTCGTTCACTGATTCCTAAAATGTTGATGTTCACTCTTGCCATCTCCTGTTTGACCACTTCCAATTTACCTTGATTCACGAACCTAACATTCCAGGTTCTTATGCAATATTGTTTTTTACAGCATCAGACTTTCCTGCCATCACCAGTCACATTCACAATTGGGTGTTGTTTTCACTTTGGCTCCTTCTCTTTATTCTTTCTGGAGGGTTTTCTTCACTCTTCTCTGGTAGCATATTGGGCACCTACCAACTGGGGGAGTTCATCTTTCAGTGTCACATCTTTTTGCCTTTTCATTCTGTTCAGGGGGTTCTCAAACTAAGAATAGTGAAGTGGTTTGCCATTCCCTTCTCCAGTAGACATGTTTTGCCAGAATTCTCCACCATGGCCCATCCATCTTTGGTGCCCCTACACAGCACGGCTTATAGTTTCATTGAGTTAGACAAGGCTGTGGTCCATGTGATCAGTTTGGTTAGTTTTCTTTGATTGTGGTTTTCATTGTGTCTGCCCCCTGATGAATAAAGATAAGAGACTTATGCAAACTTCCTGATGGGACAGACTGACTGTGGGGCAAACTGGGTCTTGATCTGATGGAGGGGCCATGCTCAGTAAATCTTTAATCCAATTTTTTGTTGATGTGCAAGGCTGTGTTCCCTGTCTGTTGTTTAATCTGATGCCAAACTATTGACCAACAGGAGACTCCTGGACACTCACATGAAGTCTGCCTGTCTCCCACTGACCTCCAAAGTCAAATCAAAATTCTCACACTGTTAAATAAGTTCAAGGACCCACAACAGATTTCCCAAACTAGGGATCCAGCAAAGGGACTGAGAACCCCCAGGGAATTTGACTGTGGGGGCCAGTCAGATGGGTAGAAAATAGTTATTTAAGAAAAAATTTTGGAGTATAGTTGATTTACAGTGCTGTGGTTGTTTCTGTCATACAGCAAAGTGAATTCTTTTATATATGCATGCATGCATGATAACTCACTTCTGTTGTCTCCCACTCTTTATGATGCTATGGACTGTAGCCCACCAGATTCCTCTGCCCATGGGATTCTCCAAGCAAGAATACTGGATTGGGTTGCCATGCCCTCCTCCAGGGGATCTTCTCGACCCAGAGATCGAATCAGCATCTCTTATGTCTCCTGCATTTGCAGGTGTGTTCTTTACCACTAACACCATCAGGAAAGCCCTACACCTGTACATTTATCCACTCTTATTTAGATTCTTTCCCCAGATAGGTCATTACACAGTACCGTAGGTCAAGAAGCAACAGTCAATCCTAAAGCAAATCAATTCTGAATGCTCATTGGAAAGACTGGTGCTGAAGCTGAAACTCCAATACTTTGGCCATCTGATGCGAAGAACTGACTCATCGCAAAAGACCCTGATGCTGGGAAAGATTGAAGGCAGGAAGAGAAGGGAACAACAGAGGATGAGATGGTTGGATGGCATCACCAACTCAATGGACATGGATTTGAGCAAGTTCTGGGAGTTGGTGATGGACAGGGAGGCCTGGTGTGCTACAGTCTATGGGGTTAAAAAGTGTCGGACACGACCGAGCAACTGAACTGAACTGACACAGTACTGAGTAGAGTTCCCTATGCTACGTTATGCAGTAACTTCTTATAAGTTACCTATTTTCTGTGTAGTAGTGTGTGTGTTAGTCCCAGTCTTCCAACTTATCCCTCCCTCCCCCTTACCCCTTGGCAACCATAATTTTATTTTCTACATCTGTAACTCTATTTCTGAGAATTATGCTTTAATCCAACACAATGCTTCTCTAAGAGTTGCATCTTACCAGTGCATGAAAATTGCTTGGAAGCTTACTAAGAATACATATTCCTATTCAAAATATATTGAAAAAGCCTCTTTGTGGTGAGGGTTCAACATAGAAATCCATACTTTACTCAATTTTCCATGTGACTAAGTGATAAAGGAAGGGCCATATGAGAGTAAAAGAGAAGGGGACATAGAGATAGGTAATGGTAAGAATAAGGTTTCTAGAGAAAAAGTACCTAAATTCAAATCCCAGCTAAACCACTTACGTTACCTTTAGGAAGTTATTTAACTTCTCTCTGCTTCAGTTTCTTCATATACAAAATGAACTAATTAATAGCACCTACCTCATAAGATTGTTGTGAGAATTAAATGAGATTGTTTCATATAAGATATCTGACATGGTGCCCAAAATAGGGTAAGAGCTCAGTAGATGGTAATTGTCATTATTATTATAGATTGTAAGGGAATAGACTCTGTTGGTGGTGGTATAGAACTGTTGCTCTGTCACTTTTCTCGAGACAAGTGGCTGGAGGTTGTCAGCAATACATAGTACATAGTAACAGGTTTCTTAGGTTAAGGATGTGACAGTCAGACATATAAGAGGTAGAGGAAAAGGAAAAACATAGCCACATAACACTGAAAATGACATATTTTTCAATAGGCTCTTGACTTTTCTTCCAAAATTATACAACTATGAAAATAAGATCTGACTTATTGGCTATTGGTCAAGTTTGATCACCTTGTCACAAAATTAACCTATTCAAAGTTTCCCCAAATAAATGTGCAGTATAAGCTGTGCCCATGACAGAATCACTGTTTGTATGCAGTCCTTAATATTTTTCCAACCATCTCTCCATGGAAATTGGTGGCTGGAATTAAGCATAATTATCAACTAAATGTAATTCCAAACCAAGTAGAACCTGAACTACTTACTGCTTGAATGAAAGTGGTCAATTACTCAATTATTTGTGAACTTACTTTTTTTTTTTTTTTTTTGAGATGATGGTGAAATGTGGCCCTCGCTTTTCCAGAATAACATGAATTTTAGTTGCACTACTTAAATATAGCATTGATGATATAGGGGGCAGTGATTGCTACCAACATTACTTTTCTAGTCTTATATGGGGTTTTCTGAATTATTCTGGTGATATATGGGCAATTAGAACCCAATATTCACAGACCAGCCAAATAGGGTGAAGGTCCCAAATCCACAACCTAGAAATATGAGATAAAAGAATTGTGGCTCATTAGAATAGAAAAAAATGAAGAAGAACAGAAAGTATCTTCTAGAAGCTAAGTTTGTGCTCTGGAAGAGAAAGCTGACTTAGTTCTGAAGCTGTAGAAACAACAGGAGCTGATTGTAGGAATCCATTTGAAAATAGATGACACCTTCCTGGAAGAACAGCCTAACTGAGATCCTGAACAACTCATTTAGGTAGGCTCACCACTTATTAGGTAATGACCTACCCATCACTGACGGAATTCAAGCAAATGCTACTTGTTTTTTTCAAGGAAATATGCCAAGAATAATATAGGTATAACTCATACCAGATCTAAGGTTTCTTAACCTAGTTTCCCTACATTTTGATGGAAAAATACACCTTTATTTGTATTAACCTCTCACCATAACTTACTATTTCCTTCAGTATTGACTATAAACAAAAGTTTCAATAGTATTAGCAGTATTTTCAACTTTATTTCCAATATAAAACATAGATCATTTTAAATCACATTACATTTTTTATAGCCATCTTGAAATATTATGTATGCTTATGCTTACACGTTTCCTTTGTTAATAAAGAAACTCAGATTCTTATTATGTCAAGTTATTTTTGTATTTAAATACAATTGATTCCCTTTATAACCATATGATTTTAATGATTAAAAATGGTATTATTCTGAAAAAAAAAAAAAGAGTTGAATGGGCCAAGGCACAAAACTTTCTAAGATTCCCCAGTTTAGAGTATTGGCCTGGATGATCTTGAAGTTTCCCTCCAAACCTGAAATTCTAGGATCCTTGGAAGCTAGAATGGCTGACAAGAAGAAACAAGTTTAAGATATAATAAGTATTACAGTTGGATCTCTGAATTGCCATAACTTAAAGTCAAGGGATTTTTACTAAGCATTTGAGGAAACAAGGCAATTTCATGGAATTTGTAGACAGGGCAAATCAAGTGTACATTCCTTTTTGTTGTGAAAAAAGCCTCAGATGTACCATAATTAAAAGACCTCCAAATGCTGGCTTCTTCTAAATCAATATTTCATGAAAGCTGAACATTTGGAAAAAAATGTTTATTTTTCAGTCCATGATTGAAAAATAAAATAACATATGTGAATCATGGAAAGTAGGGGAATCTAATAAAAGAAAGCTATCACAGCCAAACATACTCAGGCAGACTTTAGAATGGAACTGGGATAATTGTTAGCTGAAGGATTGTTCAGATGGGCAATGGGAAGAGTAACAGTAAGAATTGCAGCGCTTCACACATTAGCTCATTTAACATTTACAGCAAATCTATAAGGGGGGATGGAGAAGGAAATGGCAACCCACTCCAGTATTCTTGCCTGGAGAATCCTGTTGACAGAGGAGCCTGGTGGGCTGCTGTCCATAAGGTCGCACAGAGTCCAACACAACTGAAGCGACTTAGCATGCATGCATGCATTGGAGAAGGAAATGGCAACCCACTCCAGTATTCTTGCCTGGAGAATCCCAGGGTCGGAGGAGCCTGGTGGACTGCCCTCTATGGGATCGTACAGAGTCAGACAGGACTGAAGCGACTTAGCAGCAGCAGCAGCAGCAGTATAAGGGGGAGGGAGGTTATTCTTATCCTTATCTCATTTTATAGTTTGAAGAAACTGATGCTTAGGTTAAATAACTTGTCCAATGTTAAATAAGTGGTAAGTGCCTGACTGGGATTTAAACCCAAGTCTGGCTAAACTGAGGGGCTTACCAGGTGGCTCAGTGGGTTAAGAATCCAACTGCAATGCAGGATATGCAGAAGACATGGGTCCAATACCTGCGTTGGGAAGATCCCCTGGAGAAGGGCATGGCAACCCACTCCAGTATTTTTGTCTAGAGAATCCTATGGCGAGAGGAACCTGGAAGGCAACAGTCCATAGGGTCACAAAGAGTCGGACACAACTGAAGTGCCTGAGCACACACACACATGCAATGGCTAACTGAGGAGGCAGAGGTATTAACTATATTAACATGTATTAACTATATTAACTATATATTAACACTACACTTCTTAAGGCTTAATATTAAAATTCATGCTGCAATTTTTGACACTGCTTTTATCTGGTGTGTTTGCCAATTCTTGGTGAAGGGAGACAGTCCACAAAGCCTGGCAGAGAATAGTTGCTAAGAGACTGGAGAGACAGACATTAGATTTCAGAACTGCCAAAGCAGCCAGATCTCAAGGGGGCACAATTCTAGAGAGACTAGAAAGTGAAAGAAAGAAGGTCAAGTTGCTCAGTCCTGTCTGACTCTTTTTGACCCCATGGACTGTAGCCTAACAGGCTCCTCTGTCCATGGAGACTAGAGATACAGGGAATAACACAGTACTTAATGGGAACTTGATCATAGAGAAAATGACATAAAAGTATTGTCATTGTAACTGAATAAAATAAATGTGCCTAACATGAAAAAAATAAATAAAATGTATGTTGTCTTTTACTACTGCTGCTTCCTTTGCCAAGTTAGAAACTCATCTTTAAAATGGAATGATACTAAACTTGAAAAGTTGTTATGAGGAATCAAGATGACAAAGGTAAAGTTTTGAGCATGTTAAAGCCCCTGGTAATTATTAACTCTTCATAAAGTGTGTATGATGGGGGATGGTGATAAGTAAACAAACAGTTTTGGGTAGAAATTGCCTAACTCTGAACATGACCAAGCAGTGAGCTACATGTTGTCAAAAACCATGAAAATTTTCTTTATTGAATTTTGAGCACCTGAAACTAGAATTAGCACATTCTGTGAATAGATGAAAGAGCATGTGCATAATATTAATTCATATTGCATATATTATGCAATTTATATTAAAATAATTATTAATTATTGATTAAATTGGTATTTAATTATTAATAAAATTTAAAATACCACCCTATTATGATATGAATGGTCAAATAGTATCCCAGATAGAAAAATTCTTTTCTTCAGTGAGAGAGAGAGGAGGGAAAGGGAAAGAAAAAATTAAAAGATGCAATTATGAAGGTACTAATGTCTTGTGGAAGCTAAACAACTAACCTCTCCTCCACATTCTATCTGTTAGCAAGATATGTCACCTTTATCCTTCAAAATGTATTCTGAATCTGGCCACTTTTCACCACTTCTACTGTCTTTGGCTTAACTGTTATCTCTTGTCTCCACCATTGCAGTGATAGCCTTCTTTCATTGATATTCTCTTAAAATCTGTTTGCCTCACAGAAACCAAAGTGACCTTTCATAAAATCTAAATCAGATCATATTTCTCCTTCACTGAAAAGGATGAATACTACTATAATTAAAATAAAAACTCAACTATTTACCATAACTGACAAAGCCCTCCATGTGTTCAATGTACACCTCTTGGACACCTCTTGTTTATCACATCTCACTCACACAGGCCTTTCTAGTAATGCTAGAATTCTCTCTTCTCATTCTTATTTTAGGATCTTTGTGATCTCCGCTCACTCTACCTAGAATACATAGCGAGTTCATTCAAGTTTCTGCTGAAATGTCATCTCTTCAGAGAGGTATGCCCCTATCATCCCATTAGAAACAACACACACCTCTTGTCACTTTTCCCCAACTTACTCTGCTTTATTTGGTACAAACATAAATCTACTACACAATGTGTATTTTTATTTATTTATATGTTTATTGTGTCTCTACAGCTAAACTATATGGTCCATGAGGATAGAATATAACAGGTTAAGAGTTCATTCTCTGATAATGGCCTCTGGTTTGGATTCCTAACTTCCTGTAGGATTGTGACCTTAAGAAAGTTACTTCAGTTCAGTTTAGTCACTCAGTCGTGTCCGACTCTTTGCGACCCCATAGACTGCAGCACACCAGGCCTCCTTGTCCATCATCAACTCCTGGAGTCCACCCAAACCCATGTCCATTAAGTCGGTGATGCCATCTAACCATCTCAGCCTCTGCCGTTCCCTTCTCTTCCTGCCCTCAATCTTTCCCAGCATCAGGGTCTTTTCAAATGAGTCATCTCTTTGCATCAGGTGGCCAAAGTACTGGAGTTTCAGCTTCAACATCAGTCCTTCCAATGAACACCCAGGACTGATCCCCTTTATGGTGGACTGGTTGAATCTCCTTGCAGTCCAAGAGACTCTCAAGAGTCTTCTCTAACACCACAGTTCAAAAGCATCAATTCTTCAGCATTACTTAACCTCTCTGTTTTTCTGTTTGCTCATATGTGAAATTGGATTAGTATGACATGTATTTCATAATATTATAAAAACAAAAGCAAACAAGATAATTCCATGGGAAGTAGCAAAATAGTGTCTGACACATAGTAAGTGCTATATAATTGTTAGCCATTTTTATTACTCTCTTCTCTTTTTCAGAACTTGGATTATCTCTTGGAACATTGCAGCTGTTTAATAGATACTTGTAGAATGACAATGCATGTACCTTGTGGACCTGATTTTCAGAGTAGCTATAGTATTAAGTGTTTAAAGAGCCCAGAAATGTTGGTGTTACTGTTATCTCCTGGCATGTCAGAGCAATGAAAACTAAGGAGAATGAGGACATCACTCTGAGGCATAGCAGAGAAAGAGATTAAGACAAAGAGAAAAGGAGAAAGATAAAGAGTTTTCTATGAAGAGGAGTGGTGAGATACTTTTCAGCTGAATCCACTGGCCCACTAAACTTGCAGCCCTCCCCTTATTTTCAGCAGATAGAATACTTAGGAAAATGAAGTTCTGGTAAAATGAATTGGGAAATGAAGTTAGAAGAATCCTAATCTCTTTCTATTTCCAAGATTTAAGATTTATTGAATGTCCACCACTGATCCTGCCCTTCTGGTAAAAGTCAAGTCTGAATACCTGGTCAATTACAACTGAATGTACAAAACCATTTCATAAGACATAAGTTGGATGGGATAAATAATGTCTTAATCATGAATGAGCAAAACTCTGGATTCTATCATTTGGAAGCAGAAGTGTTGCAGAGAAGAAGCCAATTCTGACTCCCCGTTGGAAATTGTTTATTTGACTTGCTTTCCTTTGCTTTTGTTATTTGGATCACAGCTTGCCTCAGAGGACCCTTCTCCTCTGCTTGACTGTAAGCTAAAGTGTCTTTGTTCAGCCCATAGAGAGATAATCTGTCCTTGCCCATCTGTGAATAAAGAGATTAGCATGCCCCTTCCAAATGCTGCCCATTCCCTTGGAGATGTTTTGCAAGACTGAAGATCCTTTCACTTTACTTCCCCATTGCCTGTCACTCTTTATTTTGACTTTTGACTTTAGTTCCTCATTGCTTCTTTCTCTCTAACTCTACAAAAGTGAAGTGAAGTTATTCAGTCTTGTCTGACTCTTTGCAACCCCATGGATTATAGCCTACCAGGTTCCTCCATCCACAGGATTTTCCAGGCAAGAATACTGGAATGGGTTGCCATTTCCTTCTCCAGGAGATCTTCTCAACCCAGGGATTGAACCCAGGTCTTCCACATTGTAGGCAGATGCTTCACTGTCTGAGCCACCAGGGAAGTCATAAAGAACCTGGCATCCAAAATAACAAGATGGTTATTTTGAGGTGCTAGCCTGCCATCTTTTTGGTCAGCCAGCTTTCTGAATAAAGTAATTTTCCTTGCTTCAACACTTCATCTCGGATTCATTGGCCTCTCTTGTCGTGAGCAGAGCAAGTTTGGACTTGATAACAATTTAGCTTAGCCAGCCAGGAGCCTTGATGCTCAGGGAATATTAGCACAAGACCCAAGCAGCTGTCAGAACCATTTGTTCTGATGTTCTTTCCTTCAATATTTCCTAAAGCAGCACTGGATGCCTCCAGTGCTTGGCAGTTGAGACAAGGAACCGAGAAATTTCTATAAGTTGATGGACTCAATTTCCTTTGTAGGGTAAGTCTACCCAATTCGATAGCCGGTTCCGTTGGTTCCCTTGTTTTGTGTGCTCTTTTTTGTTATAAGCTGATGGTCTCAATATTGGAGGGTAAGTCACTCCGGTGTGCACACCTGGAGCATTTTTTTCTCTTAATTTGGGTGTTTCCTTTATGGGACTTCAAATTTAGTTGGGGTACCCTATTGGAGAAGGGAAGTGCTGCTGAACCTAACCTGAATTGTTTCATTGGGGAAGTAGTTCTTTTGGGGCAAGCATACTCTATTTGGAATTAGGTAATTCATAGGGTAAAATCATTTACCAGATTTGGGAACTGGTTCAGTTGGAACAAGTTCACTGGGGAGCTAGTTCCTGTGGGGGTGGGTAGCTTAGTTGGAACTAGTTCATTTGTTTTGTAGGATAAATTTATTTACCTGATTTGGGAATGAGATCGTCTGTATGCATTAATGCTGAAATTTGTGCGTTTTTATTGAAATTTGTCTGCATCTTTTGTGTTTTGGTGTTATAAAGCTTGAAAAAATAAGAAATATTTCATCTATTCTAAAGGAAAGCTCTTTGGTGTGTTTATTAGCTATGTTAAGTTTAGAGGAGCAATGGCCTCTGAATGGCTCACAAATAATCTGGCAGTTAGAAACACTTTATAAAGGAGAGGAACACTATAATGAACAAGCCCAGGTGTTCCCTTTAACTTGAGGCATCCAAATCTAGTTTCCCCTACAAGAGTCTCAGATAACTTTGACATTGGGGAAGAAGTTAATTGCCTCTCTAACAGATACTACTCTCCTTTGTAAATTAAATGTTCAAATAACCTTTTTCCCCAGAACAGCTTGATATCAGGGTCCCACCAGAGCTTTTGAACTTGTCCAACCTGGGAAGCTTTGGCTCCCATCTGGGGGGCTTTGGCTCAACTTAGAGGTGTTATCCTTGAGAAAGTGTCATGCGAGTGTATGCTTCTTGGTTCTGTCTCATCACAACAAAGATTTGAAGTGATGGACATTAAAGCCCCCAACACATCACAGCTCTAGGGTCCTGGACAGACCGTGTGATAGCTCTCAGGTCTCGAACAGACTGTATTATAGCTCTTAGACAGATCAGTGTTACAGCTTCGTGTTACAGCTCTATTTTATTGAGAAAATAGCAGGAAAACCCATCCTGGAGGCGTGAGGGCATGCCGACCCAAAGACGCAAAAAGAAGAGAAGGGGAGCACGTCAGCACACGGGAGAGACAGAGACACCCCTGGCCCTTGGGCTGCTTTTTTTATATGTCTTTTCCTCCCCTGGGCCCGCCCTACATAAATTGGGCTAGCCAGGAGTGTTGTCTGTTCTACCTGAGGTCCTCATTGCGGTCCTTGGACCTTTCTTTGTTCTATTTTCACAGGTTCTTCCCATCCTTGTCTTTTAGCCACCTCCATTCTGGACTCCTGTTTCCTATTCTAACTGCCTAACAAAGGGAAACTCCATTTATAAGACACTTTGGAGAAAGGTCACTGGTCTAATGAGAATGGGAAGTCATGTTAATGTGACTTTCAGACTGGCTATGTTTTGGTTTATTCTGGTTACTTTGGTAATGTACAGACATCTGGAACTAGCTGCTTCCTCTAAGGTTTCCTCTACAGTTTTCTCATTTCTTTCTCCTTGAACCCTCTGCAAACAGGTAAGTGTCTGTGGGAACAGTTGAGGAACTCTGGCCAGGGTTACTCTGTGATATATTCCAAAGGCACACAGCTCACTGTGCCACAGTAGTTGCCACCCAAACAGGTGAGGGCCTTCCTTTCCTTAAGGGCCCTCCTCCCTTATACTGAGGACTAGGCTGTTGAAATTATAGGGCAGACTCCTCAGTCTGTCTTCCTTATTTGAAATTATAGGCTGGACTCCTCAGTATGTCTTCCTTATCTTTCCTGTTGCCTTTGCCTCTTTCCTCCCTGGTCCAGATAGATCTGCAGGAGCCTGGGTGTTGCCTCTGATCTTGAGAGGCCTTCTCTAGGGTAGAGGAGGAGGGGTGAAGCTTTCCAATGTGGGTGGATAGATGTGTCAGTCTTTGTTAGGGAGACCACCTAATTCCTGTGGGAAAGGAGGGACAAACAAACTGTATTTGGTTTATAAATGTAGTTTTCACAGAACCAGAAGGGTGGTTACAAAAATCCTTTCATCACTCCCAAAATCTTCCCTGTTCATCTTCTGAAGCTTGTAAATATTAAACAAAGGGGAAACAAAGTCATTCTAGAAAGAATTTGCTTGTGAAAGAACTTGACTATCTTTGAGATGCAAATATCCTCTCTTGTCTGGTAACCTTATCTCTGCTGTCTTTTTGAAATGCAAATTTTAGAGAGGATAAAGTAATTTAGAAGTTAGTTTTTGCCAGGTAATTAGAAATTGCTTTTCCTGCAAATATTAATATTTAGCCATCTAGTCAAGTGAGTCTGACTCGTTTCATCTGTGAGAATCCCAATTTTAATCCAATCTCTTTGGTAAACTGATGGGTTTCACATTGCTGTTACCTGATTCAGACATGAAGTCTTGAAGTAAGTACTGAGGCCTCATTGTTTGTGTGTTTGTAGTTATATGGGGGGGGGGGATAGCATTGCCATGGTTGGTGGTTATAAAAAGCTCTATTTAATTGGCTTAAATAACAGTAATAAGCACTTATAAACCAAAAGAAAAAGAAAAATAATTCTAAATACAAGAGAAATTAAGTTAAATGACTTTCAGTTTCACATCAACAGGGAAGTATTTAATATGAGATTAGTATCTGGCATTAGTGTTTAAATTTATTGTCTAATTACAATAATATAGATATGCCCTGAATCATAGCATATTAAATATAATATTAAGTATAATACTTTCACTGTGCCTAGGTTTAACATGAATAAAGTATTACATCTGTTACAAATTTGTCAGCAAGAAATGTACCTCACTGTGGAAAATATTTAGGGAATCTGACGTGTTTCAGTAGAAGAAGGTGGGAAGGAAAAAAAAAAAAAGAACTAAAAAGAGTCACACATGATCAGGATTTCCTAAGACTGGATTGAATTTTGTTGGGTGAATGAATCTTGTTGGGAGTAAACTAAGATTTGGATTTGGCATTTCTTTCTGTTCAGAGAAATGTTTTCTTGGAATGAATTTTTGATAATAGATTATATGTTCCTTTGCCTTTAAGTGATTTATATTTACTTTTCACATCTCTGATTACTTAAGGAATAAGTATTGTCCAAGAAGGGATAGGCTACCCATTCCAATATTCTTGGGTTTCCCTGATGGCTTAGGCTGTAAAGAATCCACCTATAGTGCAGGTGACTTGGGTTCGATCCCTGGGTTGGGAAGATCCCCTGGAGGAGGGCATGGAAACCCACCCCAGTCTTTTTGCCTAGAGAATCCTCATGGACAGAGGAGCCTGGCAAGCTGCAGTCCATGGGGTTGCAAATAATCAGACATGACTGAGCAACTGAGCACAGATTGTCCAAGTGTCTTTATCAATTAATTAGATGTTTAACTATGACTTTTAAGTCTTGTTGTTAGGAGAAGCACACTGACTGAAACTGCCCACCCTGGCCAGGCATTTGCATGAGTTATTCATAGTAACCATTTGCATGAATTGTTTTATGACAGGACGTCCTGGTAAGGAACATGGAACTGATAAGCCATCACCAACTGGAAGAGTTTGGGAAAAGTCAAAGGGAGACAACACGTGTCCGACAACCTCCCAGAATCCTCACTGGCATCCATCTTGGCTGAACAAGGCGTGCACCAACAGGAAGGACTCTGAATCAGAATGATTGGCTAAAGGCAACCCATCACCATAAAACTAATGAAACTAATCCCATCACCATAAAACCAGAGGCTGCCACATGGCAGAGCTGTTCTCCTGGGTTCCCTTACTCTACTGCTCTCCACCCAGGTGCCCTTTCCCAATAAAATATCTTGTTTTGTCAGCACATGTGTCTCCTTGACAATTCATTTCTGAGTGTTAGACAAGAGCCCAGTTTGGGGCCCTGGAAGAGGTTTCCCATTCTGCAATATTGTCATTTATAAACAGTTTTGTACTTTCATGCTATTTCAAAAAAAGGCTTCAATATTAAGGATGTTAACAGGAAGGCTATGGAAGCAGTTACAAAAGTTCCACATCAAAATGATGGCTACATGAGCCAAGATGGTAGACTATTCGGCTTCCACTAGACCTTGAGCCTCAGTATGAGCTCTTTGTAACACATCAGCAAGCTAAGTGGCATATCTACAAGTAAGTGGTGGCCCAATACAATGTAAAGAAACTTTTAGAGGAATATAAATGAAATATAAGTTTTTATTTTTTTTTTAAGATAAAGCATATTTAAGGAAAGAAAATACACATAAGAGTTTTGCATAAACTTTTAGAAATATATGTTTTAGGATCTCTCCAGGTATTTTACAACTTGAAAGTTAAAATTGTGCCAAAATGTTTCTTGATGCAAGGTTTGTGGAAAATAGACCCCCAAAAGGGTTTTGTACATCATCAGTCAGGATTGACTAAACCTAAAATAAGTTTAATTGAGTAAATGAAACTTTAAAGTAACCTGGTACAAAAGGCAAATTTGGTTTTTCTCTCTGTTAAAACAGACAAGATTTCTGAAGATGCTAAACTGATCTTGATAACAGATCTCAGGCTTATATACCTCTTAAAATAATCTATATTTGCCTTTGAAATCTTTTATTGCCACGTTGGCTAAGTTTAACAGTTATCTATGGACCTGCTGTATTTTAAAAATGTTTTTCATGGTGTTCCTGTGACAGGACTTCCCAAATCAAATTATAATAAAGTTATTTTGACCTCCAACTAACTTTGGGGTGCTTCAAAGGGGCCCCAAGATACCCCAAAGGGAGATATTAAACTAATCATGTTCATTTGATATGTTAAGCTATCAGAGAGGTGTTGTGAAATGAGTAATAATTTTTAAGCTACATTATTTAGCAAATGGTACAGATATTCTAGAGATTATATGGAGTTCCTAGAACCTGATATGTCCTAATAGAATATAATTGGTCATAATTTTAGTTGTCTGAAGGTGTTGTATGTCACTGTAGTAATTTGGTTGCTTTAAAGGTGAATTGCATTGTAATCAGATTTAAACTTGCCATCTTTAAGTCTTTCGTTAATATAGACTGTTATGACTTCACTCTGGTGCCTTTGTAAAAGTGCTTCCTCTTCAAGAATATTTATGAGAAAGAACTTCCAGAACATTATACTAAACTGGGTAAAAAAAAAAGAGAATTCTATTGAGAAACATGATGGCTTCATAAAGCTGTTAACAAAGAAGATCTATTTACATAGAACTGAGTAAACTGGAATATATGGTTATAATTTGTATGGTTTCTATGTAAAAGGATTATTGGTTTAAATCTGAGTTTTCTGGGTGTAAAAAAAAAACTCCTTCTATTAAATATGACTTGCAATAGTTTGGTCGATTATGCCATTTGGAACATTTATCTTTCTATATACCTGATTAATCCTTCCAAGTAACATATGCTTGTCTCAGAGATTAAACCATGCATAAGTGTGCATGGCCAGTATAATGAAACTACAGATAACTCATAAGATCAGTCATAGTTCCATTAGTCACTTGATTATTGCATCTGGATTATAACTAGTCATACAGATCATTATTTGGATTCGTTCTTTGTTTTCAAATTGTGCTTTGTGTCTCCCTGTTGCAGTATGTCATTGTCTACATTACTTTATATCCTGTTTAATTTATAAGATTGTTGTCTCTTGCAGTAACGAATGTGTAATTAGGCCTCCAACAAAACATCTATGGCTAAATATTTTGAGGAAATAACATTTGTAACATAAAATAATTTCAATAGTGTAATTCTAGGTATGGGAAGAAGCAACAAGCAAAAATGTCTCCTGGATTATTGCTATACTCCAGAGAATTTTTAATTATTGATGGGGTCTGATCCAAAACTTATCACCTGGAGTGGAATATCAAAGTTTGCCTGAATTGGGACAAGCCTCCCAACTCCATTGGACAAAAGTTGATCATGAAATGTCTCTCAAATATTGGTCAAATGCATGGCCAAGAGGGGAAGACCTGTGGAATGGAATCAGCAATTGCAGCCCTTCAACATGAAGCCAGTGAACCCTGAGGAGGGGAATGCCTGCCACCTGGCAGTCATCAGATTGCATCCAATCCATATGGTGAAACCTGAGTGAAACCTGAGAATACAGAATTACAGGCTCCAGATGGCTGAGGTACATACCAAGGAAATAATTTTAATGAGCTGTGACTCTTAACATCTTCCCATGCATAGAAAATTACTGAATTTCTTAACTTGAAATTGTGGATTTGAAGTTCAGTATTCTAAGTTTGGGCTTCCCTCGTGGCTCAGAAGGTAAAGAATCTGTCTGCAATGCAGGAGACCTGAATTTGATCCCTGGGACAGGAAGATCCCCTGGAGAATGTCAGGTTCCAAAAGAGGAACAAAAGGAAGACAAGTTTCAACGTTTGTAACACTGGCAAAGATGGCATACACTCCCAGAAAGATCCAACTGACTAAGCCAGAATGATCATTACACCCCTTTTCCCACACAATTGTGGAATGGACTTTGACAGTGGGAAATTTTTGCAGAGAAGAAGCCAATTCTGACTCCATGAGAAACTGTTTCTTTGACTTGTTTTTCCTTGCCTTTGTTATTAGGATCATAGCTTGCCTCAGAGTACCCTGCCCCTCTGCCTGACTGTAAACTAAAGGGCTTTTTTTCAGCCAATAGAGAGATAATCTGTCTCTGTCCATCTGTGAATAGAGAAATTAACACCCCCTTTCCAAAGGCTGCCGATTCCTTTGGAGATGTTTTGCAAGACTGAAGACCCTTTCACTTTACTTCCCCTTTGCCTCTCACTCTTTATTTTGACTTTTGACTTTAGTTCCTCATTGCTTCTTTCTCTCTGACTCTACTAAAGAACCTGGAGACAAGTGCTCTGGCCTGGTGCACTGGGAAGACCCAGAGGGAATCTGGTGGAGAGGGAGGTGGGAGGGGGGATCGGGATGGGGAATACTTGTAACTCCATGGCTGATTCATGTCAATGTATGACAAAACCCACTGCAATGTTGTGAAGTAATTAGCCTCCAACTAATAAAAATAAATGAAAAAAAAAAAAAGAACCTGGCATCCAGAACCCAGCAAGACAGTAATTTTGAGGTATTAGGCTTCCATCTTCTCAGTCATCTGACTTTCTGAATAAAGTCATCTTCCTTGCCTCAACATCTCATCTCTGGGATTCATTGGCCTGTCATGTGGTGAGCAGAGTGAACTTGTACTCAGTAGTAGAAGGGCAGCCTTCATCTACTCCCCTTCAATCTAGAATCTCCAGTCAGAGGACGTCTAGTGGCTGGTATGTGTGTGTTATGTGCTCCATTTTGTTTGACTCTTTGCGACCCCATGGACTGTAGTCCACCAGGCCTCTCTGTTCATGGGGTTTCTCAGGCAAGAATACTGCAGTAGGTTGCCATTTCCTACTCCAAGGGATCTTCTTGATCCAGGGATAGAACCTGCATCTCTCATGTCTCCTACATTGGCAGGAGGATTCTTTACCATTAGCGCCACCTGGGAAACCCCAGCTGTGGTAGTAAAAAGGAGGCTATTTGGAGAAGTAGTGAGGAAAAATGTAGGACATGACCTTAACTACAAAAGACCTTAGCTTTTCTTTTGTCCCCAAAGGTAGCAAGCAAGTCATAGGGTGAACACACCAAAGACTATTATTTGTTGTTGTCACACCCTTCTTTTGCCACAATCTTGGACAATAAGAAGCAAGTTGAAAATGGCATTATTTCCATTTTCTCTGCTACCCTTTAAACTGGCTCAATCTTAGTCCTATAAACTTTTCTCAAATAATTGTCTTCACCCGATTATGTACTAAAAAAGTCTTTAAGTTCTCATTTATCTCTGAAAACTTAAAAGACCTGAAAACCTTTCCTGAAAAGGAATAGTAAACTGACTAGAGACTCACAGTCTATCTATGTCACACCAAAAGTGTCTTGACCGGTCAGTACAAGGTAAAAAATCAAACCGTGATCTAGCCATATAAAGCCTAAGTTACTCTACATAGACTGAGTTGAAAAAGTCAATCTTCCCACTACCTTCTTCCATTTCATGGGACTTTAGGGGATGAAGGAGAATAAAAGCAAAGCCAAATTAAGCTATTGAGAAAAAGCTGAACAGTGTCTTATCTGATTGTATTTATACAAATTGAACTTAGTCATCCCAAGAGTTTGGCAAATCAGGACAATTCATTCTTACAAAATTAAATCTTTAGAAATTTAAGGGCCCTTGCAGATCTTGTAATCCACTTCCTTTTTTTACAGATATGCATCATGCGGCCTAGAGGATCTAATACAGCAAGTTTGTGGCAGAGCTCAATCTAAAATCCAAATCTCCAGAAAATATATCTGGTGTTTATCCAAAGTACCTGTTTTTTTTTTTTTTAATTATTCAGTTTTAATTGAAGGATAATTTATTTACAATATTGTGTTGGTTTCTGCCATACATCAACATGAATCAGCCATAGGTATACATATGTCCCTTCCCTCTTGAATTCTTTCCCATTTCCCACCCCTTTCCTACCCCTCTAGGTTATTATGGAGCCCCAGTTTGAGTTCCCTGAGTCATACAGCAAATTCCCACTGGCTATCTATTTTATACATGGCTATCTATTTTATACATGGTAGTATATATGCTTATGAACACAGGAGCGATGGGGGAGAGGTGAGGGTGTGACAAATAGAGTAGCATGGAAATATACGCACTACAATAAGTGTCTGGGATTTTAGGAAATAATTTCTATTACTGTTCTAGGGGAGGCTAGCATTTTGTGTTTCAAATTTGAGAATATTTGTGGACATTTTTTTCCATCCTCATCTTCAAAATGTACACATGCAGCATAAGTGCAATTTTCCACACATTGTCAGAGCTTAAGAGACCTCAGATTAAGAACCCTTGCCTAAGGGTACATTTATATTCTTAACTTTTTCAACATTCTGTCTTATCCAATTTTCCAGCTAGAACATGGCAAGACAACTATTGTATCTTAGAAGTGCTACACCTATTCTACTACTGCTAGGAACTTCAACATTAGCTCAGCTAAACTGGCTTATATGTGGACATGTATATTTTGGAAAGAGCTTTACTAAATAACTAAGAAAATTGTAAAAGGAAAAATGGAAGCACAAACAGATGAGTTCAGTTTAGTTCACTCACTTAGTCGTGTCTAACTCTTTGTGGCTCTATGGGCTGCAGCACGCCGGGTTTCCCTGTCCATCACCAACTCCTGGAGCTTGCCCAAACTTATGTCCATCGAGTCAGTGATGCCATCTAACCACCTCATCCTCTGCCGTCCCCTTCTCCTCCTGCCTTCAATCTTTCCAACACATGAGCAGTATGAAAAACAGATGAGAAATCTTGCTATATATGATGATCTTAGTCTGGATGATTTCCTTGGTATAGGTTTCTAAGTAAAACAGACTTGATTTTATCTTACCTTGGAGAAACCTCAGCCTACAAAATTTGTTGTTATCCAAGTTGTTATCCTAATAGTTTCTCACTTCTTTCCCAAAGTAACCTCTTCATCTCTCTGTGCTGGCCCCTACAACATGGCTCTTTCTCTTTTAGACATGGCCTGGAGTCCTAAGTGAGAAATATCACTTTCTTTTTGTGATTCAAGAATTATCCTTTCCCATCATCCTTGAGACTTACAAGAGTTTTTTTTTTCTTCCCTCCTTCAAGAATCTATGATTTTAAGCCTTCATTCTCTAGACATTGAGCACCTCAATTCTGACCCCAAGGCTCTGTAATGTTTTAATTATGTATGCACCTTGCCTGCACTGGTTATTTTTTTTAATTTTATTTTTAATTGGAGGATAATTGCAATATTGTGATGACACTGGTTCTTACAGTAACTTTCTGTGAATTAAAAGTAGGCACCTCTTGAATTCAGACCTATCCCAGGGCACATTGACCCAATTCACCTTCTCAACCAGGCACCATTGTGAAGTAAATGACTTGCACAATTCTATGCATCACCCTTGTAGCTCAAGTAATACTGATTGACATATTTGGATATGTACATTGCTGTGGGAGACTTTGGAAGAGAACACTGTGGTTTTGCCACCTAGTAAAAAAGTTGAAGCATTCTCATAAGTCTTTGATGTTCCTTATAATAAGAAAATAAATGAGAGAAAGAAGAAGTGAAGTAAAGAAACAAGGAGAAAGGAGTCTGTTGAAAAGTGGGAGGATTGGCAGAGTCTAAGTCATGAACTTAGATATATGGACAACAGGGTGAGAAGGGAGATGAAGAAAAAGATGGAAGGAACTAAAAATAGAATTCGCATATGGCCCTTAGAGGATGAGGTGGCTGGATAGCACCACTGATGCAATGGACATGAACTTGGGCAAACTTCAGGAGATGGTGAGGGGCAGAGAGGCCTGGAGTGCTGCAATCCATGTGGTCACAAAGAGTCAGACATAACTGGGTGAGTGAACAACAGCAATGGCCCCGCAATCCCTCTCCTGGGCATATATCCAGAGAAAAACATGATCTGAAATGAGATATGCACTCCGATGTTCATTCCTGCACTGTTTGTGATAGCCAAGAAGTGAAGCTAACCTAAATGCCCATCAACAGAGGAATAGATAAAGAAGATGTGGTGCATATATGCAATGGAATATTACACTGCTATTAAACAGAATGAAGTAATGCAATTTGCAACAGCATAGATGCACTTAGAGGTTGTCATAATAAGTGAAGCAAGTTAGACAGGGAAGGAGAAATATTGTATGACACCCCCTTATATGTGAAATATAAAAGAAATGTTACAAATTAACTTATCAAGCAGAAAAAGACTCACAGGCTAAGAGAACAAACTTATGGTTGCCAGGAGGAAGAATGAGGAGAAGGGATAGTTAGGGAGTTTGGTATAGAAAGGTACACACTGCTATATTTAAAATGGATAACCAACAAAGACCTACTGTACAGCACATGAAACTCTGCTTGATGTTATGTGGCAGCCTGAATGGGAGGGAAGTTTGGGGGAGAATGGATATGTGTGTATGTATGGCTGAGTCCCTTCACTGTTCACCTAAAACTATCACTATTCTTAATCAGATACACCCAAATACAAAATAAAAGTTTAAAAAACAACGAAATTAAAGCAATGGTTAAGCACCTACTCTAAGACAAACGTTCTGTTGTTATACAAGCACAATATTACTGACATCTGCCAATACTACAAGGTAAGTATTCTAGTTCCACTTTGAAATTAAAAAAAAAAAATGTGGTGATATTCACATAATATGAAATTTACCTTTTAAATCATTTTTGTGGTAAAACAATGTTAAATTTACCATCTTAACCATTTTAAGTGCACAGTTTAGTAGTATTATTTATAGTCACATTGTTTTGCTGCCATCACCACCATCCATTTCTAGAACACTTATCGTCTTGCAAAAATGTAACTGTATAAACATGACAAAAAAATGACTGTGTTAGTCACTCAGTAATGTTTAACTCTTTGTGACCCCATGGACAGTAGCCCGCCAGGTTCTTCTGTCCATGGGATTTCCCAGGCAAGAATATGGGAGTGGGTTGCCATTTCCTTCTCCAGGGGATCTTCCTGATGCGGGGATACAACTTGTGTCTTCTGCATTGAAGATGACTTCTTTACTATCTGAGCCACAGTAACTGAGCCACAGCTCCACAGAGAACAGAGATATTGCAACTTCAGTTCCATACCACCACAACAAAATGAATCACACTAATATTTTGGTGTTCCAGTACAAGTAAAATTTATGCTTACACTATTATGTAGTCTACTAAGAGTGCAACAACATTATGTCTAAAAAATAATGTACATAATATAATTTTAAAATACTTTATTGATGAAAGTATTAATCATCATTTCAACCTTCAGTGAGTTGTAGCCTTTTTGCTAGTAGAAGATCTTGCTTTCATGTTCTAAAAATTCTAAATATTATCTTGGCATTTTGACAATATTCACATATTCATCAGGAGTACTTTCCATCTCAAGAAACCACTTGTTTTTGCTCATCTATAAGAAGCAACTCCTCATCCTTTAAAGTTTCAATATATTGCACCAATTCAGTCACATCTAAGGTCTCCATATTTAGTTCTCTTGCTATTTTTATCACATCTGCAATTATGTTCTACATCAAAGTATTGAACCTTTGAAAGTCATTTATGAGGATTGGAATCAACTTTTTTCAATCTCTTATTAATGTTGATATTTTTACCTCTTCCCATGAATCAAAAATGTTCTTAATGGTATTTAAAAAAATAAATTCTTTCCAGATTTCCAATTTACTTTGTCCAGATCCATCAGAGAAATTCCACCTATAGCAGATATGACCTTTGAAAATTACAATTTTGAGAGCAATGGTTCTCAACTGTAGGCTTAAAATATTCTGTAAATATTCAGTAAACCATGTTGTAAACAGATGTGTGGTCATTCAAGCCTCGTTTTCCCATTTGTAAAGCACAGGCAGTGTAGATTTAGTATCAACCTTAAAAGCCCTAGGATTTTTGGAGTGATAAATTAGCATTGGCTGCAACTTAAAGTCATCAGCTACATTAGCCCCTAACAAGAGAACCAGACTTTCCTTTGAAGCTCTGAAGTCAGGCATTGACTTATCTGCTCTAGTTTTGAAAGTCTTAGATGGCATCTTCTTCTAATGTAAGGCCATTTCATCTACACTGAAAATCTTTTGCTCAATGTAGTCACCTTCTTCAATTTTCTTTGCTAGATCTTCTGTATAACTTGCTGCAGCTTCTTCTTCTTCTTTTTCTTTCTAGACATGTACTTGTGATTTTTATGTAACCAAAATGATTAGAAGATGCTACTAAAAAGTTCAAGACTTAAAATGAAAGCGCTACAAACAGAAGAATACATCAGTAATACTGAATGAAAAGTGTGGCAAACCAAAGAGGTCATATTGTGGACAAAACATTATTTTGAAATACTATTTGTTAGACCTAGCTGCTGTCTTCTATTTATTTATTTTTAATTGGAGGGCAATTGTTTTACAACATTGTGTTATTAAACCCTCACAACTATGGGCACTTTATCTTTGACAAAGTGAAGTGTTACTGAGTTGTGTCCGACTCTTTGTAACCCGAAGGAATGTAGCCAACCAAGCTCTTGGTCCATGGGATTCTCCAGTCAGAAATATTGGAGTGGGTTGCTGTGCCCTCCTCCAGGGGATATTCCCAATTCAAGGATTGAACCCAGGTCTCCAGCATTGCAGGTGGATTCATTACCATCTGAGCCACAAAGACAAAGGAGGCAAGAATACATAAAGGAGAAAATAGTCTCTTCAATATGTGGTACTGCAAAAACTGGAGAGTTATGTGTAAAAGAATGAAATTAAAATACTTTTGAACACTACATACTAATATAAGCTCAAAATGGATTAAATACCTAAATGTGAGACCAGAAGCTATAGAACTCTTAAAGGAAAACGTAGGCAGGATACACTTTGACATAAATCACAGCAAGTTCCTTTATAACCTACCTCTTAGAGTAATGGAACAAAAATAAAAATTACCAAGTGGGACATAATTAAACTTAAAAGCTTTTGCACAGCAAAGGAAACTATTAGTGCAGTTCAGTTCAGTCACTCAGTCGTGTCTGACCCTTTGCAACCCCAGGGACTGCAGTATTCCAGGCTTCCTTGTCAATCACCAATTCCTGGAGCTTGCTCAAACTCATGGCCATTGAGTTGGTGATGCCATTCAACAATTTGTCATCCATTTCTCCTCCTGCCTACAATCTTTCCCAGCATCAGGGTCTTTTCTAATGAGTCAGTAATTTGCAACAGGTGGTCAAAGTATTGGAGCTTCAGCATCAGTCCTTGCAATGAATATTCAGGACTGATTTCCTTTAGGATTGACTGGTTTGATCTCCTTGCACCCCAAGGGACTCTCAAGAGGCTTCTCCAACACCACAGTTCAAAAGCATCAGTTCTTCAGTGCTCAGCTTTCTTTATAGTCCAACTCTCACATCCATACAATAGTACTGGAAAAAACATAGCTTTTTGATATTTCTCCCAGCAATCTTGATTCCAGTTTGTGGTTCATCCAGCCTGGCATTTTGGATGATGTACTCTGAATATAAGTTAAATATGCAGGGTGACAATATACACCCTTGATGTAATCCTTTCCCAAATTGGAAACAGTCTGTTGTTCCATATCCGGTTCTAACTGCTGCTTCTTGACCTGCATACAGATTTCTTAGGAGGTAGGTATAGAGGTCTGGTATTCCCATGTCTTTAAGAATTTTCCACAGTTTTTTGTGATCCACACAATCAAAGGGATTGGTAGAGTGAATAAAGCATAAGTAGATGTTTTTTCTGGAACTATCTTGCTTTTTCAACGATTCAATAGATGCTGAAAATTTGATCTCTGGTTCCTCTACCCTTTCTAAATCCAGCTTGAACTTCTGGAAGTTCATGATTTAAATACTGTTTAAGCCTGGCTTGCAGAATTTTTAGCATTACTTTGTTAGCGTGGGAGTTCAGTGCCATTGTGTGGTATTGAACATTATCTTCATTTCCTTTCTTTGGAATAGGAAAAACAACTGACCTGTTCCAGTCCTGTGGCCACTGCTGAGCTCCAAATTTGCTTGCATATTAAGTGCAGCACTTTAACAGCATTATATTTTAGGATTTGAAATAGTTTGGCTGGAATACCATCACCTCCACTAGCTTTCTTCATAGTGATGCTTTCTAAGGCCCACTTGACTTTGCATTCCAGGATGTCTGCCTCTAGGTGAGTGATCACACCATCGTGATTATCTGGGTCATGAAGGTCTTTTTTATAGAGTTCTTCCGTGTATTCTTGCCACCTCTTCTTAATATCTTTCTGCTTCTGTTAGGTCCATACCATTTCTGTCCTTTATTGTGCCATCTTTTCATGAAATGTTGCCTTGCTATCTCTAATTTTCTTGACGAGATCTCTAGTCTTTACCATTCTATTGTTTTCTTCTATTTCTTTGCATTGATCACTGAGGAAGGCTTTTTTATCTCTCCTTGCTATTCTTTGGAACTCTGCATTCAAATGGGTATATCTTTCCTTTTCTCCTTTGCCTTTTGCGTCTCTTCTTTTCTCACCTATGTGTAAGGCTTCCTCACACAACCATTTTGCCTTTTTGCATTCATTTTCCTTGGGGATGATCTTAGGCACTGACTCCTGTACGATGTCACAAAACTCCTTCCATATTTCTTCAGGCACTCTGTCTATCAGATATAATCCCCTGAATCTATTTGTCACTTCCACTGTATAATCATAATGGATTGGACTTAGGTCATACCTGAATGATCTAGTGGTTTTCCATGCTTTCTTCAATTTGAGTCTGAATTTGGCAATAAGGAGTTCATGATCTGACCCAAAGTCATCTCCTTGTCTTGTTTTTGCTGACTGTATAGATGTATAGAGCTTCTTCCTTTTCGGCTGCAAAGAATATAATCAGTGTGATCTTGTTATTGACCATCTGGTGATGTCCATGTGCAAAGTCTTCTCTTGTGTTGTTGGAAGAGGCTGTTTGCTATGATCAATGTACTATCTTGGCAAAACTCTATTAGTCTTCACTCTGCTTCATTTTGTACTCCAAGGCCAAACTTGCCTGTTACTCCATGCATCTCTTGACTTCCTACTTTTCCATTTCAGCCCCTAATGATGAAAATTGCATCTTTTTTGGGTGGTAGTTCTAGAAGGTCTTGTAGGTCTTCAGAGAACCATTCAACTTCAGCTTCTTCAGTGTTATTGGTTGGGGCATAGGACTTGCATTACTGTGATACTGAGTGGTTTGCCTTGGAAATGAACAGAGATCATTCTGTCATTATTAAGATTGCACACAAATACTGCATTTTGGACTCTTTTCTTGAGTATAAGGGCTACTCCATTTATTCTAAGGGATTCTTGCTCACAGTAGTTGATATAATGATTATATGCATAAAATTCACCCATTCCAGTCCATTTTAGTTCGCTGATTCCTAAAATGTTGATGTTCACTCTTGCCATCTCCTTTCTGACCACTTCTAATTTACCTTGATTCATGGACTTAACATTCCTGGTTCCTATGCAATATTGCTCTTTATAGCATAGGACTTTGCAGACCAAAAGGGAGTGACAGAATAAAAAGTGATATAAGAATAAAAAAATATAAGGGCAGTAATATCATTCAGATTTGAGTGAGAAATAGTTTTACAGACAAGCAAAAATTGAGAGAAGAACAAACAAAACCCAAAGTTAGTAGGAGAAAAGAAATAATAAAAATCAGGTCAGAAATAAATAAAATAAAGACTATAGAAAACAATAGAAAAAAATTAAAAAAAAAGAAAACAATAGAAAAAATCAATGGTACTCAGAAAAATGTGGAAGGAAAAGATAAATTAAATATGTAGTTTGACTCCAAGAAAAAAAAAGCATCCAATAAATAAAATAAAGCATTAAAGAGAATTTACATCCAAGTCACCCACACCCTTCAGCATGGCCTTTGAGCTAGACCTTAAAGACCATACCTGTCCATACCTTTCACTTGTGGGTGACTTTTGTTACCATTTCTGTGTTTCAGTAAAGTCTGAAACGCTATTACCCATCTTTTCTTCCTGTTAATAAAGACATAAAATAACAACAAAAAGAGAGGTCACATACAACATCATGGAAATACATAGAATTATAATTTTATGTCAATCAAATGGGCAACTTAGAAACAGTGGATAAATTCCTAGAAAACTACAATATTCCAAGTTGGAATCAGCAAGAAAGAGAAAAATAGGAATTGAACAATCACCAATAGTGAAATTAAATCAGTAATTAAAAAAATACTCCCAACAAACAGATGTCCATGACCAGATGGTTTCATAGGTAAATTCTGCTAAATATTTAAACAAGGTATCTAAACACATATTCTTCTCAAACTGTTCAAAACATTGAAGGGGAAGGAGTGCTTCCAAACACATTCTATGAGACAAGTATCATTGTAATGCAAAAGTCACTCTATCACAAAACAAAAGAAAATTACAGACCAATATCACTGATGAATATAGATGGAAAATCCTCAACAAATAGTAGAAAACCCAAACCAACAGTACATTAAAAGGATCATATTAACATACTCAAGTGATTTATTTATTTATTTGTAATCCCAGGGATGCAAGAATGGCTAAATGCCAGCAAACCAATCAATATGAAACGTCATATTAACATATTGAAGAAAACTATATAATAATCTCGAAAGATGATGAACAAGCTTTTAATAAAATTAAACATCCATTGATGACTTTTTAAAAATCTGAATAAATTTGGTATAGAAGGAAAACCTCAACATAATTATGGCCATGTATGGGGCTTGCTGGGTAGCTCAGCTGGTAAAGAATCCTCCTGCAATTCAGGAGACTACAGTTCAATTCCTGGATCAGGAATTTCTCCTGGAAAAGGTATAGGCTACCCACTCAAGTATTCTTGAGCTTCCCTGGTGGCTCAATTGGTAAAGAATCCACTCACAATGAGGGAAACCTGGGTTCTCCCTGGGTTGGGAAGATCCCTTGGTGGAGGGCATGGCAATCCACTCCAGTATTCTTGATTGGAGAATCTCCATGGACAGAGAAGCCTGGCGGGTTACAGTCCATGGTATTGCAAAAAGTCGGACACAACTGAGCAACTAAGGACACAGGACACGACGTTCCCACAGCTAACATCAGACTAAACGGTGAAAAGTTGAAAGCATTTCCAGTAAGATCAGGAAGAAGATAAAGATGTCCACTCTCATCACTTTTATTCAACATGGTATTGGAAGTCCTAGCCACAAAAATAAATAAATAATAAAAAGATAAAGAGCATCCGAACTGTAAAGGAAGTAGTAAAGTTGTTTGCAGGTGACATGAGGCTCTATATAAAAAATTCTAAGGATACCACCAAAAGGCAATAGAACTAACAAATGAATTCAGTAAAGTTGCAGGACATAAAATTAATATACAGGAACCTTTGACATTTATACATACTAACAACAAATTTTCAGAAAGAGAAATTTTGAAAAAAGCAATCTCATTTACAAGTGCATCAAAAAACAAAATACGTAGTGAATAAACCTAACCAAGGAGGTAAAAATTCAGAAAACTATAAGACAATGATGAATGAAGACTTTGACATCCTTGACTAAGTTTATCCCTAAGTATTTAACTAAAAAAATTTTGAATACTTGATTTCACAACTAAGTTAACATGAAGGTATAGAGGTTCCCCAAGAACTTTTGCCTTCACACATGCAAAGTCTCCTCCATTATCAACATCTCCCACCAGAGTGGTACATATGTTGAAATTGGTAAAACTATATTGACACAACATTATCATCCAAAGTCTACAGGTTATCTTAGAGCTCATTCTTGGTGTATAGTCTATGAGTATTAAAAAAAAAAAAAAGTGAAGTTGCTCAGCCATGTCCAACTCTTTGCGAACCCATGGACTATAGCCCACCAGGTTCTTCCATCCATGGGATTTTCCAGGCAAGAATACTGGAGTGGGTTTCCAGTTCCTTCTCCAGGAGATCTTCCCAAACCAGGGACTGAACCCGGGTTTCTCGCATTGTAGGCAGACGCTTTATAGCCTGAGCCACCAGGATATCTCTATGAGTATAAACAAATGCCCTATATTAACATGACCTGTATTATGCCTATTTATTTCTTACCCTCCCACACCCTTGGCAAACACTGACATTTTGCCTTTTCTAGAATGTCATTGAATAGACAGCCTAATGTTACACCTAAAACAACTGGAAACAGAAGAACGAAAAATTCCCAAAATTCGTAGAAGGAAAGAAATAATAAAGATCCGAGCAGAAACGAGTGAAAAATAAATGAAAGAAACAATAGTAAAGATTAATGAAACTAGGTTGTCATATGGTCGAAATCATATAGTATATAGTTCTTCTGATAGATTTGTTTCATCTATTAAAATGCAATTAAAGTTCTTCCATGCATTTTTGTGACTTGAAGGCTTGTTTATTTCCAGTACTGAATACTCTTGCATTGTATGAAAGTTCCACATTTTATTTATCCAGTCACCTACTGAAAGACATCTCGGTTATTTCCACATTTTGAGAATCATGAATAAAGCTGTTAAAACATCTATATGTATAAGTTTTTCAGCTAACTTGAATAAATACCAAGAATGCTTTTGCTGGATTGTATGATAAAATATGTTTTGCTTTATAAGCTACAAAACTTTCTTCCAAAGTAGCTGTACCATTTTGCATTCCCACCAGGAATGAAGGAGAACTTTTATTACTCTGCAACCTCATTAGCATTCCATGTTGTCAGTATTCTGGGTTTTGGCCAATGGAATAGATGTACAGTGATGTCTTCTTGTTGTTTTAATTTGCATTTCCCTGTTGACATATGAAGGCTTCCCAGGTGGTGCTAGTAGTAAAGAACCCATCTGCCAATTCAGGAGATGTAAGAGACTTTATTATTTTGGGGAGCTCCAAAATCACTGCAGATGGTGACTACAGCCATGAAATTAAGACTCTTGCTCCTTGGAAGAAAAGCTATGCCAACCTACACAGCATATTAAAAAGCAGAGACATTACTTTGCCAACCAATGTCCGTCTAGTCAAAGCTTTGGTTTTTCCAGTAGTCATGTATGGGTGTGAGAGTTGGACTATAAAGAAAGCTGAGCACCAAAGAATTGATGTTTTTGTTTTTTTTTTTTCTTTTTCCATTTATTTTTATTAGTTGGAGGCTAATTACTTTACATCATTACAGTAGTTTTTGTCATACATTGAAATGAATTAGCCATGGATTTACATGTATTCCCCATCACAGTCCCCCCTCCCACCTCCCTCTCCACCCGATCCCTCTGGGTCTTCCCAGTACACCAGGCCCGACCACTTGTCTCATGCACCCAACCTGGGGGAGAAGACTCTTGAGAGTCCCTTGGACTGCAAGGAGATCAAACCAGTCACCCCTAAAGGAAATCGGTTCTGAATATTCATTGGAAGGACTTACCTTGAAACTGAAACTCCAATACTTTGGCCACCAGATGCAAAGAACTGACTCGTTTGAAAAGACCCTGATGCTGGGAAAGATTGAAGGCAGCAGGAGAAGAGGATGACACAGGATGAGATGGTTGGATGGCATCACCAACTCGATGGACATGAGTTTAGCAAGCTCCAGGAGTTGGTGTTTGACAAGGAAGTCTGGCGTGCTGCAGTTCATGGGGTTGCAAAGAGTTGGACACGACTGAGCAACTGAACTGAACTGAAGAGATTCAGGTTCAGTATCTGGATTGGGAAGATCCTCTGGAGAAGGGCATGTCAATCCCCTCCAGTATTCTTGCCTGGAGAATCCCGTGGAGAGAAGAGACTGGCAGGCTACAGTCCATAGTTTCGCAAAGGTCAAATATGACTGAAGGAACTTAGCACATATTCATGTCGACATGTGAAGTGAAGCATCTTTCAGTATGCTTATTAATCATCTGCATATCTTCTTTGATGAGGTATCTGGTAAGCACATGGGTCCCCCTTTTTTTTCTAATTGGGCCATTGTGTTTTACTAATTTGCTTATGTTTTTTTTTTATTTATTCATTTATTATTTATTTTTGCTATTGAGTTTGAAGAATTCTTTGTGTATTTTGGATAACAGTACTTTTACAGATGTATCTTTTACAAATATTTTCTCTCAGTCTGTGAATTGTTTCTTTCTCTCTTTTCATAATGTCTTTTTCAGAGCAGAAGTTTTTAATTTTGTGAAGTCTAGCTTATTCATTTTCTTTCATGAATTATGTCTTTGATGCTTTATCTAAAAAGATATGACCAGCAGCTCTATGCCAATAAAATGGACAACTTGGAAGAAATGGACAAGTTCTTAGAGAAGTATAACTTCCCAAAACTGAACCAGGAAGAAATAGAAGATCTTAACAAACCCATCACAAGCAAGGAAATTGAAACTGTAATCAGAAATCTTCCAGCAAACAAAAGCCCAGGACCAGATGGCTTCACAGTTGAATTCTACCAAAAATTTAGAGAAGACCTAACACCTATCTTACTCAAACTCTTCCAGAAAATTGCGGAAGAAGGTAAACTTCCAAACTCATTCTATGAGGCGACCATCACCCTAATTCCAAAACCAGACAAAGATGCCACAAAAAAAGAAAACTACAGGCCAATATCACTGATTAACATAGATGCAAAAATCCTTAACAAAATTCTAGCAAACAGAATCCAACAACATACTAAAAAAATCATACACATGACCAAGTGGGCTTTATCCCAGGAATGCAAGGATTCTTTAATATCTGCAAATCAATCAATGTGACACAACACATTAACAAATTGAAAGATAAAAACCATATGATTATCTTAATAGATGCAGAAAAAGCCTTTGACAAAATTCAACATCCATTTATGATTAAAACTCTCCAGAAAGCAGAAATAGAAGGAACATACCTCAACATAATAAAAGCTATATATGACAAACCCACAGCAAGCATTACCCTCAATGGTGAAAAATTGAAAGCATTTCCCCTAAAATCAGGAACAAGACAAGGGTGCCCTCTCTCACCACTACTATTCAACATAGTTCTGGAAGTGTTGGCTACAGAAATCAGGGCAGAAAAAGAAGTAAAAGGAATCCAGATAGGAAAAGAAGAAGTGAAACTCTCTCTGTTTGCAGATGACATGATCCTCTACATAGAAAACCCTAAAGACTCTACCAGAAAATTACTAGAGCTACTCAACGAATATAGTAAAGTTGCAGGATATAAAATTAACACACAGAAATCTCTTGCATTCCTATACACTAACAATGAGAAAACAGAAAGAGAAATTAAGGAAACAATACCATTCACCATTGCAACAAAAAGAATAAAATAGTTAGGAGTATATCTACCTAAAGAAACAAAAGACTTATACATAGAAAACTATAAAACACCGATGAAAGAAATCAAAGAGGACACAAACAGATGAAGAAATATACCATGTTCATGGATTGGAAGAATCAATATTGTCAAAATGGCTATACTACCCAAAGCAATCTATAGAGTCAATGCAATCCCTATCAAGCTACCAACGGTATTTTTCACAGAACCAGAACAAATAATTTCACAATTTGTATGGAAATACAGAAAACCTCTAATAGCCAAAGTAATCTTGAGAAAGAAGAATGGAACTGGAGGAATCAACCTGCCTGGCTTCAGACTCTACTACAAAGCCACAGTCATCAAAACAGTATGGTACTAGCACAAAGACAAAAATATAGATCAATGGAACAGAATAGAAAGCCCAGAGATAAATCCACAAACCTATGGTCACCTTATCTTCGACAAAGGAGGTAAGGATATACAATGGAAAAAAGACAACCTCTTTAACAAGTGGTGCTGGGAAAACTGGTCAACCACCTGTAAAAGAATGAAACTAGAACACTTTCTAACACCATACACAAAAATAAACCGAAAATGAATTAAAGATCTAAATGTAAGACCAGAAACTATAAAACTCCTAGAGGAGAACATAGGCAAAACACTCTCTGACATAAATCACAGCAGGATCCTCTATGACCCACATCCCAGAATATTAGAAACAAAAGCAAAAATAAACAAATGGGACCTAATGAAAACTTAAAAGCTTTTGCACAAAAAAGGAAACTATAAGCAAGGTGAAAAGACAGCCCTCAGATTGAGAGAAAATAATAGCAAATGAAGCAACAGACAAAGGATTAATCTCAAAAATATACAAGCAACTCCTGCAGCTCAACTCCAGGAAAATAAATGACCCAATCAAAAAATGGGGCAAAGAACTAAACAGACATTTCTCCAAGGAAGACATACAGATGGCTAAAAAACACATGAAACGATGCTCAACATCACTCATTATCAGAGAAATGCAAATCAAAACCACAATGAGGTACCATTACACGCCAGTCAGGATGGCTGCTATCCAAAAGTCTACAAGCAAGAAATACTGGAGAGGGTGTGGAGAAAAGGGAACCCTTTTACACTGTTGGTGGGAATGCAAACTAGTACAGCCACTATGGAAAACAGTGTGGAGATTTCTTAAAAAACTGGAAATAGAACAGCCATATGACCCAGCAATCCCACTTCTGGGCATACACACCGAGGAAACCAGATCTGAAAGAGACACGTGCACCCCAATGTTCATCGCAGCACTGTTTATAGTAGCCAGGACATGGAAGCAACCTAGATGCCCATCAGCAGACGAATGGATGAGAAAGCTGTGGGACATATACACAATGGAATATTACTCAACCATTAAAAAGAATTCATTTGAAACAGTTCTAATGAGATGGATGAAACTGTAGCCCATTATACAGAGAGAAGTAAGCCAGAAAGATAAAGACCATTACAGTATACTAACACATATATATGGAATTTAGAAAGATGGTAACGATAACCCTATATGCCAAACAGAAACCATCCTGGGGAGGTAGTTGTGAAGGAAGAAAAGTTTCTAAACACAGGAAACCCTCTAACCGCCAGGTGTGTGGGGAGTTTTGGAATCTCAGAGGGCAACATAACCGGGAGGAAAAAAAAAAAAAAAACAAAACACAGATTATACGCCTAATCACAACTCCCAGCAGAGAAGTAGCCCACATGCTCGTGTCCGCCACCAGCAAGCAGAGGCTGAACACAGAGTCACGGGTTGCATTGTTTCGGGTAAGAACCAGGCCTGAATGCCCTGAGGAAAATCTAAGGGAGCTAATGTGAGATAAAAACCCAAACCATGGGATAGTCAGAGAGAGAGAGAGAGAGAAATGAGAGAGAAAGAGAGAGAGAGAGAACTTTCCCACAGAAAGCTCTAACCTAAGGCACTGCCGGGCCACTCACAAAACAAAGGACTGAGAGAATACCAGAGGAGAGCTAGCCAGCTGCTCCCAGCCCATCCTCCACCAGAGGCAGAGAGGCAGGCAGGTGACAGCCAGAGCTGGAGGGTGAGGGGCAATCTCACCCCTAGAGACAGCATCCTCTACCAATCTGCGAGCAGGCTCCCAGTTGCTAACCAAGTCTTCCTGGGTTTCTGGATGGTTGACATCCACCAGGAGGGCCACAGCCAAGGATCAGCTCCCCAGAGGAGACAAACAGCACACCTGAGACAGCGCTCCTGCTGCACACCCAGGAAACCGAGTGGCTAGGACTAGGGAGGTGGTAAGATGCACACCCCCCCCCCACCCAGGTAGAGTGAGCTCACCAAGCACCTGGTCACCTGAGCTGCTCAGACCTGGGAAGGGCACAAAACACAGGCCCAAGCGAGTCTGTGCCCTTGTGGAGTACCCAAACCTGAACCTGAGTGGCTTAGACCTGGGAAGTACACAAAACCCAGGGCCCACTTTAGACAGTTCCTCTGCAGAGCTACCTGGAACCTGAGCAGTGTAGACCAGGAAAGCACACACACTGTGAATGGGCACAAACTCAGTGTGGCCCAGACAATGCTAGCACTCCCCACAAACGCCAGTGATATTTATTTGCAGTGGTCCTCCCTCCCCACAGCACAATTGAACAAGTGAGCCCAAATAAGTGACCACTTTTGCCCCCTTGCATCAGGGCGGGAATTAGACACTGAAGAGACTTGCAAACAGACGAAGCCAAAATAAACAAAGAGGGAACTGCTTTGGAAGTGACAGGTGCAACAGATTAAAACCCTGTAGTTAGCACTGAATATATTGGAAGGGGCCTATAGACCTTGAGAAGAAGTAAAGGCTGGAACAAAGAACTATCTGAAACTGAACTGACCCTACACCATCCTCAACGGTTCCAGACAAATTCCTAGATACAATTTACTAATATCATTTAATTTTTAAAAATTTATTTAATTTTAAATTCTTTATCACTCCTTTAATTTTCATTTTTATAACCTACTATTACCTTGCAAAAATATCCTATTTTAAAATCAATTTACATACATAATTTTTATAATCTTTGTGATTTTTTTTAATATTTTATTTTTGAGAGTATAACTTCTACTCTAGATTTTTAATCTTTGCTTTTTGGTATTTTGTTGTTGTTGCTGTTGTTATCAGTTTAGTACCTTTAAGCATCCAATCTTCAGTACCCATTTTTACTTAAGAGTGTGATTACTGGCTTGATTACCCTGTCCCCCTTTTGACTCTCCTTTTTCTCCCCCAGGTCACCTCTATCTCTTCCCTCCCCCTTCTCTTCTCTACCCAACTCTGTGAATCTCTTTGGGTATTCTGGGCTATATATGCATGGAACTGAGTACTGGCTAGATCTGATTCAATCCTTTTGATTCCCCCTATTCTCCTCCTGGTCACCTCTATCTCCTTCCTCCCACTTCTCTTCTCCATGTTATTCTGCAAACCTCTCTGGGTGTCCCTCACTGTAGAGAATCCTTTCTCCACTAACCTAGAAGTGCAGTATGGATGGAGAAATCTTGAGGCTACTGTAAGAATAAGACAGAAAACCAGAGGCAGGAGGCTTAAATCCAAAATCTGAGAACTCAAGAAAATTCCTGACTCCAGGGAACATTATTGGACAAGAGCTCATCCAAAAACCATGATACTTACACTAAAATCAAGAGCCACCCAAGAGCCAACAAGTTTCAGAGCAAGACATACCAAGATAATTCTCCAACAATGCAGGAACATAGCCCTAAGTATTAAAATTCAGGCGGCCAAAGGTCACACCAAAACCATAGACATCTCAAAACTCACTACTGGACACTTCATTGCACTCCAGAGAGAAGAGATCCAGCTCAACCCACTAGAACACTGACACAAGTTTCCCTAACCAGGAAACCTTGAAAAGTTACTCGTCCAGCCCCACCCACAGGGAGGAACCTCCACAATAAAGAGGAACCACAAGCTTCCAGCATACAGAAAGGCCACCCCAAACACAGCAATCTAAACTAGACGAAAAGGCAGAGAAATATTCAGCAGGTAAAGGAACATGATAAATGCCCCCCAAATCAAACAGAAGGAGATAGTGAGTCTACCTGAAAAATAATTCAGAAAAAACATAGTAAAAATGATCCAAAATCTTGAAAACAAAATGGAGTTTCAGATAAATATCCCGGAGATAAGGATTGAGAAGATGCAAGAAAGTTTAAGAAGGACATAGAAGAAATAAAAAAGAGTCCATCAATAATAAATAATGCAATAACTGAAATCAAAAATACTCTGGAGGGAACCAACAGTAGAATAATGAAAGCAGAAGTTAGGATAAGTGAGGTAGAAGATAGAATGGTAGAAATAAATGAAACAGAGATCACCAGCCCAGGTTGGATGCATGAGACAAGTGTTCGGGCCTGGTGCACTGGGAAGACCCAGAGGGAGCAGGTAGAGAGGGAGGTGGGAGGGGGGGATCGGGATGGGGAATACATGTAAATCCATGGCTGATTCATGTCAATGTATGACAAAAACCACTACAATATTGTAAAGCAATTAGCCTCCAACTAATAAAAATAAATGAAAAAAAAAAAAAAAACACAAGAAACAGAGAGGAAAAAAGAAAAAGAGGAAAACCTCAGAGACTTCTGGGACAATGTCAAATGCCCCAATATTCGATTCATAGGAGTCCCAGAAGAAGAAGGCAAAAAGAAAGGCCATGAGAAAATACTTGAGGAGATAATAGTTGAAAACTTTCCTAAAATGGGGAAGGAAATAAGTACCCAAGTACAAAAAACCCAGAGAGTCCCAAACAGGATAAACCCAAGGCAAAACACCCCAAGACACATATTAATCAAATTAACAAAGATCAAACACAAAGAACAAATATTAAAATCAGCAAGGGAAAAGCAAAACAAAACAAAAATAACTCACAAGGGGATTCCCATAAGGATAACAGCTAATCTTTCAATAGAAATTCTTCAGGCCAGAAGGGAATGGCTGGACATAAAGTGATGAAAGAGAAAAAACTACAACCCAGATTACTGTACCCAGCAAGGATTTCATTCAAATATGAAGTAGAAATCAAAAGCTTTACAGACAAGCAAAAGCTCAGGGAATTAAGTGCCACCAAACCAGCTCTTCAACAAATGCTAAATGATCTTCTCTAGACAGGAAACACAGAAAGGGTGTATAAACTCAAACCGAAAACAACAAAGTAAATGGCAATGGGATCATACTTATCAATAGTTACCTTAAATGTAAATGGATTGAATGCCCCAACCAAAAGACAAAGACTGGCTGAATGGATACAAAAACAAGAACCCTATATATGCTGTCTACAAGAGAGCCACCTCAAACAAGGGACACATACAGACTGAAATTGAAGGGGTGGAAAAATATATTTCATGCAAATAGAGACCAAAACAAAGCAGGAGTAGCAATACTCATATCAGATAAAATAGATTTTGAAATAAAGGCCAGGAAAAGAGACAAAGATGAGCACTGCATAATGATCAAAACATCAATCCAAGAAGAAGATATAAAAATTATAAATATAGATACACCCAACATACGAGCACTGTGATATGAAAGGCAAATGCTAACAAGTACGAAAGGGGAAATAAACAATAGCCCAATAATAGTGGGAGACTTTAATACCCCACTCACACCTATGGATAGATCAACTAAACAGAAAATTAGTAAGGAAACACAAACTTTAAGTGATACAACGGACCAGTTAGACCTAATTGATATCTATAGGATTTCACCCCAAAACAATGAATTCCGCTTTTTTCTCAAGTGCACAGGGAACCTTCTCTAGGATAGATCACATCCTGGGCCATAAATCTAGCCTTGGTAAATTCAAAAAAATGAAATCATCTCAAGCATCTTTTCTGATCACAATGCAGTAAGATTAGATGTCAACTACGGGGGAGAAAAAAACCATTAAAATTAAGAACATATGGATGCTAAGCAACACACTTCTGAAAAACCACCAAATCACAGAAGAAATCAAAAAAGAAATCAAAATATGCATAGAAACAAATGAAAATGAAAACACAACAATCCAAAACCTATGGGACACTGTAAAAACAGTGCTAGGGGAAGGTTCATAATAATACAAGCTTACCTCAAGAAACAAGAGAAAAATAAAATAAATAACCTAACTCTAAAGCAACTAGAAAAAGAAATAAATATAGAACCCCAGGGTTAATAGAAGGAAATAAATCATAAAAAAAATGGGTCAGAGGAAAATGAAAACAGAAACAAAGGAGTCCACAGCAAAAATCAACAAAGCTAAAAGCTGGTTCTTTAAGAAAATAAACAAAATAGACAAACCATATGCCAGACTCATCAAGAAAAAAAGGGAGAAGATTCAAATCAATAAAATTAGAAATGAAAATGGAGAAATAACAACAGACAGCACTGAAATACAAAGGACCATAAGAGACTACTACCAGCAACTATATGCCAATATAATGGACAACTTGGAAGAAACTGAAAAATTGTTAGAAATGTATACATTTTCAAAACTGAACCAGGAAGGAATAGAAGATCTTATCAGACCCATCACAAGCATGTGTATTGAAACTGTAATCAGAGATCTTCCAGCAAACAAAAGCCCAGGACCAGATGGCTTCACAGCTGAATTCTACCAAAAATTTAGAGAAGAGCTAACACCTATCCTATCAAACTCTTCCATAAAAGTTTAGAGGAAGGTAAACTTCCAAACTCATTCTATGAGGCCACCATTACCCTAATACCAAAACCAGACTAATATGCCACAAAAAAAGAAAACTACAGGCCAATATCACTGATGAACACAGTTGCAAAAATCCTTAACAAACTTCTAGCAAATATAATCTAACAACATATTAAAAAGATCATACATTGTGACCAAGTGGGCTTTATCCCAGAGATGCAAGGATTATTCAATATTTGCAAATCAATCAATGTGATACACCACATTAACAAATTGAAAGATAAAAACCATATGATTATCTCAATAGATGCAGAGAAAGCCTTTGACAAAATGCAACATCCATTTATGATAAAAACTCTCCAGAAAGCAGGCATAGAAAGAACATACCTCAATATAATAAAAGTCATATATGATAAACCCACAGTAAACATTATCCTCAGTGGTGAAAAACTGAAAGCATTTCCCCAAAAATCAGGAAGAAGACAAGGGTGCCCAATCCCACCACTACTATTCAACATACTTTTGAAGTTTTAACCACAGCTATCAGAAAAGAAAAAGGAATAAAAGGAATCCGGATTGGAAAAGAAGAAGCAAAACTCTCACTGTTTGCAGATGACATGATCCTCTACATAGAAAACCCTAAAGACTCCACCAGAAAATTATTAGATCTAACCAATGAATATAGTAAATTTGCAGGATATAAAATCAGCATACAGAAATCCCTTGCATTCCTATACACTAACAATGAGAAAACAGAGAAATTAAGGAAAGAATCCCATTCACCATTGAAACAAAAAGAATAAAATACTTAGAAATAAATCTGCCTAAAGAAAAAAAAAGACCTATATACAGAAAACTATAAAACACTGATGAAAGAAATCAGAGATGACACAAATAGATAGAGAAATATACCATGTTCATGGATCAGAAAAATAAATATAGTGAAAATGAGTACACCACCCAAAGCAATGTATAGATTCAATGCAATCCCTATCAAGCTACCAACGGTATTCTTCAGAGAACTAGAGCAAATAATTTCACAATTTGTACGGAAATACAAAAACCTTGAATAGCCAAAGTAATCTTGAGAAAGAAGAATGGAATTGGAGGAGTCAACCTGCCTGACTTCAGGCTATGCTACAAAGCTACAGTCATCAAGACAGTATGGAACTGGCACAAAGACAGAAATACAGATCAATGGAACAAAATATAAAGCCCAGAGATAAATCTATGCACCTATGGACACCTTATCTTTGACAAAGGAGGCAAGACCATACAATGGAGAAAAAAACAATTTCTTTAACAAGTGGTGCTGGGAAAACTGGTCACCACTTGCAAAAAAATGAAACTAGAATGCCTTCTAAAACCATACACAAAAAATAAACTCAAAATGGATTAAAGATCTAAATGTAAGACCAGAAAGTATAAAACTCCTAGAGGAAGACACAGGCAAAGCACACTCTGACATTAATCACAGCAGGATTTATGACTCACCTTCCAGAGTAATGGAAATAAAAACAAAAATAAGCAAATGGGACCTAATAAAACTTAAAAGCTTTTGCACAACAAAGGAAAATATAAGCAAGGTGAAAAAACAGCCCTCAGATTGGGAGAAAATAATAGCAAACAAAGCAACTGACAAGCAATTAATCTCAAACATATACAAGCAGCTCCTGCAGCTCAATTCCAGAAAAATAAACGACCCAGTCAAAAACTGGGCCAAAGAACTGAACAGATATTTCTCCAAAGAAGACATACAGATGGCTAACAAACACATGAAAATTTGCTCAACATCACTCATTCTCGGAGAAATGCAAATCAAAGCCACAATGAGGTACCATCTCATGCCAGTCAGAATGGCTGCCATGAAAAAGTCTACAAACAATAAATGCTGGAGAGGGTGTGGAGAAAAGGGAACCTTCTTAAACTTTTGGTGGGAATGTGAACTAGTACAGCCACTACGGAGAACAGTGTGGAGATTCCTTTAAAAACTGGAAATAGAACTGCCATATGACCCAGCAATCCCACTGCTGGGCATGGACACCGAGGAAACCAGAACTGAAAGAGACACGTGTGCCCCAATGTTCATTGCAACACTGTATATAATAGCCAGAACATGGAAGCAACCTAGATGTCCATCGGCAGATGAATGGATAAGAAAACTGGTACATGTACACAATGGAATATCAATCAGCCATTAAAAAGTATGCATTTGAATAAGTTCTAATAAGGTGGATGAAACTGGAGCCTATTACACAGAACAAAGTAAATCAGAAAGTAAAACACCAATACAGTATGCTGCTGCTGCTGCTGTCGCTTCAGTCGTGTCTGACTCTATGTGACAGTATACTAATACATATATAAGGAGTTTAGAAAGATGGTAACAATGACCCTATATGCCAGACAGCAAAAGAGACACAGATGTAAAGAACAGTCTTTTGGACTCTGTGGGAGAAGGTGAGTGTGGGATGATATGAGAGAATAGCATGGAAACATGTATATTATTATATGTGAAACAGATCGCCAGCCCAGGTTCAATGCATGAGACAGGGTGCTCAGGGATGGTGCATTGGGATGACCGTGAGGGATAGGATGGGGAGGGAGGTGGGTGGGGGGTTCAGGATGGGGAACACATGCACACCCATGGCTGATTCATGTCAACGTATGGCAAAAGCCACTACAATATTGTTTAGTAATTAGCCTCCAATTAGAATAAAGTAATTAATTAAACAATAAAAATTTAAAAAAAACATAAATTAAAACATTTGGGATAGTTATATCCATGCCTCAGAGAAAAACATTGGTAGAAAATAAAGTAAAATACCATTTAAAAAAGTTTTCTCCAACACCACAGTTCAAAAGTGTCAATTCTGTGGCGCTCAACCTTCTTTATGGATCAACTCTCACATTCATACATGACTACTGGCAAAATGATAGCTTTGACTATATGGACCTTTGTCGGCAAAGTAATGTCTCTGCTTTTAATATGCTGTTTAGGTTTCTCATAGTTTTTCTTCTAAGGAGCAAGTGTCTCTTAATTTCATAAATGCAGTCACCATTTACAGTGATTTTGGAGACCAAGAAAATAAAGTCTGTTACTGTGTCCATTGTTTTCCCATCCATTTGCCATGAAGTGATGGGACCAGATGCCATGATCTTCGTTTTTTGAATGTTGAGTGTTAAGCCAGCTTTTTCACTCTCCTCTTTCACCTTTATCAAGAGGCACTTAGTTCCTCTTCACTTTCTGCCATAAGGGTGGTGTCATTTGCATATCTGAAGTTATTAATATTTCTCCCAGCAATCTTGATCCTAGGCTCTGCTTCATCCAGCCCCATATTTCACATGATGTACTCTGCATACAGTTAAATATGCAGAGTGATAATATACAGCGTTGATATACTCCTTTCCCAATTTTGAACCAGTCCAGTCCATTGTTTCATGTCTGGTACTAACTGTTACTTATTGACCTGCATACAGGCTTCTCAGAGGCAGATAAGTTGTTCTCATATTCCCATCTCTTTAAGAATTATCCTCAGTTTATTGTGATCCACACAGAAAGCTAATCAGGATGAAAAAGCAGAAAGTTAAGTCCCAAAGTTATAAAGAGGCAAGATAAAACCTCATAGAAACAACTAAACAAAGTGAGGATAGGCAATCTTACAGAAAAAAAAAATCAGAATAATTGATAGTGAAGATGATCCAGGACCTTAGGAAGGCAATGGAGAAGATGAAAGAAATGTTCACCAATGACCTATAAGAACTATAGAGCAAATTAAATAAACAAACAGAGATGAGTAATACCCTAGTAGGAATAACTGAGGCAGAAGAACAGATAAGTGACCTGGAGGATAGAATGGTGGAAATCACTGCTGCAGAACAGAAAAAAAAAAAAAAAAAGAGGACAGCCTAAAAGACTTCTGGCACAATATTATATAGACGAGCATTCGAATTATTGGGGTCCCAGAAGGAGAAGAGGGAAAGAAAGAACCTGAGAACATATTAGAAGAGATAATAGCTGAAAGCTTCCTTAACATGGCAAAGGAAATAATCAACTGGGTCCAGGAAGCACAGAGTCCCAGGCATTAATAATTAATAATTCATTAGTTATGTTGAATTGGCTTACAGAGCTTTGCAGGTCTACTATACCCTTCTACTTCTCTGTATAGACATTCAATTAATACTTGTTGCTGTTTAGTTGCTCAGTCATGTCTGACTCTTTATGACCCCATGGACTTTAGCCCACCAGGCTCTTCTGTCCATGGGATTTCCCAGGCATAAATACTGGAGTGGATTGACATTTTCTCCTCCAGGTGATCTTCATGACCCAGGAATTGAACCTGAATATCTTCAACTGGCATTTGGGTTCTTTACCACTGTGCACCTTTGGAAGCCCCATTAAAAATAAAATGCTATAAAATGCTCATTATGATTTTAAAAAGGTATATTCAAAACAGTAAACAAAACATTTAAGAAACACTTAAAAAATAAAAAAGAAAAAGAAAAGCTAGCAACTTCTAGAAAGTCCCAGGTACAGAGGCTCCTGGAATTCAGTTTCTCTGGTACTTCTACAACTTCCTCCACAGTTAAGACCTCTTCCTTTTCACCATTTCCCATTTCATGTGTAAAGCCCTCCCAGAGGATCTTGTGGTCGATTTCATCATTATTGTTCAATTTATCTTTGGCCTGTGGAACTGGCAGGAATAATGTGTCCTGAATAACCTTTTAAAAAAGCAGCTGAGGGTCAGACCATAGACGAGAGTCTCCAGGACCACCAGCATGTAGACATACACCAGGATGGATTCTGGTTCTTTGGAGCTAATCTCAATGGGCTGTCGACAGGCCCTCCAGTGGGCTATTTGAGTATCCACCATCCTTATCTTCACAGTATGTTTTGCTTTGGACTCAGGTTTCAGAAAGTTGTATCTATTCGCTGAATCACCAAACACAACAATCAGTTGATTTCTACTGCTTCCAGTATCACATAATCTCCGGATGTTCAGACAGTACTGGAACTCCCTATTGGACCGTGTCTGTTGGGTCCTGGGTTTTTCCCAATGGATGAGGCAGTGAGATTCATTTTAGTGGACAGTGATATTGTCTGGTGGGTTGTACTGCTCTATTTCCTTTAATAGCAAAACTGAGTGAAAGAACTAAATTTCTGTTTCTTGAATGGTACTGTTAACCAGGAAGTAACTGAAGGAAGTTAATTCTGAGAGGTCTCAGAGGTGACATCCCACATGGGTCCCAGAGTCTTTCAGGTAATGAGGACCTTCTCTTTTGATTTTTTTTCTTTGATCTTGTATACAAAAAAATGTTGTATTTCATTGGGGGCTGTTTGGTCCTTGGCCCAGGTGCAGTTCAGGAAATCCTCATTGTAAATAAGACAGAAGTTTTGGGAATCTGTATTTTCCCCATCTGGGTAAGTGTAGACCAGCATTTCTGAAAGCTGTCTTTGGTTGATAGTTACTTCAACAAAGAGCATGACTTTCCCAAGGACAGAACAGTCAACAGTCTGGAAATGTGCACTGACATTCCTTGTCTTTCACCTTTGTCTTAATCTGCTCCTTCTCCTTGTGAATCAACACACATTCCCAGTAGGTGGTATTTTGAGAGTTTGATGTTGAAACTCCAACAAAAAATCTTAATTTATCTACTTAAACAATAATTGTAATATATAGTGAAACTATATGTAAACTTGTTCTGTATTTTCCAAGTCTCCTGTAAATGTGCTACCATACTTTCACAATTAAAAATAATAATAATAATTTGTCTCTTATTCAACAGCATATCTCTTTTTTAAAAATTTAATCTTATTTTTAAAATTCTTTGAGCCAGTCTACATATTTTGATTGATGAGTTTAATCTATATATATTTGAAGTAATTATTGATAGTTAAGGACTTTGTATACTATTTTTGTTCATTGTTTTCTGTCTTTTTAAAATTATTTTTCCCTTTCTTTCTCTTGCTATTTTCCTTTGTGATTTGGTGGTTTTTGTAGTGATGTACTTTGATTGTTTTTCTTTACTTTTTTCATATCTATTCTAGGTCTTTTCTTTGTGGCTATGAAGAGACTTGCATAAGAATTATTATAGTTACAACAACCTATTTTAAGTGATAACAATTGCATATAAAACTCTGTACTGTTACTCTCTCCCTTCACTTTGTTATTGATATTGGAATTTATTTCTTCTGATACTATGTATCCGTTAACAAAATTTTGTGATTATTCTTATTCTTATAGCTTTTCTTCTTTTAAATTTTATAGTTGGCTTAAACATAATTCGTGTACTACTATTATCATCACATTATCTCATATTTGAATATATGTTTTTCTTTACCAATGATATTTATACTTTTATATGTTTTGATGTTATTATTTGAGCATCTTGTTTCAACTTGAAGAACTAACTTTTTCATATCAGGCAAGACAGTGAATTGTATAGGCTTATTACCATTTTGTCAATCATTTTCTGTCTGTTTTATAATTCATTTATTTCTTTTTTCTCTTGCACTCTTCCTTTGTGGTTTGATGATTTCTAGTGGTATGCTTAGATTCCTGTCTCTTTATCTTTTGTGTATCTACCATAGGTTTTTGTTTTGTGGTTATTATGAAGCTTACATAAAACATCTAATCTGCTACTGTAATCCTCTATTGCAATTTTCAGTTCAGTCATTTTGTTCTTTAGCTCTGTAATCTCTGTTTTGTATTTTCTTATGCTTTGTCTCTGTTGAAATTCAGCTTTGTTCATGCATTTCTCTCCTGACCTTAGTAAGCATATTCATGATTATTGCTTTGAGCTCTCTGCTAGGTAAATCACTTATCTCTGCTTAAGTAAGCTCTTTTTCTGAAAATGTATCTTTTTATTTCATTTGTAACAACTCTTGTTTCTTCATTTTTTCTTGACCCTCTGTGTTGTCTATTATGCATAAGATAAAACAGCTATCTCTCCTACTCTTGAATAACTGGCATCATGTAGAAGATAAACCTTTTTGTTCAACCCTCTGCTCTCTATTTGTCATCTCTTGAACACTTGTGATAGTTTTTGTCTCTCTACACCAATCCCTACTGCTACACAAACTAGTTTGTCTTTTGCTGTTGTTGTTACTGTCCTATTGAACCCGTGGGAAAATCCACTGACCCACAGATGCAGGTTATCAAAAAATGTGTCCTCTGGATGGTAGCCAGAAAATATGATGTACCAGATGTGTACACAAGCTACAAAAAAATCTTGGAGAACCTGGTGACCTGGTTTGGTGCAGAGGGAGAATACTAGAATGGCACCTGCCCTTCAAAGTCTCCGAATAGGGTTGTAGTCAGCTCCTAGATGTGTGTTTATTTAGAAGCCTATCCATCAGGCCAAGACATAAAGATAAGCTAATAAGCCTCTTTTACAAAAATACTAGCAATTTTAGTCTGCTCCTCCCTGGTATGTCCTAGTTGAGGGTATTGAGTTAAGAATCCTTTTTCTTTTTGTTATTGTCCTTGTGTTATTGCACACATTAGCTATACTGGATACCAGAGCCAAATGATCAAGGGCTATCCCCTGGGTGGCAGTCACAAAAGTAGGTACTGGAAGTGTGCACAAGCTCTTTTATAGGAGATTCTGATCACCTGGAGTGAGGCAGAGGGAGAGTGCAAAGGGAACTTCTACTACTCTCTGCAGACATTGGAGACTATTTCAGTATACCATGTGTATTAAATTGGATGCCTGTCCTTCAGGCCAAAGTTTTAAGACAAGAAAATAAACCTCTTTTATTTGATACTTTAAATATGTACAGCTTAATCTATATAATTTTTAATTTGGTTTTCATTTTATATTGGAGTGTAGTTTGGTTAAAATGTTGTATTGAAAACTAGACTCTTTTACAGTAAGTCTGGGTCTTTCAATTGTCTGCCTCTACACTAGGCCCTAGGGTGTAGCCACAGTGAGTCCACATGAGCCTTTTAAGAACTGTTTCTCAGTTCATTATTGCCTTATGAGTAACATGGATGCATGGCCCATTGGCTTTCAAGGATAGAAGTTTTGGAGGTTTACATCTCATATGCATGTCTCAGAAATTGAGGTGCCAGATACGGCGTTCAAAACCTTCACTCCCCAGGGAAACATTTAGAATTGTGAGTCCCCTTCTGATTGTAAGTCATCATGCTGAAGGTGGAGTTATAATGAGTTTGTGTTTCAATCTTTCACACTTATTTTGATGTCATTACTCATTTCTCATTCATCAGATATGCAGGAGTTAGCTAGTTTTGGGAGTTTTTTGTGAAAATCTTTTTCATATTTGGTCATAGATTTGGTGTGCCCTTGGGGGGAGGTTTGTTCAAGATTCCCCTAGGTTTCAATCTTGAACTGAAATTCTTTACTTAAAGAATATTTTTTTCTCAAAAAAAAAAAAAAAAAGAATTCTTTTTCTCAATATGGTATTTTTGGCATATCAAAAACTGTTGGTAGTTTTTTTTTTTCTTTCAGTGCAGTTATATTCTTCTCTAGAATTAATAATTGATTCTTTCTTATGGTTAATATATTTGTTGAACTCATTTTGTTTATGGATAGTTTTCATGATTTCAATTAATTATATGTGTTTTCTTGTAGCTCACTGACTTTTCAAAATATGAAAATTTTGAAATCTTGGTCAGGCAGTTGAATTCTTTGTCAAGTGGCTAAGCTTTGTCCCAGAGTCTACAAATGTGTCTGATGCTAGGGTATTTGTGAAGGCATGCTGGTGTCAGCGTCCACAGGCAGGAAGATCTGGTGCCAGATCCATGACATTTGCCCTCTCTTTCCTCCATGAGAAAACTTGGTGGATCTCTTTCTGTTTTCCTGTACTGGGTTGGAGGATATGTGATGCAGGCAAAATGAAACTGTTCTTACCGCTTTCAATGTATCCTTGTTTCTGTGTTCCGCTAGGTTGCTGTAACTTCTCAGTTGGATTCTGGAGCTTTTGTAAAGGTACTTACATCTGTGGATTGTTGCTAAATTGGTGTTTTGTAAGGGTACAAAAGCTATGAATTTAAATATGATCATCTGCCTGATATCACTAGTTTCACACATAATTTAAAAATCCTAATGTAGTCTAGTTTAGTCAAATTAGGCTATTTTTTTCTCTGTGGCCTGTGCTTTTATTGTTATATCCAAGAAATCATCATCAAATCCAAAGTTCTGAAGATTTTCTCCCATTTTCTTCCCAATTTTTGTCATTTCTTTTAGGTCTTTGATCCATTTTAACCTAATTTTTGCATAGTGAAAAGCAAGAGTAAAACTATATTCTTTTGTACACGGATATTATGTTTTTCCACCTCTATTTTGAATAAACAGTCATTTCCCCAATTTAATGGTCTTGACACGTTTATAGAAAATAATTTGACCCTAAATGCAAGGGTTTCTTTCTGGGTTTTCTATTTTATTCAGTTGGTTGATATGAAAGATTTTTTGCTAATTCAAAGTATCTTGATTACTGTAGCTTTGTAGTAAGCTTTAAAATCAAGAAGTTTGAGACCTCCTATTTTTGTGCTTCTTTTTAAATATTGTTTTGGCTATTTGAATCCCTGAAAGTGCATATAAATTTTGGGATTATATCCTCTGTTTAAAAAAATCATTGGAGTTTTGATAAGAATTACATTGAATCCGTAGATTACTTTGGGGTATTGACATCTTACTAATATTAAGTCTCCAACCTAGGAATATTGAGATCTTTCATTTTATTGATATGCTCTTTTATTAAAAACATTTTGTACTTTTCAATGTATATAAGTTTTTAACTTTCTTGGTTCAGTTTGTTTCTCAGTATTTTATTATTTTTTATGTTCAGCTATTTTTTAAAGCTGAGGATGTTGAGACTCAGAGAAGTTAAGTAATAGTTATGCAGGTAGTCAGAGAGTGAACTTGGGTTAAGTCTAGACATATCTGGATGTGGAGGCTATATAGTTTTATTATATATTTATTTTTGGGATCCCATAAACACTTACTATAAAATCCATGTGCCAGATGCTTGTTAGAACACTGTTAAATATAAGAAGGTCCATCCAGTATAAAAATTGTTGTTGTTCAGTCACTCAGTCGTGTCCGACACTGTGATCCCATGGACTACAGTATGCCAGACCTCCCTGTCCTTCAACATATGAAGAAGCCTGCTCAACTGATCAACTGATGTCCATTGAAGTCCATGAGATGCCAACTAACCATCTCATCCTCTGTCAACCCCTTCTCCCGCATTCAATATTTCCCAGTATCAGGGTCTTTTCTAATGAGTTGGACCTTCAATTCAGGTGGCCAAAGTATTGGAGCTTCAGCTTCAGTAGCAGCTCTTCGAATTAATATTCTGGGTTGATTTCCTTTAGGATTGACTGGATTTATCTCCTTGCAGTCCAAGGGACTTCTCAAGAGTCTTTTCCAATACCACAGTTCAAAAGCATTAATTCTTTCACACTCAGTCTTCTTTATGGTCCAATTCTCACGTCAGTACATAACTACTGGAAAAACCATAGCTTTGAGTATACAGACATTTGTCAGCAAAGTAATGTCTCTCTTTTTTAATATGCTGTCTAGGTTTGTTATAGCTATCCTTGCAAGGAGCAAGGGTCTTTTAATTTCATAGCTGCAGTCACCATCCACAGTGATTTTGGAGACCAAGAAAAGAATGTCTCTCACTGTTTCCATTGTTTCTCCATCTATTTGCATGAAGTGATGGGACCAGATGCCATGATATTTGTTTTCTGAATGCTGAGTTTTGCCAGCTTTTTCACTCTCTTCTTTCACCTTCATCAAGAGGCTCCTTAGTACCTCTTCACTTTCTGCCAAAAGGGTGGTGTCATCTGTATATCTGAGGTTATTGATATTTCTTCTGGCAGTCTTGATTCAAGTCCGTGTTTCAACCAGCCCAGCATTTTGCATGATATACTCCACTCATAAGTTAAATAAGCAGGATGACAATATACAGCCTTGATGTACACTTTTCTCAACGTTTAACCAGTCTGTTGTTCCATGTCTTGTTCTAACTGTTGCTTCTTGACACACAAACAGGTTTCTCAAGAGGCAGGTAAGGTGGTCTTGTATTCCCATCCCTTTAAGAATTTTCCAGGTTGTTGTGAGCCACATAGTCAAAGGCTTTAGCATAGTCAATGAAACAGAGGTAGATTTTATTGTATTTTTTTAAGTTTTCTTGCTTTTTTTATGATCCAATGGATGTTGGCAACTTGATCTTTAGTTCTTCTGCCTCTTCTAAATCCAGCTTGAACATCTGGATGTTCTTGGTTCACATACTGTTGAAGTCTAGATTGGAGAGCATTACTACAGCCTAGATAGCAGAGCATTACTCTGCCAGCATGTGAAATGAGTGCAACTGCGCAGTAGTTTGAACATTCTTTAGCACTGCCTTTCCTTGAAATTGGAACTAAAGTTGACCTTTTCCAGTCCTGTGGCCATTGCTCAGTTTTCCTAATTTGCTGGCATATTCAGTGCAGCACTTTAATAGCATTGTCTTTTAGGATTTGAAATAGTTCAGCTGGAATTCTATTATGCCCACTAGCTTCGTTCACAGTGATGTTTCCTAAGGCCCATTTGACTTTCCATTACAAGATGTCTGACTCTAAGTGAGTGATCACACCACCTTGGTTATCTGGGTCATTTTTTGTATAGTTCTTCTATGTATTATTGCCACCTCTTCTTAGCATCTTCTTTTTTTGTTAGGTCAGTGCTGTTTCTGTCTTTTATTGTGCCCATTTTTGCATGAAATATTCCCTTGGTAGCTCCAATTTTCATGATGAGATTTCTTCTGGCACTCTATCAGGTCTTATCCCTTGAATGCATTTGTCACTTCCACTGTATAATCATAAGGGATTTGATTTAGATCATACCTGAATAGTCTAGTGGTTTTCCATACTTTCTTGAATTTAAGTTTGAATTTTGCATTAAGAAGTTTGTGATCTCAGTCACAGTCAGCTCCCTCTCTTATTTTTGCTGACTCTATAGAGCTTCTCCAAATTTGGCTGCAAAGAATATAATCAATCTGATTTCGGTATTGACCATCTGGTGATGTCCATGTGTAGAGTTGTCTCTTGTAATGTCGGAATAGGGTTTTTTCTGTGACTAGTGGGTTTTTTTTTTTTTTTTTGGCAAAATTCTGTTAGACTTTGTTTTGTTTCATTTTTTACTCCATAGCCAAACTTGCCTGTTACTCCAGGTATCTCTTGATTTCCTACTTTTGCATTTCACTCCCCTATGATGAGAAGGAGATTTTTGTTTTGTTTTGTTTTAGTTCTAGAAGGTCTTGTATGTTTTCATAGAACTGTTAAGCTTCAGCTTCTTTGACGTTAGTGATCGGGGCATAGAGTTGGATTACTGTGATATTGAATGGTTTTCCTTGGAAACAAGCAGAGATCATTCCGTTGTTTTTAAGTTTGCACCCACGAACTGCATTCCGTACTCTTTGTTGACTATAGGGGCTACTCAATTTCTTCTAAGGGACAGTAGTAGATATAATGGTCATTTGAATTAAATTCACCCATTTCAGTCCATTTTATTTTACTGATTCCTAAAATGTCTATGTTAACTCTTGCTATCTCCTGTTAGACCACTTCCAATTCACCTTGATTCATGGACCTAACATTCAAGGTTAATATACAATATTGTTCTTGCATATAAAAATTAAATCAGTATTATTACCTGGAGATCCTCTCCAATTAAATAGTGAGATAATTCAGTGGCTAGAATTTGGTACTGTTAAGGAAAGTGAATTATGAATATTCATAATTGGAAGAACTGAGGCTGAAATTGAAGCTCCAGTATTTTGACCATCTGATGCTACTGCTGCTAAGTCGTTCAGTCGTGTCCAACTCTGTGCGACCCCATAGACAGAAGCCCACGAGGCTCCCCCATCCCTGGGATTCTCCAGGCAAGAACACTAGAGTGGGTTGCCATTTCCTTCTCCAATGCATGAAAGTGAAAAGTGAAAGGGAAGTGGCTCAGTAATGTCCGCCTCTTCACGACCCCATGGACTGCAGCCTACCAGGCTCCTCCATCCATGGGATTTTCCAGGCAAGAGTACTGGAGTGGGGTGCCATGAGAGCAGACAACTCATTGGAAAAGTCCTTGATCCTGGGAAAGATTGAGGGCAAAAGGATAAGAGGGCATCAGAGGATGATATGGCTGGGTGGCATCACCAATGCAATGAACATGAATGTGGGCAAACTCCAGGAGATGGTGACTGATAGGGAGGCTTGGTGTGCTACAGTCCATGGGGTTTCAGAGTCAGACACAACTGGGCAACTGAACAACAACAAGAACAAGGACAATATCAGGATATCAGTCCCTATGTGGAGCTGCTAACTTTGTATTCTTCAACAGCTACAGTGAATATTTCTAATAATGCCATGAGAAAAGAAAAGTGGAACAAAACAAACAAAAAAAAATGTTGGAATTCAAGGAGAGCTTCACAGTAGAGTGATAAATTAAAACAAGATTCAAAGTATAGGCAAGAGGTCATTAAACAGAAGAATTGTAAATTCTTTTACAATTTACAATTTTACAATTTACAATTGTAAATTGTATGAATAAGCAACACATTTTCGAGGATGTGGAAAACTAAAGCAAGTCATGAGGTTTGTATTTTAGTGTATTGCAATCTCAGTTTTAGGTTTGAAGAGGAATGATGGACAAGGCTAGGAAAGTGAGTAGAGGCCAGATTGTGAAGGAAAGCTAAAACATGTGGACTCACAACAGTTAGCAACATAATTAATAAGCATAGGAATTTTTTTCAATTATATAATAAAGATAATAAATATATCTTAAGAATATTCTTAATCTCTGGCTTAATTTTCAAACCTCTCTATAGTATTTTTTCATAGTTACAGTAGGCTAGTAAACATCAAGATGAGGTAGTGCATGCTGCAAAATGATTTATAAAAGCATGTGCAAATTCTTCCACCTTGAATATTTTGAAGAATCAGCTAATACTCCAAAAAAGTCCAGTCCTGTTACAAAGAATTGAATGAGAGAGACTGTAGTTCCTTGATAGTGGACAGTAAGGGGATGTGGATGGGACTAGCTGGAACCAGGTTGCTTTGGGATTTTATCTCCCCAATTGCACATAGAAAAAATGTGTTTTAGACTCTTAGTCACAACCATATTTTTTGTTGTAATTTCCATGGAGATAAAGAAGTCGATTGGAAGGTTATCCTCGGTTTCTTGGAAAGAAACCAGATTCACATAATGCAAAATTTGTGCTCTGTATATAATAGGTGGTTTTGATGCCTCATGTGCAAAGCAAGCAACAGATCAGGATGTGGTTACTGAATCTTAAGTGTGCCTTGCTACCCAGGGCATGCAAGGAAAAGTGTGCTCTTTTCCATCTGAGAAGTTCTCCTAATCACCAAGGAATTTTTCATTTTCCTACCTCCCATTCTCTATTGTGGGGTCAAGCAGTACCCCTGATGCTCAATTTGGTCTCTCAGTGAATTATTACAGCAATCCTCCACCTTCTGCAGTAACCACCTACTTCCTGGATGGAAGAAGCTTGTTGTGCCCCTTCACATTTTCCACTTAAGTTTGGCTTTATTTACAAAAGTTTCCCATTTTCTGTCTGCTTATTAATGCAAGAGACCATGGACTGAAAGGAGGAAAGAGAATGGCAAAGAGACTGCCCTTGGTTTTTAAGAATTTTTGACATTGTACTTTTCAATTATGTCCCAGTCTCTTTTCAGAGTGACCAACAGAAACCTGGGCAAAATTTTAAACAGTCCTTTTCCTTCTGGAGATTTTTGACAGACCAGGTGCAACCTACCTCCTTGGGTTTAATGACAACAACTGAAAGAGCATTAGGATTGGTTCATAGCCAAATACCCTGTCTCTGTGCTACAGGAAGATGCCTCTACCCAAAAGAATCTGTCAATGGCAGCAACCTACGGTTATATTTGCAAAACTCCTTCCTTTAACCATACCATTTTCTGGTATTTTGAGACATTTCTCCTTGAAAGTAAGATTCTTCACTGTGAATATTTATGCTATGGAGAAATTTGAGGGGGGGGGATCTGAAGAAATAAACAAAAATTAAAGGTTTTTCTGCTTTCTCAGTAGGAGACTTGTTGGTAGGAAGCAGACTGCCTCTTCTAAAATAAGAAATAATAATGTCAATGTATGACAAAAACCACTACAATATTGTAAAGTAATTAGCCTCCAACTAATAAAAATAAATGAAAAAAAAGAACAAAATAAAAAGAAAAATAGAATTGAGAGGAGTTATCATGTATCTGTCTCTTTGGCTAAAATCTAGTTGCTTCAAGCTGGTTCTCACCTAAAATTATGCATGTTCATCTCAGTGCTAGAAATAAGTGCCAGTCTGTTCTCATCCAACTCTTTGCATGCCCCAGTCTCCTTTTGAGTGTATTTGCCCAGTGACCTTTCAGCTTCTTGCTGTTCATTTCCAGTAACTTTGAACTCATTATCTTTTGAGGTGTTCATTCTAGGCAACTATGGTTGTCAGAAAGTTTTTTTTTTTTTTAATTTCAGTTGAAATTCATCTCTGTGTGTAACTCTTATCCATGGGTTCTAGCTAGCTCTGACTTTGGGAACACGAATAATATATACTTGTATTACAAGTATATGCAAGTATACAGTACTTGTCTACTTCATCTTCCTTGGTCAAATCTTACATTTTATGGTCTCCAGGCTAAAAACTCACTTTTCCAACTATCTAGCAAAGGACAAATTCCTTTCTTTTCTCCCTGCCTCTGGTTTAAAATATGCTTAAATTTATGTGTGTGTGTGTGTGTGTGTGTGTATGTGTGTGTTAATGGTGCCTATTGTTTACCAAGTTAGGAGGTTTTTTTTTTTATATTTATTTATTTTGCTGTGTTGGGTCTTAGTTGCTTCATGTAGGATCTTCTTGTGGCACTCAGGATATTTTGTTGCTGTGCACAGGCTCTTCATTGTGGTGCACAGACCTCTCTCCAGTTGTGGTGCATGTGCTCCAGAGCACTGGGGCTCAATAGCTGTTGTTCATGGCCTTAGTTGCCCTGCAGCATGTGGGATCCTTGTTCCCAGACCAGGGATCAAACCAGTGTCCCCTGCATTGGAAGGCAGATTCTTAACCTCTGGACTACCAGGGAAGTCCCCATGTGTTTTCTTGTTTTGTTTTTGTTGTTGTTTGTTTGTTTGTTTATTTGTTTTTAAGTATGACACTCAGAAATAGAATTGGACTTTTTGGTGAGGTATAAATAGCCTTGGCAGTGCAAACCTATAACCTCCTTTGTCTGTACTATAAAACTGAAAATAGATACCATATTACCATATTGAGCTGTCATATCACATTTCTATGGAAGCCATAAAAGCTGCTTAGTCTTTTTCATCTATGCCCTTGTTTTTGGCTGTATTCCCCATGTATGCCCGCTTTTTCTCCAAAGGGGAGCCTCCTCTGCCATTGGACCCAATTTTTACCAATTTCATCATCTTCACTCATAAGACAACTTCTTCAGAGACCAGCACACTCAATACACCCACGAAGCCCTTTTTATTTTATTTTTCTAGTTCAGATGAGGTCAGCCTTCTTTTTTATTCAGGTCCCATATTTAGCCATATATTCACCACAGTGCATTGGTCACTCATCTGTTTAAACTTATTGTTGGACTGGGCTAAAGCAAGAGCTGAGCCAGTTATGAGGCAAGAGAAGACTTTATGGTGACCAAACTTAGCTGATTCTTAACATAGATATAAAGAACTAGGGTCAAATGGGCTTCTGTCTTAGGATACCTGGGGCTGGGCCCAGAGCTTCCTATGGGGAGAGCAACAGGTACTTGAGGAAAAGTTTATGGGATGACTCCACTTCCTGGAAGGAAGCTCAGTTTTCTACACCTTGAACATAGATGCCAGCCTCTCCCATGTGTCAATTTTATTTTTTAAGTTTTCAAATAATGTTCATGCCACTTCTCTCATCTGGAAGGAGTACATGCCATTGTTCACCATATTTGTTTTATAGATATAGAAACTGGATTCACAAACTTGGAGTGACTCACTCAAATCACACAATAAACGTGTCCTTATTAGGTGGCAAAATTGTGGAAGAGATAGAAGCAGAAATTTCTTATTCCATCTCCTTGGAGTAAGCCACTGTAAAAAGAGCAAACAAGGGAATTGTTTATTCTGCCATACCCATGAAAATAGTATAAATTCCAGCTAAGAGTTTAAATTAAAATACAAATATGCTTTTAGAACTTCAGAGCAGAATGCATAGTTGGAAGCACTAAATGTATTATTGTACCTCAGCCCTGGGCCCCAGAGTTTATGAATTTTCTTGGAGGAGAAGATTCAATCTGACAGCTTGTAGTCTGAGCATTGTTGTAAGCAACATCTCCCATTCCTTTAAGGCTATGACATCAACAACTAGAAACCTCTTTTTAAAATAGAACCCTCTTACACTGTTGGTGGGAATGCAAACTAGTACAGCCACTATGGAGAACAGTGTGGAGATTTCTTAAAAAACTGGAAATAGAACTGCCATATGACCCAGCAATACCACTTCTGGGCAAACACACTGAGGAAAGCAGATCTGAAAGAGACACATGCACCCCAATGTTCATCGCAGCACTGTTTATAATAGCCAGGACATGGAAGCAACCTAGATGCCGATCAGCAGACGAATGGATAAGGAAGCTGTGGTACATATACACCATGGAATATTACTCAGCCGTTAAAAATAATTCATTTGAATCAGTTCTAATGAGATGGATGAAACTGGAGCCCATTATACAGAGCGAAGTAAGCCAGAAAGATAAAGACCATTACAGTATACTAACACATATATATGGAATTTACAAAGATGGTAACGATAACCCTATATGCAAAACAGAAAAAGAGACACAGATGTACAGAACAGACTTTTGGATTCTGTGGGAGAAGGAGAGGGTGGGATGTTTTGAAAGAACAGCATGTATATTATCTATAGTGAAACAGATCACCAGCCCAGGTGGGATGCATGAGACAAGTGATCGGGCCTGGTGCACTGGGAAGACCCAGAGGGATCGGGTGGAGAGGGAGGTGGGAGGGGCGATCGGGATGGGGAATACATGTAACTCCATGGCTTATTCATGTCAATGTATGACAAAACCCACTGCAATGTTGTGAAGTAATTAGCCTCCAACTAATAAAAATAAATGAAAAAAAAATAAAAACAAACAAACAAACAAACAAAATAAAATGGAATAGTAATCTCTATTGATTAAAAACTTGAACCATGAAGCAGCAGTCAAGATGGTGGAATAGAAGGATTTAGAATTTGTCTCTCTTAACAAATACATCAAGAATACATCTACAAATGATAGTCTCACAGAGCACCTGCTGAAAATTAGCAGAATACTTTGGACACTTAAAGGAACAAAAAAAAATCCCCTAGAAACTGAGTAGGATTAAAGAAAAAAAAAGAATAATACAAAAAAGGACCAGCAACACTGGCAGGAAACTGAAAGTGAGGAGGGGTTCCTACAATCAGAAAAATCCCCTGGCAGTGGGGAAATCAGCTGGGACACAAGGGACTATTGGGGGATTGAAAGAGAATGCAGTGGACAGTCTGAGAAGTGAAGGCAGGACAGAGCACTTAACACATACCCCAGTGGTTGCTGTCATACTCCTCCTCAGCCAGAGTAAGTGTGCCCCGATGGGCTGCTTATTTTGCTCCCTTTTGCCTGGGCAGGAAATGGATGCCTGAGGGTAGCAAGCATGAAAAGTTGGGGCCAAAACTAAAGCTAAGCTGTGCCCCAGGGGTGCTGCAACTAAGGAAGAGAAACTCTAATCTCTGTGCAGCTGCATAACCCACATATTAAATCTCTGTGATCTGCTTGGTAAATCCTGAATCTGTGGAATATCTGTATAGACAATGAGTGTTCCCACAACTGAGATGGATATAGCTTTATGAGCAGCAGAATTTGGGGGCAAGTACATGTAGGAATCGAGCCAGGTCAGATTCTGCTGCTGCTGCTAAGTTCGTCAGTCGTGCCCGAGTCTATGCGACCCTATAGACGGCAGCCCACCAGGCTCCTGTGTCCACGGGATACTCCGGGCAAGAATACTGTAGTGGGTTGCCATTTCCTTCTCTGGTCAGAGTCTGAGTCTAACACAGTGCCCACAGCAGGTCCACAGACATAAAAAGAGGTAGTTGAGGGCCTTCTGGACAAGTGGGAATTGGTCCTGCTTCACTGTGGGAGTAAGGACACGGACAGAAGAGGCCATGGTAAAATATTCATATTAGCATAATTCATGTATTATTTTCTCTGTTTTGTTCAATTTTTGGTGGTGGTGTTTTATTATTTTTATTTTTAATTTATTTTTAAGAAGAGGACAATTACTTTACAATATTGTATTGGTTTCTGCCATGCAACAATGTGAATCAGCCATAAGGATACACATGTCCTTTCCCTCTTGAACCACCCCCTCACTCCCATCCCATCCCAACCCTATAGGTTGTTACAGAGTACCAAGCTGAACTTTGTTACACAGGAACATCCAATTAGCTATTTAATTTATATATGGTGATGTATATGTTGTTTCCCTGTTGCCTCAAATGGTAAAGAATCTGCCTGCAATGCAGGAGACCTGGATTTGATCCCTTGGTTGGGAGAATCCCCTGGAGGAAGGTATGGCAAACCACTCCAGTATTCTTGCCTGGAGAATCCCCATGGACACAGGAGCCTGGTGGGCTATAGTCCTTGGGGTCACAAACAGTCAGACATGGCTGAGTAACTAAGCACATGCAATGTACATATTTCAATGCTACTTTCTCAATTTGTCCCACTCTCTCCTTCCCCTGATGTGTCCAGAGTCTGTTCTCTATGTTTTCAGCTCTATTCCTGCCTTGTAAATAGGTTCATCAGTACCATTTTTCTAGATTCCATATATATGTGTTAATGTATGAAATTTGTTTTTCTCTTTATGACTATGTATAACACGTGCTGGGTTCATCCACGTCACTAGAACTGACTCAGATGTATTCCTTTTATGGATGAGTAATAATCAATTGTATATATGAACCACAACTTCTTTATCTATTCATTTGTCGATTAACATCTAGGTTGCTTTGATATCCTAGATACTGTAAATAGTGCTGCTATGAGCATTTGGGTACATGTGTCTTTTTCCATCATAGTTTTCTTAGGGTATATGCCCAGTAGTGGGATTGGTGTTTCTATGGTAGTTTTGTTTCTAGTTTTTTAAGGAATCTCCATACTGTCTTCCATAGTGGCTGTATCAATTTACACTCCCATCAACATTGTGAGAGGATTCTTCCCTGGAGAATTCCATGGACAGAGGAGGCTAGTGGGTTACCTCTTTATTATCATTACCCTAAATTATAAAATACCATGCCACCTCCATGCCTGATCCCCATTGATCCCCATTGGGGCAGGGCTGCAAGAGGCTAGAAGAAACACTAAGAGCACCATATTTCGTGCTGTCCTAGCCACCAACTATTCTGAGTACCTGGTGCTGCAAAGGCCTCTGTGACCCAAGCAGCTACACCACCTCCACACACAGTCCTCCCTGGGGAGGATCATATGCAGAGGTGGACTTAAAACCACTAAAGAAAGAAAGTGAAGTTGCTCAGTTGTGTCTGACTCTTTGAGACCCCATGGACTGTAGCCCACCAGGTACCTCCATCCATGGAATTTTCTAGGCAAAAGTACTGGAATGGGTTGCCATTTCCTTCTCCAGGGAAATCCCTCTGACCCACGGATCGAACCCAGGTGGAGGAACTAAAAACTTCCCATCAGAGGTACAAGCTGCAGGTTAAATCTACATGATCAGTATTAGCGGGCTTCCTAGGGAGGCAAGCATTCATAGCAATGAACCCCAGGGAGGACTGTGATTCATAGTGACAGAAGGGATGCTGACAGCTGAAATAAAAGAAAAATATATTTTATTCTTATATTTAACTTGTTCTTTAGTTACTTTTGGATTTTTTTATTTTCCTTTTTTTCCCCTTTGTTGCTATAGTTGTTGATTTTATAGTACTATTAAGTATATTTATGCTTTTGGGAATTTTTAAATTGCACTTTTTATTTCCTTTAAATATTTCCTTTAAGGCCTCTACATTGGCCTTGTGTGTGTGTGTGTGTGTGTGTGTGTGTGTGTGTGTGTTTTAAAGTTTTAGAAGATGACAGAGGAATAGGATGGGGAGACCACTTTCTCCCCTACAAATTCATCAAAAGAACATTTGAACGCTGAGCAAACTACACAAAACAACTTCTGATTGCTAGCAGAGGACATCAGGCACCCAGAAAATCAGCCCATTGTCTTCAAAAGGAGGCAGGACAAAATATAAATGATAAAAAGAGAGACAAGACAAAAGAGCTAGGGACAGAGATCTGTCCTGGGAAGGGAGTCATAATAGAGGAAATTTCCAAACACCAGGAAACCCTCTCACGGGCGGGTCTGGGGGAAGTTTTCAAATCTTGGAGGGCAACCTAACTGGGAGGAAAAATAAATAAAACCCACATATTACATGCCTAAAAGCAACTCCCAGCAGAAAAATACCCCAGACGCTCGCATCTGCCACCAGCAAGTGGGGTCTGAACAGAGAGGAGCGGGCGGCATAGCTTAGGGTAAGGACCGAACCTGAATGCCCTGGAGGCAATTGGAGGGAGCTAACATGAGATAGCAACTTCAAACTGTGGGATAGCAAGAGAGAGAGAGAAAATTAACCAGCGAAAAGCTGCTAACAGAACACTGCAGGCCCGTTCGCAGAACAAAGGAAGGACTGAGCAATTCCAGAGAAGAGCTAGCCGGCTGTGGACTGGCCCATCCCTTGCTGGAGGCAGGAGACAGGGGAGAGGGGAAAGGGGAAAACTCACCCCCAGAGATGGCATCTCCTACCAAACTGCAAACAGGCTTCCAGTTTCTAACCAAAGACTTCCTGAGATTCTAGATGGTTGACATTCGCCGGGAGGGTCACGACTAGAGACCAGCTCCCCAGAACAGACACAAGGCACACCCGACCAGTGCGCACAGAAATTGAGGCTGAGATCTCACAGGGGATAAGGCACACTGCACCCTGGGAGAGTGCACTCATCAAGCTCCTGGCTGCCTGAGCTGCTCAGGCCAGGGAAGGCACAAAACGCTGGCCTAACCAAGTCTGCGCTTTTGTGGAGTACCCAAAAACTGGAACCACATGCAACTCAGGGCCCACTCCCTATAGAGCAACCTGGAGCCTGAGCAGTATAGACGGGAAAAGCACACATGCCGTGAGCAGGGGCAAACCCAGGTTGGCCGGACACTGCTCGCCACACAGGCCAGTGATATTTGTCTGCAGTGCCCTCCCTCCCAACGGCACTACTGAACAAGTGAACCTAAACAAGGGGCCACCTCCACCCACTTGTGTTAGGGCAAAAATTAGGCACTGAAGAGACCAGCAAACAGAAAAATAAAAAAAATAAACAGCAAACAAAAAAAAATAAAGAGAACCGCTTCAGAAGTGACAGGTGCAACAGATTAAAATACCTGTAGTTAACACCGACTACACTGGAAGGGGCCTATAGATATCGTGAAGTGTAAGCTGGAACAAGGAGCTATCCGAAACTGAACCGAACCCACACTGCCCACAACAGCTCCAGAGAAATTACTAGATATATTTTTACTACTTTTTAATTATTCTTTTTTCTTTTTTAAAATTTTTTCTTCTATTTTCTTTTAAAATTCCCTATTACTCCTTTATTACTCCTTAATTTTCATTTTCTTTTAAAGTCCTCTATTACTCCTATATTATCCCTTATTTTCATTTTCATATATTTTTACTATTTTTAAAATTATTTTTTTCTTTTATTTCTTTTTAAAGTCCTCTATTACTAGTTAATTTTCATTGTCACTTCAATATAACCTTGCAAAAAACAAACAAACAAAAAAGATCCTATTTGTTAAGCAAACTTCATATATATTTCTTAAATTTTTTTGTGTTTTTGTTTTTAGTATTGTATTTTCAAGAGTCTAACCTTTACTCTGGATTTTTAATCTTTCTTTTTCAGTATTTGATATCAATTTTGGACATTTAAGAATCCAATATTCAGTACCCATTTTTACTCAGGATTGTGATGATTACTCTGTCCCCCTTTTGACTATCCTTTTTCTCCTCCAGATCACCTCTGTTTCCTCCCTCCCCCTTCTCTTCTCAATCCAATTCTGTGAATCTCTGTGGGTGTTCTGGGCTGTGGAGAACACTTAGGGAACATAGTACTGCCTAGATCTGTCTCACTTCTCTTGAATCACCCTTTTTCTCCTGCTCACCCCATCTCCTTCCTCCCTCTCCTCTTCTTCATGTAAGTCTGTGGACCTCTCTGGGTGTTCCTTACTGTGGAGAATCTTTTCACCATTAACCTAGAAGTTTTATTATCAGTGCTGTAGTTGGAGAAGTCTGGAGGCTACTGGAAGAATAAGACTGAAATCCAGAGGCAGGAGATTTAAGCCCAAAACCTGGTAACACCAGAAAACTCCTGACTACAGGGAACATTAAGTAATAAGAGATCATCCAAAAGCCTCCATACCTACACTGAAATCAACCACCACCCAAGAGCCAATAAGTTCCAGAGCAAGACATACCACGCAAATTCTCCAGCAACACAGGAGCATAGCCCTAAGCATCAACATACAGGCTGCCAAAAGTCACACCAAACACATAGACCCATCTCAAAACTCACTATTGGACACTCCATCGCACTCCAGAGAGAAGAAATCCAGTTCCACACACCAGAACACCAACGCAAGGTTCCCTAACCAGGAAACCTTGACAAGACAATCGTTCAACTCCACCCACTGGGAAGAACCTCGACAATAAAAAGGAACCACAGACCACCAAAATAAAGAAAGGCCATTCCAAACACAGCAATCTAAGCAATAGGAAAAGGCAGAGAAATACCCAGCAGGTAAAGGAACATGAAAAATGCCAAATGAAAGAGGAGGAGATAGGGAATCTACCTGAAAAAGAATTTAGAAAAATGATAATAAAATAATCCAAAATCTTGAAAACAAAATGGAGTTACAGATAAATAGCCTGGACACAAGGATTGAGAAGATGCAAGAAATGTTTAACAAGGACCTGGAAGAAATAAAAGAGTCAATTAAAAATGAATAATGTAACAAATGAGATCAAAAACACTCTGGAGGGAACCGACAGTAGAATAATGGAGGCAGAAGATAGGATAAGTGAAGCACGTGAAAGAGACACATGCACCCCAATGTTCATCGCAGCACCATTTATAATAGCCAGGACATGGAAGCAACCTAGATGCCCATCAGCAGACGAATGGATGAGGAAGCTGTGGTACATATACACCATGGAATATTACTCAGCCATTAAAAAGAATTCATTTGAATCAGTTCTAATGAGATGGATGAAACTGGAGCCCATTATACAGAGCGAAGTAAGCCAAAAAGATAAAGACTAAAGTATAAAGTATACTAACACATATATATGGAATTTAGAAAGATGGTAACGATAACCCTATATGCAAAACAGAAAAAGAGACTCAGATGTATAGAACAGACTTGTGGACTCTGTGGGAGAAGGTGAGGGTGGGATGTTTCAAGAGAACAGCATTGAAACATGTATATTATCTATAGTGAAACAGATCACCAGCCCAGGTGGGATGCATGAGACAAGTGATCCGGCCTGGTGCACTGGGAAGACCCAGAGGGATCGGGTGGAGAGGGAGGTGGGAGGGGCGATCGGGATGGGGAAAACATGTAAATCCATGGCTAATTCATTTCAATGTATGACAAAAATCACTGCAATCTTGTAAAGTAATTAGCCTCCAACTAATAAAAATAAATGGGAAAAAAAAAGAATGCAACATATTATGATACAAAAAAAAAAAAAAAACTAGCCTTGGTAAATTAAAAAAAATTGAAATCAATCCAATCATCTTTTCTGACCACAACGCAGAAAGATTAGATCTCAATTACAGGAAAAAAAAACTATTAAAAATTCAAACATATGGAGGCTAGATAACACACTTCTGAATAACCAACAAATCATAGAAGAAATCAAAAAAGAAATCGAAATATGCATAGAAACAAACGAAAATGAAAACACAACAACCCAAAACTTATGGAACACTGTAAAAGCACTGCTAAGGGGAAGGTTCATAACATTACAGGCTTAACTGAAGAAAAAAGAAAAAAAGTCAAATAAATCACCTAACTGTGCACCTAAAGCTACTTGAAAAGGAAGAAATTATGAATGCCAGGGTTAGTAGAAGGAATGAAATCTTAAAAATTAGGGCACAAATAAATGCAAAAGAAACTAAAGAGACCATAGCAAAAATCAACAAAGCTAAAAGCTGGTTTTTTTTTTAAAAAGATAAACAAAATTGACAAACCATTAGTAAGACTCATTAAGAAACAAAGAGAGAAGAAGCAAATCAACAAAATTAGAAATGAAAATGGAGAGATCACAACAGACAACACTGAAATACAAAGGATCATAAGAGACTACTACCAGTAGCTCTATGCCAATAAAATGGACAACCTGGAAGAAATGGACAAATTCTTAGAGAAGTATAACTTTCCAAAACGGAATCAGGAAGAAATAAAAGATCTTAAGAGACCCATCACAAGCAAGGAAATCGAAACTGTAATCAGAAATCTTCCAGCAAACAAAAGCCCAGGACCAGATCCTTCACAGCTGAATTCTACCAAAAATTTAGAGAAAAGCTAACACCTATCTTACTCAAACTCTTCCAGAAAATTGCAGAAGAATGTAAACACCCAAACTCATTCTATGAGGCCACCATCATCCTAATACCAAAACCAGACAAAGATGACACAAAAAAAGAAAACTACAGGCCAATATCACTGATGAACATAGATGCAAAAATCCTTAATAAAATTCTAGCAAGCAGAATCCAACAACACATTAAAAAGATCATACATCATGACCCAGTGGGCTTTATCCCAGGAATGCAATGATTCTTTAATATCTGCAAATCAATCAATGTAATACACCACATTAACAAATTGAAAGATAAAAACTATATGATTATCTCAATAGATTCAGAAAAAACCTTTGACAAACGTTTTTTCATCCATTTATGATGAAAACTCTCCAGAAAGCAGGAATAGAAGGGGTATATGGCAACATAATGAAAGCTATATATGACAAACCCACAGCAAACATTATCCTCAATGATGAAAAGTTGAAAGCATTTCTCCTAAAATCAGGAACAAGACAAGGGTGCCCGCTCTCACCACTACTATGCAACATAGTTTTGGAAGTTTTGGCCACAGCAATCAGAGCAGAAAAAGAAATAAAAGAAATCCAGATAGGAAAAGAAGTGAAACTCTCACTGTATGCAGATGACATGATCCTCTACATAGAAACTCTAAAGACTCTACCAGAAAATTACTAGAGCTAATCAATGAATATACTAATGTTGCAGGATTTAAAATTAACACACAGAAATCCCTTCATTCCTATACACTAACAATGAGAAAACAGAAAGAGAAATTAAGGAAACAATACCATTCACCGTTGCAACAAAGAGAGTAAAATGTTTAGGAGTATATCTACCTAAAGACACAAAAGACCTATACATAGAAAACTATAAAACACTAATGAAAGAAATCAAAGAGGACATAAATAGATGGAGAAATATACTGTGTTCATGGATTGGAAGAATCAATATTGTGAACATGACTATACTACCTGAAGCAAACTATAGATTCAATGCAATCCCTATCAAGCTACTAACGTCATTCTTCATGTAACTAGAGCAAATAATTTCCCAATTTGTATGGAAATACAAAAATCCTCGACTAGCCTAAGTAATCTTGAGAAAGAAGAATGGAACTGGAGGAAGCAACCTGCCTGACTTCAGGCTCTACTACAAAGCCACAGTCATCAAGATAGTATGGTACTGGCACAAAGACAGAAATATAGATCCATGGAACAGAATAGAAAGCCCAGAGATAAATCCACGTACCTATAGACACCTTATCATTGACAAAGGAGGCAAGGATATACAATGGAAAAAAGACAACCTGTTTAAGAAGTGGTGCTGGAAAAACTGGTCAACCACTTGTAAAAGAATGAAACTAGAACACTTTCTAACACCATACACAAAAGTAAACTCAAAATGGATTAAAGATCTAAAGAACAAGAAACTATAAAGACAAGACAAGACAAAACTAAAGACAAGAAACTATAAAACTCCTAGAGGAGAACACAGGCAAAACACTCTCCAACATAAATCACAGCAGGATTCTCTATGATCCACCTTCCCAGAATATTGGAAATAAAAGCAAAAATAAAAAAAAAAAAACGGGACCTAATGAAACTTAAAATCTTTTGCACAACAAAGGAAACTATACACAAGGTGAAAAGACAGCCTTCAGAATGGGAGAAAATAATAGCAAATGAAGAAACAGACAAAAGATTCATCTCAAAAATATATAGGCAACTCCTGTAGCTCAACTCCAGAAAAACAAATGACCCAATCAAAAAGTGGGCCAAATATCTAAACAGACATTTCTCCAAAGAAGACATACAGATGGCTAACAAACACATGGAAAGATGCTCAACATCACTCATTATCAGGGAAATGCAAATGAAAAGCTCAATGTGGTACCATTACACATGAGTCAGAATGGCTGCTATCCAAAAGTCTACAAGCAATAAATGCTGGAGAAGGTGTGGAGTAAAGGGAACCCTCTTACACTGTTGGTGGGAATGCAAACTAGTACAGCCACTATGGAGAACAGTGTGGAGATTCTTTAAAAAACTTGAAATAGAAATGCCATATGACCCAGCAATCCCAGTCCTGGGCATACAGACGGAGGAAACCAGATCTGAAAGAGACACGTGTGCCCCAATGTTCATTGCAGCACTGCTTATAATAGCCAGGATGTCCTAAAAGCAACCTAGATGCCCATCAGCAGATGAATAGATAAGAAAGCTGTGGTACATATACACGATGGAATATTACTCAGCCATTAAAAATAATTCATTTGAATAAATTCTAATGAGCTGGATAAAACTGGAGCCCATTATACAGAGTGAAGTAAGCCAGAAAGAAAAACATCAATACAGTATACTAATGCATTTATATGGAATTTAGAAAGATGGTGACAATAGCCCAATATTCAAGACAGAAAAAGAGACACAGATGTATAGAATAGACTTTTGGACTCTATGGGAGAAGGCGAGGGTGGGATGATGAGAGAACAGCATCAAAACATGTATATTATCAAGTGTGAAACAGATTGCCAGTCCAGGTTGGATGCATGAGACAAGTGTTTGGGGCTGGTGCACTGGGATAACCCAGAGGGATGGGATGGGGAGGGAGGTGGGAGGGGGGTTCAGACTGGGGAACACATGTAAATCCATGGCTGATTCATGTCAATGTATGGCAAAAATCACTACAATATTGTAAAGTAATTAGTCTCCAACTAATAAAAATAATTGGGAAAAGAAAAAAAAAAAGAACAGGCCATACCATACCATATGCCCCCTATGTACAGCTATGGCTGATTCATGCTGATGTTTGACAGAAAACAACAAATTCTGTAAAGTGATTATTCTTCAATTAAAAAATAAATTAATTAAAAAATGTTTAAAAAGAAAGAAAATAAAATTTTAAAAAGTTATTTTTATTATTTTTCTACATATAGTCTTTTGTTTGTTTTTCCTATTGTTCTTTTCCTATTGTAATTATTATCTAATATGTATAAATATGTATACTTCTTATTTAATTACTTCTGTTTGCTTTTCTATTTTTCTTTCCTTTTCATCCTTTTCTTTCTTTTCATCACCATGTTTATTAGTTTGTTTTGCTTTTATTGCTTCATTCCATGGTTGACATATTGCTTTGGTTTTCTTTTCCAGTTTGTGCTTTAGTTAGTTTTGCTTTTAACTGGTTGATATCATTTTTGCTTTCCTTTGCTCACTGGGTCAATCTCTTCTACTTTCTTTTTTTGGGGACTGTTTTGATTTTGTCTATGTGTGTTTATGAGTATGTGTATTTTACACTATTTTGCTATTATTTGCCTGATTTTGTATTTGCCTTTTGTCAGGGGTTTGTCTTTGTTTATTGCAGTTTTATATTTTCTTAAATCCCCTATAATGCCATAACAAACTACCTGTGGAATATAAGTTCCCCAGCCAATGATTTAAGCCTGAGACTTAGGAGTGGCAGTTCTGAAAACATTCTAGACTGCCACAAAACTCTTAACCCCAGGGAGTACAAATTAGTGAGAATTCCTACAAAGGCCCCCATCTGTATAGAAGATCACCATCACCCAACTGTTGGAAGTACCCAGTTCAGGAAACCTCACTCAAACCACAAACAAGACAAAAACACAAACCAAATAATTAGCAGACAGGATTACCACCTTTTACAGCCCTACGCATCATGGGGACGGGGGGAGAACTCATCTCCTCCTGCCAGAGCACAAGCACACCCACCATGAAACCTAGACAAGCCACTGAAACAACATTACCCATCAAAAGCAGAAACCAAAAAGTGAAAGGAATTCCACCTCAAAGCCTGAGAAAAGGAGACCTAAAACACAATAAATTAAAAGAAAACAAAAAGCAGAGAAATATTGCACAAATGAAGGAAAATACTAGAAAAAACACAAGACCAAATATAAATGAATTAGGCAAGTAACCTGAAAAATAATTCAAAATAATGGTAGTGAAAATGTTGTAAAACCTCAAAAATAGAGTGGAGAAAATGCAAGAAACAAGTAACACAATTAACAAAGACCAAGAAGAAATAAAGAATAAAGAGAGGTGAATAACACAATTGTTGAAATTAAAAATTCTCTAGAAGGAGCCAACAAGAGCTCTTTCAGCAGAAACTGCAGGCCACAAGGGAATGGAAGGATATATATTTAAAGTACTGAAAGATAAAAATCTACACCCAACATTACTCTACCTGGCAAGGATCTCATTCAAAATTGATGGAGAAATCAAGTTTTACATACAAGCAAACGTTAAGAAAATTTAGTACCAACCACCAAACAAGGTTTACAACAAATATTAAAGAGACATATAGGCAGCAAACACAAGAGAAAGGAAAGACCTAAAAAACAAACATAAAACAATTAAGAAAATGTCAATAAGAACATATATATCAATAATTACTTTAAATGTAAGTGGCTTAAATGCTCCAAAGAAAAGACACAGACTGGCTACTAGTAGTAGTTTAGTTGCTAAGTCATGTCCGACTCTTGCGACCCCATGGACTGTAGCCTGCCAGGCTCCTCTGTCCATGGGATTCTCCAGGCAAGAATACTGGAGTGAGTTGCCATTTTTTTTTTCCAGGGGATCCTCCCGACCCAGGAATCAAACCCGGGTCTCCTGCATTGCAGGCAGATTCTTTACCAATTGAGCTGTGAGGGAAGCCCACAAAAATAAGACCCATATATATGCTATCAACAAGAGACCCACTTCAGACCTAGAGACATAGATTGAAAGTAAAAGAATAGAAAAAGATATTCCATTCAAATGGAAATCAAAAGAAAATTGGAGTGGCAATTCTCATTTTGGACAAAATAGGCTTTAAAATAAAGAATATTACAAGATATAAAGAGAGACACTACTACATAATGATCAAGGGATCAATTCAAGAAGAAGACATAAAAATTGTAAATATTTATGCATCCAACATAGGAACACTTTGATACATAACACAGACACTAACATATAAAAAGGGAAACTGACAGTAACACAACAATGGTGGGAAACTTTAACACCCACTTACAGCAATAGACAAATCATCAAAACAGAAAATTAATAAGGAAGCACAAATGTTAAATGAAACAATGGACCAAATGGACCTAATAGGTACCTTTATGAATTTCAACCTAAATGCAGAAGAATTCACTTTCTTCTCAAGTGCACACGAAACATTCTCCAGGATAGACACATCCTGGGTCATAAATCAAACATCAGTACATTTAATAAAATTGAAATTAAATCAAGCATCTTTTCTGACCACAATGCTCTGAGAATTTATTACATTACAGGAAAAAATGTAAAAAGAACACAAATACATGGAGATTAAAAATTATGTTTCTAAATAATGAACTGACTGGTTACTGAAGAAATCCAAAGGGAAATTAAAAAAAAAAAAAACTTAGAAACAAATAATAATGAAAACATGACAATTCACAACCTATGGGATGCAGCAAAAGGAATACAATTCTACCTCAAGAAATAAGAAAAACACTGAATAGACTAACTTTACTCCTAAAACAACTGGAAAAAGAACAACAACAAACCCAAAGTTAGTAGAAGGAAAAATACCATAAAGATCAGAGCAGATATAAATGAAAAAGAAATGAAGTAAAAAATAGTAAAGATTAATAAAACTAAAAGCAGGTTCCTTGTGAAGATAAACAAAATTGACAAACCATTAAATAGACTCATCAAGAAAAAAAAAAGACAAGAACCAAATCAACAAAATTAGAAATGAAAATGGAGTGGTTACAACAGAAAATGCAGAAATACAAAGGGTTATAAGAAACTATTACAAGCAACTATATGCGAATAAAATGGACAATCTGGAAGAAAGGAACAGATCCTTAGCAAAATTCAATCTTCAAAACTGAACAAGGAAGAAATAGAAATTATGAACAAGCCAATTACAAGCATTGGAGTCATAACTGTGATTAAAAAAAAAATGCCCCAAAAAGCAAAAGCCCAGGGCCAGATAGCTTATGAGTTGAATTCTATCAAACATTTAGAGAAAAGCTACTGCCTATCCTTCTAAAAATTTTTTTTCAAAAATTTCAGAGGAAGGAACACTTCCACACTGATTCTACAAGGCAACAAAAGCCCTCATAACAAAACCAAGGACAACACACAAAAAAAGAAAATTACAAGCCAATGTGAATGATGAACATAGATGCAAAAATCCTCAATAAAATTCTAGCAAGCAGATTTCCACAACACATTAAAAAGATCATACACCATGATCAGGTCGAGTTTATCCCAGGAATGCAAGGATTCTTCAATATATGCAAATCAATCAATGTGATGCACCGTCTTAACAAATTGAAAGACATAAACCACATGATCTCAATATATATAGAGAAAGCTTTCAACATCCATTTATGATACTCTTCAAAAAATGGGCATAGAAGGAAACTGCCTCAACATAATGAAGGCCATATATGATAAACCCACAGCAAATGTTGTTCTCAATGGTGAAAAACTGAAAGCATCCCCTCTAAGACCAGGAAATGGACAAGCATGCTCACTCTCACCACTATTATTCAACATAGTTTTGGAAGTCCTAGATCTGGTTGCTGAGGGAAGGGGAGCAGTTTGGTTGCCAGAACCCTTTGGGAACTGGTAGTGGTTTGGGTGCCTTTGATTGCTGGGAGTGGCCATGCCTAATGGTCTGGGAAGGGGAGGTATCCTCAGAGATTGGAAGATTTATTGAGGGAAACCTCTGGGCTTCCCCTTTCACTTGCACCTGGAGGACTGAAGGGCTTCTGGGGCGGAGGAGCCATTTGGGCACAGGGGTTGGTTTAGACACCTTTGGGTGCTGGAAGCAGCCATGCCTGCTCAGCTGGGAGACTAAAGAACCACTGAGGGGACCAGAGGATCCACTGGTGAAGTCCCTGATGTCCGCCTATCACTCACTCCTGGAAGACTGAGAGGCTCTTGGGGGAGGGGGTCCATTTGGGCACCAGCAACCTTTTGGATGCTGGGAGTGATTTGGGCACCTTTAGCCATGGGAAGCAGTATGCCTGCTCTGTTGGGAGGGGGAGGGGACAGAGCTGTAATGATGAACCTATCTGCAGGGCAGGAATAGAAATTCAGATATAGAGAACAGACTTATGGACGCAGTGTGGGCATGAGAGGGTGGGACAAATTGAGAGAATATCATGGAATCATATAAATTACCATGTATAAAATTGATAGCCAGTGGAAATTAACTGTATGATGCAAGGAGCTGAAATCAGATGCTTTGTGATACCCTATAGGGGTGGAATGGGGTGGGTAGTAGGATGAAATTTCAAGAGGGAGGGGACATATGTATGCCTATGGCTAATAAATATTGATGTATGGCAAAAGTCAACACAGTATTGTAAAGCCATGGGCCACCAATTAAAAATTTATATAATGTATAATATGTATATATATATATATATATATATATATATATATATATAACCAATACAAAAAAAGAAAAAAAAACTCAAAAAATCCTATGACTCACAAGATAAAACAAAGAACATTGTAATGGAAGATTAATGTGAAACTAGAGCTTCAGTTTGCTCATAAACTAATAAAGATATTAGTTTGCAGCCTGGGATTATAAGCAGGAACCCTTAAAACTGCAATTTTAAAGTCTCACTCATGGGAAAGATGCATTGCCTGTGACCTTTTCCAAAATGGTACACCAGTGGACACTCCACTTACACCAAAGTGTAGACCAAAGAGAAATAAATTTAATAAGAAAACAAAAGTACTAAGTGACATATTAGACTAAAGACGCTTAATTAATATTTAAAGGACATTCCATATGAAGGCAGCAGAAAACGCCTTATTCTCAAGTGTGCTTGGAACATTTTCCAAGATATATCACATTTTGAGTCATAAATCAAGCCTTGTCAAATTTAAGAAAACTGAAACCTTATCAAGCATCTTTTCTGACAACAACGTTATAAGACTAGCAATCAATTTTTTTTTAGCAATCAATTTTTAAAAACTGTAAAAATTCAAGGAGTATAAACAATATACTACAAAATGAGCAAGAGAAAAAGAAATAAAATAGAAAATTAAAAATAGCTAGAAAGAAATGAATGCAAAACCAAAACCCATTAAAAAGGAAGATTTCAAATAAACAAACTAACCTTACACCTAAAGCAACTAGAGAAAGAATAGGAAACACAACTGAAAAAAGTTGGTAGAAGGAATGAAATCAGAGTAGAAATAAATGAAATGGAAACAAAGAAAACAATAACAAAAGTCAATGAAACTAAAACCTGATTTTTATAAAGATTTAAAAAAATGATAAATCTTTAGCCAGACTCATCAAGAAACAAAAGGAGAGGACTCAAATCAATAAAATTAGAAATTAAAAACAAGTTATAACTAACATTGCAGAACTACAAAAAATCATAAGAGACTACTACAAGGAAGTATATGGTAATAAAATAGACAACCTAGAAGGAATGGACAAATTCTTAGAAAAGAATAACCTTCCAAAACTGAATCATAAAAGCATAGAAAATATGAATAGACTTATACCACATAAAGAAATTGAAATTTTGATTAAAAATCTTCCAAGAAACTGAAGTCCGGAACCAGTCAGTTTCACATGCAAATTCTATCATGCATGTAGTGAAGAGCCAACACCTACCTTTCTCAAACTCTTCCCCCAAAAAAGGAGAGGTAAGAACACTTGAACACTTGCATGTTTATTCCATGGGGACAACATCATCCTGATATCAAAACCAGAAAAAGATAGTACACACACAAAAAAATTATAGGCCAATATCACTGATGAACATAGACACAAAAATCCTCTACAAACACTATCAAATCAAATCCACTAACACATTTAAAAAATCAAACACCATGATAAATTTGGATTTATCCCAGAGATGCAAGGATTCTTCAATATAGGAAATCAATCAATGTGACACTACGTATTTACACATGGAATTTCAAAAACCATATTTTCATCTCAATACACTTGCAAAAAGCTTTTGATAAAATTCACCACACATTTCACTGCACAACTAAAACTATCCAGAAAGTGGACATAGAAGGAACCTACCTCAACATGTGTCCATGCTTAGTTGCTTAAGCATGTTGTATCCTTTTCAGTCTCATGGACTGTTGCCTGCCAGGCTGAACTGCCCATGGAATTTTCCAGGCATACACACGAGGAATACTGGTGTGGAGAGCCATTTCCTACTGCAGGGGATCTTCCCAACCCATGGATTGAACCCATCTCCTGTGTTTCCTTCATTGGCATCCATTGGCATTGCATTCTTTACTGCTAGTGCCCCCTGGTAAGTGCGATATAAACATAATAAAGGCTATCTATGACAAAACCCATAGCAAATATCATTTTCAATGGTGAGAACCTGAAAGCATTTCCTTTAAGATAATGAACAAGGCAAGGGTACCCAATTTTCATCATTATTGTTCAACATAGTTTTGCAAGTTTTAGCTAGGACAATCAGAGAAGAAAAGGAAATAAAATGAATCAGAATTGGAAAACAAGAATAAAATTATCACAGTTGGGAGATGACATAATACTAGAAAATCCCAAAGAAATCACCAGAAAAATACTAGAGCTAATCAACAACTTTAGGAAAGTTGCAGGATACAAAACCAATATACATAAATCCCTTGTGTTCAAATATAGTAAAAATGAAAGATCAGAAAAAGAAATTAATGAAGCAATCTCATTTACTATAACATCAAAAAGAATAAAATACTTAGGAACACACAAACCAAAGGAGGCCAGATACCTGTACACAGAAAACTGATGAAAAAAAAAAAAATCAAAGATGACACAAAAAGATGTTCATGGATTGGAAGAATCAATGTTGTCAATGAATATACTACAAAAGGAAATCTACAGATTCAATGCAATAAATATCAAATAATTAGTAGTATTTTTCATAGATTTAGAACAAAGATTTCACAATTTGTATGGGAATACAAAGTAACATGAATAGTGAAGGCTATGTTGAGAAAGAAAAAGGGAACTGGAGGAATCAGGCTCCCTAACTTCAGGTTATACTACAGAGCTACAGTCCTCAAGATAGTATGGTATTAATGCAAAAGAACAAATGGAAAGGGGTCAATGGAACATTATAAAGAGCCCAGAGATAAACCCACACACCTACAGTGATCTAACCTGTGACAAAGGAGGCATGAATATATAGTGTAGAAAAAACAGTATCATCAATAAGTTGTGCTGTGAAATTCGGACAGCTTCATGTAAAAGAATAAATTAGAGCATTCACCAACACCATACACAAAAATAAATTCAAAATGGATTAAAGACTAAAATGTAAATCCAGATACTATAAAACTCTTAGAGAAAAGAGTAGGCAGAATACTCTTTGACATAAATACCAGTAAGATATTTTTGATCCACCTCCTAAAGAAATGATAATTAAAAGAAAAATAAATGAATGGGACCTAACTAAACTTAAAACCTTTTGCATAGAAAAGGAAACCAGACATAAGACAAAAAGACAGTGCTTAGAATGGGAGAAAATATTTGCAAATGAACAAATTAACAAAGGATTAATCTCTAAAATATACAAGGAGCTCTTGCAGAACAATAAACAAACAAACAAAAAAACACAATCAGAAAGTAAATGGAAGACCAAAACAGATACTTCTCCAAAGAAGAGATATAGATGGCCAACTAATAATTGAAAAGATGTTCAATATCACTAATTATTTCATTTCTGTTGCTCAGCTGTGTCCAACTCTTTGTGACCCCATGGACTACAGCATGCCAGGCTTCCCTGTCTATCGCCAACTCCCAGAGCTGGCTCAAACTCATGTCCAACCATCTCATCCTCTGTCGTCCCCTTCTCCTCCTGCCTTCAATCTTTCCCAGCATCAGGGTCTTTCCCAATGAGTCAGTTCTTTGCATCAGGTAGCCAAAATGTTGGAGTTTCAGCTTCAGCATCAGTCCTTCCAATGAATATTCAGGACTGATTTCCCTCAGGATTGACAGGTTTCATGTCCTTGCAGTCCAAGGGACTCTCAAGAGTCTTCTCCAACACTACAGTTCAAAAACAACAATTATTCAGTGCTCAGCTTTCTTTATGGTCCAATTGTCACATCCATACATGACTACTGGAAAAACTATAGCTTTGACTAGACAGACTTTGTCAGCAAAGTAATGTCTCTGCTATTTAATACACTGTCTAACTTGGTCATAGCTTTTCTTCCAAGGAGCAAGCGTCTTTTAATTTCATGGTTGCAGTCACCATCTGCAGTGATTTTGGAGCCCCCCAAAATAAAGTCTCTCACTATTTCCAGTGTTTCCCATCTATTTGCCATGGAGTGATGGGACAAGATGCCATGATCTTAGTTTCTTGAATGTTGAGTTTTAAGCCAGCTTTTTCACTCTCTTTTATCACTTTCATCAAGAGGCTCTTTAGTTTCTCTTTGTAATTATTAAAGAAATGGAAATCAAAATTATAATGAGCTATCACTTGCCACAAGTCAGAATGGCCATCATGTAAAACTTTACAAACAATAAGTTTTGGAGATGGTGGAGAGAAAAGGAATCCCTCTAACATTGTTGCTCTTCAGTCACTAAGTCTTGTCCGATTCTTTGCAGTCTAATGGACAGTAGGACACCAGACTCCTCTGTTCTCCACTATCTCCAGAGTATGTTTAAATTCATGTCCATTGAATTGATGATATGCTATCTAGACATCCCATCCTCTGCTGCTCCATTCTCCTTTTGCCTTCAATCTTTCCCAGCATCAGGGTATTTTCCAATGAGTCAGCTTTTTGCATCAGGTGGCCAAATTACTGGAGTTTCACCTTCATCAACAATCCTTCCAATGAACATTCAGGGTTGATTTCCTATAGGCTTGATTGGTTTGATCTGCTTTCAGTCCAAGGGACTCTCGAGATTCTTCTCAGGACCACAATTTGAAAGCAACAATTCTTGAGTCATTGTTGTCTGAGAAGGTCTGACAAATAAATCAGAAAAGAAGAGAAGTGAAAGACAAAGGAGAAAAAGAAAAGCATACACAGTTGAATGCAGAATTAAAAAGAATAGCAAGGAGAAATAAGAAAGCCTTCCTCAGTGGTCAGTGCAAAGAAATAGAGCAAAATAATAGAATGGGAAAGACAAGAGATATGTTCAAGAAAATTAGAGATGAGCACAATAAAGGACAGAAATGCTACAGATCTAATGGAAACAGAAGACATTAAGAAGAGGTGGCAAGAATACAAAGAAGAGCTCTACAAAAAAGATCTTCATGAGCCAGATAATCACAATGGTGTGATCACTCACCTAGAGCCATATATCCTGGAGTGCAAAGTCATGTCTGCCTTCGTGAACATAACAACGAAAAAAGTTACTGAAGGTGATGGAATTCCAGCTGGGCTATTTTAAATCCTAAAAGATGATGCTCTGAAAGTGCTGCACTCAATATGCCAACAAATCTGGAAAACTCAGCAGTGGCCACAGGACTGGAAAAGGTCAGTTTTCATTCCAATCCCAAAGACAGGCAATGCCAAAATATGTCCAAACTACCATACAATTGCACTCATCTCACATGCTAGCAAAGTAATGCTGAAAATTCAAGCCAGGCTTCAACAATACATGAACCGTGAACTTTCAGATATTCAAGCTGGATTTAGCAAAGGCAGAGGAACCAGAGACCAAATTGCCAACATCCTTTGGATCATCAAGAAAAGCATGAGAGTTCCAAAAAAGCATCTAATTCTGCTTTATGGACTATGGCAAAGCCTTTGACTATGTGGAATGCAACAGTCTGTGGAAAGTTCCTAAAGAGTTGGGAATACCAGACCACCTGACCTGCCTCCTGAGAAATCTGTATGCAGGTCAAGAAACAACAGTTAGAATTGGACATGGAACAACAGACTGGTTCCTAATTGGAAAAGGAATACTTCAAGGCTGTATATTCTCACCCTGCTTATTGAACTTATATGCAGAGTACATCATGCGAAATGCCGGCCTTAATGAAGCACATGCTGGAATCAAGATTGCTAGGAGAAATATCAATAACCTGAGATACACAGATTACACCACCCTTATGACAGAAAACGAAGAATTAAACAGCCTCTCAATGAAAGAGGAAACTGGGAAAGTTGGCTTAAAACTCAACATTCAGAAAACTAAGATCATGGCATCCGGCCCCATCACTTCATGGCAAATAAATGACGAAACAATGGAAATAGTGAGAGACTTTATTTTTTGTGGCTCTAAAATCACTGCAGATGATGACTGCAACCATTAAATTAAAACACTTGCTCCTTGGAAGAAAAGATTTGACCAACCTAGACAGCATATTAGAAAGCAGAGACATTAATTTGCCAACAAAGGTCCACCTAGTCAGATCAATGGTTTTTCCAGTAGTCAAGCATGAATGTGAGAGTTGGACTATAAAGAAAGCTGAGCGCTGAATAATTGATGCTTTTGAACTGTGGTGTTGGAGAAGACTCTTGAGAGTCCCTTGGACTGCAAGGAGATCCAACCAGTCCATCCTAAAGGAGATTAGCCCTGGGTGTTCATTGGTAGGACTGAGGTTGAAGCTGAACCTCCAATACTTTGGCCACCTGATGCAAAGAGCTGACGCATTTGAAAAGACCCTGATGCTGGGAAAGATTGAGGGCAGGAGGAGAAGGGGATGGCACAGGATATGGTTTGATGGCATCACTGACTCAATGGACATGGGTTTGGGTGAACTCCGGGAGTTGGTGATGGACAGGGAGGCCTAGCGTGTTGTGGTTCATGAGATCGCAAAAAGTTGGACACGATTGAGCAACTGAACTGATACTGATGCCTTCAGACACAGAAATGCTTTCAGAACATCAGCCAAGAATGGACAAGAGTAACTGATTACCAGAAAAGAATATACAGAATCGCACAAAACTGACTAGCATGAAGGGGGAAAAACAGGAGATTTAGTAGACCTGGACCTGCCCTCGGCAGATGGGGAAACTGAAACAGGGCCCAATCCTCACATTGGGGAAATTGTTAGGGTCAGAGGAGAAACATTTGAGGCTAGAGTGAAGCAGTTGATCTGTGACAGCCTAAATGGAATGGAAATCACATAGACAATCCTTGCTGCAACAATACATACCCTGGAGAGGTACACAGGTCCCCTAGAAGGCACTGTAGCTAGGAACTAAAGCATAGAGATTGTGGAGCATTCCCAGGGCACGGTCTGCAGGGAAACATCTCAAGAGGATGTGAAGGAGGAAACTGTTGTGGGAAACTCCTGTGGAGGAAACCAGGCAGCCATGGAATCAAGGCAATATTGCTGAGTCATGAGTGGTGGTTGGAGCCATCACTATATCCTCTCTCCCCACATGCCAGCATTGACAGCTGAACAATATAGAGGCTGGTCCTTCAAGCACCTGATGCACTGAACAGCAGAGTAGGACCTCAGCCAGGGTGCCCCTTTAAGTGCCTGACATACTGAACAACAAAGAAGGACCCCAGCCAGGGGACCCTTTCAAGTTCCTGATAAGTCAAACAGCAGAGAATGGCCCCAGCCAGGGGAGCCCTTTTAGTGTCTGATGTGCTGAACATCAGAGTGGGACCCCGACCAGAGAGGATCCTTTATGTGCCTGACATGCCGAGTGACAGAGAAGGACCCCAGGCAGGGGAGCCCTCTAAGTGCCTGAGCAGGTGGAGCAATGGAGAAGGACTAGTCAAAGAGGCCCTCTGATCATCAGCTGCCAGAGGCTAGAAAAAGACTCTGATAGGGCCATAACTCCTGTGGCTGAAGCGATTTGTGTCCCTGAACACTTGGTGTCACCAGGGTCCCTGCAACCCAAGCAGCGGCACCATCTTCATGCTCTATCCTCACTGGGGCAGAGCTGCCACAGAATAGAAAAAGTCATATGTCTATGCCCATGAGGTCGTTTCAGTCATATCCAACTGTTTGCAACCCTGTGGACTGTGGCCTGCCAGGCTTCTCTGTCTGCGGATTCTCTAGGCAAGAATATTATAGTGGGTTGTTATACCCTTCTAGACCACCATATTTCCTGCTGTTCTAACCGCCAACTGCCCTGAATACCTGGGACTGCCAGGGCCCTTGCAACCCAAGCAGCTGCACCACCTCCATATCTGGCCCTCACTGGGGAAGGCCCAGGTCCTCTAGAGCAGCCTCAGAAGCAAATCCCTGTGGACAATCCACATGCAGAGGTGAAGGTAAAACAACAGTTGAAACCCAGGGGCAGTGTGGTTAAGGAAAAGGACCCAAAACTTTCTCACCAGCTGTACAAGCTGCAGATTAAATCCACACTATCAACTAGGAAGACACTGTCTATGGTATATATAAAAGTACATTGAGAGTTCTCACAAAAGAAAACACACTATCTCCGACAGCTATGGACATTGGAGGCAAGAACACACAGGAGTAGGACCAGAATAGAGTCTGAGCTGCCCCCACAGCAGGTCCAGAGATTAGCATAGTGTTGGAAGGCATCTTAGGGAGGTGAGGTGGACTGTGACTACCAGCGAGGGAAAGGATGCTGACAGCAGAGACTCAAGAAAACACATTTATTATTCTTATATTTTGACTTGTTCTGTAGTTTCTTCTGGATTTTTTGTCTTATTTTCCCTTCTTTTCCACTCTGTTGTTGTAGTTGTTGACTTTATTACTACTATTAAATCTATTTAAGCTTTTGAGAATTTTTAAAATCACAGCTTTTATTTTTGTTTTAGGCTTCTGCCTCTATGTTGGCCTTTTGCAGTTCTGTAGGGTCCTCTCTCTCTCTTTTCTTTCTTTATTTTCCTCTGTCTTTTTATTTTTAATTTTTAAATTTTGTATCTTTATTATTATTTTTCTACACTTATTATTTTGTTTGCTTTTCCTACTGTTCTTTACATATTGCAGTTAATCTTTTATATATATAAATCTTCTTTATTTACTTCTATTTAACTTTATATTTCTTTTCTTGCTTTTCTTTCTTTTTCTCACAATATTTTTTTTTGTTTTGTTTTCATTGTTTTATTCCCCAGTTGGCATCTTGCTTTAGTTTTGTTTTCCAGTTTGTGATTTAGTTACCTTTGTTCTTAACTGGTGGATCTCATTTTTGCTTTCCTTTGTTTCTGGGTTTGTCTATTGCATTTTATTTATTTTGGACTGTTGGTTTTGCTTATGGGTGTATAGGCATGTGTATATATTCCATTATTTTAGCTGTTATTTGCCTGATTTTGTAATTGTCACTTGTCTGCACTGTGTCTTTGGTTTCTTGTGTATTTGGTTTAATCCCATTTAATGTCATAACAAACTACCTATGGAATCTCTGTTCCTGCCATAAGATCAAGCCCTGAGCCTTTGGAGTTGGAGTGCTGACTGCAGAATCCTAGACTACCAGAGAACTCCTAACCCTAAGGAGTATTAAATAGTTAGAACTCCCACAAAGGCAACCACTTGTATACAAGACCCAGCATCATCCAACTGCCAGTAGCATTCTGTGAAGGAAGCTTCATCCAAACAACAAACAAAACAAAAATACAAACCCAATCATCAGCAGACAGGATTATCATCTCAGTACTGTTCATCAGAGGGAGAAAAAAAACCCAACTACTCTCACCAGAACAAGTTACCTACATGAAGCTTACACAAACCACTGGGCCAACCTTATAAGGGCAGAAACCAAAAGGAAGAAAGAATTCAACTTTGAAGCCTGGGAAAAGGAGACCTCAAACACAATAAGTTAGGGGAAAAAAGTGATGAAAAGGCAGAGAAATACTGCACAAATGAAAGAATAATCTACAAATACACAAGTCCAAATAAATGAGGAGGAAATAGTCTAACTACATGAAAAGGAATTTAGAATAATGATAGTAAAGATGATCCAAAATCTTGAAAATAGTATGAGGAAATTCAAGAATTAATTAACAAAGACCTAAAGAATACAGAGACAAACAGCACAATTACTGAAGTTAAAAATACTCTAGAAGGAATCAAAGCAGAATATCTGAAGCAGAAGAACGGATTAGTGAGCTGGAAGATAGAATGGTGGAAATAACTGCTGAAGACATAATAAGGTGAAAAGAATGAAAATAACTGAGGATAGTTCTAGAGACCTCTGGGACAATATTAAAAACACCAACATTTGAATTATTGGGGTCCAAGAAGAATAAGATGAAAAGAATGGTATGAGAAAATTTTTGAAGAGATTATAGTTGAAAATTTCTCCAGGATGGAAAAGGAAATAGCCAATCAAGTCCAAGAGGTGCAAAGAGTCCAATACAGGATAAATCCAAAGGTAAACATGCCAGGACACACAATAATTAAGCTAACAAAACTAAACACAAAGAAAGAATATTAAAAGCACTAAGGTGAAAGCAACAAGTAACATACAAGGGAAATCCCATATGTTTAACAGTTGATCACTCAGAAGAAACTCTGCAGGCCAGAAGGGAATGGAAGGAAATATTTAAAATACAGAAAGGGGGAAATCTACAACAAAAATTAATGGTATATTAACCTACCCAGCAAGGATCTCATTCAAAATTGATGGAAAAATCCAAAGCTTTACAAGCAAGCAAAAGTTAAGAGCATTTAGTACAACCAAATTAGCTTTAGAACAAATAGTAAAGGGACTTATATAGTCAGGAGATACAAGAGAAGAAAAAGATCTACAAAAACAAACCCCAGCCAATTAAGATAATGGCAATAGGAGCATATATATTAATAATTACTTTAAATGCAAATGGACTAAATGCTGCAAACAAAGGACACAAACTGGCTGAATGAATAGAAATACAAGACCCATATATATGCTGTCTACAAGAAACCCACTTCAGACCTAAAGACACATATAGACTGAAAGTGAGAGGATGGAAACATATAGTCCATGCAAAGGGAAATCAAAGGAAAGCTGGAGTATCAATCCTCATATCAGACAAAATAGACCTCAAAATAAAGAATATTACAAGAGGTAAGGAAGGGCACTACACAATAATCAAGGTAACATTCCAAGAGGAATATATGACAATTGTAAATATCTATGTACCCTACATAGGAGCACCTCACTACATAAGACAAACACTAACAGACATAAAAGGTGAAATTGACAGTAACACAATAATAGTAGGAGGTTATAACACCCCATTCACACCAATGGACAGATCAACAAAACAGAAAATTAATAATGAAACACAAGCCTTAAATGATGCATAGCAGATGGATCTTATTGATATATTCAGGACTTTCCATCTAAATGCAGAACACAACTTCTTCTCACGTGCACATGGGAAATTCTCCAGAATAGACCATATCTTGGATCACAAATCAAACCACAATAAATTTAAGAAAATTGAAATCATATCAAGCATCTTTTCTGACCACAACACTATGAGGCTAGATATCAACTACAAGAAAAAGAGTGTATTACAAGAATATAAAAGGGGCCAAGGTAGACTCTTCGATAAGTGGTGCTCTGGAAACTGGACAGCTACATGTAAAAGAATGAGATTAGAACACTTCCTAACACAATATACAAAGATAAACTCAAAATGGATTAAGGACCTAAATAAAAGACCAGAAACTATAAAACTCTTAGAGGAAAACATAGACAGAACTTCACTTGATGACATATGTCAAAGCAAGATCCTCTATGATCCACCTCCTAGAGTAGTGGAAATAAAAACAAAAATAAATGCAGGACCTAATTAAACTCAAAATACTTTGCACAGCAAAGCAAACTATAAGGAAGGTGAAAAGACAACCTTCAGAAAGAGAAAATAGCAGCAATTGAAACAAATGGCAAAGGGTTAATTTTCAAAGTATACGAGTAGCTCATACAAGTCAATATCAGAAAAACAACCCAATCAAAAAGTGGGGAAAAGACCTAAACAGAAATTTCTCCAAAGAAGACATACAGATGGCTAACAAACACATGAGAAGATGCTCAACATCACTCATCATTAAAGTAATGAAAATCCAAACTACAATGATATATCACCTGACACAGGTCAGAATGGCCATCATCAAAAATTCCAAAAACAATAAATGCCTAAGAGGGTGTGGAGAAAAGGGAACTCTCTTGCACTGTTGGTGGGAATGTAAATTGATATAACCACTATGGAAGATGGTTTGGAAGGTCCTTAATACACTAGAAATAAAAATACCATATGACCCAGCAATCGCGCTACTAGGCATATACCCTGGGGAAACCAAACTGAAAGACACATGTACCCCATTGTTCATTGCAACACTAGTTAGATCATGGAAACAACCTAGATGTCCATCAATAGTTGAATGGGTAAAGAAGTTGTGGTACATATGTAGAATGGAATATTACTCAGACATAAAAAGGAACACACGTGGGTCAGTTCTAATGAGGTAGGTGAACCTAGAACCTATTTATACAGAGTGTAGTAAGTCAGAAAGAGAAAGATAACTATCATATACTACTACATACTTAAGGAATCTAGAAAGATGGCAACAATGAATTTATTTGTAGGGCAGTAGTGGAGAAAAAAAAAAGACTTATGGACACAGTGTGGGGGATAAGAGGATGAGATATATGGTAAGAGTAACATGGAAACTTACATTGCCATATTTAAAATAGAGAGCCAGTGGGAATTTCCTGTATGACTCAGGGAATTCAAACAGGGGCTCTGTATCAAGCTAGAAGTGTGGGATGGGGAGGGACATGGGAGGGACGTTCAAGAGGGAGGGGGCATATGTATACCTGTAACTGATTCATGTTGATGTTTGACAGAAAAAAAAATCTGTAAAGCAATTATCCTTCAATTAAAAAAAATAAAGAAAGAAATTTGAAAAGAATAAATATAAACTGAGGTTTATATTTATGTGTAATGTTTATGTCTAACTGAATCCTTTTGTTTTGTACCTAGAACTAACACAACATTGTTAATCAACTCTTCTCCAACATAAAATAAAGTTAGTAAAATAAAAATAAATATGAATGATAGTAGTAGCTCTTATCATGCCTTTATGAAAATTAAATACTATCATAATTTTAAAAAGCTTAGAAGAATGATGATACATAATCAGCACTATATAAATGTTTGGCAATAATAATATTTCAGAGAACACAATCTAATTGCTACTAAATTTTGAACATGTTTTAAAGTCTATTTATAGCTAATTTTTGTAAATATTCTAAATGTGCTTGCAAAGAATGTATTCTCTAATTGTTAAATGTAGAGTTCTATATATTTTCTTTAAATATAATTTACTGTGAAAAAGCAAAAATAGTAATAAAACAGATATGTTTATGAATAGAATGAAATTAGAACATCCTCTAGCACTATACAGAAAATATATTCTAAGTGCATTAAAGTTCTAAATGTAAGAAAGGACACTGTAAAATTCCTAGAGAAAATCACAGGCAGAACACACTTTGACCTAAATCATACCAATACCAATATATTTTTGATCCGTCTTGTAGAATAATGGAAAAACAAAAATGTGAGATATAATTAAACTCAAAACTTCTTGAATAGCAAAGGAAACCATAAGCAAAATGAAAAGACAATCCACAGAATGGGAGGAAATATTCACAAGCAATCAGACTGAAAGGGATTAATTTCCAGAATTAACTAATAACTCATGTGGCTGAATGAAAAGCAAACAACCCAATCAAAAAATGTCCAGAAGACCTAAGCAGATGTTTCTCCAAAGAAAACTTGCAAATGGCCAAGAGGTGCATGAAAAGATGGTCAACACTGCTAATTATTAGAGAAATACAAATCAAAACTATCCAAATACAATGAGACATCACCTCAATATAGTCAAAATGGCCATCATTTTGACTACAAAATGAAGTCTACATACAATAAATTTTGAGAGGATAGAGAAAAAGGAACTCTCTTACACTGTTGGTGGGAATGTAAACTGCTATAGTCACTATGGAAAACAGTATGGGGAATTTTTTTATAAAACTAAAAATAAAACTGCAATATTATCCAGCAATCTAATCCCTGGGCTTATATCCAGAGAAAACTATGACTCAAAAGGATACATTCACACCAGTGTTTATTGTGGCACTGTTTACTATGGTGAGGACATGGAAGCAACCTAAATATCCAGTCAGATAAATGGATAAAGATGTGGTATACATATATGCAATAAAATACTACTTAACCATTAAAAATAATGAAATAGTTTATTTTCCAGTAACATGGATGGACTTGGAGATTATCATTCTAAGAAAAATAAGTCAGACAAGAAAACAAAAATATCATATGATATTGCTTATATGCAGAGTCTAAAAATATGATATAAATGAACTTATTTACAAAAAAAAACAGAACAAACAAACAAAAAAATAAACACAGGTTCACGGACTTAGGGAATGAACATGTGGTTGTCAGGGTGTGGGCAATGAGGAATCAATTGGATTTGGGGACTGGCATATACATTTTGATTTATTTAAAATAGATAACCAACAATGTCCTACTGCATATCATGGGGAACTCTGCTCAATATCTTGTTATAACCTAAATGGGAAAAGAACTTGAAATTAATATATACATGTATAATTGAATCATATTGCTGTACACTTGAATTTAACACATTGATATTATACCATAGTATAATAAAATTTTTAAATGACACAAAATTTTGAAAATAAAGTGGAACATGATGTATCAAACAAATTGTAGAATGAAAAAAAGAGGAAAACAAGTATTCAAACACTAGTATCAAATAATACGAGTATGATGCACAGCATGATTCAAGGTAAAAGACATTTAAATAGGATAAATAAGATGTTTTAAAAAGGAATAATCCTCCAAAAACTGTAACAGATATGACTATTTTCCTAATGATATAGTTTTTTAAATGTAGTTTAATTTTTCATTGGAGGATAATTTTTCTATAATATTATGATGGTTTCTGACGTACATCAACATAAATCCACCATAGGTACACATACATTCCCCTGCCCTTAACCATCCTCCCTCCTCCCTAAGCACCCCACATTTCTAGGTCATCACAGAGCACCAGCTTTGGTTTCCCTGCATCATACAGCAAATTCCCACTAGCTATCCACTTTGCATAATGTATATGTTTCAATACTACTCTCGCAGGTCCTCCCATGCTCTCCCTCCCCCATCACGACTATCATGCTGTTATTTATGTCTGTGTTTCCTTTGCTGCACTGCAAATAAGATCATGAGTACCATTTTTCTAGTTTCCATATATGCATAAATACGTGATATTTGCCTTTCTCTTTCTCATTTACTTCACTCTGTTTAATAGGCTCTAAGTTCATCCACCTCATTAGAATTGATTCAAATGTATTCCTTTATATAGCTGAGTAGTATTCCATTCTGTATGTGTACCAAAATTTATTTATCCATTCATTTGTTGATGGGCATCTAGGGTTGTTTCCATGCCCTAGCAATTGTAAATAGTGCTGCAATGAACATTGGGGTGCATGTGTCTCTTTCAATTATGGGTTCCTGAGGGTATATGCCCAGTAATGGGAATTCTGACTCATGACAGTTTTATTCCGAGTTTTCTTAGGGAATATCTGTACTGTTCTCTATAGTGGCTGTATCGGTTTGCATCCCCACCAACAGTGCAATGGGGGTTCCCTTTTCTCCATACCCACTCCAGCATTTGTTACTTGTAGACTTTTTGATGATGGCCATTCTTACTGATGTGAGATGATACCTCATTGTTGTTTTGATTTGCAATGAGCATCAAATAGTGAACATTGTTGAGCATCTTTTCTTGTGTTTATTAGCCATCTTTATGTCTTCTCTGGAGAAATGTCTGTTTAGTTTTTCTGCCCACTTTTTGATTAATTGGTTTTCTGATATTGAGGTGTGCTGGCTGCTTGTAAAACTGTTTACAGATGACAGGATTCTTCACATAGAAAACCCTAAAGATGTCACCAGAAAATTGCTATCACTAATCAATGAATATAGTGAAGTTGCAGGATACAAAATTAAATACACAGAAATCCCTTGCACTCTTATACATTAACAATGAAAAATCAGGAAGAGAAATTAATGAAAAAATCCGATTTACCACCACAACAAAAAGAATAAAATAGGAATAAATTTTCCAAACAAGACAAAAGACCTGTATGCAGAAAACTATAAGGCAGTGATTAAAGATGATACAAACAGAGAGATATACCATGTTCTTGGATTGGATAAATCAATATTCTGAAAATGACTGTTCTATCCAAAGCAATCTATAGATTCAATGCAATCCCAATCAAACTACCAATGGTATTTTTCACAGAACTAGAACAAGTAGTTTCACAATGTGTATGGAAACTCAAAAGACCTCAAATAGTCAAAGCAATTTTGAGAGAGAAAAATGGAGCTGGAGAAATCAACTTTCCTGACTTCAGACTATACCACAAAGCTATAATCATCAAGGCAATATTGTCCAGTAGAACAAGATAGAAAGCCCAGAGATAAACCCAAACACCTATGAGCACATTATCTTTAGCAAAGGAGGCAAGACTATGCAACAGGGAAAGACAGTCTCTTCAATAAGTGGTGCTGGGAAAATTGGGCAGCTATGTATAAAAGAATGAAATTAGAACACTTCCTAACTCCACACAAAAATAAACTGAAAATGAAATAAACACCTAAATTTAAGCCCAGAAACTACAAAACTCTTAGAGGAGAACATTGATAGAACATTTTTTTTTACATAAATCACAGCAAAGATCCTCTAGGACCCACTGCCTAGAATAATGGAGGCAAAAACAGAAATAAACAAATGAGACCTACGTAAGCTTAAAAGCATTTTCACAGTTAAGGAAACTATAAGCAAGGCCAAAAGACAACCCTCAGAATGGGAGAAACTAGTGATATAGATTTGAAATCTGCAAGCAAACCTGTTAGAAATGAAAGGAACTGTGAAATTATTTAAAGACACAGGTGAGATCATGACATAAATCTCCCAGGAATATAAAGGACTGCTGTCTAATGAAGTGAGAAATCAGTGTCAAGGAATTGCAGATAAGCACACACACATAATAGGAAAATAAATATTTACTTTGCAATTTTTTCATTTTACTACATTAAAAGTTTAATTAATATATTTTCCTCTTTTTTCTAATATAATCAAGGCTGAAAATTTTCCTCAGAAAATTTATTCTCCTACTTTATATAACTATTGACATGCAATAGTTTCATTGCAATTTCTAACAGACTGAATGGCTAAAGAGAAAAATAAACTTGAAAATACAGGTGCCAGAATATTAGTAATGTTCATTTTTATAGATTGTAGGTTATTCTTCTCTTCTGTTTATCTATTTACTAAATAGAGCTAGTATTCCTTTTAGTTGTAAAATCAAGTTTTGCAAACATGTGTTTCTATCTTTAATGGAAAATAGGGAAATTTATTTTCAGACACATATTTTCTACTTAATTTTTTCATATTTTCTATAGTATACTATAAATTCATAAATAGTCAAAAATGCAGTTCAATGTAGCCTAGAAATGAATGAGAATCACCATGGATAAATCTTTCAAAATATATCGTTGAGGGAGGGGGGAAGCAAATCACAAAATCATGCTTATTGTATGATTCTCATCAAAAAGAGGAAAAATTAAGGACTTCCATTGTTGTACAGTGGGTTAGACTCTGTGCTCCCAATGCAGCAGGAGACCCGGGTTCAATCCTTGGTTATGGAACTAGATTCCACATGCTGCAACTAAGAGTTCTCATGCTGCAACTAGAGATTCCACATGCCATAGGAAAGATCAAAGATTACATGCCATGACTAAGACCAGGAACAACCAAAAAAATAAATACATACGTTTTAGTGGTTTTTGCCATACATTGACCACTACAATATTGTGAAGTAATTAGCCTCCAACTAATAAAAATAAATGAAAAAATAAATAAATAAATGTATACTTTTTAAAAAGGAAAAACTAATCCAGATCAAAGATTGGCACATTTTTTTCTATTAAGAGTCATATAGTGAATACTTTATGCTTTGCAGGCCATATTCGGTCTCCTTGCAGCTCTTCAACTCTGCTCTTTAATGCATAAGTAACCATAGGTAAAACATATGTGAATAGACATGACTGTGTTCTATTAAAATTCCATTTACAAAAAGAAACAGTGGGCCACATTGGATTTACAAACCACAGTTTACCAACTCCTGTTTTAAATTGTTTCAGAATACATACACACATGTGTCACTATTTTTGAAAAAAAGCAAAGAAATTACTACTATAAAAGCCAAGTTGTGGTTACTACTGAGGGAGAGGCAAAGGTTACAGTTGGCTATGGACACACAGGGAAAGTCTAGGGAGACAGTAATGTTTTATTTCCTGACTATAGTGATTACTATCATTGCATTGTTTACTGTTATATTGTATATGCTATATTGCATTGTTTGTATTGTATCACCACACAAATGTGTGCTATACTCTATGTGTTTTATAACCTTTTCTGTTTACTATAATTTGTAATATTTTTTCAATTAAAAATTTATGAGGATTGACTGGAAAGTAAAATGATTCTAGCAATACAAAGATAGAAAACAAAATTCTTCATTTTTGGTACATTTAGAAAGTCCTATAGCTCATTACTCCTTTTCACATGGGTTCACAACAAGATTCTCATTTAAAATTTGCAAGGAGTAAAAAGAGATACACACAAACAATTGAGAATTAAAAGACATTAATTCAAATACATTTTTCTTTTGAGGCAATCTCTTAGGATCTCTGTGAAGTACAAACTTTGAGGTTAGCCATAATTCAGTTTAAATCTGGACCCTGCCACTTACTAACTAGAGGAACTTGGGCAAAAGTACTTAAACTTACTGAGCTTTAGTTTCCACATTTGCAAAATGGGGCTAGTAATACCTCTCTCTTGGGCTTCCCTGGTGGCTCAGATGGTAAAGAATCCACCTGCAATGCAATGGACCTCTATTCAATCTGTGGGTTGGGAAGATCCCCTGGAGGAGGGCATGGAAACCCACTCCAGTATCCTTGCCTGGAGAAACCCCATGGACAGAGGAGCCTGGCCAGCTGCAGTCCATGGGATCGCAAAAAGTCAGACATGACTGAGCTACTAAGCACAGCACAACACAGCAATACCTATCTTTTAGAATTTCTGAAGTGATGATAAATTATAGAAATATGATTAATACATAGATATTCTAGCATATTGCTTACATTTTGTTCTGAATCAATGCGTTTCTGAGAACTCTTTTTGCAGTCCTTTATTCCTTTATCAGGGCTATTAAAGTTATGTAACTGCCAGGCAATGAACACAAATCTGGTAAGATCCTCAAATCATTGCCCTTGAAAAACTCACAGCCTGGCAGAAGAGCTCAGGATATTCAAGATACACTCTGGGACCACTGAAGAAAGATGTTACAGGTTGGAGACCGTGGAAACCAGAGTTAGATATTACCATGCAGGAGATATAATATTGTGAGTACTCTTGAGATCAACACCTATGGAAAGGAAGGAAAGCATGCAGGATTGGGCAGAGAGAAAACTGAGCTGTGATACAGTATCAACAGATGCCGCAGGTAATTGTGCATGAAATTCTGAGTCCTACTGGGATTGAAAGTTGTCTCAAGAGGGTGGGGGTGGTAAGGTGGCTAACCCTTTATAGTCCTGTATTTATAACTCATTAGAGGCATATCCCTCTGCCCTAACTCTGGAAAGGGGACATGACCTTGGACAAGGCAGCTCTTTAGAAATGAGGAAATTCCTGTTAGAACTTGATAGATGAGGGCCATATTTCAAATGTCACTTCCAGTATTTCCAGTGGGGGAAGAAGCACTGATTTCTGTAGGCAAATTAGGAAGTTCATTAAAGACCACTGCTGACACGTCACTTGTTGAATTACCCTTTCTGTGTTGCCTTCATTTATTTTTGTCAACTACATTAAAAGTCCTTTGTGGACTCCGCACACAGGAGGAGTTCAATGGAAGTCCAGATCCCAAGGAATCCTGAGACCAGTTTTGAACTTGTTTTAGAAAAAAGAAAGAAAGAAAGAAAGAAAGAAAGAAAGAAAGAAAGAAAGAAAGAAAGAAAGAAAGAAAGAAAGAAAGAAAGAAAGAAAGAAATGCAACAGATTAGGTAGCTAATTTTGCATTTCTTGTCTTTCTCTTATTTATTGTTTTCTGCCCATCATTTTAAATGTCTTTAATTAATGATATATATATATATTTTTACTTCTGCCCCCAATACAGAGGACATGTTTCTGAAAATCAAAGAACTGAATAATAAAGTGTCAATCAGTAAAGTGCTCCTCAGATGAAGAAATAGAAACTCAAACACAAAGCAGAAAATGGTACAGCTCATTGTGGTCACCAACAAGGAGGGAGGGCCTCACACACAGATGGCTCCATCTCAGTCTTCCTCAGGTCGGAAGTTTTAAGCAATGCCCTGCCTGAATACTTTGTGTCCTTAAAGCCAGGGAACTTTAGAAAGTCACTGACTTGGCTATAGTAGAATGATTTAAGCACTTTCATAGTTTAAACAAGGTTCTGCTCACCCCCCTCCCCCGCCTTAGATCCATAAAGTAACCTTTCAGCCCTTTAGCTTCTGAGAGCCAGAGGAAACTGGAGGAAGGGAAAACTCAGTTGAAGGGCTCAACAAATTTGGTTCAGTTCTCCAAACACTATCTGAGAACCTACTCTGTGCCAGGCACTAGATAGACTAATGAATCTGACATATTCCCTGTTCACTGGAAGGTTCTAATATGGTAGGGTAGAGTTTCAGAAAAGCAGACAATTATGATAGTGTTTTGAGGGAAGGATTGACAATCGAGAATGGTGAAAAGAAGCATGTCTATTCACCAGATAGACCTTCCAGAACCTAAGACCTGTAAAGAAGTTGTTTTCAGTGACTAAGTGAGAATCAATGAAGGCCTAAGTACTTATGGAAATGAACCCATTTTCTGTCCACCTAGCTGTGATCCATAACATATGTCTTCTACCTGAGCAGGGACATCTTTTATCTAATTTGTACAAAGGTACTAAGTCATACATTTAAGAAAATCTTACAGAGGCCCTATCCAGGTTTTCTGGTTGGTCTGAACATTTAAAGTCATGAGGAAAGAAGGGAAGATAGACGGGAAGGCAGTGTTGTTAAGTGAGGCTAGGGAGATAGTTGATCAGGAGTTGGAGTTTGAAGGGCTTTGTAATATAAGGGAAATCAATCCTGAATATTCATTAGAAGGACTGATGCTGAAGTTGAAACTTCAATACTTTGGTCACTTGATGTGAAGAGCTCATTGGAAAAGACCCTGATGCTGGAAAAGATTGAAAACAAAGGAGAATGGGGTGGCAGGGGATGAGATGGTTAGATAGAATCACTGACTCAATGGACATGAATTTGAACAAACTCTAGGAGATAGTGAAGGACAGTACATCCTGGTGTACTGCAGTTCATGGGGTTCCAAAGAGTCAGATACAGCAACTGAACAACAACAGTTAACAAAAATCAAAATATTTTGAAAATGGAAGTGACATGTTCATATATTTTCTTTGTAATTAAACTTTGTATTTTGAGGTAATTATGAATTCACATTGAATTATAAGAAATAACGCAGAAAGATTCTGTGTACTCTTTTACAAGCTTTGCCAATAGTGTCATCTTCCATGGACTGCAGCATGCCAGGCTTCCCTGTCCTTCACTATCTCCTGGAGTTTGCTCAAATTCATGTCCATAGAGTCAGTAATGCTATCTACAAATCTCATCCTCTGCCACCTCATTCCCCTTTTACCTTCAGTTTTCCCCAGCATCAGAGTTTTTTCCAGTGAGTCAGCTATTTCCATCAAGAGGCCAAAGTATTGAAGCTTCTGCTTCAGGATGAATTCTTCCAATGGATATTCAGGGTTGATTTCCTTTAGGATTGACTGGTTTGAGCTGCTTGCAGTCCTAGAGACTCTCGAGAGTCTGCTCCAGAAAGACAACTCCAAAAGCATCAGTTTCTTTGGTGCTCAGCCTTCTTTATTGTCCAACTCTCACATCCATACTTGACTACTGGAAAAACCATAGCTTTGAAAATATGAACCTTTGTGGGGAAAGTGATGTCTCTGCTTTTTAATGTGCTGTCAAGGCTTCTTCTAAGGAGACAGCATCTTTTAGTTTTGTGGATGCAGTCATTGTCCACAGTGATTTTGGCCTGGGGTTCCTTGGTCGTTCAGACAGTAAGTAATATGCCAGCAATGAGGGAGACCCAGTTTTTATCACTGCATCAGAAAGACCCCCTGGAGAAGAGCATGGGAACCCACTCTAGTATTCTTGCCTGGAGAATCCCATGGACAGAGGAACCTGGCTGGCTACAGTCCATGTGATTGCAGACTCAGACATGACGGAGCAACACTTTCAATTCCTAAGGCCCACTTAACTTCACAATCCAGAATGTCTGGCTCTAGGTGAGTGACCACGTCATCACGGTTATCTGGGTCATTAAGACCTTTTTTGTATAGTTCTGTGTATTCTGGCCACCTCTTCATAATCTCTTCTGTCCCTTACCTTTTCTGCCCTTTATCATGCCCATCCTTACATAAAATGTTCACTTGATGTCTCCAATTGTCTTGAAGAGATCTCTAGTTTTTCCATTCTATTGTTTTACTCTACTTCTTTGTACTTCTCATTGAAGAAGGTCTTCTTATCTCTCCTTGCTATTCTCTGGAATTCTGAATTTATTTGGATATGTATTTCCCTTTCTGTCTTGCCTTTTGCTTCTCTTCTTTCCTCAGCTATTTGTAAATCCTCCTCAGACAAACATTTTTCCTTCTTGTATTTCATTTTCTTTGGCATCATTTTGGTCACTGCATCCTGTACAAGGTAATGAACTTCTGTCTACAGTTCTTCAGACATTCTGTCTACCAGATAAAATCCTTTTAATCTATTTGTCACTTCCACTGTATAATCATAAGGGATTTGATTCAGGTCATACCTGAATGGCCTAGTGGTTTTTCCTACTGTCTTCAATTTAAGCCTGAATTTTGTAATAATGAACTCATGATCTATGAATTTTCTTCATAGCCAATAATAACATCTGCAATAATGACAGTTTTACATCTTTCTTTCATATTTTTATATCATTTATTATATCTTGGCTTACTTCACTGGCTAGAATTTCTAGCACCATATCCTATAAGAGTGGGAAGAGCAGATATCCTTGCCTCATTATTTCACTATTAATTATAATGTTTGCTGTAGATATTTTGTAGACGTTTATTATTCCTGATAGCTCAGTTGGTAAAGAATCCACCTGCAATGTAGGAAACACCAGTTCGATTCCTGGGTCGGGCAGAGCTGCTGGAGAAGAGACAGGCTACCCTCTCCAGTATTCTTGGGCTTCCCTCCTGGCTCAGCTGGTAAACAATCTGCCTGCAATGAGGGAGACTGGGGTTTGATCCCAGGGTTGGGAAGATCCCCTAGAGAAGGGTATAGCTACCCACTCCAGTATTATGGCCTGGAGAATTCCATGAATTGTATAATCTATGGGGTTGCAAAGACTCGGGCACAATTGAGCAACTTTCACATTATTAAACTGAGGAAGTTTTTGTTCTTACATTTCTGAAACTTCTGATCATAAATTAGTATCGAGCTTTGTCAAATGTTTTCTCTGTATCACTTAATATAATCATGTGAATATATTTGTTCTGTTAATATGGTGGATTACATTGATTTTTTTAGTATGAAATTGCCTTGCATTCCTGGAATAAACTATGCAAGATCATGTAATATAATTATTTTGTATTTTGATGAATTTTATTTGCTAATATTCTGTTAAGGGCATTTTGGTCTAAATATTTTTCTTCTTTTGTACTTTTTTTTCTGATTTGGTGTTATGGTAATACCATCTTCATAAAAACAGTTGGAAAGTATTCTTTCCTTTTCTTTTTTGGGAAAGAGATTATGAATAACTGATTGATTCTTCTTTAAATATTTAGTAGAATTCCCCAGTGAAACCATCTTCTCAGTTTTTAAATATAAGAATTAAATGCCAGGAACTTCCCAGGTGGCCCAGTGGTTAAGAATCTATTCTTCCACTGCAGTAGGTGTGGTTTCAATCCCTGGTCAGGGAACCAAGATCCCACAAGCCATATGGCATGGCCAGGAAAAAAAAATTCCTATGTAGTTATGGAACATAGTGGTTGTACCAATTTTCATTCCCATTACCAACAGTGTAGGAGGGTTGCCTTTTCTTCACACCCTCTCCAGCATTTATTGTTTGTCAGCATTTTGACTTTTTAACAGGGCTTTCCAGGTGGCACTAGTGGTAAAGAGCCCGTCTGCCAATGTGGGAGATGCAAGAAACACAGGTTTGATCTCTGGCTTGGGAAGATCCCCTGGAGAAGGAAATGGCAATCCACTCCAGTATTCTTGCCTGGAGAATCCCACGGACAGGGGAGACTGGCAGGTTACAGTCCATCGCGTAGTAAAGAGTCAGACATGACTGAAGCAACTTATCACACACTCGGACATTTTGATGAAGGCCATTCTGACAGGTGTAATGTGATATGTCATTGTAATTCTGATTTGCATTTCTCTAATAATTAGCAATGTTGACCATCTTTTCATGGATCCTTTGACCATCTGTATGTCTTTACTGGAGAAATATCTATTTAGATCTTCTGCCCAGTTTTTAATTGGGCTGTTTGTTTTATTTGAGTTGCATGGGCTGTTTCTATAGTTTGGAGATTAATCCCTTACTGGTTGCCTCATTTGAAAATATTTTCTCCCATTCTGAAGACTGTCTTTTCATTTAGTTTAAAGTTTCCTTTACTATGATAAGCTTTAAAGCTTAATTAGATCCCACTTGTTTATTTTTATGATACTAGGAAGTGAATCCAAAGAGATATTGCTGTGATTTTTGTCAAAGAGTCTTTTGGTTATGCTTTCTTATAAGAGTTTTATAATATGTGGTATTACATTTAGGTTTGTAATCTATTCTGGTGTTAGAGAGTGTTCTAATCTATTTTTTACATGTAGCTGTCCAGTTTTTCCAACACCATTTATTGAAGTGACTCTTCTCCAGTGTAGAATCTTGTCTCTTTTCTTATGTTAATTGGCCACAGGTGCATGGATTTTCCATTCTGTTCCATTGATCCATATTTCTGTTTTTGTGCAAGTACCATACTGTTTTGATGGCTGTAGCTTTGCAGTATAGTCTGAAGTTATGGATCCTGATTCCTCTAACTCTATTCTTTTTTTCTCAGAATTACTTTGGCTATTTGGGATCTCTGATATTTCCATGCAAGCTTTTTAAAAGTTTGTTATATTTCTTGGAAAAATGCTATTGGTAATTTAATAGGGATTTCATTGAATCTGTTGATTACCTTGGATAATATAGTCATTTGGACAGTATTGATTCTTCCAATTCAAAACTATAATATACCTTTCCATCTGTTTGTATCATCTACTATTTCTTTCATCAGCATCTTATAGTTTACAGAGTATAGATTTTTGCTTCCTCATGTAAGTTTATTCCTATGACAATTTATTCATTTTTATGCCATAGTAAATGGGGTAATTTCCTTAATTTACTTTGCTGATCTTTCATTGTTAGTGTATAGGAATGCAATAGACTTCTGGGTATTAATTATGTATCCTGCAATGTTATCAAATTCTTGATGAGTTTTAGTAGTTTTCTGATATCATTTTTAAAAAAATTTCTATGTATAGTATCATGTCACCTGCAAACACTGGCAAATGTATTTCTTCTTTTCTAATTTGAATTTTTATCTTTTTTTCTTTTCTGATCGCTGGGGCTAGGACTCCCAAAGCTGTGTTGAATAAAATGATGAGAGTGGATATCCTTACCTTGTTCCTGATCTTAGAGAAAATGCTTTCAGCTTTTTAGCATTGATGATGTTAGATGTGGGTTTTTCTTATATGAACTTTATTATGTTGAAGTAGGTTCTTGCAATTTGCACTTTCTGGAGAGTTAGATGGGTGTTGAATTTTGTCAAAGGTTCTTTGGCATATTTTGAGATGCTTATGCAAGTTTTATTCTTCAGTTTCTTAATATGGTATATCACACTGATTGATTTGTCTATTTTGAAAAAAAAAAAGAAATCCTTGTGTCCCTGGAATGAATCCAACTGGATCATGGTGTGTGATCCTTGTAATGTAATGTTGGATTTTACTGATTGTACTTTGTTGAGGGTTTTTGCATTTATTTTCATCAGTGATATTGGCCTATATACTTTTTCTTCTTTTGTTCTTTATGTGGTTTTTGTATAAAGGTGATCGTGGCCTCACAGAAAGAGTTCAGGAGTGTTCCTTCCTATGAAATTTTTGGAAAGCCTTTGAAAAAGATTCATATCAACTATTTTTAAAACTATTTGACAGAGTTCGCCTGTGAAGCCTTTGGGCTCTGGACTTAGGATTGTTGGAAGATTTTTGATCATAGTCAAATTTCAGTACTTGAGATTGGTCTCCTTATATTTTCTATTTCTTCCGCATTCAGTCTTGGAAAGTTGTACATTTCTTAGAATTTGTTGATATCCTCTAGATTGTCTATTTTGTTGGCATATTTTTACCTGTAGTGGTCTGTTATGATTGCTTGTGTTGCTGTGATGTCAGTTGCACCTTCCTTTAACATTCTTATCTTATTTATTTGTGCCCTCTCCCTTATTTCTTGATTATCCAGGATAAGTTCAGTTCAGTTCAGTTCAGCTCAATTGCTCAGTTGTGCCCAAAATGTTGTGAACTTTTGGACAACAGCAGGCCAGGCTTCGCTACCCATCACCAACACCTGGGACTTGTTTAAACTCATGACCACTGAGTCAGCAATTCCATCCAACCATCTCATCTTTTGTTATCCCCTTCTCCTCCTGCCTTCAATCTTTTCCAGCATCAGGGTCTTTTCTAAGGAGTCAGTTCTTCGCATCTGGTGGCCAAAATATTGTAGTTTCAGCTTCAGCATCAGTCCTTCCAATGAATATTCAGGACTCGTTTCCTTTAAGATTGACCGATTTGAACTCCTTGCATTCCTAGGGATTCTCAAGAGTCTTCTCCAACACCAGAGTTCAAAAGCATCAATTCTTCAGTGCTCAGTTTTCTTTATAGGTCAACTCTCACATCCATACATGACTACTGGATAAACATAGCTTTGAAAATATGAACCTTTGTTTGGAAAGTGTTGTCTCTGATTTTTTATATGCTGTCTAGATTAGTGGTAGTTTTTCTTCCAAGGAGCAAGCATCTTTTAATTACATGGCTGCAGTCACCATCTGCAGTGATTTTGTAGCTCCCAAAATAAATTCAGCCACTGTTTCCATTGTTTCCCCATCTATCTGCCATGAAGTGATGGGACCGCATACCATGATATTAGTTTTTGAATGTTGAGTTTTAAGTCATATTTTTCACTCTCCTCTTTCACTTTCATCAAGTGGTTCTTTAGTTCTCCTTCAATTTCTGCTGTAAGGGTGGTGTCATCTGCACATCTGAGGTTATTGATATTTCCTCTGAAAATCTTGATTCCATCTTGTGCTTCATCCAGCCTGGCATTTCACATGATGTACTCTGCATATAAGTTAAATAATCAGGGTGACAATATACAGCCTTGACATACTCCTTTCCTGATTTGGAAGCAGTCTGTTGTTCCATGTCCGGTTCTAACTGTTGCTTCTTGACCTGCATACAGATTTCTCAGGAGGCAGGTCAGGTTGTCTGGTATTCCCATCTCTTTAGAAATTTTCCACAGACTGTTGTGATCCACAGTCAAAAGTTTTGGCGTAGTCAATAAAGCAGAATTAGATGTTTTTTTCTGGAACTCTTTTGATTTTTTGATGATCCAAAGGATGCTGGCAATTTGGTCTCTGGTTCCTCTGTGTTTTCTAAGTCCAGCTTGAACATCTGGAAGTTCATGGTTCATGTATTGTTGAAGCCTTGCTTGGAGAATTTTGAGCATTACTTTGCTAGCATGGGAGGTGAGTGCAATTATGCAGTCATTTGAACATTCTTTGGCATTGCCTTTTTTGGGGATTGGAATGAAAGCTGATCTTTTCCAGTCTTGTTGGCCACTGCTGAGTTTTCCAAATTTGCTGGCATGTTGAGTGCAACACGTTAACAGCAATATCTTTTAGAATGCTGAAGTGGTTTGCCATTCCCTTCTTCAGTGGACCACATTTTGTCAGAACTCTCCACCATGATCCTTCCATCTTGGGTGACATCTTACATAGCATGTCTCAAAGTTTCATTGATTTAGACAAGGCTGTGGTCCATGTGATCAGTTTGATTAGTTTTCTGTGATTGTGGTTTTCATTCTGTCTGCCCTCTGAATGATAAGAGGCTTATGGGAGCTTCTTGATGGGAGAGTGACTGTGGGGGAAGCTGGGTCTTGTTCTGATGGGCAGGGCCATGCTCAGTAAATCTTTAATCCAGTTTTCTGTTTATGGGTGGGGTTGTGTTCCCTTCCTGTTGTTTATCCTGAGCCAAACTACAATGGAGGTAATGAAGATAATGGTGACCTCCTTGAAAAGGTCCCATGCACGCAGTGCTGCACTCAGTGTCCCCAATCCTGCAGCAGGCCACTGTCAACCCATGCCCTGCCGGAGACTCCTGGACACTCTAGGGAAGCCTGGGTTGGTTTCTTGTGGGGGTTCTGCTCCTTTCTCCTGGGTCCTGGTTAGCACAATGTTTTGTTTATGCCTTCCAAAAGTCTGTTTCCCCTTCCCTGTGTAAGTTCTGGTAGCTGTATGGTGGGGGTGAATGGCGACCTCCTTCAAGAGGGCTTATGCCACCCCCCAGCCTGCTGAACCCAGAGCCCCTGCCACTGCAGCAGGCCACTGCTGACCCATACCTTTGCAGGAGACCCTCAAACATTCAAAGGCAGGTCTGGCTCAGTCTCTGTGGGGTCTTCTGGTTGTGCACGAGTTTTTGTTTGAGCCCTCCAAGCATCTCTGGTGGCTATAGGGTTTCATTCTAAATGTGATTTCACCCTTCCTATCGTTTTGCTTGGGCTTATCCTTTGCCTTGGATGTGGGGTATCTTTTTTTGGTGGAATCCAACAGTCTTCTGTCGATGGTTGTTCAGCCGTGAGTTGTAATCCAAAGCAGAGAAAATAGCTTTTCAGAGTTTAGTAGACTTTCCTGGCTTTTCCATTTTCCAGGTTTTTGTGCTTCTGTTATACTCTTTGTTTTACTTACACATGGTGATCCTCTCCTCATGTCAGACTGGCTAAAGGTTTACCAATTTTGTATATTTTTTTCAAAGATCCAGCTTTTAGCTTTCTTGATCTTTGCTATGTTTTCTTTCCATTTCTTTTATTTCTGCTCTGATTTTTATCATTTTTTTTTTTGCCCCTACTAACTTTAGGCTTTGCTTGTTCTTGTTTCTCTAATTGATTTAGGTGCATGGTTAGGTTGTTTGTTTGAGATTTTCCCTGTTTCCTGAGGTACTACTGCATTGTCATAGGTTTTGGCTCATTGTGCTTTCATTTTAATTCTTTAGGTATTTTTTAATTTCCTCTTTGATCTCTTTAGCTATCCATTGCTTGTTTAGTAATATATTGTTTAGCCTCCATATGCTTTTCTTTTTCTATTGCATTTTCATTTGGTTCAATGTGTTAATTAAGTTCCCTTGAGACTTTCTTTTGATCCATGTATTATTTACTAGTGTATTGATTAGTATCCAAGTGTTTGGGGGTTTTCCTCTTGCCATTCTCTTATTGATTTCTGGTTTGATTCCATTGTTGTCAGAAAATAGAATATGTATGATTTAATTTTTTAAAAAGTTATTTAAATTTAAATAATATTGGGGGCCCAAGATATGATCTATCTTGGGATGTGTTCCTTGTGCAATTTTAAGGAATGTGCTTGCTGTTTTTTATTAAGTGTCCTATAAATAAACTGCAGTATTCTTGGGATTCCCTGGTGGCTCAGGCAGTAAAGAATCCACCTACAGTGCAGGAGACCTGGGCTTGATCCCTGGTTGGGAAGATCTCCTGGGGAAGGAAAAAGCTATTCACTCCAGTATTCTGGCCTGGAGAATTCCATGGGCAGAAGAGGCTGGTGGGTCAAAGCCCATGGGGTCGCAAAATATATTTAATCCTATAGTTAGAGAGTAGATCAGTTTATTGGTTGATAGTGTTTGTGAATTATTCTATACTTTTGTTGATTTCCTGTCAGGCGGTGAAAAAGGAGTATTGAAGCTTCCAGTCATAATCTAGATTTGTCTTTTCTCCTTTCAGTTTTATCAAATTTTAATTTATATATTCCATTGCTCTGTTGTTTGTTGCATACATATTTCGGATTGTTTTGTCTTCCTTGTGGATGTGGTATTATCATGTTATCAGTTTATTTTACCCTATTTAAACTGTAGCTGTCTTAAATATTTTCTTTATAATCATTGAGAACCTCACTAGATAATGCAATATTTTTTTTCTGTTTTCAACCATCCTATATAATTTTAAAATATAAAGGGGAGAAAGATAATCTGGTATATTTACCCATATATATTTTACTATTATCATTAGTGTTATTTTGTCTCATTGAACAAATTATGGGATCTTACTTCCCCAACTAAGGATTGAACCCAGACCCTCAACAATGAGAACATAAAATCCTAACCACCAGGAAATTTCCTGACTACCATTTCTGTTTCTAATATCCCAAGATTCCTTCTATGTCATATCTTTTATGTTCAGAGAGTTTTCTTTGGCCATTCTTTTATTGTATTTTATTATTTTATTTCTTGGCCATTCTTTTAGAGTTGGTCTGATGACAAATTACTTTAATTTCCGTTCTTCTCAGAACGTCTTGATTTCCTCTTTACACCTGAAAAATATTTTTATTGACTACAGAATTCTGGAAAATTTGTTTGTTCATTTGTTTTTCCCTTAGCATTTGAAGAATGTTGTGATGCTTTCTTCTGGCATCCATGATTTCTGATGAGAAATCCACTATAATTTGATTCACTTTCCCTTATAAATAAGGTGCAATTCCTTTATTATTGCTTCAAGATTTTTTTCTTTATCTTTGATTTCAGTAATTGTACTTGAGTGTTGGTGAAGGCTTCCTTTAATTTATTCTATTCAGTATTTTTTCGACTTCTTCAATCTGTAGGCTTTTGTTTCTTCACATATTTGGGAGTTTTAATGATTTATTTCATTATGTCAGCCTTATCTTCTTGCATCCCTCCTTTGGGCCTCTGATAATATGAATATCATATTTTTTGTTATAGCCCCACAGGTCCCTGAAACTCTGTTAATTTGTTTTAAATTTCTTATTGTTCTTTGGGTTGGGTAATGTATATGGTCCTATCTTCCACTTCATTGATTCTTTCCTTTGTCTCTTTCGTTCTGCTATTGATCCCATCCATCAAGTCTATTTGGATTATTATTTTTTATTGGTGGCAAAATTTACATTTTGTCCTTCTCTTTATCTCTTTTTCTGTGCTGAAATGTTCTATTTCTTTTCTGTGATATTCTACTTTTATTTTTTTTTTCAATTTTGTGTTTGCAATTGCTCATTGAAATATTTTTTATGATAACAGCTTTAAAATCTGTCAGATAATTCTAACATCTCAGCATTGGAGTCTATTGATTGCCTTTTTCTCCCAGTGAACTGAGATCTTACTATTTCTTGTTATGATGAAAGATTTTTTATTAAAGTAAGAACAATTTTGGTATTATTATAAGAAATTCTAGATTTTATTTAAGCCTTCTATTTTGTCTGGATTCCTCCAACATACTTAAAAGGAAAAGGAGAATGTACCTCCTCATTACTACCAAGTCGGAGTTGAAATTGAAAGTCCCCAGTAGGTCTTCAAAGGCATCCAAGAAGAGTTGGGAGATTCTATTACTTTTTGGAAATGGTGGGATTTCTGACTTCTTACTAGGCTTCCACTGATACCTCCCTGGCTACCAGGGGTTGGAATGCCTTGTTAACGGTTTCTAATATTGCCTCCATTGACATCACAGTAGAGTAGGTCTTGTTACTTCTGGAAGGAGAAATTCAAATCTGTTTTAAAATATGACTATGGAGGCAGCATGACGAATGGAAATAGAGGACTGTGGCTGGAAACTTGGACTTCTGAAGGAAAGGCAGTAATATTGGTTCCACTATGTTTTGTTGCTTGATGTTTATCTTGGTTAGGGCCTCTAATGAAAACAAAAACAAAAACAAAACTGCAGTCTGTGTGGATCAAACAGCAAACATGCATTTTTCTTAATTTTGCAATCTGCAAAGCCCAACATCAAGGTATCAATAGATTTGGTATTTAGTGAGGGCAAACTTCCAGATTCACAGAAGGCCATCTTTCTGTGCCCTCAAGCTGTGGGAGAGTTTCAGGAGCTGTCTCTTATACAGTGCCATTACAAGGGCACTGATCACATTCATGAGAACTACACTGTTATGATATAATCATATTCTAATATCATCACATTGGGAATTATGCTTCAGCATATAAATTTTGGGGGCCACAGGTATTCAGTCTGTAGCAGTGTTTTAGTGATCCCATTCTTTAAGCAAACACCTCTTGAAGAGAAAGAAAGGAGGTGAGAAGCTATGAAGCAGTTGCTGCTCAGGTATCACAAAGAAGCAGCTAATTATTCAAACACTGAGTTCCAAAGAATAGCAAGGAGAGGTAAGAAAGCCTTCCTCAGCAATCAATGCAAAGAAATAAAGGAAAACAATAGAATGGGAATGACTAGAGATCTCTTCAAGAAAATTAGAGACACCAAGGGAACATTTCATGCAAAGGTAGGTTCAATAAAGGACAGAAATGGTATGGACTTAACAGATGCAGAAGATATTAAGAGGTGGCAAGAATATACAGAAGAACGGTACAAAAAAGATCTTCATGACCCAGATAATCACGATGGTGTGATCATTCACCTAGATTCAGACATCCTGGAATGTGAAGTCAGGTGGGCCTTAGAAAGCATCACTACGAACAAAGCTAGTGGAGGTGATGGAATTCCAGTTGAGCTATTTCAAATCCTAAACGATGATGCTGTGAAAGTGCTGCACTCAATATGCCAACAAATTTGGAAAACTCAGCACTGGCCACAGGACTGAAAAAAGGTCAGTTTTCATTCTAATCCCAAAGAAAGTCAATACCAAAGAATGCTCAAACTACCACAAAAATGCACTCATCTCACACGCTAGTAAAGTAATGCTCAAAATTCTCCAAGCCAGGCTTCAGCAATACGTGAATGTCCAGATGTTCAAGCTGGTTTTAGAAAAGGCAGAGGAACCAGATATCAAATTGCCAACATTCGCTGGATTATCGAAAAGGCAAGAGAGTTCCAGAAAAACATATATTTCTGCTTTATTGACTATGCCAAAGCCTTTGACTGTGTGGATCACAATAAACTGTGGAAAATTCTGAAAGAGATGGGAATACCAGACCACCTGACCCACCTCTTGAGAAACCTATATGCAGATCAGGAAGCAACAGTTAGAACTGGACATGTACCAACAGACTGGTTCCAAATAGAAAAAAGAGTACGTCAAGGCTGTATACTGTCACCCTACTTATTTAAGTTATATGCAGAGTACATCATGAGAAATGATGGGCTGGAAGAAGCACAAGCTGGAATCAAGATTGCCGGGAAAAATATCAATAACCTCAGATATGCAGATGACACCACCCTTATGGAAGAAAGTGAAGAGGAACTAAAAAGCCTCTTGATGAAATTGAAAGAGGAGAGTGAAAAAGTTGGCTTACAGCTCAACATTCAGAAAACTAAGATCATGGCATCTGGTCCCGTCACTTCATGGGAAACATATGGGGAAACAGTGGAAGCTATGTCAGACTTTATTTTTTTGGGCTCCAAAATCACTGCAGATGGTGATCGCAGCCATGAAATTAAAAGACGTGTACTCATTGGAAGGAAAGTTGTGACCAACCTAGAGAGCATGTTAAAAATCAGAGACATTACTTTGCCAACAAAGGTCCATCTAGTCAAGGCTATGGTTTTTCCAGTGATCACGTATGGATGTGAGAGTTGGACTATGAAGAAAGCTGAGCACCGAAGAATTGATGCTTTTGAACTGTGGTGTTGGAGAAGACTCTTGAGGGTCCCTTGGACTGTAAAGAGATCCAACCAGTCCATCCTAAAGGAGATTAGTCCTGGGTGTTCATTGGAAGGACTGGTGCTGAAGCTGAAAATCCAATACTTTGGCCACCTCATGCAAAAAGTTGACTTATTGGAAAAGACCCTGATGCTGGGAGGGAGTGGGGGCAGAAGGAAAAGGGAATGACAGAGGATGAGATTGCTGGATGGCATCACCAACTCGATGAACTTGAGTTTGAGTAAAGTCCGGGAGTTGGTGATGGACAGGGAGGCCTGGCATGCTGCGATTCATGGGGTTGCAAAGAGTCGGACATGACTGAGCGACTGAACTGAAGTGAACTGAATGTACTCATACTAAAATGTTGGGTTGGATTAGTTGAAAACAGGGGCAAGTTTGGGTGTTTGGATGTGACACATTCCAGGTCTTTTTATATACATTCCTACTAGCATATTTGAAATATAATTTGGAGATTCCCTAATGAGGTGTTGCAGTATCTCATGCTTGGAACAATGAAATGCACAAAATTCAATCTCTGATTTAAACTAGTATCTGTAGTGGGTCCCATTCATGGATCACAGCTTTGTCCTGTGAAGGGTCTTGCATAATCCAATGAAGTGATGAGCCATGCCATGCAGGGCCACCCAAGATGGATGGGCCATACTGAAGAGTTCTGACGTGGTCCATTGGAGAAGGAAATGGCAACCCATTCCAGTATTTTTTTTTTTTTCATGGAGAAGCCCATGAACAGTATGAAAAGGGAAAAAAAATGATGCCAGAAGATGAGCCCTCCAGGTTGGAAGGTGTGCAACATGTTAACTGGGGAATAGTGGAGGGCAATTACTAATTGCTCCAGTCAGAATGAAGTGGTTGGGTCAAAGTAGGAACGATGCTCAATTGTGGAGGTGTATGGTGGTGAAAGTTAAGTCCAGTGCTCTAAAGAACCTAAAGAACAATCAATATTGCATAAGAACCTGGAATGTTAAGTATATGAGTCAAGGTAAATTGGACGTGGTAAAGCAGGAGATGGCAAGACTGATTATTGATATCAGCAATCAAAAAAACGAAAATGGACAAAAATGGGCAATTTTAATTCAGAAGACTATTATATTCACTACTGTGGGCAAGAATAACTTAAAAGAAATGGAGTAGCCCTCATAATAAAAAAAAAGTGTGAAATTCAGTACTTGGATGCAATCTCAAAAAAAGAAAAATGAGTAATCTAACTTTTTTTCAAGGCAAAGCATTCAACATCACAGTAATCCAAGTCTATGCCCCAACCACTGATCCTGAAGAAGCTGAAGTTGACCAATTCTATGAAGACCTACAATGCCTTTTAGAATTATCACCCAAAAGATGTCCTTTTCGTCATAGAGGATTGGAATGCAAAATAGGGAGGTAGGTGATACCCAGAATAAGATAACAGTTTGGCTTTGGAAATAAAATGAAGCAGGGCAAAGCCAGCAGAATTTTGTAAAGAGACCATACTCATCAGAGCCAGCACTTTTTTTCTAACAACACAAGAGAAGACCCTACACATGGATATCATCAATGATCAATATCAAAATCAGATTTATTATTCTCTTTGCAGCCAAAAATGCATAAGCTCTATACAGTTAGTAAAAACAGGACATGGAGGTGACTGTGGCTCAGATCATAAATTTCTTATTGCTAGATACAGGCTTAAATTGAAGAAAATTGGGAAAATCACTAGGCCATCAAAGTATGATGTAAATCAAATACCTTATAATTATACAGTGTAGGTGGCAAATAGATTCAACGAATTAAATCTGGTAGACAGAATGCCTGAAGAACTATAGGCAGAAGTTCACAACATTTTACAGGGGGCAGTGATGAAAACCATCCAAAAGAAATAGTAATGTAAGAAGGCAAATTGGCAGTCTGAGCAGGCTTGACAAATAGCGGAGAAAAGAAAAGAAGCAAAAACAAAGGCAGAAAGGGGAATTTATATGAAAAAAAAAAATGCAGAGGTTCAGAGAATAGCCAGGAGAGATAAGAAGACCTTCTAAACAATGCAAAAATAGAGGAAAACAACAAAATTGGAAAGACTTGAGATTTCTTCAAGAAAATTAGAGATATCAAGTGAACATTTTATGTAAGGATGGGCATTATAAAGGACAGAAATGGTAAGGACCTAAAAGAAGCAAAAGAGATTAAGAAAAGGTGGCAGTACATGAAGCCTACGTGAACCACTGGAACAACCTTATCAACTGAAGGCAGAAACCAAAAGGAAGAAGGAATTTGAAGTCGAAGCCTGGGAAAAGGAGATTTCAAACAGAATAAGTTAAAATAAGTTAAAAGGCAGAGAAATATTGTAGAAATGAAGGAGCAACCTAGAAACACACAAATCCAAATAAATGAAGTGGAAATAGGCAGAGTACCTGAAAAAGAATTCAGAGTAATGCTAGTAAAGATGATCCAAAACCTCAAAAATAGAATGGAGAAAATGCAAGAATCAACTAACACATTTAACAAGGACCTAGAAGAAATAAAGAATAATAATAATAAAAAGGTGAACAGCAAAATTGCTGAAATTAAAAATACTCTACTAGGAATCAATAGCAGAATATCTAAGACAAAAGAATGGATAAGTGAGCTGGAAGAGAGAATGGTGGAAATAACTGCCAAGGAGCAGAATAAAGGAAAAAGAATGAAAGGAACTGAGCGGATAGTCTCAGACACCTCTGTAGCAGTACTAAATCCACCAACATTTGATCTATAGGAAGCCCAGAAGAAGTGAAAAAGAAAGAGTATAAAAATTTTTGAAGAGATTATACTAAAAAAAAAAAAATTCTGCAATATGGGAAAAGAAATAGTCAGTCAAGTCCAAGTAGCTCAGAGAGTCCCATACAGGATAAATCCAAGGAGAAACACATGACGACACATACTAATCAAACTAACAAAGATTAAACATAAATAAAGAATATTAAAAGCAGCAAAGGGAAAGCAACAAGTAGCATGCAAGGGAAATCTCATAAGTTTAACAGCTGATATTTCAGCCAAAACTCTGCAGGCCATAAAGGAATGGCAGGATATATTTAAAGTTTGAAAGGGAAAAATCTACAACCAATATTAGTCCTCTCAGTAAGGATCTCTTTCAAGATTGATGGAGAAATCAAAGACTTTTCAGACAAGCAAAAGTTAAGAGAATTTAGTGCCACAAAGTCAGATTTACAACAAATATTAAAGAGACTTATATAGAAAGGAAACACAGGAGAAGAAAAAGATAAAAAAAAAAAAGAAAGAAACTCCAAGAAATTAAGAAAATGGCAATAGAAACATATATATCAATAACTACTTTAAATGTAAATATATTAAATGCTACAACCAAAAGATACAGACTGGCTAAATAGATACAAATATATATATGTGTGTGTGTGTGTGTACATATATGTATGTATAAATATATATGTGTATATATATATATATATATATATATATCTACAAGAGACTCATTTCAGATCTAGAGACACATATATACTGAAGTGAGAGGATGGAAAAATATATTACATGCAAATAGAAATCAAAAGAAAGCCAGAGTAGCAATCCTCGTATCAGACAAAATAGATCTTAAAATAACAAATATTACAAGAGATAAGGAAGGGCACTAAATAATGATCAAGGAATCAGTCCAAGTTGAAGACACAGAATTGTAAATATTTATGCACCCAGCATTTGAGCACTTCAATACATAAGACAAACACTAACCAACATAAAAGGAGAAATTGACAGTAACACAATAAGAGAAGGGAACTTTAACACCCACTGACACCAATGGACAGATTATCAAAATAGAAAATTAATAAGGAAACACAAGCCTAAATGACACATTAGACCAGATGGATATCATTGATATCTTCAGGACATTCCATCCAAATGCAAAATAATATAACGTCTTCTCAAGTACACATGAAACATTCTCCAAGATAGACCACATCTTGGGTTATAAATCAAACCTCAGTAAAGTGAGGAAAGTTGAAATCATATCAACCATGTTTTCTGACCAGAAAGCTATGAGACTAGACATCAATTAACAGGGGGAAAAAGCTAAAAAACACAAACACATGGATACTAAAAAATACGTTTATAAATAACAAACAGGTTCCTAAATAAATCAAAAGGGGAATAAGAAACTGCCTAGAAACAAGTGACAGAGAACTCATGACAACTCAAAACCTATGGAATGCAGAAAAACCAGCTTGAAGAAGAAAGTTTATAGCAATAAAATTCTACCTCAAGAAACAAGAAAAACATCAAAGAGATAATCTAACTTTAGACCTAAAACAACTGGAGAAAGAAGAACTGAAAAAAAACTCAAAGTTAGCAGAAGGAAAGAAATAATAAAGATTAGAGGAGAAATAAATAAAAAAGAAATGAAGGATAAAACAGTAAAGATTAACAAAACTAAAAGCTGGTTCTTTGAGATAATGCAATTGACCAAATGTTAGCCAAACTCATGAAGAAAAAAAAGAAAAGAATAAAATAAACAAAATCAGATACGAAAAAGTAGAGGTTACAACAGACAATACAGAAATACAACGGTCATAAGAGACTATTATGAACAACTATATGGCAATAAAATGGACAACTTTGAATAAATGGACAGATCCTAAGAAAAGTTCAATCTTCCAAGACTAAACCAGGAAGAAATAGAAATTATGAACAACCCAATTACAAGCATTGAGATAGAAACTGTAATAAATAAATCTCCTATAAAACAAAAGCCCAGGGCCAGATGGCTTCACAGGTGAATTTTGTCAGACATTTTGTGAGGAACTAACGCCTATCCTTACAAAATTCTTTCAAAAAATTTCAGAAGGAGGAACACTTATAAACTCATTTTACGAGGCCAGCAAAACCCTGATATCAAAACCTAAGACAACACAAAACAAGAAAATTGCAGGCCAGTTATCATTGGTGAACATAGATGCAAAAATAGTCAAGAAAATTCTAGCAAACAGAACACAACAACACATTAAAAAGATCACACACTATGCTCAAGTCGAGTTTATCCCAGGAATGCAAATATTCTTCAATATATGCAAATCAATCACTGTGACACACCATATTAACAAATTGAAAAACATAAACCATATGATATCAATAGATGCAGTAAAAGCTTTCAATAATATTCAGCACTCACTTATGATATGTACTCTTCAAAAAAAATTGGCATACAAGTAACCCACTTTAACATAACAAAAGCCATATATGATAAACCCACAGTAAACATTCTCAATGTTGAAAACCAGAAATTATTCCCTCTAAGATCAGGAACAAGACAAGGGTATCCACCCCCACCACTATGATTCAACATAGTTTTGGAAGTTCTAATTATGGCAATCAGAGAAGAAAAGGGAATAAAAGGAATCCAGATTGGAAAAGAAGAAGCAAAACTCTCACTGTTTGCACACAGACATGATACTATATATAGAAAACCCTAAAGATACTATCAGAAAATTACTAGAGCTAATCAGTGAATTTAGCAAAGTTGCAGGATACAAAATCAATACACATAAATCACTTGTATTCCTATAAACTAACAATGAAATATTAGAATGAGAAATTAAGGAATCAATCTCATTCACCATTGCAAACGAAAAGAATAAAATACCTAGGAATAAACCTACCTAAGGACTGTGAAGAAAGCTGAGCGCTGAAAAATTGATGCTTTTGAACTGTGGTGTTGGAGAAGACTCTTGAGAGTCCCTTGGTCTGCAAGGAGATCCAACCAGTCCATCCTAAAGGAGATCAGTCCTGGGTGTTCATTGGAAAGACTGATGCTGAAAATGAAATTCCAATACTTTGACCACCTCATGAGAAGAGTTGACTCATGGAAAAGACCCTCATGCTGGGAGGGATTGGGGGCAGGAGGAGAAGGGGATGACAGAGGATGAGATGGCTGGATGGCATCACCGACTCGATGAACTTGAGTTTGAGTAAATTTCGGGAGTTGGTGATGGACAGGGAGGCCTGGCGTGCTGCAATTCATGGGGTCGCAAAGAGTTGGACACGGCTGAGCGACTGAACTGAAGGAGACAAAAGATCAGTATACAGAAAACTATAAGACACTGATGAATGAAATCAAAGTTGACATAAACAGATGGAGAAATAGCCCATGTTCCTGGGTTAGAAGAATCAATATTGTGAAAATGACTATATGGCCAAATGCAATCTTCAGATTCAATGTGATCCCTTTCCAATTACCAGTGGCATTTTTCACAGAACTAGAACAAAGAAATCCCACAAATCTTAAGGAAACACAAAAGACCCCAAATAGTCAAAGCAGTCTTGAGAAAGAAGAGCTGGAGGAACCAACTTTCCTGACTTCAGAATATACTGCAAAGCTATAGTCATAAGACAGCATAGCTCTAGCACAAAAACAAATGTATAGACCAATGGAACAAGATAGAGAGCCCAGAGATTAAATCCACACACCATGGGTACCTTTTTTTTTTTTTTTTACAAAGGAGGTAAGAATATACAATGGGGCAAAGATAGTCTCCTTCAATAAGTGGTCCTGTGAAAACTGGACAGCTCCATGTAAAAGAATGAAATTAGAACACTTCTTAACATCATACACAAAAATAAACTCAAAATAGATTAAACACCTAAATATATGACCAAAATGCATTAAACTCTTAGAGGAATACACTGGAAGAACACTGTATGACATAAATTACCCACCTCATAGACTAATGGAAATAAATAAAAAATAAACAGGTGAGACCTAAATCTACTTAAAAGCTTTTGGACAGCAAAAGAAACAAACAAACAAAAAAAGGTGAAAAGTCAACCCTCAGGCTGAGAGATAATAATAGCAAATAAAACAACTGATAAAGAATTAACTTCCAAAATATACAAGCAGCTCATACAAGTCAATACCGGGAAAACAAACAACCCAGTCAAAAAGTGGTAAAAAGACCTAAACAGAAATTTCTTCAATGAAGACTTACAGATGGCTAATAAACACACGAAAAGAGGCTCAACATCGCTCATTATCGGCGATATGCACATCAAAACTACATTGAGATATCATCTCACATCTGTCAGAATGGTCATCTTCAAAATATCTACAAATAATTAAAGCTGGAGAGGGTATGGATAAAAGGGAACCCTCTTTTTTTTTTCCATTTATTTTTGTTAGTTGGAGGCTAATTATTTTACATCATTGCAGTGGTTTTTGTCATACATTGAAATGAATTAGCCATGGATTTACATGTATTCCCCATCCTGGTCCCCCCTCCCACCTCCCTCTCCACCCAATGCCTCTGGGTCTTCCCAGTGCACCAGGCCCGAGCACTTGTCTCATGCACCCAACCTGGGCTGGTGATCTGTTTCACGAATTCATTTGAATCAGTTCTAATGAGATGGATGAAACTGGAGCCCATTATACAGAGCAAAGTAAGCCAGAAAGATAAAGACCATTACAGTATACTAACACATATATATGGAATTTAGAAAGATGGTAATGATAACCCTATATGCAAAACAGAAAAAGAGACTCAGATGTATAGAACAGACTTGTGGACTCTGGGAGAAGGCGAGGGTGGGATGTTTCAAAAGGGAACCCTCTTGCAATGTTGGTGAGAATATAAATTGATACAATCACTATGAAAGACAATATGGAGATTGCTTAATAAACTAAGATTAAAACCACTGTATGACCCAGCAATCACACTAATAGGCATATACCCAGAGGAAATAAAAATTGAAAAAGTCACATGTACCCCAATATTCATTGCAACACTATTTATAATAGTTAAGATGTGGGAGCAACCTAGATGTTCATTGACAGATGAATGGATAATGAGCTGTGGTACATATATACAATGGAATATTACTCGGTCATAAAAAGGAAAGCATTTGTATCAGTTTTAATGAGGCAGATGAACCTAGAGCCTATTATACAAAATAAAGTAAAGCAGAAAGAGAAAACAAAATCTATACTAATGCATATATATGGAATTTAGAAAGATGGTACTGATTAAATTGTTTGCAATAGAGACACAGAAATAGAGAGCAGATTATGGACATGATGTGGAGGGGAGGAAGGAGAGGGTGGAATGTATGGAGAGAATAACATAGAAACCGACATTATCATATGTAAAATAGATAGCCAATGTGAATTTGCTATATGACTCCGGAACTCAATCTGGAGCTCTATAACAACCTAGAGGGGTGGGATGGGGAGGGAGGTAGGAGAGATGTTTAAGAGGGAGGGGACATATGTTTACCTACAGCTGTTTCATGTTGATATTTGTCAGACACCAACACAATGCTGTAAAGTGATTATTATTCAATTAAAACTAAATAAATTTTTAAAAAGAAAAGGTGACAAGAATACACATAAGAACTATACAAGAAAGCTCTAAATGACCTGGATAATCATAATGGTGTGCTTACTCACCTAGAGTGGATATCTTGGAGTATGAGATCAAGTGGGCCTTAGAAAGCATTATTTTGAATGAAATTGTAGGAGGTGATAGAATTCTAGCTAGCTATTTAAAATCCTAAAAGATGATGCTGTAAAGTGTTGCAATCATTATGTCATCAAATTTGGAAAATATAGCAGTGGCCTCAGGACTGGAAAAGGTCAGCTTTGTTCCAATCCCAAAGAAGGGAAATGCTGAAGAATGTTCAAACTACCACACAATTATGATCATTTCATATGACAGTAAGGTTATTTTCAAAATCCTTCAAGCTAGGCTTCAGCAGTATGTGCACCGAGAGCTTCCAAATGTACAGGTTGGGTTTAGAAAATGCAGAGGAAACAGGAATTAAATTGGCAACATTCATTGAATCATAGAGAAACCAAGGTAAAAAAAAAATCTACTTCTGCTTCATTGATTTTTTTTCCATTTATTTTTATTAGTTGGAGGCTAATTACTTTACATCATTACAGTAGTTTTTGTCATACATTGAAATGAATTAGCCATGGATTTACATGTATTCCCCATCCCAGTCCCCCCTCCCACCTCCCTTTCCACCCGATCCCTCTGGGTCTTCCCAGTGCACCAGGCCCGAGCACTTGTCTCATGCACCCAACCTGGGCTGGTGATCTGTTTCACCCTAGATAATATACATGTTTCAATGCTGTTCTCTTGAAACATCCCACCCTCGCCTTCTCCCAGAGTCCACAAGTCTGTTCTATACATCTGAGTTTCTTTTTCTGTTTTGCATATAGGGTTATCGTTACCATCTTTCTAAATTCCATATATATGTGTTAGTATACTGTAATGGTCTTTATCTTTCTGGCTTACTTCGCTCTGTATAATGGGCTCCAGTTTCATCCATCTCATTAGAACTGATTCAAATGAATTCTTTTTAATGGCTGAGTAATATTCCATGGTGTATATGTACCACAGCTTCCTCATCCATTCGTCTGCTGATGGGCATCTGGGTTGCTTCCATGTCCTGGCTATCATAAACAGTGCTGTGATGAACATTGGGTGCATGTGTCTCTTTCAAATCTGGTTTCCTCGGTGTGTATGCTCAGAAGTGGGATTGCTGGGTCATATGTCAGTTCTATTTCCAGCTTTTTAAGAAATCTCCACATTGTTTTCCATAGTGGCTGTACTAATTTGCATTCCCACCAACAGTGTAAGAGGGTTCCCTTTTCTCCACACCCTCTCCAGCATTTATTGCTTGTAGACTTTTGGACATTGATTATTTTATAGCCATAGACTGTTTGGATCACAATAAACTGAAAAATTCTTAAAGAGATTAGAGTACCAGACCACCTTACTTGTCTTCTAAGAAACCTGCATGTACGTCAAGAAGCAACAGTTAGAACCAGATGTGAAAATACATACTGGTTTAAAACTGGGAAAAGAGTACGACAAGGCTGTATATTACCTCCCTGCTTATTTAACTTATATGCAGGGTACATCATATGAAATGCCAAACTGGGTGAATCATAAGCTGGAATCAAGATTGCCAGGATAAATATCAACAATCTCAGATATGAAGTTGATACTGCCCTAATGATGGAAATTGAAGAGCAACTAAAGATCCTCTTGATGAGGGTAAAAGAAGAGAATGAAGAAGCTGACTTGACACTCAGTATTCAAAAAAACTAAGATCATGACATGTGGTCCAATCACTTATGGCAAATAGAAGGGAAAAAGGTGAAAGTAGTGACAGACTTTCCTTTCTTGTGCTCCAAAATCATTGTGATGGTGACTGCAGCCATGAAATGAAGTTTGTTCCTTGGAAGGAAAGTTTTAACAAACCTAGACAGTGTATTAAAAAGCAAAAGCATTATTGTGTCAAAGATTTCATGGCTCCCTCTGCCTTTAAATATCTGAAGGCAGTCCATGTAGAGGATGAACAAGATTTGATAAATCTCTGTGGTTAAAGAAAGCCAAATAAATATGAGGAAACTATAGAAAGACAGATCTATGTTTAAGGGAAACTAGAGCTATTAGGATTGTGAAAGTAGAAGTAGGCTGCCTTGAGAAGAATTGAGTTTCCTGTCACTGGAAGTGTGTAAACAGTAGCAGAAAACACTACAGAGAAGAGTTAAACCATCATGTGGCAGGCCTAGACTGACTGGCCTTTAAGGTCACTCTAGAATGTGTTCATTGAAGTAAGACAGAATGGAACAGAACTGGAGCATATTCTCCCCCCAAACTTTCTGCTCTTGCTGTTAATGGCATGATCACCCTTATCAGAACACATGCTCAAAAACACAGAATCACACATCTCTCTGTCACCTCATTTCCATTCTTTCAGTTGCCATGTTCTATAGAGTCTACCTTTACATCATCACACCATCTCTTGAATTCCCTCACTCACTCCACACTGACCTTGTTTTAATTCAGTCACTGTTTGCTTCTTCTCAGGTTGGCCTTCTCTTAACTCCTGGTCATAACTATCAGAACAATAATTCTAAAATGCCATTCTAATCATATTATTCACCTGTTCAAAAGTTTTTAATGGCTGCACACTACCAATAGGAAAAAAAAAAGCACTTTATCCTGCCATTTAAAAGTTCTCCTAAATCTAGCAGTGTATATTTCCTACTTCTCTGCATGAAAATGCTGCCCCAGATTACAACATTGAATGCTTCTAGAACAAGTCACATGCTTCAATTTCTCCCTTCCTGTGTCTTTTACTGCTTAAATCTTAAATCTATCATTCAATGTACAGCTAAAATGACATATTCTCCCTAAGGCTCATCATCATTCATCTCCTATCCATCACTTTGTAGAGAATTTTTCTTCTTAAAGAATATTTCTTAATAGGTTTTGCAAAGTGTATTTTAAAAAATATTTTTGTATCAGTTTATCTATGTTTATATTTAAAGAAGGGCTTCTTATAAATAGCATATATTTGAATTTGGTTTATTTTAAAAATCTACTGTGAGATTCCATAAAAATCTAGGAATAAAACTACTTATGACCTAGTAATCTAACTACTGGACATATACCCTGAGGAAACCAGAATCGAAAAAGAGATATGTACCCCAATATTCATTGCATCACTCTTTACAATAGCTAGGACATGGAGGCAACCTAAATATCCATCAACAGATGAATGGGTAAGGAAGTTGTGGTACATAATGCACAGTGGAATATTACTCAGCTATAAAAAGGAATGCATTTGAGTCAGTTCTAATGAGGTGGATGAACCTAGAGCCTATTAAACCTAGAACCTAGAGTCCAATGAGGTAAGTCAGAAAGAGAAAAATAAATATCATATATTAACACATATATATGGAATCTAGACAGTTAGTACTGATGAACCTATTTGCAAGGCAACAATGGAGACACAGACAGAGAACAGACTTATGGACATGAGTAGTGTGGGGGAGGAAGGAGAGGGTAAGGCGAATGGAGACAGTAGCAAGGAAGCATATACATTACCATATGTAAAATATAAAACCAATTGAAATTTGTTGTATGACTCAGGGTACTCAAACTGAGGCTCTGTAACAACCTACATGGGTGGGGAAGGGTGGGAAGTAGGGGTGAGGTTCAAGAGGGAGGGGCATATGTATACATATAGCTAATTCATGTAGATGCATGGCAGAAGCCAAAGCAATATTGTAAAGAAATTTTCCTTCAATTAAAAATGAATAAATTTGTAAAAATCCAGTAGACAATCTCCACCCAGGCTTTTAAATTTATTTGTTCTTTTAAAATGATTCTTATGGCTTTCTATCTTGTATAGTGATAATAAAAATGGCTAACATTTTTTAGTGTTTATTATATATTTTCTACTATACTAAATATTTTAAATATATTATTTCATTTATTATAGCCTTATAACCACCTCATGAAGTAGGTTGAGAATTTGTGATAATAAGCATTTTCTCAATTATATGCAGAGCAGTCAAGCAATTTTCCCAATAAAATATATACATAGAGAAAAGTAGTTGCTAGGCCTAAAGATGGTTACATTTGCTCATCTCCTGCCCTCTTTCTGGTCTACCTACCTGGGTTTGCACTGATCTGTACTTTATTCTAACCTTACCTCAGAAATCCTCATATCATCACTTTAAGCTTAGCCCAAGAAGGAATGATTTGAGTCTGATTTCCCTGTGGATGATGGAAAGGAAGAGAGTAAGTATATCAGAAGAAGTAATGATTTGGGGAGCTTATTAATGCTAGGGCTTAAGAGGCAGAGGTAGGCAAAACTGAACTCATGTGCTGGATCATTTATTTCTTCACTGCATGAACTTGGACTTCATCTCTGCTGAGACTTAGTAATTAGGCTAGAATATTAAAGTAGATTTAAAAAATCCACAGACTTGCCAAGATAAACCTGTCACTTTGTGTCTATATCTGTATCAGAATCCATGTCATTCCTGGTACATTATTTGTTCTGCTGTGCAGCCTGGGGCAAACCCCTTCCTCTTTCTGGACACCACTGTCCATTACAGTGACATGAAGAAGTTTAACTGGATATCTCTAAAAGGTCTTTCCACGCTGACAGTTTGTGAAAACACACATACACATACACAGACCAAAAATAAAAAGCAAACCAAAGAATGTGGGTTAATTCAGTCCAATTATTCTGCACAAAGAAGCTAGTGGACAATTTGGGAGCTTACACAATGACTATTTCCTTCCTTGGTCTAGAAAGGAGTAAATAGTGTTATTGATAGTTATCAACATACTGACCGAGAAATATTTCCTGTGGCCTATTCTGTGTGAGTTATGCTGAGATGTGTTAATATTTGGTAATGGAGCTAATGTGTGTGTGTGTGTGTGCTCAGTGTCTCAGTTATGTCTGACTCTTTGCAATCCCATGGACTGTAGCCTGCTAGGATCCTCTGTCCATGGAATTTTCCAGGCAAGAATACTAGACTAGGTTTCCCTTCCCTTCTCCAGGTGATATTGCTGACCCGGGGGTCTAACCCAGGTCTCCTATATTTCAGGCAGATGTTTTACCAATGAGCGACCACTTACTTAATTATAAAACCCATGAAAATTTACAAAATATGTACTCCCATTAATCTCATTTCATCTCCATAACAATTTGCCTAGGATAGTACCTGCTGTTATCCTAGTTTTATGAATGAGCAAAGTAAGTTTGAAATGATGTGGCAATTGGCCCCAAAATACACAGCATTAGCTATACTATAATCTCAGCTATTTAAGTGAAGTGCCGAGAGGGCAGTCCTAAGATGTTGGAGGAATAGGAGGGGGAGATCACTTTCTCCAAAAATAATTCATTGAAAGATAATTTGAACACTGAGCAAATTCCACAAAACAACTTCTTAATGCTGGCAGAAGACATCAGGCACCCCCAAAAAGCAGCCCATTGTCTTCAAAAGGAGGTAGGACAAAATACAAAAGATAGAAAGAGAGACAAAAGAGTTAGGGATGGAGATCCATCCCGGAAAGGGAGTCTTAGAAGTTTCCAAACACCAGGAAATCCTCTCACTTGGCGGGTCTGTTGAGAGTTTTAGAATCACAGAGGGCAACGTAACTGGGGGGAAAAATAAAGAAATAAATAAATGAAACCCTCAGATTACATGCTTAATGTCAACTCACAGCAGAGAAGTACCCCCATTTGCTCGCATCCACCACCAGCAAGCAGGGGCTGAGCCAGAAGGAGAGGGCTGCCTTGATTAGGGTAAGGGCTGGACCTGAATGCCCTGAGGGCAATCTGAGGGAGCTAATGTGAGATTGCAACCTAAACTTTGGGATAACCAGAGGGAGAGAGGGGAAATAAAGAGAGAGAGAGAGAGAGAGAAACTATCCCATGAAAAGCCCTAACTTAAGCCACTGCCAGTCTGCTCACAGAACAAAGGACTGAGTGATTACCAGAGGAGAGCTAGTAGCCTGCATATCGGCCCATCCTCTGCCAGAGGCAGGATGCAGGTGGGCACCAGCCAGAACTGGAAAGGGGCAAACTCGGCTTCAGAGATTGCATCCCCTACCAAACTGCAAACAGGCTTCCAGTTTCTAACCAAAACTTCCTGGGGTTCTGGACAGTTGACATCCACCAGGAGGGTCGCAGCCAGAGATCAGCTCGCCAGAAGAGACACACAGCACACTGGAGAGGGGCGTGCCTGCTGCAACCCAGGAATCAGTGGGGCTGGGACCCGGGAGGTGATAAGACGCACTTGCCGCCTGCGGAGATCATGCTTGCCAAGCACCTGGTCGTCTGAGCTGCTTGGACCTGGGAAGGGCATGAAACGCAGGCCCAACCAAGCCTAAGCCTTTGTGGAGTACCCAAGAACCTGAACCAGAGCAGCTTAGACCTGGGAAGTGCACGCAACCCAGGGCCTGCTCCCTGCAGAGCAACCTGGAGCCTGAGCAGGGTAGACTGGGAAAGTACACACGCAGTGAGCCGGGGCAAACCCAGTATGGCTGAGACACTGTGAACACTCCCCACACACGCCAGCGATTTTTTTTGTAGTGTTCTCCCTCCCCGCAGCACAACTGAACAAGTGAGCCTAAACAAGAGACCACCTTTACCGCCTTGTGGCAGGGCTGAAATTAGACACTGAAGACACCTGAAAACAGAAGAAGCCAAATAAACAGAGGGAACCACTTTGGAAGTGACAGGTGTAACAGATTAAAATCCCTGTAGTTAACACCGACTACACTGGAAGGGGCCTATAGATCTTGAGAAGTATAAGCTGGAACAAGGAACTATCTGAAACTGAACTGACCCCACACTGCCCCCAACAGTGCTAGAGAAATTCCTAGATATATTTTTACTATTAACATTTTATTAATTTATTATTTTTTCTTTTTTTAGTCCTCTACTACTCTTTAATTTTCATTTTTATAACCTACTATTACCTTGCAAAAAAGGACACTTTTTTAAAGCAAACTTCATATATATTCCTTATACTTTTTGTGATTTTGTTTTTTTTTAATATTGTATTTTCGAGAGCCTAACCTCTACTCTAGACTTTTAATCTTTGCTTTATTATACTTAACAATTTTGTACATTTAACAATCCAATCTTCAGTACCCAGTTTTACTTAGGAGTGTGATTACTGACTTGATTACTCTTTCCCACTTTTGACTCTCCTTTTTCTCCCTCAGGTCACCTCTATCTCCTTCCTCCCCATTCTCTTCTCTACCCAACTCTGTGAAACTCTGCATGTGTTCCAGGCTGTGGAGGACACTTAGAGAACAGAGTACTGCCTAGATCTACCTCTCTCCTTTTGATTCCCCCTTTCCTCCTCCTGCTCACCTCTATCTCCTTCCTCCCTCTTCTCTTCTCTGTATAACTCTGTGAACCTCTCAGAGGATTCCAGACTGTGGAGAGCACAAACGGAATTGTTAACTGGCTAGATTGCTCTCTCCCCTTTTGATTCCCCCTCTTCTCCTCTTGGTCACCTCTATCTCCCTCCTCCCTCTTCTCTTCTCCATGTAACTCTGTGAACCTCTCTGGGTGTCACTCACTGTGGAGAATCTTTTCACCATTAATCTAGAACTTTTATCATTAGTGCTGTATGGATGGAGAAGTCTTGAGGCTAGTGTAAGAATTAGACTGAAAACCAGTGGCAGGAGGCTTAAGCCCAAAATCTGGGAACACCAGAGAACTCCTGACTCCAGGGAACATTAATTGGTAAGAGATCATCCAAAAGCCTCAATACCTACACTGAAACCAAGCAACAAGTTCCAGAGCAAGACATACCATGCAAATTCTCCAGAAATGCAGGAACATAGCTCTGAGCTTGAATATATAGGCTGCCCAAAGTCACACCAAACACATAGATATCTCAAAACTCACTACTGGACACTTCATTGCACCCTAGAGAGAAAAAATCCAACTCCACCTACCAGAACACTGATGCAAGCCTCCCAAACCAGGAAACCATGACAAGTCACTTGTCCAACCCCACACACAGTGAGGAACCACCACAATAAAGAGGAACCACAAATTACCAGAATACAGAAAGGCCACCCCAAACACAGCAATCTAAACAAGATGAAAAGGCAGAGAAATACTCAGCAGGTAAAAGAACATGATAAGTGCCCACCAAACCAAACAAAAGAGGAGGGGATAGGAAGTCTACCTGAAAAAGAATTCAGAATAATGGTAGTAAAAATGATACAAAATCTTGAAAACAAAATGGTGTTACAGATAGATAGCGTGGAGACAAGGATTGAGAAGATGCAAGAAATGTTTAACAAGGAATTAGAAGAAATAAGGAGAAGGCAATGGCAACCCACTCCAATACTCTTGCCTAGGCTGGAAAATCCCATGGATGGAGGAGACTGGTAGGCTGTGCAGTCCATGGGGTTGTGAAGGTTGGACAGGACTGAGCAATTTCACTTTCACTTTCGTGCATTGGAGAAGGAAATGGTAACCCACTCCAATGTTCTTGTCTGGAGAATCCTGGCGACAGGGTAGCCTGGTGGGCTGCTGTCTATGGGGTCACACAGAGTCAGAAATGACTGAAGCGACTTAGAAGCAGCAGCAGAAAAAGAAATAAAAAACAGTCAATCAGTAATGAATAATGCAATAAATGAGATAAAAAACACTCTGGAGGAAACCAACAGTAGAATAACTGAGGCAGAAGATAGGATAAGTGAGGTAGAAGATAGAATAGTAGAAATAAATAAAGGACAGAAGAAAAAAAAAAGAATTAAAACAAATGAGGACAACCTCAGGGAACTCTGGGACAATGTGAAATGCCCCAACATTCAAATCATAGGAGTCCCAGAAGTAAACAAAAAGAAAGGCATGGGGAAATATAATATATTAGTTGAAAACTTCCCTAAAATGGGGAAGGAAATAGCCACCAAAGTCCAAGAAACCCAGAGAGATCCAAACAGGATAAATGCAAGGCTAAACACCCCAAGACACATATTAATGAAGATCAAACACAAATAAGAAGTATTAAAAGCAGCAAGGGAAAAAACAACAAATAACACAAGGGGATTCCCATAAGGATAACAGCTGATGTTTCAATAGAAACATTTCAGGCCAGAAGGAAATGGCAGGACATACTTAAAGTGATGAAAGAGAAAAACCTACAGCCCAGATTACTGTACCCAGCAAGGATCTCATTCAAATATGAAGGAGAAATCAAAAGCTTTACAGACAAGCAAAAGCTGAGAGGATTCAGCACCATCAAATCAGCTCTTCAACAAATGCTAAAGGATCTTCTCTAGACAGGAAACACAAAAAGGATATATAAACTCGGACCCAAAAAAACAAAGTAAATGGCAACAGGACCATACTTATCAACAATTACCTTAAATGAAAATGTGTTGAATGCCCCAACCAAAAGACAAAGACTGGCGGAATGGATAAAACAACAAGACCCCTATATATGCTGTCTACAAGAGACCCACCTCAAAACAAGGGACACATACAGACTGAAAGTGAAGGGCTAGAAAAACATATATCATGCAAATGGAGACCAAAAAAAAAAAAAAAAGCAGGAGTAGCAATACTCATATTGGATAAAATTGACTTTAAAATAAAGGCTGTGAAATGAGACAAAGAGGGACACTATATAATGATCAAAGGATCAATCCAAGAAGAAGATATAAGAATTATAAATATATATGAGCCAAACATAGGAGTACCACAATATGTAAGGCAAATGCTAACAAATATGAAAGGGGAAATTAACAGTAACATGAGGATAGTAGGAGACATTAATATCCAACTCACACCTATGGAGAGATCAACTAAACAGAAAATTAACAAGGAAACACAAAGTTTAAATGATACAATAGACCAGTTAGACCTAATTGATATCTATAGGACATGTCACCTCAAAACAATCAATTTCACCTTTTTTCTCAAGTGCCCACGGAACTTTCTCCAGGATAGATCACATCCTGGGCCATAAATCTAGCCTTGGTAAATTCAAAAAAATTGAAATAATTCGAATCATCTTTTTTGACCACAATGCAGTAAGATTACATCTCAATTACAGGAAAAAAAACTATTAAAATTTCCAAATTATGGAGGCTAAATAACATGCTTCTGAATAACCAACAAATCATGAAAGAAATAAAAAAAGAAATCAAATATACATAAAAACAAATGAAAATGAAAATACAACAAACCAAAACCTATGGAACACAGTAAAAGCAGTGCTAAGGGGAAGGTTCATAGCAATGCAGGCTTACTGCAAGAAACAAATAAAAGTCAAATAAATAACCTAATTCTACACCTAAAGTAACTAGAAAAGGAAGAAATGAAGAACCCCAGGGTTAGTAGAAGGAAAGAAATCTTAAAAATTATTGTAGAAATCAATACAAAAGAAACAAAACAAACTATAGCAAAAATCAACAGTTAAAAGCTGGTTCTTTGAGAAGATAAATAAAATTGACAAACAATTAGCCAGACTCATCAAGAAACAAAGGGGGAGAAGAATCAAATCAACAAAATTAGAAGTGAAAATGGAGAAATCACAACAGACAACACAGAAATACAAAGGATCATAAGAGACTACTATCAGCAGCTATGTGCCAATAAAATGGACGACTTGGAGGAAATGGAAAAATTCTTAGAAATGTATAATTTCCAAAACTGAACCAGGGAAAAAGAGAAAATCTTAGCAGACACATCACAAGCACAGAAATCGAAACTGTAATCAGAAATCTTCCAACAAACAAAAGCCTAGGACCAGAAGGCTTCACAGCTGAATTCTACCAGAAATTTAGAGAAGAGCTAACTCCTATCTTTCTCAAACTCTTCCAGAATATTGCAGAGTAAGGCAAACTTCCAAACCCATTCTATGAGGCCACCACCACCTTAATAACAAAACCAGAAAAAGATGCCACAAAAAAAGAAAACTACAGGCCAATACCACTGATGAACAAGATGGAAAAATCCATAAAAAAATTCTAGCAAACAGAATCCGACAACATATTAAAAAGACCATACCTCATGAACAAGTGGGCTTTCCCAGGAATGCAAGGATTATTTAATATATGCAAATCAATCAATGTAATACACCACATTAACAAATTGAAAGATAAAAAATGGTATGATTACCTCAATAGATGTAGAGAAAGCCTTTGACAAAATTTAACATCCATTTATGATAAAAACCCTCCAGAAATCAGGCATAGAAGGAACATACCTCAACATAATAAAACCCATATATGTCAAACCCACAGGAAATTTATCCTCAATGGTGAAAAACTGAAAAGCATTTCCCCTAAGGTCAGAAACAAGACAAGGATGCCCACTCTCACCACTACTAACCAACATAGTTTTGGAAGTTTTGGCCACAGCAATAAGAGCAGAAAAAGAAATAAAAGGAATTCAGATTGGAAAAGAACAAATAAAACTCTCACTGTTTACAGAAGTCATGATCCTCTACATAGAAAACCCTAAAGACTCCACCAGAAAATTACTAGAACTAATCAATGAATATACTAATGTTGCAGGATATAAAATTAACACACAGAAGTCCCTTGCATTCTTATATACTAACAATGAGAAAACAGAAAGAAAAATTTAGGAAGCAATTCATTCACCATTGCACTGAAAATAATAAAATACTTAGGAATATATCTACCTAAAGAAACAAAAGACTTATACATTTTTTTCCATTTATGTTTACTAGTTGGAGGCAAATTACTTTACAATATTGTAGTGGTTTTTGACATACATTGACATGAATCAGCCATGGATTTATATGTGTTCCCCATTCCGATCCCCCCTCCCGCCTCCCTCTCCATCCCATCCCTTTGGGTCTTCCCAGTGCATCAGCCCTGAGCACTTGTCTCATGCATCCAACATGGAATGGTAATCTGTTTCACCCTTGATAGTATACTTGTTTCAATGCTATTCTCTCAGAACATCCCACCCTCATCTTTTCCCACAGAGTCTAAAAGTCAGTTTTGTACATCTGTGTCTCTTTCTGCTTTGCATATAGGATTATCGTTACCATCTTTCTCAATTCCATATACATGTGTTTGTATACTGTATTGGTGTTTTTATTTCTGGCTTACTTCACTCGGTATAATGGGCTCCAGTTTCATCCATCTCATTAGAACTGATTCAAATGAATTCTTTTTAATGGCTGAGTAATATTCCATTGTGTATATGTACCACGGCTTCCTTATCCATTCATCTGCTGATGGACATCTAGGTTGCTTCCATGTCCCTGGCTATTATAAACTGTGCTGTGATGAACATTGGAGTACACGTGTCTCTTTCAGATATGGTTTCCTCAGTGTGTATGCCCAGGAGTGGGATTGCTGGGTCATATGGCAGTTCTATTTCCAGTTTTTAAGGAATCTTCACACTGTTCTCCATCATAGTGGCTGTACTAGGTTGCATTCCCGCCAACAGAGTAAGAGGGTTCCCTTTTCTCCACATCCTCTCCAGCATTTATTGCTTGTAGACTTTTGGATAGCAGCCATTCTGACTGGCGTGTAATGGTACCTCATTGTGGTTTTGATTTACATTTCTCTGATAATGAGTGATGTTGAGCACATTTTTGTGTGTTTGTTACCCATCTGTATGTCTTCTTTGGAGAAATGTCTGTTTATATCTTGGCCAATTTTTGATTGGGTCATTTATTTTTCTGGAATTGAGCTGGAGGAATTGCTTGTATATTTTTGAGATTAATCCTTTGTCTGTTGCCTCATTTGCTATTATTTTCTCCCATTCTGAAGGCTGTCTTTTCACCTTGCTTATAGTTTCCTTTGTTGTGCAAAAGCTTTTAAGTTTCATTAGGTCCCATTTGTTTATTTTTGCTTTTATTTCCAATATTCTGGAAGGTGGGTCATAGAGGATCTTGCTGTTTTTTATGTCGGAGTGTGTTATGCCTATGTTTCTCCTCTAGGAGTTTAATGGTTTCTGGTCTTACATTTAGATCTTTAATCCATTTTGAGTTTCTTTTTGTGTATGGTGTTAGAAAGTGTTCTAGTTTCATTCTTTTGCAAGTGGTTGACCAGTTTTCCCAGCACCATTTGTTAAAGAGGTTGCCTTTTTTTCCATTGTATATTCTTGCCTCCTTTGTCGAAGATAAGGTGTCTGTAGGTAGGTGGATTTATCTCTGGGATTTCTATTTTGTTCCATTGATCTATATTTCTGTCTTTGTGCCAGTACCATACTGTTTTGATGACTGTGGCTTTGTAATAGAGCCTGAAGTCAGGCAGGTTGATTCCTCCAGTTCCATTCTTTTTTATCAAGATTACTTTGGCTATTCCAGGTTTTTTGTATTTCCATACAAGTTGTGAAATTATTTGTTCTAGTTCTGTGATGAACATCGTTGGTAGCTTGATAGGGATTGCATTGAGTCTATAGATTGCTTTGGGTAGTATACTCATTTTCACAATACTGATTCTTCCAGTCCATGAACACGGTATATTTCTCCATCTATTTGTGTCCTCTTTGATTTCTTTCATCAGTGTTTTAAAGTTTTCTATGTATAGGTCTTTTGTTTCTTTAGATTGTATGTCTACATAAATATACTCCTAAGTATATAGATATACTTAGATATTCTCCTAAGTATTTTATTCTTTTTGTTGCAATGGTGAATGGTATTGTTTCCTTAATTTCTCTTTCTGATTTTTCATTGTTAGTGTATAGGAATGCAAGGGATTTCTGTGTGTTAATTTTATATCCTGCCACTTTACTATATTCATTGATTAGCTCTAGTAATTTTCTGATAGTCTTTAGGGTTTTCTATGTAGAGGATCATGTCATCTGCAAACAGCGAGAGTTTCATTTCTTCTTTTCCAATCTGGATTCCTTTGATTTCTTTTTCTTCTCTGATTGCTGTGGCCAACACTTCCAACACTATGTTGAATAGTAGTGGTGAGCGTGGGCACCCTTGTCTTGTTCCTGATTTCAGGGGAAATGCTTTCAATTTTTCACCATTGAGGGTGATGCTTGCTGTGGGTTTGTCATATATAGCTTTTATTATGTTGAGGTATGTTCCTTCTATTCCTGCTTTCTGGAGAGTTTTAATAATAAATGAGTGTTGAATTTTGTCAAAAGCTTTTTCTGCATCTATTGAGATAATCATATGGTTTTTATCTTTCAATTTGTTAATGTGGTGTATTACATTGATTGATTTTCGATATTAAAGAATCCTTGCATTCCTGGGATAAAGCCCACTTGGTCATGGTGTATGTTTTTTTAATATGTTGTTGGATTCCGTTTGCTAGAATTTTGTTATGGATTTTTGCATCTATGTTCATCAGTGATATTGGCCTGTAGTTTTCTTTTTTTGTGGCATCTTTGTCCGGTTTTGGAATTAGGGTGATGGTGCCCTCATAGAATGAGTTTGGAAGTTTACCTTCTTCTGGAATTTTCTGGAAGAGTTTGAGTAAGATCGGTGCTAGCTCTTCTCTAAGTTTTTGGTAGAATCCAGCTGTGAAGCCATCTGGCCCTAGGCTTTTGTTTCCTGGAAGATTTCTTATTACAGTTTTGATTTCCATGCTTGTGATGGGCCTGTTAAGATCTTCTATTTCTTCATGGTTCCGTTTTGGAAAGTTATACTTTTCTAAGAATTTGTCCATTTCTTCCAAGTTGTCCATTTTATTGGCATAGTGCTGCTTGTAGTAATTTCTTATGATCCTTTGTACTTCAGTGTTGTCTGTTGTGATCTCTCCATTTTCATTTCTAATTTTGTTGATTTGTTTCTTCTCTCTTTGTTTCTTAATGAGTCTTGCTAACGTTTTGTCAATTTTGTTTACCTTTTCAAAAAACCAGGTTTTAGCTTTGTTGATTTTTGCTATGGTCTCTTTTGTTTCTTTTGCATTTATTTCTGCCCTAATTTTTAAGGTTTCTTTCCTTCTACTAACGCTGGGGTTCTTCATTTCTTCCTTCTCTAGTTGCTTTAGGTGTAGAGCTAGGTTATTTATTCGACTTTTTTTTCTTGTTTCTTGAGGTAAGCCTGTAATGTTATGAACCTTCCCCTTAGCACTGCTTTTACAGTGTCCCATAGGTTTGGGTTGTTGGTTTTCATTTTCATTTGCTTATATGCATTTTGATTTCCTTTTTTATTTCTGCTATGATTTGTTGGTTATTCAGAAGCATGTTATTTAGCCTCCATATGTTTGAATTTTTAATATTTTTTTTTTCCTGCAATTGAGTTCTAGTCTTACTGCATTGTGGTCAGAAAAGATGATTGGAATGATTTCATTTTTTTGAATTTACCAAGGATATATTTATGGCCCAGAATGTGATATATTCTGGAGAAGGTTCCATGTGCACTTGAGAAAAAGATGAAATTGATTGTTTTGGGGTGAAATGTCCTATAGATATCAATTAGGTCTAGCTGGTCCATTGTGTCATTTAAAGTTTGTGTTTCCTTTTTAATTTTGTTTAATTGATCTATCCATAGGTGTGAGTGGGGTATTAAAGACTTCCACTATTCTTGTGTTATTGTTAATTTCCCCTTTCATACTAGTTAGCATTTGCCTTACATATTGTGGTGCTCCTATGTTGGATGCATATATATTTACAAATGTTATATCTTTTTCTTGGATTGATCCTTTGGTAATTATGTAGTGTCCTTCTTTGTCTCTTTTCACAGCCTTTATTTGAAAGTCTATTTTATCTGATATGAGTATTGCAACTCCTGCTTTCTTTTGGCCTCCATTTGCATGAAATATTTTTTCCAGCCCTTCACTTTCAGTCCGTATGTGTCCCTTTTTTTGAGGTGGGTCTCTTGTAGACAGCATATAGAGGGGTCTTGTTTTTGTATCCATTCAGCCAGGCTTTGTCTTTTGGTTGGGGCATTCAACCCATTTACATTTAAGGTAACTATTAATAGGAATGGTCCCGTTGCCATTTACTTTGTTGTTTTGGGTTTGCATTTATACAACCTTTCTGTGTTTTCTGTCTAGAGAAGATCCTTTAGTATATCTTGAAGAGCTGGTTTGGTGGTGCTGAATTCTCTCAGCTTTTGTTTGTCAGTAAAGCTTTTGAATTCTCCTTCATATCTGAATGAGATCCTTGCTGGGTACAGTAATATGGGTTGTAGGTTATTATCTTTCATTACTTTAAGTATGTCTTGCCATTCCCTTCAGGCTTGAAGAGTTTCTATTGATAAATCAGCTGTTATCCTTAGGGGAATCCCCTTGTGTGTTATTTGTTGTTTCTCTCTTGCTGCTTTTAACATTTGTTCTTTGTGTTTGATCTTGGTTAATTTGATTAATATTTGTCTTGGGGTGTTTCACCTTGGGTTTATCCTGTTTGGGACTATCTGGGTTTCTTGGACTTATGTAACTATTTCCTTCCCCATTTTAGGGAAGTTTTCAGCTATTATCTCCTCGAGTATTTTCTCATGGCCTTTCTTTCTGTCTTCTTTTTCTGGGACTCCTATGATTCAAATGTTGGGGCATTTCACATTGTCCCAGAGTTCCCTGAGGTTGTCCTCATTTCTTTTCATTCTTTTTTTCTATTTTCCTCTCTGCTTCATTTATTTCCACCATTTTATCTTCTACCTCATTTATCCTATTTTCTGCCTCCGTTATTCTACTGTTGGTTCCCTCCAGAGTGTTTTTGATCTCATTTATTCCATTATTCATTTTTAATTGACTATTTTTTATTTCTTCCAGGTCTTTGTTAAACATTTCTTGCATTTTCTCAATTCTTGTCTCCAAACAATTTATCTGTATCTCCATTTTGTTTTCAAGATTTTGGATCATTTTTATTATCATTACTCTAAATTCTTTTTCAGGTGGAGTCCCTATCTCCTCCTCTTTTGTTTGGCTTGGTGGGCATTTTTCATGTTCCTTTTACCTGTTGGTTATTTCTATGCCTTTTCATCTTGTTTGGATTGCTGTGTTTGGAGTGGTCTTTCTGTATTCTGGTGGTCTGTTGTTCCTTTTAATTGTGGAGGTTTCTCCCAGTGGGTGGTGTTGGGCAATTGACTTATCAAGGTTTCTTGTTTAGGGAAGCTTTCATTGGTGTTCTGATGCATGGAAATGAATTTCTTCTCTCTGGAGTGCAATGGAGTGTCCAGTAGTGAGGTTTGAGATGGGTCTATGTGTTTGGTGTGACTTTAGGCAGCCTGTATGTTGATGCCCTGGACTATGTTCCTGCATTGCTGGAGAATTTGAGTGGTATATCTTGCTCTGGATCTTATTGGCTCTTGGGTGGTGGTTGGTTTCAGTGTAGGTATGGAGGCTTTTGGATGATCTCTTTTTATTTGATGTTCCCTGTAGTCAGGAGTTCTCTGGTGTTCTCAGGTTTTGGGCTTAAATCTCCTACCTCTGGCTTTCAGTCTTATTCTTCCAGTAGCCTCAAGGCTTCTCCAACTATATAGCAATGATAATAAAACTTCTAGGTTAATGGTGGAAAGATTCTCCACAGTGAGGGACACCTAGAGAGGTTCACAGAGTTACATGAAGAAGAGGAGTGGGAGGAAGGGGATAGAGATGAGCAGGAGGAGAAAAAGGGGGACTCAAGAGGAGAGAGACAGATCTACTCAGTACTCTGTTCCCTAAGTGTTCTCCATAGTCCAGAACACCCACAGAGATTCACAGAATTGGATTGAGAAGAGAAGGGGGAGGGAGGAAATAGAGGTGATCTAGGGGAGAAAAAGGTGAGTCAAAGTGGGGAAAGAGTAATCAACACACTCCTGAGTAAAAATGGGTACTGAATATTTGGATTCTTAAATGTCCAAAATTTATATCACATACTGAAAAACAAAGATTGAAAAATCTACAGTAGAGGTTTGAGACTTAAAATACAATATTAAAAACAAAAACACAAAAAATTTAAAAAATATATATGAAGTTAACTTTAAAATATGGTCTTTTCTTGCAAGGTTATATTGAAATGAAAATGAAAATTAAGGAGTAATAGAGGACTTTAAAAGAAAATGAAAGAAAAAAGGAAAAAAATAATTTAAAAAATAGTAAGACATATATGATAATGAAAATGAAAATTAAGGAGTAATAGAGGAGTAATAGAGGACTTTAAAAGAAAATTTAAAAAAAAAAGGAAAAAAATTTTAATTAAAAAAAGAATGAAAATATATGAAAATTAAAATTAAGGAGTAATAGAGGAGTAATAGGGAATTTGAAAAGAAAATTAACGAGAATAAATTTTTTAGAAAAAGAAAGAAAGAAAAATTTTTTTTTAATTTAAAAAAATAGTAAAAATATATTTAGGAATTTCTCTGTAGCTGTTGTGGGAAGTGTGGGTTCAGTTCAGTTTCAGATATCTTCTTGTTCCAGCTTACACTTCTCGATATCTATAGGCCCCTTCCGGTGTAGTCGGTGTTAACTACAGGGATTTTAATCTGTTACACCGGTCACTTCTGAAGCAGTTCCCTTTGTTCATTTAGCTTCTGTTTGCTAGTCTCTTCAGTGTCTAGTTTCATCCCTGACGCAAGTGGGCAGAAGTGGTCTCTTGTTTAGGTTCGCTTGTTCAGTCATGCTGCAGGGAGGTAGGGGCACTGCAGACAAATATCACTGGCCTGTGTGGGGAGCACTCGGAGTGTTCCGGCCACACTGAGTTTGTCCCTGCTCACAGCGAGCATGCTACACTGCTCAGGCTGCTCTATAGGGAACGGGCCCTGAGTTGCATGCAGTTCCAGTTTTCAGGTTGTCCACAAAAGCACAGACTTGGTTGGGCCTGCGTTTTATGCCTTCCCTGGCCTGAGCAGCTCAGGCAGCCAGGAGCTTGATGAGTGCACTCTCCCCGGGTGCGGTGCGACTTATCCCCTCGGCGGTACCAGCCTCAATTTCCGCATGCTGGTCGGGTGCACCTTGTGTCTGTTCTGGGAAGCTGGTCTTTAGCAGAGACCCTCCTGGCGGATGTCAACCATCCAGCATCTCAGGAAGTCTTTGGTTAGAAACTGGAAGCCTGTTTGCAGTTTGGTAGAGGATGCCATTTCTGGGGCCTTGTTTGCCCCTTTCCCCTCCCCGCTGACTCCTGCCTCCAGCGGGGGATGGGCCAGTCCTCAGCCTGCTAGCTCTTCTCTGGAATTGCTCAGTCCCTTTGTTCAGTGAATAGGCTGGCAGTGTGTTCGGTTAGTGTTAGCGTGCTTTTCACTAGTTAATTTTCTCTCTCTTGCTATCCCACAGTTTAAGTTGCTATCTCATGTTAGCTCCCTCCGATTGCCCTCAGGTCATTCAGGCCCAGTCCTGACCACTAAACAATGCCGCCACTCCTCTCCATTCAGCCCCCACTTGCTGGTGGCGGATGCGAGCATCTGGGGTACTTTTCTGCTGGGAGTTGCTTTTAGGCATGTAATCTGTGGGTTTTATTTATTTTTCCTCCCAGTTAGGTTGCCCTCCAAGATTCAAAAACTTACCCCAGACCCGCCCATGAGACGGTTTCCGGGTGTTTGGAAACTTCCTCTATTACGATTCCCTTCTGGGGACGGGTCTCCATCCCTAGCTCTTTTGTCTCTCTTTTTATCTTTTATATTTTGTCCTACCTCCTTTCAAAGACAATAGGCTGCTTTTCTGGGCGCCTGATGTCCTCTGCTAGCGATCAGAAGTTGTTTTGTGAAGTTTACTCAGCGGTCAAATGTTCTTTTGATGAATTTGTAGGGGAGAAAGTGGTCTCCCCATCCTATTCCTCTGCCATCTTAGCTCCTCCCCCAGACTTATACATTTAAAACTCTAAAAGACTGATGAAACAAATCAGTTCACTTCAGTCACTAAGTCATGTCTGACTCTTTACGACCCCATGAACTGCAGCACGCCAGGCCTCCCTATCCATCACCAGCTCCTGGAATGTACTCAAACTCATGTCCATCGCATCGGTGATGACATCCAGTCATCTCATCCTCTGTCATCCCCTTCTCCTCCTGCCCCCAATCCCTCCCAGCATCATGGTCTTTTCCAATGAGTCATCTCTTCACATGAGGTGGCCAAAGTATTGGATTTTCAGCTTCAGCATCTGTACTTCCAATGAATACCCAGGACTGATCTCCTTTAGGATGGACTGGTTGGATCTCCTTACAGTCCAAGGGACTCTCAAGAGTATTCTCCAACACTACAGTTCAAAAGCATCAATTTTTCGGTGCTAAGCTTTCTTCACAGTCCAACTCTCACATCCATACATGACCACTGGAAAAACCACAGCCTTGACTAGATGGACTTTTGTTGGCAATGTAATGTCTCTGCTTTTTAATATGCTCTCTAGGTTGGCCATAACTTTCCTTCCAAGGAGTATGTGTCTTTTTAATTTCATGGCTGCAATCATCATCTGCAGTGATTTTGGAGCCCTCCAAAATAAAGTCTGACACTGCTTCCTTGTTTCCCCATGTAGTGATGGGACCAGATGCCATGATTTTAGTTTTCTGAATGTTGAGCTTTAAGACAACTTTTTCACTCTCCTCTTTCACTTTCATCATGAGGCCTTTTAGTTCCTCTTCACTTTCTACCAGAAGGGTGGTGTCATCTGCATATCTGAGTTTATTGATATTTCTCCCATCAATCTTGATTCCAGCTTGTGCTTCTTCCAGCCCAGCATTTCTCATGATGTACTCCACATATAAGTTAAATAAGCAGGGTGGCAACATACAGCCTTGACGTACTCCTTTTCCTAATTGGAACCAGTCTGTTGGTCCATGTCCAGTTCTAACTGTTGCTTCCTGAGACAAATAGATGGAGAAATATACCATGTTCATGGATCAGAAGAATCAATAGAGTGAAAATGAGTATACTACCCAAAGCAAACTATAGATTAAATGCAATCCCTATCAAACTACCAATGGTATTTTTCACAGAACTAGAACAAATAATTTCACAATTTGTATGGGTTTACAAAAAACCTCGAATAGCCAAAAGAATCTTGAGAAAGAAGAATTGAACTGGAGGAATCAACCTGCCTGATTTCAGGCTATACTACAAAGCAACAGGCATCAAGACAGAATGGCATTCGCACAAACATAGAAATATAGATCAGTGGAACAAAATAGAAAGCCCAGAGATAAATCCATGCATCTATGGACACCTTATCTTTGACAACGGAGGCAAGAATATACAATGGATAAAAGGTAATCTCTTTAGCAAGCAGTGCTGGAAAAACTACGCAAGCACTTGTAACAGAATGAAACTAGAACACTTTCTAACACCATACACAAAAATAAACTCAAAATGGATTAAAGATCTAAATGTAAGACCAGAAACTATGAAACTCCTAGAAGAAAACCTAGGCAAAATACTCTCTGAGATAAAACATACCAGGATCCTCTATGACCCACCTCCCTGAGTAATGGAAATAAAAGCAAAAATAAACAATTGGGACCTAATGAAACTTAAAGCTTTTGCACAACAAAGGAAACTATAAGCAAGGTGAAAAGACAGCCCTCAGAATCAGAGAAAATAATAGCAAATGAAACAACAAACAAATGATTAATCTCAAAAATATACAAGCAACTCCTGAAACTCAAGTCCAGAAAAATAAACGACCTAATCAAAAAATGGGCCAAAGAACTGAACAGACATTTCTCCAAAGAAGACATACAGATGGCTAACAAACACATGAAAAGATGCTCAACATCACTCATTATCAGAGAAATGCAAATCAAAGCCACAATCAGGTATCATCTCACGCCGGTCAGAATGGATGCTATTCAAAAATCAACAAACAATAAATGTTGGAAAGGGTATGGAGAAAAGGGACTCTCTTACACTGTTAGTGGGAATGCAAACTAGTACAGCCACTATGGAGAACAGTGAGTAAATTCCTTCAAAAACTGGAAATAGAACTGCCATATGACCCAGCAATCCCACTGCTGGGCATACACACCAAGGAAACCAGAATTGAAGAGACAAATGTACTCCAATGTTCATTGCAACACTGTTTATAATTGCCAGGACATGGTAACAACCTAGACGTCCATCAGCAGACAAATGGATAAGAAAGCTGTGGTACATATGCACAATGGAATATTACTCTGGCTTTAAAAAGAATACATTTGAAGCAGTTCTAATGAAGTGGATGAAAATGAAGCCTATTATACAGAGTGAAGTAAGTCAGAAAGAAAAACACCAATACATTATACTAATGCATATATGTGGAGTTTAGAAAAATGGCAATGATGACTCTATATTCGAGACAGCAAAAGAGACACAGATGTATAGAACAGTCTTGGTCTCTGTGGGAGAAGGTGAGGGTGGGATGATATGAGAGAATAGCTTTGAAACACGTATATTATCATATGTGAAACAGATCACCAGTCCAGGTTTGATGCATGAGACAGGGTACTCAGGGCTGTTGCACTGGGATGACCCAGAGGGATGGGATGGGGAAGGAGGTGGGAAAGGGGTTCAAGATGGGAAACACATGTAAACCCATGGCTGATTCATGTGAATGTATGGCAAAAACCACTACCATATTGTAAAGTAATTAGTCTCCAATTAAAATAAATAAATTTAAAAAAATCAATGAATAAAATGAAGTGCCATACCAGCACCCAAAACTGTCTTTAATCCTTTCTTTACTCTTTTATATTTATATTTTAAAGTAACTGACATAAAATATTCATATCAATTACAATTAAATAAAAATTAAAAATTTATTACTAAATATATAAAGTTGTCATAATCTAAAAATTATTTAGATTTTATACCTAAATTCATGCAGCAGACTGATCTCCCAACACCCAAGAACCTTATAGTTTAGTTAGGAAAGCCAGACATAAATTCACTTATGTCCAGTATGCTAAGTGACTTCAGTCATGTCCGACTCTTTGAGACCCCATAGAGTATAGCCTGCCAAGCCCTTCTGTTCAAGGGACTCTCTGGGCGAGAATACAAGAGTGCGTTGCCATGCCCACTGATAAAATTTCAGTTCAGTTCAGTTCAGTTCAGTTCAGTCGCTCAGTTGTGTCCGAATCTTTACAACGCCATGAAGTGCATCATGCCAGGCCTCCCTGTCCATCACCAACTCCTGGAGTTTAACCAAACTCATCTCCATTGATTCGGTGATGCCATTCAACCAGCTTGTCTTCTGTTGTCCCTTTCTCCTTCCCTCCATTCTTTCCCAACATTAGGGTCTTTTCAAATGAGTCAGCTCTTCCCATCAGGTGGCCAAAGTATTGGAGTTTCAGCTTCAGCATTAGTCCTTCCAATGAATATTAAGGACTGTTTTCCTTTAGGATGGACTGGGTGGATCTCCTTGCAGTCCAAGGAACTCTCAAGAGTCTTCACCAACACCACAGCTCAAAAGCATCAATTCTTTGGTACTCAGCTTTCTCTATAGTCCAACTCTCACATGCATACATGACTACTGGAAAAACCATAGTCTTGATTAAACAGACCTTTCTTGGCAAAGTAATGTCTCTGCTTTTTAATATTCTATCTAGGTTGGTCATAACTTTCCTTCCAAGGAGTAAGCATCTTTTAAGTTCATGGCTGCAATCACCATCTGCAGTGATTTTGGAGCCCCCTAAAATAAAGTCAGCCACTGTTTCCACATCTATTTGCCATGAAGTAATGGGGCTGGATGCCATGATCTTAGTTTTCCGAATGTTGAGCTTTAAGCCAACTTTTTCACTTTCCTTTTTCACTTTCATCAAGAGGCTCTGTAGTTCTTCTTTACTTTCTGCCATAAGGATGGTGTCACCTGCATATCTGAGGTTATTGATATTTCTCCCGGCAATCTTGATTCCAGCTTGTGCTTCTTCCAGCCCAGCATTTCTCATGATGTACTCTGCATCTAAGTTAAATAAGGAGGGTGAAAATATACAGCCTTGACATACTTCTTTTCCTATTTGGAACCAGTCTGTTGTTCCAGTTCTAATTGTTGCTTCCTGACCTGCATACAGATTTCTCCAGAGGCAGGTTAGGTGGTCTAGTATTCCTATCTCTTTTAGAATTTTCCACAGTTTATTGTCATCCACACAATCGAAAGGCGTTGGCATAGTCAATAAAGCACAAATAGATGTTTTTCTGGAACTCTCTTGCTTTTTGGATGATCCAGCAGATGTTGGCAATTTGATCTCTTGTTCCTCTGCCCTTTGTAAAACCAGCTTGAATTACCAAATAATTAGCATACAGTAAGAGCAATGGGGAGGTACAGAATCCTGGAGGGACACAAGGGAAGTATTCCTTTGAAGAGGTAGGATTTTCATTGGGCCTTGAGCATAGCTTGGATGGAAGGAGAGAAAGGATATAAGCCTTTCAAACAGGAAGAATAATGTAAGATGTAGAGGAAGAGGATGACCAAAACACGTTTAAGGAATGAGTAAATAGGTTTACTTGGGGCTAGATGATTTGGTAGAGTAATATTAAAGTATTTGGGTAAATCTAAATGGTGGAAGGCTTGGAATTACAGGATGTTTACCTGCCACAAGACCCTAGTATGCAGTTACTCTCTGAGGAATATCTTTGTGGATCATGAAAATGTCATATGAACTGCAAAAAGTTACATATCCCGTGGTATAGCTAAGGTTTAACTTCGGCTTTCTACCTCCTCAGTGTGTTTTCCAACAAAATTCAGTGTCCAAAGTTTCACCTACTTCAGGACAGCAGTAAGCAATGAATTTTACCAAACAGTAGGATGAGTGGAGAGATTCATTTTTCACTACTGAGGCTCTTCAAAGCATCTGGTCAGTAATCTTAACCTTTCACTTTTTTGGAGGGTTTGGGATATTGTTGGTCAGTGTCACCTCCCTAATTCTTTCTCAGAAGGATGTACAAACAAGGTATTATGTTCCTTACTGTCTTGTTCCCTCTTCAACACTCCCCAGATTCAATAGGAACTGGGGAGTTCCTCAAGAACATGAGATCCAGACAAGGAAATGTGGACAGATTTTTGGTGTCAAGTATAATAAAAGGCATCAAATCAAAACATTTTGTCCATTTTTGAAAATGAAAAGTGAAAGTCAGTCGTGTCCAAATTTTTGTGACCCCGTGGACTCTAACCTTCCAGGTTCCTCTGTCCATGGAATTCTCCAGGCCAGAACACTGGAGTAAGTAACTGTTCCCTTCTCCAGGGGATCTTGCGAACCCAGGGATCGAGCCCAGGTCTCCCACAATGCAGGCAAATTCTTTACTGTCTGAGCCACCAGTCACATTTTACCTTGATGCCTTTTAAAGTAAATGTAAATTTGAAAATGAGGGAAGACGTTTTGTAACTAAATCACCCTTGAAGTTCCAGGAATCATCTTCACCATTGTCTCTTTTTCTTTCAGTCTCAGATGCCTTGCTACTCCCTCTGTTTTCATTTCTTTTCCTCTCCTCGTCACCAAATTCCCAGATGTTCATTCACTGATGTCCTCTTTGTTAGCAAACCATAGTCACTGATAAATCACTAGAGTTTGGAGTGTAACACTATCAAGAATTTTATCTAAACTACAGGGCTTGCATATGTGTCTGGCTACTGATTGACTGAAAAATATCTTTCCTAACTACTGGTTGAAGTTTCAGCATGAGAAAATTAAGATGTATTCATAGAATCTGTCTTTAACTTGGAGAGGAACCAAAGAACCAAGCTGTTCCTTTGACACGGATGAGAGGACCCATCTCAAAAATACCTGAACCCACTCAAAATTTCAAAAGGACATTAGCTCAAGGCCCAAATCCTGAGAGATGCCTTCTGTAGATTCAGTTGGAGTGCTACAGGGAAAATACAAAATTCTTGCCCATTTTCATGTTATCCCACGCAGATCTAATCTCATATTCTAAGAAACACATCACTTAATCAAATGCTGAGTAAATATAAATGGGAAAAGAGCACCTCAAACACATTTTATATTTTATTTTTAGCTCAGTTAACCCCCAGAGCCATTAACTGAACTGTAGCTTCAGGGCTTCCCTGGAGGGAAGCTCAAAGGCTTTTGTGCCTCCACAATCCAAGTTCCCTATCTTTTTTCAGTGCTGAAAGAGTTTAGGGCTTGAACTTTAAAACAAAAGCCATACAGTCCTCATTTCCATTTTTGATCAATGTGCAAGTATTACCAAAGCCTGATTTCTTTTCAAAACCAGGCTTGATTTTTTTCAGGCTCAAAGCCCCAGAAGTCTGACCTACATGAACTGGCTGTTGTTAAGCCAAGTCTAACTTTTGCATTTTGAAATGTAATTTCTAGACAGAAAGAAATTTTGGAAATTATAATTATATCCACAACTCTCCTTTTGAACATTCTTCCAGTTATATTTTTATGAACTTGAGGAAGTCACATCCCCTTTCTAGTTCTATGTTCCTTATATGATATGAGAGAAGAAAAGGGTAAATTAAATAAGTAGCTCTGAATCTTTGTGGAACATCAGAATCACAGGAGGAGCATGCTAAAAGTACACATACCTAAGCATCAGCCATAATATTATTTATGATTTACTAGGCTTGAGGTACAACTCTGGGAGCTAAAATTTTAATAAACTTTCCAGGCGATTTTGATGGACACCACAGGGATCATTGCTCTCTAAATTGTTATCCATATCTAAAATCAAGAAACTGATATACCTTGTAGAAATGTTGACATGTAACTGGGCTACTCAATTTACTAAGAGCTTCACAGGAGATCCAACCAGTCCATCCTAAAGGAGATCAGTCCTGGGTGTTCACTGGAAGGACTGATGTTGAAGCTGAAACTCCAATACTTTGGCCACCTGATGCAAAGAGCTGACTCATTGGAAAATACCCTGATGCTGGGAAAGATTGAGGGCAGGAGGAGAAGGGGATGACAGAGGATGAGATGGTAGGATGACATCACCGACTCAATGGACATGGGTTTGGGTGGACTCTGGGAGTTGGTGATGGACAGAGAGGCCTGGTGTGCTGCGGTTCATGGGGTTGCAGAGTCAGACATGACTGAGCAACTGAACTGAACTCACATATATTACTTAATGAACTGAAACTGGTCAGATCTCTAAAAACACTAGCTGATTAGGAGGATTGTAAGTAAAACAGAAAGAAGAGTAATAAAAGTCAGGAATGAAATTCAGGACTAGACATGTGAGAAAAAATTGGAATAGCAATATCTAGAGCCCTTCATCAATAAGGTTTTATATTTTTGACAATATTCAATAAATCACTGACTTAGAAGTAGAATAACTTATACCATTCTCTTTTATTTTATTTTTTTATTTTAATTTTTAAAAATTTGTCGGGCAAGCCCAGCAGCATGTGGAATCTTAGTTCCCTGACCAAGGATCAAATTCGTGCTCCCTGAATTGGTATCAGATTCTTACTGGGCTGCCAGGGAACTCCCCTGGCTATGGAAAAGCTATGGAAAAAGATGTAGATGAAGATCACCTGATAAGACAGAGATAAGGTTTGGATTAAAAGTATTTAAAGTGTCCCAGTTATGAGTGCAAATTGACACAGTCACAATGGAAAATGGTATGGAGATTCCTTTAAAAACTCAGAATATAGCTACCATAACACCCAGAAAACTTAATACTGGGAATATAACAAGAGAAGCCATAATTCAAAAAGATACATACACCCCAGTGTTATAGCAGTACTAGTTACAATCATCAGGATATTGAAGCAACCTAAATGCCCATCAGAAGAGGAATGGATAAAGAAGATGTTGTACATATATAATTGGAATATTACTCAACTATAAAAAGAAATGAAGCTCAGCCATTTGTAGAGACCTAGATGTACCTAGAGAGTCTCATCCAGAGTAAAGTAAGTCAGAAAGGGGAAATCAAATGTTATATATTAATGAATATATGTGGAATCTAGAAAAATGGTTTAGATGATCTCATTGCAAAGCAGAAATAGAGACACAAATGTATGGATAACTGACATAAGGGGTGATCCCTTATGGCAGAAAGCTAAGAAGGGCTAAAGAGCCTTTTGATGAAAGTGAAAGAAGAGAGTGAAAAAGTTGGCTTAAAGCTCAACATTCAGAAAACTAAGACCATGGCATCCAATCCCATCACTTCAAGGCAAATAGATGGGGAAACAGTGGAAGCAGTGTCAGACTTTATTTTTGGGGACTCCAAAATCACTGCAGATGGTGATTGCAGCCATGAAATTAAAAGACACTTACTCCTTGGCAAGAAAGTTGTGACCAACGTAGACAGCATATTAAAAGGCAGAGACATTACTTTACCAAGAAAGGTCCGTCTAGTCAAGGCTATGGTTTTTCCAGTAATCATGTATGGATGTGAGAGTTGTACTATAAAGATTGCTGAGTGCTGAAGAATTGATGCTTTTGAACTGAAGTGTTAGAGAAGACTCTTGAGAGTTCCTTGGACTGCAAGGAGATCCACCCAGTCCATCATAAAGGAGGTCAGCCCTGAGTGTTCATTGGAAGGACTGATGTTGAAGCTGAAACTCCAATACCTTGGCCACCTGATGTGAAGAGCTGACTCATTTGAAAAGACCCTGATGCTGGGAAAGATTGAAGGTGGGAGGAGACGGGGATGACAGAGGATAAAATGGTTGGATGGTATCACCCACTCAATGCACATGAGTTTGAGTAAACTCTGGGAGTTGGTAATGGACAGGGAGTCCTGGCATGCTGCAGTCCTATGGGGTCACAAAGAATCGGACATGACTGAGTGACTGAACTGAGGAGTAGTGGGAGGATTTGGGAGATTGGGATGGACATATATACGCCATAGGTATTATTTATAAAATAGGTAGAAACCTGTATGTGGCTCAAGAAGCAACGGTTAGAAGCCGTTATGGAAAAACTGAATGGTTCAGGATTGAGAAAGGAGTATGCCAAGGCTGTAATTGTTTATTAGGTAACTAATGAAAACATACTATATAGCACAGGGAACTCTTCTTAATGTACTGTGGTAACCTGAATGTGAAGGAAGTCCAAAAGGGAGGGAATATATGTATGAATATATGGCTAATTCATTTTGCTATATAATAGAAACTAACACAACCTTGTAAAGCAACTATACTCCTATAAATATTAATTTAAAAAAGTCCCAGTTATGACTCTGTGTGATAAGGAATCTGCGTGAAATTCCTTGTCCCTCTAATCACCATATACCTCAGGGTTGCTTGAAAACATCTTTTTAAAATCAAGGTCTGGTACATAGACTGTCTCTGTGAGAATAATAGACCCCAGCCTTCTCCTCAATGCTGCTCTTGTCCAGAGTGTTCTAGACAATACAGTTAGTCTCCATGGCAACCTCTGCTGTGGTTCAGCCTGAGGGTTAGAATGACTTCATTGCTCACACCTGATGGGGGAGGTGGGATTTACTGAATGGAGAAGGTTCTTATTCTGAATAAGTAACAGAATGAATGAGCAGCCATATTTGTTTCTGCTGTGAAAGATGGCCTTGTAGTCCTCAGAACTCATATCTTAAACATACCCCACAAGGTATTTGTGGTGTCTCTTGTCCCTGCTTCCTTCATCTTTTGAAGGTTTTTGAGGCATAAACTTTGGAAAGACCCAAGAAAAGCACCTTTTTCCATGGTCATATTTATATCTTCCCATGTGATGGCATTTTTACTAGAGTCAGAGTGTCCCTTATTATATAGAGGATAGTTTTCCCCGATTAAGTGCTCAGTGATAGAAATTGGCCCAATAAATGGAAGTCATCAGAGGCAGATTTTTTTTTTTTACAAAATAAGGAAAAAGTATACAATATTTACCAAGTATTCATTATACACCAACCCCTGTACAAGGTAGTTTTTACTTTTGTTATTCTGTTTATCATCCTTCATACAACCCTATAAGGAATGCATTAACAGCCCTGTTCAGCAGATGGAAAAAGAAAAGAAAATATTGCAATTGAGTGAAGTGAAATTATTGAGAATATACCACCCAGCTGACAAGGAGCAGTGCCAGAATTCAAACCTAGACTTCTCAGAGTCCAAAGGCTTTCTCCTATATTTTAGTCTAACATATTTAAAGTTTTACATTGAAATCTATGACCTATTTTGAATTACTTTTTGTATCAAATATGAGGTTTAGATTGAGGTTCACAGTGAGTCTTTTTTTTTTTAACATGTAGCAGTGAAGGTTTACATCCTCAAATTTGAAAATTTGAAGTATTGAGGAGCCAGACAATTTGGCATAAGAATATTGTGTTGCCATGTTTAGGTGGGAGAGAGGCTGAACTGCATGTTTTCACAGGTGATTATCATATTCGACCAGACTAAGGGTACTCCTTCCATTCTAAAGTAAATGAGGGCTCCTATGTTTGGAGAGGGACAGTAAGTTCAAGATTATTTTTCAGTAGTATAAAGTAGTCTAGTATCTTAAAGTAAGTGTACCTGCTTGAATTCTTCATTTACCCCAAGAAATGAAAACATATGTCCACACACAAAAAATGTACATAAATATTCATAATAGTTCCAAAGCAGGAGAAAAAAAAGAAAACAGTCGTATTAGATTTGTAGGGCTGATATAAAAATTACCACAAACTGACTGTCTTAAAGTAACAGAAATTTATTGCCTGGAAGCTGTAAGTCCAAACTCAAGATGTTGACAAGATTGGTTCTTTCTGAGGGCTGTAAGCAAGAATCTTCTCCATGTCTCCTCCTAACTTATGGTGAACTGTTGGCAATTTTTGCATTTCTTGGCTTAGAGGTGCATCACTACAGTCCTCCGGCTTCATATGTCATTCCCCCCATGTTTCTTCACATAACCTCCCCTCTGTACATGCCTGTATCTGTCTAAACTTCCCATATTTATAAGAACACCAATCAGATTGGATTATGGCCCATAATAATGATCTCATTTTTATTTGATTACATTTGTAAAGGCCTTGCCTCCAAATAAATTTACATTCTGAAATAATGGGAGTTAGAACTTTAGCATATCTTTTCAGAGGAAACAACCAAACCTATAACACAATGGAAACGTCCTACAGCAGGTGATAGTTAAAGAAACTGTGGTGCGTACATACCCTGGAATAGTACTCAGTAGCCAAGTAGTGAACTACTTAACTTATGTGCAGGGTACATCATGGGAAATGCCAGGTTGGATGAATCACAAGCTGGAATAAAGATTGCTGAGAGAAATGTCAACAACCTTAGATATACACATGATACCACTCTAATGGCAGAAAGCAAAGAGGAACTAAAGAGCTTCTTGATGAAGTGGAAAGAGAAGAGTGAAAAAGTTGGCCCAAAACTCAACATTCAAAAAACAAAGACTGTGGCATCTGGTTCCATCACTTCATTACAAATAGATGGGGGGAAAATGGAAAAGGTGACAGACTTAAGACTTTACTTTCTTGGGCTCCAAAATTACTATGGATGGTGACTACAGCCATGAAATTAAAAGACACTTGCTCCTTGGAAGAAAAGCTATAAAAAAAAACCTAGACAGCTTATTAAAAAACAATGACATCACTTTGCCAACAAAAGTCCATCTAGTCAAAGCTATGGCTTTTCCAGTGATCATGTATGGTTCTGAGAGTTGGACCATAAAGAAGGCTGAGCACTGAAAAATTGATGCTTTTAAACTCTGGTGTTGGAGAAGACTCTTGAGAGTCCCTTGGACTGAAAGGAGATCAAACTAGCCAATCCTAATGCATATCAAACTTGAATATTCATTTTAGGGACTGATATTGAAGCTGAAGCTCCAACACTTTGTCTCCCTGATGTGAAGAGCTAACTCATTGAAAAAGACCCTGATGTTGGAAAAGATTGAAGGCAAGAGGAGAAGTGAGCAACAGAGGATGAGATTGTTGGGTAGCACAACTGACTCTCTGGGAGATAGCAAAGGACAGGGAAGTCCGTTGTGCTTCAGTCCATGGGGTTATAAAGAGTTGGACATGACTTAGCAACTTAACAACAAAATAGATATACATAATTTGAATGGATCTTAAATACATTATCTGACTGGAATAAAAAGCAATTATTAAAAGGTCACAAATTGTATGATTCCATTTACATAACATTTTCAAAATGAAAAATATATAGAGATGGAAAATAGAGTGGTGATTTCCAGGATTTAAGAATGGTGAGTTAGAGGGGGCAGGGATTGTTCTGGTGATGGAATAGTTCTGTATCACAGTTACAATGATGATCACTTGAATCTTTTCATGTGATAAAATGGCATAAAGCTACACATATGTGTTGTACCAATGTCAAGTTCCTGGTTTTGATGTTCCACTATAGCTATATCAGGGCTTCCAAGGTGGCCCTAGTGGTAAAAAAATCTGCATGCTAATGCAGGGGATTTAAGAGACATGGGTTCATTCCCTGGGTAGAGAAGATCCCCTAGAAGAGGAAGTGGTACCCCACTGCAGTATTACCGAAAGAATCTACCGAGGAGCCTAGCAGGCTACAGTCCATGGGGTCTCAGAGTCAGACATGGCTTAGTGTCTGAGACACACACAAATAAATCATATAAAATATAACCACTGGGGGAATTGAGTGAAGGATTCATGGGACCTTCCTGTGTATTTCTGTGCAACTTCCTGTGAACGTATTATTACTATATTTTTTTTTAATAAAAATTTGTAGTAGTTGTCTTTTCTCCAAAAAACTAGAGAACAGCCTTCTCCAAAAGTTGAAGATCATTTTCTCTGTATACCATCACTCAATTGGAATACACATCGAGACTAGCAGCCAATAGAGTAGTGACCCAGTGGATGACTTAGGTGTGAGCAGCACAGTGGAGTGTACCAATTGCAGTGGGTGACAGAACTGCATTGGGAACTGGCAGGAGCAGACTTACTTGAAAAAACATTTGAGACACACATTAAGGAAACACAGAAATATTGTGAGAGAAACATTTTGGAGGAATTTGTCATCCTGAATGAGTAGGTAGTGGCAAGAGCAGTGAAATGCATATTATGTAAACCTATTTGACTCATAGGTTGGTAAGATCTGGGAAAACTGATTCTAAATATGAAATCATAAGTCCTATAACAAAGTTACAATCAAGCACTATAGAATCTCAGAGAAGAGAGTGACCAGCTTAGGTAGAGAAAGACTTCATGGAAAAGGTGATATTTGATTTTGAAATGTTAGGATTGCATTAGGCAGAAGAAATAGTATATGCAAAGTCAGAAATAGGTAAATGAGTCTAAGAAATTGTAATTGGTCCATCAACAATAAATGGATCAAGAAAATGGCCATGTATATGTGTGTGCATTATAGGATCATATTCAGCCATAAAATAAGGAAAATCTACTATTTGTGACAACATGGATGGCTAAATAATGAGGTATTATGCAAAGTGAAATAAGTCAGAAAACTACAAATGCTGCATGATATCACTTACATATGAAATCTAAAAAACAAACATAAACAAACTTTTAAGTACAGAGAACAGACTGGCAGCTGGTAGAAGTAGGAGGTGGGAAAACTGGTAAAAGCATATAAACCTTCAGTTATATGATGAGTAAGTCCTAAGGATATAAAGCATAGTATGGTGACTATAGTTAACAATGTGTATATCTCAAAGTTCAGAGAGTAGACCTTAAAACTCTTTATCACAAGAAAGAAATTTGCAACTGTGTGGTGATGGATGTTAACTAAACTTATTGTGGTAATCATTTCAAATATATACACATATCAGATCATTGTGTTGTATAGCTAAAAGTAATACAATGGTATATGTCAACTACATCACAATGTTTGAAAAATAAATTAGAACAAATTTCCCTTTCCAAAGGAAAAAAAAAAAGAAAAAAAAGAAAGAAACTGCTGTTTTCAGGCTCCCATCAATGGGTAGATAGACTATGCCTTGTGACACTTGTCCTCTACCAGCCTCATGGTTACACCCTTTATTCTCTAAATACCTTAGTACTTAGCCTCTTCATCCCAATTCTTAACACCATACTATTAATAGGTGGCCTTTCTTAAGTACTAAATAAATCCACATAGATATCCACATAGATATTTATCCAATGTCTTGGCATTTCAGTTATCAAAATCTTCATCTCTCTTGTCCTGGTCCTCTATTACACTTCATTTACCACACAACAGTTACACTCTGATATTAGTACATAAAACTCCTCTACCTCCAATTTCACTCCACTCTTGAACCATAATTCCTCCTTTAAAATTCATAGTTTAACCATTTTCACCATGATCATTTTTCAAACTAATCTGGATTTTGCATTAGCCCTTAAAGTTTCTCCCTAAATCTAAGGACTCAAGACTTTTCTCTCCTTAATTCCTTCATCTTTAAGCTTAGATTTCATGATCTTCAGTATCAATAACTATCCTATCAAAGCAATGAAATTCCTTCCTCTTCTGGCTCTTTCAACTAATTCATCTGGAGAAACCAAACATTACAGAAAGCCAGGTATTTACCTTCAGCTTCTTTGTCAGAGATAAGCTTAATACTAGCTAGGAAACAATGTAATCAAGGGTAGTTTTGAGCCACTAAGAATTCGTAATTCCAAGACTCAGCTGTGCTCTCAATATAATCCAACAACTAAATTACATCTCTAAAGTTCTGAGACCATCAACAATTATTCTAGAACTTCTTCAAATTTCTGACCCTCCTACTTAAGCAGATAGCATTCTTTCCAAATCCACAAGGGAAGAATCTATCAGATAATAGATTCTAGAGATACACTGGGAAACAGGAACAAAATTAATGCATGTTGTTGTTGTTGTTCAGTCGCTCAGTTGTGTCCGATTCTTTGTGACCACATGGATAGCAGCACACCAGACTTTTCCTGTTCTTCACATCTCACAGAGCTTGCTCAAATTCACGTCCATTGAGTTCATGTTACCATTCAACCATTTCATCCTCTGCCATCTCCTTCTTCTTCTGCCTTCAATCTTGCCCAGCATAAGTGTCTTTTCTAGTGAGTCAACTCTTCTCATTAGATGGCCAAAGAACTGGACCTCCAGCTTTGGCACCAGTCCTTCCAATAAATATTCAAGACTGATTTCCTTTAGGCTTGACTGGTTTTCTCTCCTTGTAGTCCAAGGGACTCTCAGAGTCTTCTCCAACACCATGGTTCAAAAGCATCAATTCTTTGGTGCTCAGTTTTCTTTATGGTCCAACACTCACATCCATACAACTATTGGGAAAACCATAGCTTTGGCTAGACAGATCTTTGTCAGCAAAGTAATGTCTTTGCTTTATAACATGCTGTCTAGGTTGGTCATAGCTTTTCTTCCAAAGATCAAGTGCCTTTTAATTTTATGGCTATAGTCACCATCTGCAGTAATTTTGGAGCCCTAAAAAATAAAGTCTCTCACTCTTTCCATTTTTTCCCCATCTATTTACCATGAAATTATAGGACCAGATGCTATGATCTTAGGTCTTGAATGTTGAGTTTTATGCCAGCCTTTTCACTCTCCTCTTTCACCTCCATCAAGAGGCTCTTTAGTTCCTCTTCCCTTTCTGCCATTAGGGTGGTGTCATTGGCATATCTGAGGTTATTGATATTTCTCCTGGCAATCTTGATTCCAGCTTGTGCTTCATCCAGTCTGGCATTTCACATGGTGTAATCTGCATTTAAGTTAAATAAGTAGGTTTACAAAATGCAGCCTTGAGGTACTTCTTTCCCAATTTGGAACCAAGGCATTGTTGCATGTCCAGTTCTAACTGCTGCTTCTTAATCTGCATACAGGTTTTGCAGGAGGAAGGTAAGGTGGTCTGGTATTCCCAACTCTTGAAGAATTTTCCACAGTTTGTTGTGATCCACACAGTCAAATAATTTAGTGCAGTCAATGAAGCAGAAGTAGGTGTTTTTCTCAAATTCTCTTGCTTTTTCTATGGTCCAACAGATGTTAGCGATTTGATCTCTGATTCCTCTGCCTTTTCTAAATCCAGCTTGAACATCTGGAAGTTCTCAATTCATGTACTGTTGAAGAACAACTTGGACAATTTTCAGCATTACTTTGCTAGCATGTGAAATGAGTGAAATTGTGTGGTTTTTGAACATTCTTTGTAATTGCCTTTCCATGGGGTTGGAATGAAAACTGATCTTTTCCAGTCCTCTGGACACTGCTGAGTTTTCCAAATTTGCTGCCATATTGAGTGCAGCACTATAACAGCATTATCTTTTAAGATTGAAATAGCTCAACTACAATTCCATCACCCTCATTAGCTTTGTTTGTAGTGATGCTTCCTAAGGCCCACTTGACTTTATACTTCAGGATGTATGGCTCTTGGTGATTGATCACACCATCATGGTTACCTGGGTGATTAAGATATTTTTTATATAGCTCTGCTGTGTATTCTTGCCAGCTGTTCTTAATTTATCCTGCTTCTGTTAGGTCCATACCATTTCTGTCCTTTATTGTGCCCATCTTGGCATGAAAATTTCCCTTGGTATCTCTAATTTTCTTGAAGATATCTCTAGTCTTTCCCACTCTATTGTTTTCTTCTATTTCTTTGCATTGATCACTGAGGAAGGCTTTATTATCTTTCCTTGCTATTCTTTGGAACTCTGCATTCAGATTGGTATATCTTTTCTTTTCTCCTTTACCGTTAGCTTCTCTTCTTTTTTTAGCTATTTGTAAGGCCTCCTCAGACAACTGTTTTGCCTTTTTTGCATTTCTTTTTCTTGGAGATGGTTTTGATTATGGCCTCCTGTACAATGTTACAAATCTCCATCCATAGTTCTTCAGGCATTCTTTCTAGTGTAATTCCTTGAATCTATCTGTAACTTTCACTGCATAATTGTAAAGGATTTGATTTAGGTCATACCTTAATGGCCTAGTGGTTTTCCCTACTTTCTTCAATTTAAGCCTGAATTTTGCAATAAGGAGTTCATGATCTGAGCAATAGTCAGCTCCCAGTCTTGTTTTTGCTGTGTATAGAGCTTCTCCATCTTCAGCTGCAAAGAATATAGTCAATCTGATTTCAGTAATGAGTATCCAATGATGGTCATTGCTGAACTATTTGTAATAACAAAAGACAAAAGGAAAAAAATATGGTACACTCACAAAATGGAATTCTAGGTAGCTGTGAAAGGACTTATTTACTTCAATATCCCCTCTGACAACAGCAATTAGAGTAAATATTGATTTTTATATGCATTCTGCCCTGGGTATCACATGTTTGAGGAGGGCCGATGACACATGAGGTAAATACCATGATATGTAAAGTTAAAACAGGCCATTTCTATTAGGGCATGGGCTCTGAGATCCCAATTAAATTCCTGTAAAGAGATTTAAAATTCACAACTTACAAATATACCACACAATAGTGTAAACTAATGATCATCATGCTGTACATGATTACTATTTGTTGGTTTAATTAATTTATTTGTTTATGTTTGTAAATTTGTATCTCAGGATTACCTTTATATGCCCCCCTTCATACTCCTGTCTCTGGTAACCATCAATATGATCTTTCTTTCTCTGAGCTTTTTTTTTTTTTTAAGAGAGATTGCATCTAAATGCGGTTTCATACAGCATATATTTGTCTTTTTCTATATCTCTTAGAATGTCCTTAATGCCTAGCCATGTTGTCACACAAAAAAAGATTTCTTTATTCTTATGGTGAAAAAAAATTCCTTTATATTTTTTTGTTGTCTAGTCACTAAGTTGTATCCAACACTTGTGACCCCAAGAATTGTAGCCTGCCAGTCTCCTCTGTCCATGGGATTTCCTGGGCAAGAATGCTGGAGTGAGTTGAACTATTTCAAATCCTAAAAGATAACACTGTTAAAGTGCTTCACTCAATATGCCAGCAAATTTGGAAAACCCAGCAGTGGCCACAGGGCTGGAAAATGTTGGTTTTCATTCCAATCCCAAAGAAAGGCAATGGCAAAAATTGTGCAAACCACTGCACAGTTGCAGTCATCTCACATGCTAACAAAGTAATGCTGAAAATTATCCAAATGAGGCTTCTTATATATAATAAGATGGAATATTGTTCAACTATATATATCAACTACATATGATATATATCATTATATATGATATTATAAAAAATCAATATTCTTCAACTGTGTGTGTGTGACACATACAATTCTTTCTACCCATTCATCTGTCAATGGACAGATATGCTGTTTGCATGCCTTGGCTCTTGTAAATAATGCTCCATAGACATGGAAGTGAAGGTATCACTTCTACACAGTGTTTGATTTGTTGTTGTTGTTGTTTTCCTTTAGATATGACCACCGAAGTAGAATTGCTGCATTTGTATGGTAGATCTATTTCTAATTTTTTATGGACTCTCCATAATCTTTTCTGATGAACCATCCCACTAACAAAGCACTAGAGTACCCTTTCATCACATCCTCACGGTTATTTTTTAATCTCCTGTCTTCTTGATTATAAAACTTCAGGTGGTATCTCATTGTAATTTTTATTTGCATTACAATCATCCCTAATGTTTAGTGATACTGTGCACCTTTTGATGTACCTGTTGGTCATTAATTTATCTTCTTTGGAAAAATGTTCCTTCAGGTCCTTCTCTCCTTTACATTAGATTATTATTTTTTTCTTAACCATATTTTATATATGGTAAGTATTTTTTGATTCCATAAGTAATCTTTTCATCCTGTACATAATTTCTTTTGTTATGCAGTAAAGTTTAACTTTGATATAGATCCACTTGTTTCATTTTGTTGCTTGTATTTTAGGTGTCATGTAGAAAAAAACATTGCCAAGACCCTATCAAGGAAATGGTTGCCATGTTTTCTTCTAGGAATTTTATGATCTTTGGTCTTACATTTCAGTCTTTAATACATTTTGAGTTAATTTTTGTGACTGGTCTAATATGGGGGTCTAGTTTTATTCTTTTACAAATAATATCCAATTTTCCCAGCATCAGTTATTAAAGAGACAGTCTTTTCTCCATTAAGTATTTATGGCTTCCTTCTCAAGTAATATTTGGATGTATGCATGGGTTTATTTGAGCTTCCCTGGTGGCTCAGACAGTAAAGAATCTGCCTGCAATGTGGGAGACCCAAGTTTGTTCCCTGGGTTGGAAAGATCCCCTGGAGAAAGGAATGGCTACCCACTCTAGTATTCTTGCCTGCAGAATTCCAGGGACAGAGGAGCCTAGCAAGCTATAGTCCAGAGGGTCACAAAGAGTCTGACATGACTGAGTAACTAACACTTGCATTTGCTTGCACTTGCATAAATTTGTTTATTGGCTTTCAATTCTGCTACATTAATCTAGGATTCTTTTTTATGCCAGTACCATACTGCTTTGATTATTATAGTTTTATAATACAGCTTGAAATCTGGAAATATAATGCCTCTTACTTTGTTTTTCTACCTCAGGATTACTTGCATTTTTTGAGGTTTTTTGTGGTTCATATAAATTTCTAGAATTGTTGTTTTCTACTTCTGTAAAAACATCACTGGAACCTTGATTGTGATTGCACTGAATCTATAGATGGTTCAAATGGACATTTTAACAATACAAATTTTTTCCAATCCACAAACATGGAATACCTTTATATTTATTTTTGTCTTTTTCAATGTCTCTCACCAGTGACTTGGAGTTTTCAGTGTAGAGATTTTTCACTTCCTTAGCTAAATTTATTCCAAGATGCTTTATTGTATTAGATGTTATTTTATACTGGATAGTTTCTTTTTTTTTCAGATAATTTATTATTAGTACACACCAACACTACTGATTTTTGTATGTTAATTTTGTATGCTGGAATTTGACTATTTTGATAGAGTACTAGGGTTTTCTATACATAAAATCATGTCATCTAGAAATAGAGACAATTTTACTTCTTCCTTTTCAATTCTAATGTTTTTTATTTCTTTTTCTTCCCTGACTGCTCTGACTGGGACTTCTAGTATTAGAAGTGATGATGATGAGGAGTGTTGATTAGGGGTGATGAAGGTGGAAACCCTTGTTTTGTTCCTGATCTTAGAGGAAAAGCTCTCAAATTTTCACCATTGAGTATGATATTGGCATGAGTTTGCCACATGTGACTTGTATTATGTTGAAATACATTCTTTTTATAATTGATATGCTCAGAATTTTCATTATTCTGTGTGCATTTGCCTGCCGAATTTTGTCAAGTGCTTTTTCTGCATCTATTGAGATGATATGATTCTTTCATTTCATTCTATTAATGTGATGTAGCACGTTGATTGATTTATATATATAAATATATAATTTAATAATTATATATTATTAAGTATATTATATATTATTATATATTAAGTATATATTATTAAGTATATTATATATTATTGTATATTATTAAGGATATATTATTAAGTATATTATATACACTGTTATTATTAATATTATTATATATAATAATATATAATTTAATAATTTAAAATTTTATATATATATATATATATATATATAAAACACACCTTACTTTCACCCCAGGGTAAATCCTATTTTATAATGATGAATAATTCTTTTAATCTACTACTGAATTCCACTTGCTAGTATTTTATTAAGATATTTTGTAGTTTTTTTTTGTTTGTTTGTTTTGACATGTCAGATCTTAGTTCCCCAAACAAGGAGTGAACCCATGCCTCCTGCATTGTAAGTGCAGAGTCTTAATCACTGAACTACCAGAAAAGTCCTGAGTTTTGTTTCTATATTCATCAGGGATATTAGCCTGTAGATTTCCTCTCTAGTAGTCTTCATTTATGGTTTTCATATTAGGATAATGCTGAACTTGGGAGGGTTCCCTGCTTTTAATATTATGGAAAAGTTTAAAAAGGATTTCTGTCAATTTTTCTTTAAATTTTTGGTAAAATTCACCAGTGAAGCTATCTGATCTTGAGTTTTCCTTCATTCAGTTCAGTTCAGTCGCTCAGTTGTGTCCAGCTCTTTGTGACCCCATGAACTACAGCATGCCAGGCCTCCCTGTCCATCACCAACTCCCAGAGTTTACTCAAATTCATGTCCATTGACTCGGTGATGCCATCCAACCATCTCATCCTCTGCCATCCCCTTCTCCTCCCACTTTCAATCTTTCCCAGCATCAGAATCTTTTCAAATGAGTCAGTTCTTCACATCAGGTGGCCAAAGTATTGGAGTTTCAGCATCAACATTAGTCCTTCTAATGAATATTTAGAATTGGTTTCCTTTAGGATGGACTGGTTGTATCTCCTTGCAGTCTAAGAGACTCTAAAGAGTCTTTTTCAACACCACAGTTCAAAAGCATCAATTCTTCGGCACTCAGCTTTCTTTATAGTCCAACTCTCACATCCATACATGACTATTGCAAAATCCATAGCCTTAACTAGAAGGATCTTTGTTGGTTTCCTTCATTGGGAGATTTTTATTACTGATTCAATCTCATTACTAGTAAATGGTCTACTCAGATTTTTATTTCTTTCTAACTCAGTTTCAGTAAATTATACATTTCCAAGAATTCTTCCATTTTCTTCTAAGTTGTCTAGTTTGTTGGTGTATAGCTGTTCATAGTAGTCTCTTATGATCCTTTGAATTTCTGTGGCATTAAATTTAATGTCTCCTTTTTTATTTATAATTTTATTGGCTTGGCTTCTTTCTTTTTTTCTTTGTTAGACTAGGTAAAGGATTGTTAATTTTGTTTATCTTTTCTATGAATAACTGTAATTTTAGTTAAGCTTTTCTATTGTTTTTCTGTTTTCTATTTAATCTATTATGGTACGGTCTTTAGCATTTCCTTTCTTCTGCTGATTTCAGGTTTACTTTGTTCTTTTTTATACTTTCCTAATGAATAGGGGTAGGCTTTTATTTAAGATCTTTTTGCTTCTTAAAGTAAGTGTTTATTGCTGTGAACTTTCTTTTTATAATTGCTCTTTTGCATGCTATAAATTCTGGTATATTGTGTTTCAATTTTCATTTGTTTCAAAAACAACTTTAATTTTTTTTTCCTTTAATTTATTCTTTGACCCATTGGTTGTTCAGGAGACCCATTGGTTTTTATCATATGTTTATGAATTTTCTAATTTTCCTCTTGCTGATTTTGAGTTTTATTCCATTGTGATCAGAGAAGATACTTGGTATGATTTCAATCTTCTTGAATTTGCTAAGGTTTGTTTTGTGGCCTAACATATGGTCTAACCTAGAAAAAATTCTATGTGTGCTTGTGGGGGAAAAAAGTGTATTCTGATGTTGTTGGATAGAGTGTTCTGTGTACGTCTGCAAAGTTCATTAGGTCTATAATGTCAATCAGCTATACTATTTCCTTATTCATTCTTGTTTGGATGAGCTATCCATTGTTAATAGGGATTAAAGTGTCCAATTATTATTGCTATATATTTCTCCTTTTACCTATGTTAGTTTTGCTTTACATATTTATGTAGATGTCAGGTAAATAAATATTTTTTTCTTTTCTTTTTTTCCCATTTATTTTTATTAGTTGGAGGCTAATTACTTTACAACATTGCAGTGGTTTTTGTCATACATTGAAATGAATTAGCCATGGATTTACATGTATTCCCCATCCCGGTCCCCCCTCCCACCTCCCTCTCCACCCGATCCCCAGGTTGGATGCATGTCAGGTAAATGAATATTTAAATTGTTATACTGGGCTTGCCAAAATGTTTCTTTGGGTTTTCTGTAACATCTTATGGAAAAACTTAAACAAAAGTTTATCCAGCCCAATATCTTCTTGATGTATTGACCACGTTTTCGTAATACAATGATCTTATTTGTCTTGTTTTTTCTCATTTTTTAGTTTATAGTCAGTTATAAGTATAGCTACCCTTGCTTTCTTTGGTACTTTTTCCTGAAATATCTTTTTCCATCCCTTCACTCTCAGTCTATGTGTGTCTTTAATGCTAAAGTCAGTTTCTTATAGGGAGCATATAATTGGACTTTGCAGGTTTATAAAGTCCATTCACCCATTCTACGTCTTTTAAATGTAGAATTTAATCTGTTTACATTTAAAGTTATTTACAAGTAAAGTTTTACTATTGTTATTTTTTCATTGTTTTCTCGTTGTTCTGAAGATCAATTATTCCTTGTTTTTTATCCTGTTGGCATGTGTGTTTGCGCATGTGTGTGAGATTTGATGATTTTTGGTCATATCTATGACTTCTTTATCCCGTTCTTCTGTGTAAGTATTAGAGTATTTTCCTTTGTGTTTACCATGAGGCTTATATGAAATATCTTAAATTTATAGCGCCCTATTTGATACTGAACATATCTTCAAGAGAATTCATAACATTTCACACTTCTACTTATCTTCACTCTCACATTTTCGGCTAATACTGTTACAATTTAATCTTTTTGGTTTATGTAATTAAGAGAATATTGTAGTAATTATTTTTGCTATGTTCTTTTCTAACTTTTAAACTAGAATTGTAAGTAAATTATGCACCACTATTAGCATTGTTATTATAGAAACTAACTATGCTTACATAGTTACCATTTCCAGTGAGATTTATGCTACCCTTTAAATTTTGTATGATGTTAATTATCATTCTTTTACTTCCACTCAAAGAACTCTCTTCAGCATTTCTTACAAAACATGTTTGGTGATAATAAACTCTTTCAGCTTTTGTTTGGGAAATTCTTTATCCCTTCTTCATTTCTGAAAGACAGATTCACTAGGTATATCATTCTTGGTTGACAGTTATCTTACTTCAGTATTTTGAATGTCATCCTATTTCCTCCTGGCCTGAAAAGTTCTCTTTGAGGGATCTGCTGATAGCCTTATGGTGGTTCCCTGTATGTAACTACTTTCTTTACTCTTGCTGCTCTTAAAATTCTTTTTTTTTTTTCCTTTGATTTTTGAAAATTTAATGAGAATATGTCTCCTTGTATTCCTATTTGAATTCAACCTATTTGAGATATTCTGTGCTTCATGGATCTGTATGTCCATCTCTCTTCCCAGGCTTGGGAAGTTTTCAGCCACTTTTGCTTTATGTTTATTCTGCATCTTGCTCTTTCTCTTCCCCTTCTGGAATTGTCATAACATAAATATAGTTTTGTTTTTTCCCCCACTGTGTTCTGTGATTTCTGTAGGCTTTCTTTACTTTGTGTCATTCTTTTTTTTTTTTTTTTTTTACTTCTCTTACTGGATAATTTCTAATGTCCTACCCTCCAGGTTGCTGGCTCTTTCCCTCTGCATGGTTGAGTCTACTTCTGAAAATCTCTATTGAATTCTTCAATTCAATTTTCTTAATTTATTTTTTAACTCTGGAAATTTTAATGTGTGTGTGTGTATGGCTACTATTTCCATATTGAACTTCTGATTTTACTCAGGCAATTTTTCCTAATTTTTTTTAGTTTATATTTATTTTCTTATAGTTCACTAAGCTTCCTTAAGTGGTTTATTCTGAATTATTTGACAGTAAATAGATCTCGATTTCTTTAAGATCAGTTGAAATTTCATTAGTTTTTTTTTTTTTTTTTTTTTTTTAGTGGTGTCAAATTTACCTGATTTTTTGTGACCTTTGAGTCCTTTATTTAAAAAGGGGGGGGGTCCTGTATTTTAAAAGTAATTGAGCTCCTTTTCCAGACTTTGCAGGTTTGGTTCTTCATTAGTTAACTCAGTTTGGGTTTCTGTGTGTCTCCTGGTAGTGTCCTTGGGCAGATGGGACCTCTATTATGGCTTATTTGGGGACGAAGCAACTATTTGAGCTCTGACATCAAGGATGAATGGGGTGTTCATCTGGCTGAGAACAGTTGGTTGGGACTTCTGGCTTAGTTTCTTACCCAAGTAAGGCTGTAAGTTGGGCTCCATGATTGTCTGGATTCTCTGGTCAGGTTTACTAGTTAGTTAGGGTGGGTACTATATTCAATAGTAGATGTGGCTATGAATTAGATACTAAAGATTTTCTCCTCTGTTTTCTTCTAAATGTTTCATAGAATTACATTTTACATTTAAGTTCGTGATCCATTTAGAGTTAATTTTTATATAAGGTGTAAGGTTTAGGTTGAAGCTCACTTTTGTCTATGGATGTTCAGTTACTCAGGTGCCATGTTCACTGAATTGTTTTTGCATCTCTGTCAAAAATTAGTTATGCATATTTGCATATAGTCTGGGTTGCCTTATCTGTTGGGTTGATCTGTTTGTCCATCCCTCCACAAACACCACACAGTCTTTAATATCCAATACAGTGATTCTTCCCTTTTATTCTTCTTTTTCAGAACTGTTTTCTTACCTGTTCTAGTTCTTTTGCATGCTGATATAATCTTAAAGTAGTTTTCTCCCTATATACCAAAAAGCTATCACATCTTTATATATTGTGTTAGGTACTGTGTAAGACTGACATCTTTAGAATGTTGAGTCTTCCAATCCCTGAACATGGCATGCTGTTTCATTTATTTATATGTTCATGGATTTCTCTCTCTCTCTCTTTTTTTTTTTTTTTTTTTGGCCACACTTCATAGCATGTGGGATCTTACTCTGGCCAAGGATCAAACCCATGCCTTCTGCAGTGGCAGTGTGGAGTCTTAACCACTGGACTGCCATTGAAGTCCTTCACTGATTTCTTTCATAAGTATTTTGTACTTTTTAACATGTAAGTCCTATGATTGTTTTGTTAGTTTTACATCTAAATAATTCATTTTTGAATGGCTATAAGTGGTATTACACTTTTAATTTTGTTATTCATATTTTCATGAGTTTGAGGAAGCTCCAGGAGTTGGTGGCGGACAGGGAAGCCTGGCATGATGCAGCACATGGGGCCACAAGGAGTCAGACATGACTGAGCAACTGAACTGAACTGACTCACATACTCATTTCTAGTATATAGTAATAAATTTGCCTTTCATATGTTGATCTTGTATCTTGAAACCTTGTTGCCGTTTCAGTTTTGGTTTTCTGTTTATTTCCTCTGGTTTTCGTTTGTTATTCTGCATTCTTTCTTCTGCCTCCCTGTTGGTTATTTGGACGTTCTATAAAATATCATATATATATATATATACACACATATATATATATATACAAATTGTATTTTTTAATCTCTTGCTGAATACTTTTATGTTAGTATTTATGAGATATATTTGTAATTTTCTTTTTTTGTCTTTATCTTGTTGTTTCCAGTTTTATTCCATTATCATCAATGAATATATCTTGTGTGATTTTTTTTTAACCTTTGTTAATTGAATATCATGGCCCAAGATTTGGTCTACCTTGGTGAATATTTCATGGGCACTTGAAAATTATATGTATTCTGCTGCTGTTATTGATATATAAATGCTGAATAAATCCTGTATGTTACTATTGTTGACTTTTTCTCTATCCTTACTAATTTTCTGTTTAGTGTTTAGTGGCTTTTTGATTACTAAGAGGGAGCCATTTAAGTTCTCCACATATAATTGTGTATTTTCTCATTTCTCATTTCAGTTCTTTTAGGTTTTTATTTGTGTACTTTTCAACTTTATTTTATATGCATACACATTTAAAATTGCTAAATATTTTTAGTGCATTAATAGTTTTAATATTTATTATTAATTTATTTATTATTTGATGTGATGCTAAACTTTTGTCACCTATAATTATTTTTGACTTGAAATCCCCTTTATCTGATATTAATATAGCCATTTCTGATATGTGTACTATTTTTTGCATGGTTTATCTTTTCATCATTTTAAATTCAGTCACAAATAGTATTATGTTTGAAGTGAGTTTCTTATACACTGCATACAGTTGGGCTATTTTTATTCCCTCTGCTGCTGTTTGTCTTTAAGTTGATATATGTAGACAATTGATAATTGACATAATTTCTAGTATCTTATGGCTTACATCTGCCATTTTAGTTTTGGTTTTCTGTTTATTTCCTTTTTTTGGTCTTTTTTTAACATAAATTTATTTATTTTAATTGGAGGCTAATTACTTTACAATATTGTAGTGGTTTTGCCATGCATTGACATGAACCACCACGGGTGTACATGTGTTTCCCATCCTGAACCCCCTCCCACCTCCCTCCCCATCCCATTCCTCTGGGTCATCTAAGTGGTTTTTGCTTGTTTTCTGTTTCCTTTTTTTCTGTCTCCCAGTTGGTTACTTGAACTTTCTGTAGAATACCATTTTGATTTATCTATGGTGTTTCTGTGTGTATTTCTTCCCATAGTTTTTCTGTATGGTTATGGTTTTGTTGTTCTAATTATTATATTATAAAAATAACTTACATCAATTTACTGGTACCAAAATTTTATCAGAGTGAAATGTAGATAACTTCCCTTTATCGTATTGTATAGAGTAAATGTCCCTTCATGGTCCTTAACCCTACCCCAATTTATAATATAATTTTCCTAAATATTTCCTTTGCATACATTGAGAACTGCATCAGACAGTATGAAAAACTTTGCTTCAACTTTCAAACATAATTTAGACAACTTAAAATGTAAAGAAAAGTCTATTGTATTTACCTGTATTTTTGCACTATATGTTGCTTTTTCTTATTACCTCATGTTACAAGTTTTCTTAAAGACAACTTCCTTTAGCCAGTATTTTAGATCAAATTTACTGGGGACAAATCCTCTTAGTTTCTCTTCATCTGAGAATATCTTGTTTTCCCTTTCATTTTGAAAGGTATTTCAATATTTACAAATTTCTTGGTTGACAGTTTTTTGGGTTTTATTGTTGTTGTCATTGTTGTTAAAGAAACACTTCTGTCCTCCATGATTTTGGGTGACAAACCCTCTCTCATTTAAATTATTTTACCCCTGAGGTAAGATGTCATTTCTGTCTCAGAACTTTCAAGATTTTTAAAATTTATCTTCAGTCATCAGAATTTTGACAATGATGTGCCTTGTCATGGATTTCTTTGAATGTATCCTACTTTATTCTCCTATAAGAGGTGAGTTTTATCTAATGATAGTGGAAGTCTACTTGGAAGCTCCAGTACTAGAGAAAGAATAAATGGGTTCCTCATCCTTCTCAGAGTTCAACAATATGTCCCAAATGACTTCAAAATAGGTATTTCTTTCCATCCTATAATTTTACCTTAAGAAATTTATATAAGACTAAGACTTTCCTGGTGGCTCAAATGGTGAAGTGTATGACTACAATGGGGGAGACCTGGGTTTGATCCCTGGGTTGGGAAGATCCTCTGGAGAAGGAAATGACAACCCACTCGAGTACTCTTGCCTGGAAAATCCCATGGACGGAGGAGCATGGTAGCTTGTAGTCCATGGGTTCGCAAAAATTCAGACACAACTGAGAGACTTCCCTTTCTTTTCTCTCACTTTCTAAGACAAATAAAAAAAAAAGTATATATAGTCATTGTCCCCAGCACGTTTATATACTCAACAGAGTAGGAATAGGACCCACTTCAACCTGATTAAGAGTATCAAGAATAACCGACAACTAACATCATAAGCTTATTATCAGGAAAAAGACAAGGATGTTCACTCTATGCCATTTAATTCAACATTATACTGGGGATTCTATAAATTAGGCAAAGGAAAAACTTGACATTAAGATTAAAAAGGAATACACGTAATAATCTCTACAGATGACCTAATTTTGTATGTTGAAATTCCTAAAACATCTACACAGAACAAAAAATTAAGAAAACAATTAAATGATTTCAGCATGGTTTCAGGATATAAGATCAATATACAACAATCAGTTGTTTTCCTATTCATAGCAATGAAAAATCTGAAAATAAATTCAAGAAAATATTTTCATTTATAATAATATAAAAATAATAAAATACTCTGCTTCAAACCTCTTGAAGTTTTTCCCAAAAAAAATTTTAAAATTTCCAGTTTTTTTCTATGTCTTTCTCAACAACTTCTTTGTTTTTCCAAGGAGACTCAAAGTCCTTATGCAAATAAGACTCCTGGTGTGTTCTTCTTGACATGCTTGTAAATCACACTTACTTCATCTTTCACCCTTTTCACCATTTCAGAGGCACATACAGGAAGCTTCTATAGACCTTCCTAGGTTTTAATGGCTGAGATATAATTAGCTTATATGTCCAGGTACAAATAAACCATTTAAAAACACCCATGATTTTGGGTGACGAATACTCTCTCATTTAAATTATTTTACCCCTGAGGTAAGATGTCATTTCTCTCTCAGAACTTTCAAGATTTTTAAAATTTATCTTTAGTCATTTGAATTTTGACAATGATGTGCCTTGTCATGGAATTCTTTGAATTTATCCCATTTTACTCATCTATAACTCACTAATAAACAGCTATTTACTCTTGAGATCAAGGTGACCCTGCTCACGAGTGCCCATAGACTACAAAACCCAAAAGACAAGAAGCACTGAGAATGACTTTGGTATGGAAATCAGGAGCTATAGGCTATACTGCAAAATGTCTAAACTAACCTTGATATAATATAAAAGATATTGGACTATTATCAGAAAATTTGCCTTGAAGTTCCAGTAATCTCACCCACTTGTATTACTCTGGGCCTTATTTTCTATAATATAAGATGTTGAACTCAATCTGTTCTATCTCTGACAGTGCAATTTTATTACCTAGTCTCTTGTGATATTCCCTAGCAATTATAGCAATAGCCACAAATGGGGCTCAGCAGGGCATTGAGTTGATGACAATGAAGTGACTAAGTAGAGAGATCAATGAATCCATGCAAGATGACCACCTCTAGTCTCTACCTTATAAGGAAAATGACATAGATACTGTTACCTCCTCTTTTGATAGAACTCTTCATAACCAGGGATCCATAGATACCTGGTCAGTATTGTTCTAAAATCATAAAGAGTCTGAATACTTGGTGAACCCTGATAACAGGTAGACCTGGCTTTAAACCCTGATTCTGCCACGTTCTGGCTGTGTGACACTTGGAAGCTTATTTTATGTTTTTGAGCCTCATCTGTCAAATCGTGATCAAAATCATCTCTTTCTTATATTCTGGGGGGAAATAATTCAACAAGTTAAATGTGGTAAATTGCCTCCTATATAGTAGTTAAATAAGGTGCTTATTTTTGTCCCTTTCATGGAGGGTGTTGAGTGATTGATACAGCTTGAAGAACACTGAGAGCACCTCAATTTGTTCCCAGGAGGCCTTTCAACAACAGAAACCAGGTGATCACAAGAAACAAGCACTGAATTTAGCCTCATCCACACCTCCATCATGCAGAGTAGCAATAAAATCATTATTAAACACAAGGCCACAGTTGCTAATGAGAAAACTCCTAAGATGTTTGATTAAGAGGCTTTCCTAGGTTACCATAAATTGAGATTTGTCTCATGCCTCATTCCTGAAAGGATCACTGAGCAACAGATTAAATATTCTGACTGCTGGATATGCCCTCTGAAAGATACCCAGGAGAGTTAGTAGTTCCTTGAATATCATATTGCTGCCCACACTTCACCTTAGTGTAACGACTCTACACATGGACATTACCAGATGGTCAATACTGAAATCAGATTGGTTATATTTGCAACCAAAGATGGAGAAGCTCTATACAGTCTACAAAAACAGAACAGGGAGCTGACTGTGGCTCAGATCATGAACTCCTTAATGCAAAATTCAGATTTAAATGGAAGAAAGTAGGGAAAACTACTAGGCCATCCAGGCATGACCTAAATCATATCTCTTACAGTGGAAGTGACAAATAGATTCAAAGGAATAGATCTGATAGACAGAGGGCCTGAAGAACTATGGATGGACGTCCATAACATTGTACAGGAGGCAGTGATCAAAATCATCTCCAAGAAAAAGAAATGCAAAAAAGTAAAATGGCTGTCTGAGGAGGCCTTACAAATAGCTGAGAAAAGGGAAGCTAAAGACAAAGGAGAAAAGGAAAGATATACCCATTTGAATGCAGAGTCCCAAAGAATAGCAAGGAGAAATAAGAAAGCCTTTCTAAGTGAACAATGCAAAGAAATAGAGGAAAACAATAGGATGGGAAAGACTAGAAAGGTGGGAGGGGGTTCAGGATGGGGAACACATGTAAATCCATGGCTGATTCATATCAATGTATGGCGAAAACCACTACAATACTGTAAAGTAATTAGCCTCCAACTAATATAAATAAATGAAAAAAAAAGAAAGAAAGAAAATTGGAGATATCAAGGGAACATTTCATTCAAAGATGGACACAATAAATGACATAAACAACATGGATCTAACAGAGGCAGAAGACGTTAACAAGAGGCAGCAAGAATACACAGAAGAACTCTACAAAAAGATCTTAATGACGCAGGTGACCACAGTGGTGTGATCACTCACTTAGAGCCAGACATTTTGGAGTGTGAAGTCAAGTGAACCTTAGGAAGCATCACTATGAACAAAGCTAGTAGTGATGGAAATCCAGCTGAGCTATTTCAAATCCTAAAATATTATGCTGTGAAAGTGCCATACTCAATAGGTCAGCAAATTTGGAAAACTCAGCAGTGGCCACAGGACTGGAAAATGTCAGTTTTCATTCTAGTCTCAAAGAAAGGCAATGCCAAGGAATGTTCAGACTACCATACAATTGCACTCAAATAATAATGCATACTAGCAATACTCAAAATTCTCCAATTTAAGCTTCAACAATATGGGAACTGAGACATCCCAGATGCTCTAGCTGGATTTAGAAAAGCCAGAGGAACCAGAGATCAAATTGCAAACATCTGTTAGATCATAGAATATGCAAGAGAGTTCCAGAAAAACATCTACTTCTGTTTCACTGACTACACTGAAGCCTTTGGCTTTGTGTATCACAACAAACTGTGAAAAATTCTTTAAGAGATGGGAATACCAGGCCACCTTACCTGCCTCCTTTAAAACCTGTATGCAGGTCAAGAAGCAATGGTTAGTACCAGCCATGGAATAACAGATGGGTTCAAAATTGGGAAAGGAGTATGCCAAGGCTGTATATTGTCACCCTGCTTATTTAGCTTATATGCAGAGTACATCATGCCAAAGGCCAGTCTGGATGAAGCACAAGCTGGAATCAAGATTGCCAGAAGAAATATCGATAACTTCAGATATGCAGATTTTTGTATGGACTCCAATATCACTGCAGATGGTGACTGCAGCCATGAAATTAAAAGATGCTTGCTCTTGGAAGAAAATTTGTGACAAACCTAGATAGCATATTAAAAAGCAGAGATATTAGTTTGCCAACAAAGGTCCGTCTGGTCAAAGCTATGGTTTTTCCAGTAGTCATGTATGGGTGTGAGAGTTGGACCATAAAGACAGCAGCGCACCAAAGAACTGATGCTTTTGAACTGTGTTGTTGGAACAAACTCTTAAGAGTCCCTTGGACTGCAAGGAGATCAAACCAGTCAATCCTAAAGGAAATAAATCCTGAATATTCATTGGAAGGACTGATGCTGAATCTGAAACCCCAATACCTTAGCTACCTGATGTGAAGAGCTGATTCACTAGAAAAGACCCTGATGCTGGGAAAGATTGAAGGCAGGAGGAGAAGGGGACAACAGAGGACCTGATGGTTGGATGACATCACTGACTCTATGGACATGAGTTCAAGCAAGCTCTGGGAGATGGTGAAGGGCTGGGAAGCCTGTCATGCCATAGTCCATGGGGTTACAAAGAGTTGGACATGACTGAGTGATTGAACAGTGACAACTTAGTGACTAGAAATTTGCTTCCTAATATCTCATGGGGCTTCCCTGGTGGCTCAGATATTAAAGTGTCTGCCCACAATGTGTGAGACCTGGGTTTGATCCCTGGGTCAGGAAGATCCCCTGGAGAAGGAAATGGCAACCCACTCCAGTACCCTTGCCTGGAAAATCACAAGGACAGAGGAGCCTGGTAGGCTACAGTCCATGGGGTCACAAAGAATCAGACACGACTGAGCAATTTCATTTTCCAATATTCCAGAGATGGATTACCAGAAGGAATACTGAAACCACCATTGGCTGAAGCTTGTTATACTTCTGGGCAAGAACTTTGAGTGTTGAGTAGGAGACCTTTAGCATCTAGGAAATAAACATTCCAGCAAGGATATGTTTCAAAAGCCAGAAATATAGGATCATGAAAGTACAAGTCCAGTAATCTGTAAATCCCAAGAGACTCCTGAGAACTACATGAAAGCTCGGCTAGGCCACTGAGTCATCAGGTCCCACATTGGCAGCACCACCAGATCTAAAATGTAATGGCGCCAAATTGCTCTATTTAATTTTTACCACTCATCCTAGGTTGAACCAGTATGGAATGAGAAGAACATTAAACAGGGATTAAATAGTAGCCAACCTATTCATTCTTTCATCAAACATAGTGATTCAAACAATCACTAAGCTGGGAGTCCCTTGAATGCTAGGGTCACATTTCACTTTATTTAAAATTGCCACCCCATCCCCCCACTCTGGATCCCCTTCATTATTTTCTTTATAACACTTTCCATCATTATATGTATTATATATATATTTGTTTATTTAATTTTTTTGTTTGTTTGTTTTGTGTGTGTGTGTGTGTGTGTTTTTTGCATATCTCCCCGCCATTGGCTTCTCCAGGCTCTCCAACTGACTACCCATGACCAAACCGCACCAACCAGCAGACTAGAACCAGCAACAGAACCTTCAAGTTTGCATACTAACTGCCCTAGGACACAGCCATGCCCACCAATGGGACAGCATCAACACCTGGTCACATAGGTTGTATAGACAGCCTCCCTGGGACTCAGTCTTACATACCAGAGGACTACTACAACAGTCCTTGAGATTGCCCCAGACCCCAATGCAAACTAACCCAGGCACCAGCCCAATTCACCAGCATCCCAGCAGCCACTGCATGAGATAAGGCCTAGCAGTCAAATGAACCAGAGAGCAACCTCACCTACCAATGCACCCAATCTTGCCACAAGAGAATTGTCCATGCAGTCCACAAAGGGCACACTCCTAGAGCATATATCTCTGGTGACCATAAAAAAGTGTGATGCTGAGACCTATAGGAATTTCCCTACATAATGTCTCTTCTCAAAAATTTGGAAATAAAGCGAAACTATCTAATACATAGAAATGAAAACATAGAATGAGACAAAATGAGCCAATACAATAAACATTCCAAATAAAGGAACAAGATGAAATCCCCTAAAAGAACTAAGGAAAGTGTAGATAAGCAATCTATCTGATAAAGAGTTCAAGATAATGATTACAAAGTTATTCAATGTACACAGGAGAAGAATAAATGTACATAGTAAGAAGTTTAACAATAAGCTAGAAAACACACTTAAAAAACAGAGCTGACCATGACTGATTCATGTCAATGTATGACAAAAACCACTACAATATTGTAAAGTAATTAGCCTCCAACTAATTTAAAAAAATGGGGGTAAAAAACAGAGCTGAGTAATGCAATAATTGAAATAAAAATATATACTAGAAGGAAACATCAGTAGATTAGACACCACAAAGAAGAAAATCAGAAAACTGGGAAAGTAGTGGAAATCACCCAAGATAAACAAAAAAAAAAAGAAAAATGAATTCAAGAAAATGTGGAGAGCATGAGACTTCTTAGATTATATCAAACATAGTAATATTTGTATTATAGAGGGCCCAGGAGAAGAGAGAGAGAAAGGGGAGAAATCTTATTTGAAGAAACAATAGCTGTAAACCACTTTAACTTGGAAAAAACAGACATTATGTTCAAGAAGTATAGAGAAACTCAAAGAAGATCAACTCAAAGAAGTATACCAAGACACATTGTAATTAAAATGGCAAAAATATAGATAAAAAATATTAAAAGCAGCAAAGAAAAAGCAAGTAGTTATATACAAGGGACTTTCCATAAAACCATCAGGTGACTTTCGACAGAAACTTTTTCGTGCCAGAGGGAGTGGTATAGTATTTTTCAAACAATTAGAGGGGGAAAAAATTACAATTAAGAATACTCTGCCCAGCAAGGGTATCGTTCAGATTTGAAGGAGACATAAATAATTCTGCAGAGAAGCAAAAGCTAAAAGTGTTCAAAGCCACTAAATCAGCTTTATAAGAAATGATAAAGGTGCTTCTTTAAGTAGAAGACACCACATGTAAAAATATAAAACTTAGGAAAGAAACTGTCTGATGTGTAAAGAATAATATACAGTAAAGATAGTAGATCAACCCTTTGTAAAACTATTAGAAAGGTTAAAAGACAAAAGTAGTAAAATCATCTATATCCACAATAAATAGCTAAGGAATGCACAAAATTAAAAGATGCAAAAATATGACATGAAAAACATAAAATGTGTATGGTAAGTAAAAATTTAGGGTTGATAAAATGAGATTGAATTTGAGAGATCACCAGCTTAGCCACCTATAAGTATTTGTTGTTATATACGAACCCCAGTGGAAACAACACACAATAACCTAAGATGGAATAACATGAAAAAAATCCAAACATAACACTAAATATAGTCATGAAATCACAGTGGAAGGAGGCAAAGAAAGGAGAAAAGAAATAGCCACAAAAAATCAGGTGAAAATGAAAATAAGTATATAACTATCAGTAATTACTTTAAATGGAAATGGACTAAATGCCCCAGTCAAAAGGCATAGAGGGGCTCAATGGATTTTAAAATGAGTCATATATTTATTACCTACAACATAATCACTTTAGATACGAAGATCTCACAGACTGAAAGTAAGGATATGGAAAAGGGTATTCTCAGCAAAATGGAAGTAAAATGAAAGCTAAAGTAGCAATACTTATATGAGACAGAATAGACTTTGAAACAAGTACTATAAAAACGTACATTACATAATAATCAAGGGGATGATGTGACAAGAAAATATAACAATTGTAAGTGCATATGGAGTAAACAGAGTAACAAATGGGCATAAAGTAAATATTAAAAAACAAAAAGAGGAAATTGATAGTAAGACAGAGTAGTAGAAGACTTCAACACCTCACTTGCATCAAGGTCATTCAGACAGAAAATCGATAAGGAAACACTGGCTTTAAACAATGCATTAGATCAGATGGAATATATACATATAATATATACATGTATATAATGTTGTGTACACACACACACACAAACACATAGCATTTCATTCAGAAACAGCAAAATACACATACTTTTCAAGGCCACCTGGAGCATTCTCCAGAGCAAATCACATGTTTGGCCACTAAACAAATATCAGTAATCTAAGGGGATTGAACTCATCAAGCATCTTTTCCAGCCACAATGTAATGAAACTATAAATCAACCACAAGAAAGAAAAAAAAAAAAACTTTAATAAACAAACACATAGAGGTTAAACAATATGCTATTAAATATCTAATGAGTCACTGAAGAACTCAAAGAGGAAATCAATAAATACCCAAAGACAAATGAAATGGAAATACAGTGACCCCAAATTTTTAAGGCAGAGCAAAAGCCATTCAAAAAGGGAAGTTTATGGCAATGTAAATCCACCTCAGGAAATAAAAGAAATACAAGTTAAACAGCCTAAGTTTATACCTAAAAGAGCCAGAAAAGAAAGAACAAAGCCAAAAAGTAGTAGAGAGAAATAAATAATAAAGATAAAATCAAAAATAAAGGAAATAGAAACAAAAAATAACTTAAAACATAAAAGAAGTTATAAACAAGTTCTTTGAAAAGATCGACAGAAATGCTAAACCTCTATCTAGACTCAACATCAAGATAAAAGTCCTCAGATCAATAAAATCAAAGAGAAGATATAACCAACACCACAGAATTCAAAGGATCATAAGAGAATACAATGAAAATTTATAAACCAACAAAATGGACACCCTAGAAGAATTGGATAAATACCTAGAAATGTAAAATTTCTGCACTGAATGAGAAAGAAATTCAAAATATGGAAAGACTCATTTGCAGTAATGAAATGGAATCCATAAGAGAAACTCTCCCAACAAAAGTCCAGGACATGAAGGGTTGACAGATAAATTCTAAACATTTAAAGAGGAATTAATAGCTATCATTTCCAAACTATTTCCCTAAAATGCAAAAGAACACCTTTGAAGCCATTCTATAAAAGCAATATCACCTAATAGCAAAATCAGACAAACTATGACAAAATATGAAAACACATGCCAGTATCACTGAAGAAAATAGATGCAACAATCTTCAACAAAATATTAGCAAACCGAATCAAACAATACATTAAAAGGATCATACTCCACAGTCAAGTGAATTGTAACTAAGAGATGCAAAGAAGGTTAAGTATTTGTGAATCAATTAATGTGATATACTACATTAATGAATTTAAGAATAAAAATCATATGCAAATAACTTCAATATATGAAAAAAAAGTTGTTTTAAGAAGTGCAACATCCATTTATTTTTAAAATTAATTTATTTATTTTAATTGGAGAATAATTGTTTTGCAATACTGAGATGGTTTTTGCTGTACATCTACATGAATCTGCCAAAGGTATACATATGTCTCCCCCATTTTGAAACCCCCTCCCCCACTCCCCATCTTATCCCTCCAGATTGTCCTAGAACACAGGCTTTACAATCAAAATTCTCAAAAGAATTGGTATAGAGAAAAATTCTTCAAAATAAGCAACCTAGATGCCCATCAGCAGACGAATGGATAAGGAAGCTGTGGTACATATACACCATGGAATATTACTCAGCCATTAAAAAGAAATCATTTGAATCAGTTCTACTGAGATGGATAAAACTAGAGCCCATCATACAGAGTGAAGTAAGCCAGAAAGATAAAGACCAATGCAGTATACTAACACATATATATGGATTTTAGAAAGATGGTAATGATAACCCTATATGCAAAACAGAAAAAGAGACACAGATGTACAGAACAGACTTTTAGACTCTGTGGGAGAAGGCGAGAGCGGGATTTTTTGAGATAACAGCATCAAAACCAGTATATTATCTAGGGTGAAACAGATCACCAGCCCAGGCTGGATGCATGAGACAAGTGCAAGGGCCTGGTGCACTGGGAAGACCCAGAGGGATTGGGTGGAGAGGAAGGTGGGAGGGGGGATCAGGATGGGGAATACATGCAAATCCATGGCTGATTCATGTCAATGTATGACAAAAACCACTACAATATTGTAAAGTAATTAGCTTCCAACTAATAAAAATAAACGAAAAAAATAAAAAGCAGATTCAAAATAATAATAATAATAATAAAGGTCATATAAAATAAGCCCATAGGTAACATCATTCTCATCAGTGAAAAGCTGAATGAATTTCCTCTAAGTTCAGGAACAAGACAAGGATGCCTATTTAACATAATGTATAGTAAAAACCACTACAATATTGTGAAGCAATTAGCCTCCAATTAAAATAAATAAATTTTTAAAAAAAGCATAGTAATGGAAGTCCTAGCCACAGCAACCAGAGAAGAAAAGATATAAAGTTAATCAATTTTGAGTTTATTTTTGTTTGTGGTGTTAGAAAGTGCTCTAGTTTCATTCTTTTACAAGGGGTTAACCAGTTTTCCCAGCACCACTTGTTAAAGAGGTTGCCTTTTTTCCATTGTATATTCATGCCTCCTCTGTCAAAGATAAGGTGTCCATAGGTACGTGGATTTATCTCTGGGCTTTCTATTCTGTTCCATTAATCTATATTTCTGTCTTTGTGCCAGTACCATAGTGTCTTGATGACTGTGGCTTTGTAGTAGAGCCTGAAGTCAGGCAGGTTGATTGCTCAAGTTCCATTCTTCTTTCTCAAGATTACTTTGGCTATTCGAGGTTTTTAGTATTTCCATACAAATTGTGAAATTATTTGTTCTAGTTTTGTGAAGAATACTGTTGGTAGCTTGATAGGGATTGCATTGAAATAGATTGCTTTGGGTAGTATACTCATTTTCACAATATTGATTCTTCCGATCCATGAACACGGTGTATTTCTCCATCTATTTGTGCCCTCTTGGATTTCTTTCATCAGCGTTTTATAGTTTTCTATGTGTAGGTCTTTTTGTTTCTTTAGGTAGATATACTCCTAAGAATTTTATTCTCTTTGTTGCAATCGTGAATGGTATTGTATCCTTGATTTCTTTTTCTATTTTCTCATTGTTAGTGTATAGGAATGCATGGGATTTTTGTGTGTTAATTTTATATCCAGCAACTTTACTATATTCATTCACTAGCTCTAGTATAATTTTCTGGTAGAGTCTTAGGGTTTTCTATGTAGAGGATCATGTCATCTGCAAACAGTGAGAGTTTTACTTCTTCTTTTCCTATCTGGATTCCTTTTATTTCTTTTTCTGCACTGATTTCTGTGGCCAAAACTTCCAAAACTATGTTGAATAGTAGTGGTGAGAGAGGGCACCCTTAATTTGTTCCTGATATTAAAGGAAATACTTCCAATTTTTCACCATTGAGGGTGATGCTTGCTGTGGGTTTGTCATATATAGCTTTTATTATATTGAGGTATGTTCCTTCTATTCATGCTTTCTGGAGAGTTTTAATCATAAATGGATGTTGAATTTTGTCAAAGGCTTTTTCTGCATCTATTGAGATAATCATATGGTTTTTATCTTTCAATTTGTTAATGTGGTGTATTACATTGACTGATTTCCAGATATGAAAGAGTCCTTGCATTCCTGGGATAAAGCCCACGTGGTCATGGTGTATGATATTTTGGATTAAGGATCTAAATATAAGACCAGAAACTATAAAACTCCTAGAGGAGAACATAGGCAAAACACTCTCCGACATAAATCACAGCAGGATCCTCTATGATCCACGTCCCAGAATATTGGGAATAAAAGCAAAAATAAACAAATGGGACCTAATGAAACTTAAAACCTTTTGCACAAAAAAGGAAACTATAAGCAAGGTGAAAAGACAGCTTTCAGAATGGGAGAAAATAATAGCAAATGAAGAAGCAGACAAAGTATTAATCTCAAAAATATACAAGCAACTCCTGCAGCTCAATTCCAGAAAAAAAAATGACCCAATCAAAAAATGGGCCAAAGAACTAAACAGACATTTCTCCAAGGAAGACATACAGATCGCTAACAAACACATGAAAAGATGCTTAACATCACTCCTTATCAGAGAAATGTAAATGAAAATCTCAATGAGGTACCATACACACGAGTCAGAATGGCTGCTTTACAAAAAGTCTACAAGCAATAAATGCTGGAGAGAGTGTGGAGAAAAGGGAACCCTCTTACACTGTTGGTGGGAATTCAAACTAATACAGCCACTATGGAGAACAGTGTGGAGAGTCCTTAAAAAACTGGAAATAGAACTGCCATATGACCCAGCAATCCCACTTCTGGACACACACACCGAGGAAACCAGATCTGAAAGAGACACGTGGACCCCAATGTTCATCACAGCACTGTTTATAATTGCCAGAACATGGAAGCAACCTAGATGCCCATCAGCAGACGAATGTATAAGGAAGCTGTGGTACATATACACTATGGAATATTACTCAGCCATTAAAAAGAATTCATTTGAATCAGTTCTAATGAGATGGATGAAACTGGAGCCCATTATACAAAGTGAAGTAAGCCAGAAAGATACAGACCAATACAGTATACTAATGCATATATATGGAATTTAGAAAGATGGTAATGATAACCCTATATGCAAAACAGAAAAAGAGACACAGATGTACAAAGCAGACTTTTAGACCCTGTGGGAGAAGGCGAGAGTGGGATGTTCAGAGAGAACAGCATTGCAAGAAGTATACTATCAAGGGTGAAACAGATCACCAGCCCACGTTGGATGCATGAGACAAGTGCTCAGGGCTGGTGCACTGGGAAGACCCAGAGGGATGGGATGGAGAAGGAGGCGGGAGGGGGGATCGGGATGGGTAACACATGTCAATCCATGACTGATTCATGTCAGTGTATGGCAAAAACCACTACAATATTTTAATGTAATTAGCCTCCAACTAATAAAAGTAAATGGGAAAAAAATGAATAAAAAAATAAAGTCAATCCAAATTGGAAAATAAGAATCAATGTTGTCAGTATTTACTGATGATACTATGTAGAAAATTTTGTAGATGCCCAAAAAACTATCAATAAATTAAAACTAATTAATGAATTCAGTAGAGTTGTAGGGCACAAAATTAATACACAGAAATATGTTGTACTTCTAGTTAAGTGTTAATTGTTCAGTCATGTCTGACTCTTTGTGACCCCATGGACAGGAGTCCACAAAGCGAGACTGCTGGGGTGGGTAGCCATTCCCTTCTCCAGGGGATCCTCCCGACCTAGGGATCAAACCTGGGTCTCCTGCACTACAGGCAGATTCTTTACCACCTGAGCCACTGGGAAAGTACTGCACTTCTATAGACTAGCAATAAACTATCAGAAGAAGAAATTAAGAAAACAATTCCATTTACAATTAAATTGAAAATAAATGCTTAAGAATAAATCTAACCAAGGAGATTAAAAAATCTGTTGTGGGAAAACTGTAAGGCACTGATGAAATAAATTGTAGATGACATAAATGAATGGAAAGATATACCATGCTCAAAGATTGGGGGAATTAGTATTGCTAAAACGACCATACTACTGAAGGCAATATAAAATTTCAGTGCTATTCTTGTCAAAATACAAGTGGAAATTTTCACTGAATGTGAATAACTAATTCTGAAATTTGTATGGAAACACAACAACCCTACATGGCCAAAACAATATTGAGAAAAAGAAGAAAACTGAAGGCTGCTCCCTGATTACAACTTATACTACAAATCTTCAATAATCAAAGTGGTATAGTACTAGTATGAAGACTGACACATGGATCAAGGGAACATAATTTTAAGCCCTGAAATAAATCCACACTTCTATGGTGAGTTAATTTTGTGCAAATGAAGCAAGAATATGCAATGGAGAAGACAGTCTCTTCAACAAGTGGTGCTTTAATTTTGAAATGAAATTACAAATTCCTTAACACCATATACAAAAATAAACTCAAAATGGATTAAAGACTTAAATGTAAGACATTAAAACCATAAAACTCCTTAGAATAAATCATAAGACTCTTCGACATTAGTCTTAATAATATATCTTTTAGGATATATATCTTCAGGAAAGGGAAACAAAAGCATAAATAAATGAGACAAAGCAGAATTCAAAGCTTTTGCACAGTGAGGGAAGCTATAAACCAAATAAAAAGGCTGCCCTCTGAATTCAAATGGGTATATCTTTACTTTCCTTTTTTGTTTTTTGCTTCTCTTTCTTTTTTCACAGCTGTTTGTAAGGCCTCCTCAGACAGCCATTTTGCTTTTCTGCATTTCTTTTTCTTGGGGATGATATTGATCACTTCCTCCTGTACAATGTCACTAACCTCCACCTATAGTTCATCAGGCACTCTGTCTATCAGTTCTAATCCCTTGAATCTATTTTTCACTTCCACTGTATAATCATAAGGGACTTGATTTAGGTCATACCTGAATGGTCTAGTGGTTTCCCCTACTTTCTTAAATTTAAGTCTGAATTTGGCAATAAGGAGTTCATGATCTGAGCCACAGTCAGCTCCCAGTCTTGTTTTTGCTGACCCTATAGAGCTTCTCCATCTTTGGCTGCAAAGAATATAGTCAAGCGGATTTTGGTATTCCTCAACTGGTGATGTCTATGTGTAGGATATTCGCTTGTGTTGTTGGAAGAGGATGTTTTCTATGACTGATGCTTTCACTTGGCAAAAGTGAACATTCAATCTATTAGAGTGAACGCTATTAGAATGCTATTAGTGAATGCTATTAATTCACTCTATTAGAACACTAATAAAGTGTTCACTTTATTAGACTTTGCCCTGCTTCATTCCATACTCCAAGGCCAAATTTGCCTGTTACTCCAGGTGTTTCTTGACTTCCTACTTTTGCATTGCAGTCCCCTATAATGAAAAGGACATCTTTTCAAAGAAACCGAGGAAATCAATAGAATGAGAAAGACTAGAGATCTCTTCAAGAAAATTAGAGATACCAAGAGAACATTTCATGCAAAGATGGGCTCAGTAAAGGACAGAAATGGTGTGGATCTACAGAAGCAGAAAATATTAAGAAAAAGTGGGAAGAATACACAAAAGAACTATGCAAAAAAGATCTCCACAACCCAGATAACCACAATAATGTGATCACTCACCTAGAACCAGACATTCTGGAATGTGAAGTCAAGTGGGCCTTAGGATGCGTCATTAGTGGAGCTGATAGAATAGAGGTGATAGAATTCCAGTTGAGCTAATTCAAGTCCTAAACGATGATGCTGTGGAAGTGCTGCACTCAATGTGCCAGCAAATTTGGAAAACTCAGAAGTGGCCATAGGACTGGAAAAGGTCAGTTTTCATTCCAATCCCAAAGAAAGGCAATGCCAAAGAGTGCTCAAACTACTGCACAATTGCACTCATCTCACATGTGAGTAAAGAAGTGCTCAAAATTCTCCAAGCCAGACTTCAACAGTAAGTGAACCGTGAACTTATAGATGTTCAAGCTGGTTTTAGAAAAGGCAGAGGAACCAGAGATCAAATTGGCAACATCTTCTGGATCATTGACAAAGGAATAGAGTTCCAGAAAAACATCTATTTGTGCTTTATTGACTATGCCAAAGCCTTTGACTGCGTGGATCACCACAAACTGTGGGAAATTCTGAAAGAGATGGGAATACCAGATCACCTGACCTGCCTCTTGAGAAACCTGCATGCAGGTCAGGAAGCAACTGTTAGAACTGAGTATGGAACAACAAATTACTTCCAAATAGGGAAAGGAGTACATCAAGGCTGTATATTGTCACCCTGCTTATTTAATTTATATGCAGAGGACATCATGAGAAATGCTGGAATGGAAGAAGTACAAGCTGTAATCAAGATTGCTGGGAGAAATATCAATAACCTCAGATATGCAGATGACACCACCCTTATGGCAGAAAGTGAAGAAGAACTAAAGAGCCTCTTAATGAAAGTGAATGAGGAGAATGAAAAAGTTTCTTTAAGGTTCAACATTCTGAAAACTAAAATCATGGCATCTGGCAACATCACCTCATGGCAAATAGATGGGGAAACAGTGGAAACAGTGGCTGACTTTATTTTCTTGGGCTCCAAAATCACTACAAATGGTAATTGCAGCCATGAAATTAAAATACAGTTACTCCTTGCATTAATCTCAAAAATATACAAGCAACTCCTGCAGCTCAATTCCAGAAAAATAAATGACTCAGTCAAAAAATGGGCCAAATAACTAAACAGACATTTCTCCAAAGAAGACATACAGATGGCTAACAAACACATGAAAAGATGCTCAACATCACTCATTATCAGAAAAATGCAAATCAAAGCCACAATGAGGTACCATTACACACCAGTCAGGATGGCTGCTATCCAAAAGTCTACAAGCAATCAATGCTGGAGAGGGTGTGGAGAAAAGGGAACCCTCTTACACTGTTGGTGGGAATGCAAACTAGTACAGCCCCTATGGAGAACAGTGTGGAGATTTCTTTAAAAACTGGAAATAGAACTGCCATATGACCCAGCAATCCCACTTCTGGACACACACACCGAGGAAACCAGATCTGAAAGAGACACATGGACCCCAATGTTCATTGCAGCACTGTTTATAATTGCCAGGACATAGAAGCAACCTAGATGCCCATCAGCAGATGAATGGATAAGGATGCTGTGGTACATATACACTATGGAATATTACTCAGCCATTAAAAAGAATTCATTTGAATCAGTTCTAATGAGATGGATGAAACTGGAGCCCATTATACAGAGTGAAGTAAGTCAGAAAGATAAAGACCAATACAGTATACTAACGCATATATATGGAATTTAGAAAGATGGTAACGGTAACCCTATATGCAAAACAGAAAAAGAGACACAGATGTACAGAACAGACTTTTAGACTCTGTGGGAGAAGGCGAGGGTGGGATGTTTTGAGAGAACAGCATCAAAACATGTATATTATCAAGGGTGAAACAGATCACCAGCCCAGGTTAGATGCATGAGACAAGTGCTCAGGGCTGGTGCACTGGGAAGACCCAGAGGGATCAGGTGGAGAGGGAGGTGGGAGGGGGGATCGGACTGGGGAATACATGTAAATCCATGGCTGATTCATGTCAATGTATGGCAAAAACCACTACAATATTGTAAAGTAATTAGCCTCCAGCTAATAAAAATAAATTGAAAAAAATTTTAAAAAAATAAAACAAAATACAGTTACTCCTTGGAAGAAAAGTTATGACCAACCTAGACAGCATATTCAAATGCAGAGACATTACTTTGCCCACAAAGGTCCATCTAGTCAAGGCTATGGTTTTTCCAGTAGTATTATGTGGATGTGAGAGCTGGACTATAAAGTAAGCTGAATGCAGAAGAATTGATGTTTTGAACTGTGGTGTTGGAGTAGACTCTTGAGAATCCCTTGGACTGCAAGGAGATCCAACCAGTCCATCCTAAAGGAAATCAGTCCTGAATATTCATTGGAAGGAGTGATGCTGAAGCTGAAACTCCAATATTTTGGCCACCTGATGGGAAGAGCTGACTCATTTGAAAAGACCCTGATATTGGGAAAGATTGAAGGTGGGAGGAGAAGGGGAAGACAGAGAATGAGATGGTTGCATGGTATCACTGACTCAAAGGACATGAGTTTATGTAAATTCTGGGAGTTGTTGATGGACAGGTACACCTGGTGTGCTGCAGTCCATGAAGTCACAAAGAGTCATACATGACTGAGTGACTGAACTGAACTGAACTGCCTTTTGAATGGGAAAAGATATATGCAAATGATATATCTCATAATAATATTAAAATATACAAGAACTGATACAACTCAGTTTTAAAAGCAAACTTTTTAGCAACTTGGCAGAGGACCTGAGTAGACTTTTATCTGAAGAAGTTACACAGATGACCAAGAGGCACATGAAAAAGATGTTGTGCATTGCAAATCATCAGGGAAATGCAGATCAAGACCACAGTGAGACTCAGCTCAGAACAAAGTTCTTTGCATCACTGTTTACAATAGCCAGGACATGGAAGTACCCTAGTTGTCCACCCATAGATGAGTGAATAAAGAAGTTGTGGTACATATATACAATTGAATATTACCCAGCCATAAAAAGGAATGAATTTGAATCAGTTGTAGTGAGTTGGGTTAAACTAGAGCCTGTTATACAGAGTGAAGTAAGTCAAGAAGCAAAAAATATATATTGTGTATTAACACATATGCATGAAGTCTAACAAAGTAATACTGATGAACCTATCTGTAGGGCAGGAATAGAGACTCAGACATAGGGAACAGACTTGTAGATACAGCAGGAGAAATAGAGGGTAGGATGAATTGCGAGTGTAGAATTGAAACATATACATTACCATGTGTAAAATAGATAAATACTGGGAAGTTGCTGAATAACACAGGTAGCTCAACTCAGTGCTCTATGACAACCTAGAGGGCTGGGATGGGGGATGGTGGGAAGGAGGTTCAAGAGGGAGGAGATATATATATATATATATACTTGTGACTGATTCATATAGCTGTATGGAAGAAACCAACACAACATTGTAAAGAAAGTATCTTCCAAATAAAAATAAATAAGTAAATTTTAAAGAATAAAAAAATAAGATAGAAGACATTAAAACATTTGGTTTAAATGTTTTTAAATTAAACATTTAAAAAATAAATATTATACTTCAAAGACAGGAGACAAAGTGACAAAAATAAGTGAGAATGACTCTTTGGTTGGAGATGAGATCCAACATGTCTTTGTAACTGTTCAGACATGCTGAGGCCATTTCCAAAGTGCTGAAAGGTGCACCCTCTGCAGTGATGTTAGAAGGCAGTGGTTCATGGGAAATCTAATTCTTCACATAAAAGCACACAAAAAATAAAAAAAAAAAATAATAGTTTCAGAGCAAATCATTTCAAAGCACTTGTTGGCCAGAAGTGCAAATGGACTTCCTTGTGAAAACATACTTCCCTCTGTGACCCACAGATGGGCATCCTAGTTCATACACTTTCTAGAGCAGTGCTTCTCAATACATATTATACTAAGGGCATACATCAGGTTCTGAGATGGAGGGAGTTGTCTATGAAAACCATCAATAATAATATAATTAAAAAATAGAAATAACAAGTGTAGATGAGGGTATGGAGAAAAGGGAAACCTGTACACTGTTGGTAGGAAAGTAAATTGGTTCAGCCACTATGGGAAACAGGATGGAGTTTCCTCAAAAATTTAAGAAAGAGCTACGATACAATCCAGCAATTCTGTTTCTGGGTACTTTTCTGAAGAATCAGAAAAGACTAATGAAAAATATATGCTCTCCCTATGTTCATCGCAGCATTATTTACAATAGCCAAGATATGGAAGTAGTCAACATATCGATTAATAGATAAATGGGTTAAAATGTGAAGAAGATAATGGGATACTACTCAACTATAAAAATAAGGACATCTTACCATTTGAAATAACTGGATGGGTAATATTATAAGTGAAGTTTGCAACATAGAAAGTTTGTGTGTGTCAGTTGCTCAGTCGTGTCCAACTCCTTGTGACTCCATGGACTGTAGCACACTAGCTCCTCTGTACATGGAATCCTGCAGGCAAGAATACTGTAGTGGGTTGCCAATCCCTTCTCTAGGGGATCTTCCTGACCCAGGGATCAAAACCAGGTCTCTTCTATTGCAGGCAGATTCTCTACCATCTGAGTTACAGGGCAGCCCACTAGAAAGTTTGAAAGTTTGATACCATACAGTTTCACTTATATGTGGAATCCTGGGAGAAAATGAAACAAAGGAACAAACATAAAAAACAAACTCTTAAACACAGAGAACAAATAGATGAATGACAGAAGTTAGGGGGTTGGGGTTGAAGGAGAACGAAATAGGTGAGGAGGATTAAGAGGTATACACAAAATAAATGAATCACTGTGATGAAATGTAAAACATAGGGAATATAGTAATAACATTTTATGGTGACAGATGGTAACCAGATCTCATGGTGATCACTATAATGTATAGAAATATAAAATCACTATATTTTTAAAGTTTTGAGGAAACTCCATACATGCAAGAAGAGAGTAAAATGCAATATTTGAAGTTTGAAAGACAAAACTATAAACCTCTATAATTTTGTATGCAATGCAATTATCCTTCAAAAGTAAAGGAGAAATAGACTTTCTAAGAGAAAATAAAGAAGGAATGTGTTGCTAGTAGACCTGACTTGCTAGAAATATTAAAAGAAATTCTTGAGCAAAAAGAAAAATGATGTAGGTCAGAAACTCAAATATACATATGAAAAGGAAAATCATTTGAGGGAAACAAACAAAGATAAAATATTTTATATTTCTATTATATGTATATTCTTTTATATTTCTAAGAGATAACAGCTTTTTCAAAATAATAATGGCATTAATGTATTCAGTAACTATAGCTTATGAATGAGTTAAATGAATGACAACAGTGTTATAAGGGGCATGAAAGAAGAATTGGAATTATTTTCCTATAAGCTACCTTCAGTATCCATGAGGTAGTATGCTGTTATGTGAAAGCAGACTTGATTAGTTGTAAATGTAAAATGTAAACTCTAGGGCATCGACTAAATTTTTTTTAAAATGTACGTTTGATACAATAAGAGAGAAAACGGAATCATATAAAATGCTTTATCAAAATCAGAGAAGGCACAAAAGAGTGGAACACACACACACACACACACACACACACACACACACACATAAATAACCAGGGAAATGAATAGAAAAAAATATCAACAAAGATGGTAGATATTAATCCAGAGACATCAATAATTACTTTATTTTTTTTCTTTTTTTTTCCATTTATTTTTATTAGTTGGAGGCTAATTACTTTACATTATTATAGTAGTTTTTGTCATACACTGAAATGAATTAGCCATGGATTTACATGTATACCCCATCCCAGTTCCCCCTCCCACCTCCCTCTCCACCCGATCCCTCTGGGTCTTCCCAGTGCACCAGGCCCGAACACTTGTCTCATGCACCCAACCTGGGCTGGTGATCTGTTTCACCCTAGATAATATACATGTTTCAATGCTGTTCTCTTGAAACATCCCACCCTCGCCTTCTCCCAGAGTCCACAAGTCTGTTCTATATATCTGAGTCTCTTTTTCTGTTTTGCATATAGGGTTATCGTTACCATCTTTCTAAAGTCCATATATATGTGTTAGTATACTGTAATGGTCTTTATCTTTCTGGCTTACTTCGCTCTGTATAATGGGCTCCAGTTTCATCCATCTCATTAGAACTGATTCAAATGAATTATTTTTAATGGCTGAGTAATATTCCATGGTGTATATGTACCACAGCTTCCTCATCCATTCGTCTGCTGATGGGCATCTGGGTTGCTTCCATGTCCTGGCTATTATAAACAGTGCTGCGATGAACATTGGGCTGCACGTGTCTCTTTCAGATCTGGTCTCCTTGGTGTGTATGCCCAGAAGTGGGATTGCTGGGTCATATGGCAGTTCTATTTCCAGCTTTTTAAGAAATCTCCACACTGTTCTCCATAGCGGCTGTACTAGTTTGCATTCCCACCAACAGTGTAAGAGGGTTCCCTTTTCTCCACACCCTCTCCAGCATTTATTGCTTGTAGACTTTTGGATAGCAGCCATCCTGACTGGCGTATAATGGTCCCTCATTGTGGTTTTGATTTGCATTTCTCTGATAATGAGTGATGTTGAGCATCTTTTCATGTGTTTGTTAGCCATCTGTATGTCTTCCTTGGAGAAATGTCTGTTGAGTTCTTTGGCCCATTTTTTGATTGGATCATTTATTTTTCTGGAGTTGAGCTGGAGGAGTTGCTTGTATATTTTTGAGATTAATCCTTTGTCTGTTGCTTCGTTTGCTATTATTTTCTCCCAATCTGAGGGCTGTCTTTTCACCTTGCTTATAGTTTCCTTTGCTGTGCAAAAGCTTTTAAGTTTAATTAGGTCCAATTTGTTTATTTTTGCTTTTATTTCTAAAATTCTTAGATGTGGGTCATAGAGGATCCTGCTGTGATTTATGTCGGAGAGTGTTTTGCCTATGTTCTCCTCTAGGAGTTTTATAGTTTCTGGTCTTACATTAAGATCTTTAATCCATTTTGAGTTTATTTTTGTGTATGGTGTTAGAAAGTGTTCTAGTTTCATTCTTTTACAGGTGGTTGACCAGTTTTCCCAGCACCACTTGTTAAAGAGGTTATCTTTTTTCCATTGTATATCCTTGCCTCCTTTGTCGAAGATAAGGTGACCATAGGTTCGTGGATTTATCTCTGGGCTTTCTATTCTGTTCCATTGATCTATATTTCTGTCTTTGTGCCAGTACCATACTGTCTTGATGACTGTGGCTTTGTAGTAGAGTCTGAAGTCAGGCAGATTGATTCCTCCAGTTCCATTCTTCTTTCTCAGGATTACTTTGGCTATTCGAGGTTTTTTGTATTTCCATACAAATTGTGAAATTATTTGTTCTAGTTCTGTGAAAAATACCGTTGGTAGTTTGATAGGGATTGCATTGAATCTATAGATTGCTTTGGGTAGTATAGCCATTTTGACAATATTGATTCTTCAATGTCAACAATCAGGCGATCCTAAGATGGTGGAGGAATAGGATGGGGACACCACTTTCTCCCCAACAAATTCATTGAAAGATCATTTGAACACTGAGCAAATACCACAAAACAACTTCTGAACGCTGGCACAGGACACCAGGCACCCAGAAAACTAGCCCATTGTCTTTGGAAGGTGGTAGGACAAAAAATAAAAAGAGAGACAAAAGACTTAGGGACAGAGACTTGTCCCAGGGAGGAAGTCGTAAAAGAGAAGTTCCCAAACACCAAGAAATCCTCTCACCAGTGGGTCTGTGGGGAGTTTTGGAATCTCAGAGGGCAACATAACCAGGAGGAAAAAAATAAATAAATCAAGCCCACAGATTACACACCTAATTGCAACTCCCAACAGAGAAGTAGCCCAGAAGCTCGTGTCCACCACCAGCAAGCGGGGGCTGAAGAGGGAGATGTGGGCTGCATTGCTTAGGATAAGGACGGGACCTGAATGCCCTGAGGGCAATCTGAGGGAGCTAACGTGAGATAGCAACCCAAACCCTGGGATAGGCAGAGAGGGGGAAAAAAAAAAAGAGGAAAGAGAGAACTTTCCCATGAAAAGTTCTAACCTAAGGCACTGCCAGGCCTGCTCACAGAACAAAGGACCAAGCAAATACCAGAGGAGAGCTAGCTGGCAATGGACCGGCCCATCCCCCGCCAGAGGCAGGGCAGCAGGCGGGCGACAGCCAGAGCCAGAAGGCAAAGAGGAAACGTCCCCAGAGACGGCATCCTCTACCAAACTGCGAGCAGGCTTCCAGTTGCTAACCAAGTCTTCCTGGGACTGTGGACAGCTGACATCCACCAGGAGGGTCAGAGCCAGAGATCAGCTCCCCAGAAGAGACACAAGGCACACCTGAGACAGCACTCCTGCTGCGCACCCAGGAAACCGAGCAGCTGGGACAGGGGAGATGATAAGATGCACCACCCCACCTGGGGAGTGTGCACTCACCAAGCACCTGGTCGCCTGAGCTGCTCAGACCTGGGAAGAGCACAAAACGCAGGCCCAACCAAGTATGTGCCTTTGTGGAGTACCAGAGAATGTGAACCTGAGTGGCTTAGCCCTGGGAAGTGCACACAACCCAGGCCCACCTTAGACAGTTCCCCTGGAGAGCAACCTGGAGCCTTAGCAGTGTAGACCGGGAAAGCACACATGCCATGAGCAGAGGCAAACCCGGTGTGGTCCAGACACTGCAAGCATTCCCCACACATGCCAGTGATACGTGTTTGCAGTGTTCCTCCCTCCCCACAGCATAACTGAACAAGTGAGATTAAATAAATGACCACCTTTGCCCACTTGTATCAGGGTGGAAGGCATGCCAGTGATATGTGTTTGCAGTGTTCCTCCCTCCCCACAGCACAACTGAACAAGTGAGATTAAATAAATGACCACCTTCGCCCACTTGTGTCAGGGTGGAAGTTAGATACTGAGGAGACTTGCAAACAGTGGAAGCCAAAATAAACAAAGAAGAGGGAACTGCTTTGAAAGTGACAGGTGCAACGTATTAAAACCCTGTAGTTAGCACTGGCTACATTGGAAGACACCTATAGACCTTAAGAAGTATAAGCTGGAACAAGGAACTATCTGAAACTGAACTGACCCCACACTGCCCTCAAAAGTTCCAGAGAAATTCCTAGATATATTTTACTATTATCATTTTTTAACTTCTTTATTTTTTTTGTTTTTAAGTTCTTTATTACTCCTTTAATTTTCATTTTAAAACCTACTATTACCTTGCCAAAAAAAGACCCTATTTTTAAAGCAAATTTCAAACATATTTTTAATAACTTTTATGATTTTTGTTTTTTGTTTTTTTAATATTGTATTTTTGAGAGTCCAACTTCTATTGTAGATTTTTAATCTTTGCTTTTTGGTATTTGTTATCAATTCTGTACCTTTAAGAATCCAATCTTCAGTACCTATTTTTACTTAGGAGTGTCATTACTGGCTTGATTGCTCTCTCATCTTTTGACTCTGCTTTTTCTCCCCCAGGTCACCTCTATCTCCTCCCTTCCTCTTCTCTTCTTTACTTAACTCTGTGAATCTCTGGGTCTTCCGAGCTGTGGAGAACACTTAGGGAACTGATCTCAAGCTAGACTGGTCTCTCTCCTTTTTACACCCCCTCCTCTCATCCTGGTCACTTCTATCTCCTTCCTCTCTCTTTTCTTCTCTGTGGAATTCTGTGAACCTCTCTGAGTGTTCCAGACTGTGGAGAGCAAATAGGGAATTGATTACTGGTTAGACTGCTCCCTCTGCTTTTGATTCTCCCTTTTCTCCTCCTGGTCACCTCTATCTCCCTCTTCCTTCTTCTCTTCTCCGTGTAACTTTGTGAACCTCTCTTGGTGTCCCCCACTGTGGAGAATCTTTTCACCATTAACCTAGATGTTTTATCATTGGTGCTGGATGGATGGAGAAGGCTTGAGGCTACTGTAAGAATAAGACTAAAAGCCAGAGGAAGGAGGCTTAAATCCAAAACTTGAGAATACCAGAGAACTCCTGACTCATGGTGTATTAATCAATTAGAGCCCTTCCAAAAGCCTCCATACCTACATAGAAGTCAAGCTCCACCCGAAAGCCAACAAGTTTCAGAGCAAGATATACCAAGCTAATTCTCCAACAACGCAGGAACATAATTCTGATCACAGAAATACAGATGGCCAAAAGTCACACTAAACCCATAGACACAGCAAAACTCACTAATGGACACTTCACTGCACTCCAGAGAGAAGAGGTCCAGCTCCACCTACCAGAACACAGACGAAAGCTTCCCTAACCAGGAAACCTTGACAAGACACTCATGCAACCCCACTCACAGGGAGGAATCTCCACAATAAAGATGAACCACAAACTTACAGCATACAGAAAGACCACCAGAAAAACAGCAACCCAACAAGATAAAAAGGCAGAGAAATATTCAGCAGGTAAAGGAACACGATAAAAAACCCACCAAACCAAAGAAAAGAGGAGAAGATAGGGACTCTAACTGAAAAAGAATTCAGAATAATGATAGTAAAGATGATCCAAAATCTTGAAAGCAAAATGGGGTTATAGATAAGTAGTCTGGAGACAAGGCTTGAGAAGATGCAAGAAAAGTTTAACAAGGACCTAGAAGAAATAAAAAAGAGTCAATCAATAATGAATAGTGCAATAACTGATATCTAAAGCACTCTGGAGGGAACCAACAGTAGAATAACTGAGGCAGAAGACAGGATATATGTGGTGGGAGATAGAATGGTGGAAATAAATGATGCAGAGAGAAAAAAAACAATTAAAAGAAATGAGGACAACCTCAGAGATCTCTGGGACAATGTTATATGCCCCAACAATCAAATCATAGGAGCCCCAGAAGAAGAAGACAAAGAGAAAGGCCATGAGAAAATACTTCAGGAGATAATAGTTGAAAGCTTTCCTAAAATGGGGAAGGAATTAGCCACCCAAGCCCAAGAAACCCAGAGCGTCCCAGACAGGATAAACCCATGGCGAAACACCCCAAGACACATATTAATCAAATTAACAAAGATCAAACACAAAGAACAAATATTAAAAGCAGCAAGGGAAAAACAACAAAAAACTCACAAGGGATCCCCATAAGGATAGCAGCTGATCTTTCAAAACAAACTCTTCAAGCCAGAAGGGAATGGCAAGACATAATTAAAGTGATGAAAGAGAAAAACCTACAACCCAGATTACTGTACCCAGCAAGGATCTCATCCAAATATGAAGGAGAAATCAAAATCTTTACAGACCAGCAAAAGCTGAGAGCATTCAGCACCACCAAATCAGCTCTTCAACAAATGTGAAATAATCTTCTATAGATAGGAAACCCAGAAAAGGTTTATAAACAGGAACCCAAAACAACACAGTAAATGGCAATGCGATCATACTTATCAATAATTACTTTAAATGTAAATGGGTTGAATGCCCCAACCAAGAGACAAAGACTGGTTGTATAGATACAAAAACAACACTCCTATATATACTGTCTACAAGAGACCCATCCCAAACCTAGGGACGCATACAGACTGAAGGTGGACTGGAAAAAGATATTTCATGCAAATGGATCCCAAAAGAAAGCAGGAGTAGCAATACTCATAGCAGATAAAATAGATTTTGAAATAAAGGCTGTGAGAAGAGACAAAGAAGGACACTACATAATGATCAAAGGATCAATCCAAGAAGAAGGTATAACAATTATAAATATATATGTGCCCAACATAGGAGCATTGCAATATATAAGGCAAATGCTAATAAGTATGAAAGGGGAAATCACCATTAACACAATAATAGTGGGAGAATTTAATACCTCACTCACACCTATGGATAGATCAACTAAACAGAAACTTAGCAAGGAAACACAAACTTTAAATGATACAATGGACCAGTTAGACCTAATTGATATCTATAAGACATTTCACCCTAAAACAATGAATTTCACCTTTTTCTCAAGTGCACACGGAAACTTCTCCAGGATAGATCACATCCTGGGCCATAAATCTAGCCTTGATAAATTTTTTAAAAAATGAAATCTTCTCAAGCATCTTTTGTGGTCACAATGCAGTAAGATTAGATGTCAACTATAAGAAAAAAAGGTATTACAAATACAAACATATGGATGCTAAACAACACACTTCTGAATAACCAAAATCACAGAATAAATCAAAAAAGAAATCAAAATATGCATAGAAATAAATAAAAATGAAAACACAACAACCCAAAACCTATGTGATTCAGTAAAAGCAGTGCTAAGGGAAAGGTTCATAGCAATACAAGCCTACCTCAAGAAACAGGAGAGAAATCAAATAAATAACCTAGCCCTACACCTAAAGCAACTAGAAAAAGAAGAAATGAAGAACCCCAATGTTAGTAGAAGGACATAAATATATATTAAAAAATAGGGCAGAAATAAATGCAAAAGAAACAAAGGAGGCCATAGCCAAAATCAACAAATCTGAAAGCTGGTTCCTTGAGAAGATAAATACAATAGATAAACAATTAGCCAGACTCATCAAGAAAAAAGGGAGAAGAATCAAATCAACAAAATTAGAAATGAAAATGGAGAAATGACAGCAGAGAACACAGAAATACAAAGGGTCATAAGAGACTACTATCAGCAACTATATGCCAATAAAATGGACAACTTGGAAGAAATGGACACATTCTTAGAAAAGTATAGCTTTCCAAAACTGAACTGGGGAGAAATAGAAAATCTTAACAGATCCATCACAAGCACAGAAATTGAAAATGTAATCAGAAATCTACCAACAAACAAAAGCCCAAGACCAGATGGCTTCACAGCTGAAATCAAAAGATGACACAAGTAGATGGAGAAATATACCCTGTTCATGGATCAGAAGAATCAATATAGTGAAAATGGGTATACTACCCAAAGCAATCTATAGATTCATTGCAATCCCTATCAAGCTACCAACAGTAGTTTTCACAGAACTAGAACAAATAATTTCACAATTTGTATGAAAATACAAAAAACCTCAAATAGACAAAGCAATCTTGAGAAAGAAGAATGAAACTTGAGGAATTAACCTGCCTGACTTCAGGCTATCCTACATAGCAACAGTCATCAAGACAGTATGGTACTAACACAAAGATAGAAACATAAATCAATGGAATAAAATAGAAAGCCCATAGATAAATCCACACACCTATGGACAACTTATCTTTGACAAAGGAGGCAAGAATATACAATGGAAAAAAGACAATCTCTTTAACAAACAGTGCTGGGAAAATTGGTCAACCACTTGTAAAAGAACGAAACTAGAACACTTTCTAACACCATACACAAAAATAAACTCAAAATGGACTAAAGATCTTAATGTAAGAGCAGAAACTGTTAAACTCCTAAAAGAAAACATAGGCAAACACTCTCTGATGTTAATCTCAGCAGGGTCCTCTATGACCCACCTCCCAGAGTAATGGAAATACAAACAAAAGTAAACAAATGGGGCCTAATTAAACTTAAAAGCTTTTGCACAATGAAGGAAAGTATAAGCAAGGTGAAAAGACAGCCTTCAGAATGGGAGAACATAATAGCGAATGAAGAACATTTCAAAGAATTAATCTCAAAAATATACAAGCAACACCTGCAGCTCAGTTCCAGAAAAATAAGTGACCCAATCAAAAACTTGGCCAAAGAACTAAACAGATATTTCTCCAAAGAAGACATACAGATGGCCAACAAACACATGAAAAGATGCTCAACATCACTCATTATCAGAGAAATGCAAATCAAAATCACAATGAGTTACCATCTCACACTGGTCAGAAAAGTCTACAAAAATACATGTTGGAGAGGGTGAGGAGAAAAGGGAACCATCTTACACTGTTGGTGGGAATGCAAACTAGTACAGCCATTATGGAGAACAGTGTGGAAATTCTTTAAAAAACTAGAAATAGAACTGCTGTATGACCCAGCAATCCCACTGCTGGGCATATACACTGAGGAAACCAGAACTGAAAGAGACACGTGTACCCCAATGTTCATCACAGCACTGTTTACAATAGACAGGACATGGAAGCAACTTAGATGTCCATCAGCAGATGAATGGATAAGTTGTGGTACATATACACAATGGAATATTACTCAGCTATTAAAAAGAATGCATTTGAATCAGTTCTAATGAGGTGGATGAAACTGGAGCCTATTTTCCAGAATGAAGTAAGTCAGAAAGAAAAACACCAATACAGTATATTAACTCGTATATATGGAATTTACAAAGATGCTAATGATGACTCTATATGTGAGACAGCAAAAGAGACGCAGATGTAAAGAACAGACTTTTAGATTCTGTGGGAGAAGGTGAGGGTCGATGATTTGAGAGAATATCATTGAAACATGTATATTATCATATGTGAAAAAGATCGCCAGTCCAGGTTCGATGCATGAGACAGGGTGCTCAGGGCTGATTCACTGGGATGACCTTGAGGGATGTGATGGGGAGTGAGGCGGGAAGGAGGGTCAGGATGGGGAGCAAATGTACACCCATGACTGATTCATGTAATATATGGGAAAAACCACCATAATATTGTAAAGTAATTAGCCTCTCATTAAAATTAATTAAAAATAAATAAATAAATGTCAATAGTCTAAACATAATGAATTAAAAGCAGAGACTGTCAGAGTGGATTGAAAAATAAGACCTAACTTATGCTGCTACAAGAAACTCATTTTAAATTTAAAGATATAAGTATATTAATAGCAAAAGGACATATAAAGTTATATCATGGCAGCACTAATCAAAAAAAATGCTGGAATAACTATATTAATGTAAGGAAAACCACATTTTAGGTCAAGGAAAGTTACCAGGTATAAAGAGAAGCATTACATGGTGATAAAGGGGTCGATTCTCCAAAAGACATAAAAATCCTTAGTTTGTATATGCCTAACCACAGAGTATCAAAATAAATGAGGCAAAAACTGATAAAGATACAAGGAGAAAATGATGAATCCACTATTACTGCTGAAACTTCACTATCCCTCTTTTTACTGGAAGACAGATAATCAGTAACAGTTTATCTGAACAGTACTGAATTTAATTAACAATTATAGAGTACTTCACCCAATGACAGCAGAATGAACATTATTCTCAGGCTCACATGGAACATTCAACAAATTACACCACATTCTAGGCCTTATAATGCACCTTAACAAATTAAAAGGAACAAAAACCATACAAGGTATGCACAGACAACAAAGAAATTAAGCTAGAAGTCAATAACAGAAAGATAGCTGGAAAATCCCACAATACTTGAAGATTAAACACCACACTTCTAATAACATATGGTCAAATAAATCTCAAGAGATATTTTTAAATATGTTGAACTAAATAAAAATGAAAATGAAAATGGAGCATATCAAAATTTGTGAGACAAGGCAAAAGCAGTGCTTAGAAGGAAGTTTATCACATTGAATGCATATATTAGAAAATGAGAAAGATATAATATGAATAATCAAAACCTCCATCTCGAGAAACTAGAAAAAAGGGAGCAAATTAAATCCAAAGAAAGCAGAAATGTAATAATAAGCATTGGAACATAAACCAAATAAATTAAAAACAGGAAATTAATAGAGAAAATCAAGGAAAACAGAAACTGGTTCTTTGAAATAAAAAATAAAGTCAATAAACTGCTAGCCAGGTTAATGCTAGAAGAAAAAAAGAGAAGACACAAATTACTAACATCAGAAATGAAAATGGAGCCACTACTACTGAGCCCATGCATGTTAAAATATAATAAATAAATAATATGTAAAATTTCACATCCACAAACTTGATAACCTAAATGCAAAGGACTAATTTCTTTTTTAAAATGTATTTGTTTTAACTGGAGGATAATCACCTTACAATATTGTGATGGTCTTTGCCAATACAGCAACATGAATTGGTCATAGGCATACATGTGATCCATCCCTCCTGAAACCCCTCCCATTTCCCTCCCCACCCCATCCCTCCAGGTTGTTACATATCACTGGCTTTGGTTTCCCTGGTCATACAGCAAACTCCCACTGGCTACTTTACATACAGCAGGGTATATGTTTCAATGCTATTCTGTCAAATCATCCCACCCTCTCTTTCTCCCACTAAGTCAAAATGTCTGCTCTGTGTCTGTGTCTCCTTTGCGGCCCTGCAAGTAGGCCCATTGGTACAGGACTGATTTCTTGAAAGACACAATCTACCAAAACTCACACAAGAAGAAATAGATGACCTTAATAGGCAAAATTATATTTTAAAATATCAAATCAGTAATTAATAACCATCCAAAAGAGAACACGGGAAGTTCAGATGGATTCACATGAATTCTACCAAACACTGAAGTGATAACTTTTACCAATTCTTCACAATCTCTTTGAGAAAATAAGAGAGAATATTTCCTAACCCATTCTATAAGGACATTATCCTAATACCTAAACAAAACAAAAAAAAATTGCAAAAAAGTAAAACAATAGATTGGTACCTCTTGTAGCATAAATACAAAAGTCCTAAGTGAAAATTTAACATATAAAATTGAATAATACAGATCACCAGCCCAGGTTGGGTGCATGAGACAAGTGCTCAGGCCTGGTGCACTGGGAAGACCCAGAGGGATCGGGTGGAGAGGGAGGTGGGAGGGGGGACCGGGATGGGGAATACATGTAAATACATGGCTAATTCATTTCAATGTATGACAAAAACCACTGCAATGATGTAAAGTAATTAGCCTCCAACTAATAAAAATAAATGAAAAAAAAATAAAAATAATTATACACTATGGCTAGGCAGGATTTATTAGTTGTCCAATGTTTTAGCATTTGATGATCAATTACTATAATCTATCATATCAACAGACTGAAGAATAAAAATCATGAGATCATAAAAATAGATACTGAAAAAGCCTTTGGCAAAATCCAACACCCAATCATGATAAAACATTTCAGCAAACTAGGAATAGAGGGACATTTCTCAACTTGGTAATGAACAATTATAAAGCAAGTACAGCTGAAATTGTACTAAATGGAAAGGAGCTAGTGACTTTTCTGCTAAGACCAGGAGCAAGTTAGGATGTTCCTCCCCTCTCACCACCTCTATTGCACTTCATACCTGGAAATCTAACAAGTCTAGTAAGATAAGAAAGGGATATAAAAGGCATGTATATTGGGAAGAAAGAAAGAAGCCTGTCTCTGTTGACAGATAATATAATTTTATATGTAGAAAAATCCCCCAAAATCAACCAAATACTTTTGTGATTAATACATGATTTCAGCAAAATTTCAAGATAGACTTAATGTACAAAAGTTTATTACTGTCTTCCATATAGGGTCATCATTACCATCTTCTAAATTCCATATGTATATGTTAATATACTGTATTAGTGTTTTTCTATATGCAAGACAGCAAGAGAGACACAGATGTAAATAACAGACTTTTGGACTCTGTGGGAGAAGGCGAGGGTGGGATGATTTGAGTGAATAGCATTGAAACATGTATATTACTATATGTGAAATAGATCGTCAGTCCAGATTCGATGCATGAGACAGGGCGCTCAGGGTCGGTGCACTGGGACAACCCTGAGGGATGAGATGGGGAGGGATGTGGTGGCAGGGTTGGGAGGCACAAGTACAGCCATGGCTGATTCATGTCAGTGTATGGCAAGAAACATTTCAATAAATAATTCATTTGAATCAGTTCTAATGAGATGGATGAAACTGGAGCCCATTATACAGAGTGAAGTAAGCCAGAAAGATACAGACCAATACAGTATACTAACACATATATATGGAGTTTAAAAAGATGGTAACAATAACCCTATATGCAAAACAGAAAAAGAGATACAGATGTACAGAACAGACTTTTAGACTCTGTGGGAGAAGGCGAGGGTGGGATGTTCTGAGAGAATAGCATTGAAACAAGCATACTATCAAGGGTGAAACAGATCACCAGCCCAGGTTCGATGCATGAGACAAGTGCTCAGGGCTGGTGCACTGGGAAGATCCAGAGGGATCAGGTGGAGAGGGAGGTGGGAAGGGGGATCGGGATGGGGAATACTTGTAAATCCATGGCTGATTAATGTCAATGTATGGCAAAAACCACTACAATATTGTAAAGTAATTAGCCTCCAACTAATAAAAATAAAAGAAAAAAAAAAGAAACACTACAATATTGTAATTAGCCTCCAATTAAAATAAATAAATTAATTTACAAAAAAAATCGTTACTATCTTCTATGCCAAGAAAGAACAATTGGAATTGGGAATTTGAAAAAAAAAAAAAAAAAGCAGTGTCTGAGCTCTGCCTCTCTGCTGCTGCTAAGTCACTTCAGTAGTGTCCAACTCTGTGCCACCCCATAGATGCCAGCCCACCAGGCTCCCCCTCCCTGGGATCCTCCAGGCAAGAACACTGGAGTGGGTTGCCATTTCCTTCTCCAGCCTTTAATTATTTGGTTTTGAGTCACAGTGGTAAGACTTTGTACTTGTTACAGTTTCATTGTACCTTTTTAGTTTCAGGGCTCTGATTCCACAGTTCTCAGCCTTGTGTTTCACCAGAACAGTTTCAGGATTTATCCCAGGAAGAATCTTACATAATCTTTCCTACAGTGCAGGAAAATATATATCTAACATATTACTAACTATCCCAAAGAAATAAAGACCTTTATATACTTCCCAGGAAATTCTACTTAATTTTAGGCATGAACTCTCAGAACAAACCAGTGGGAACTCTGTCTTTAACCTAGATTATAGTTTTAACTTTAGAGGCAGTTCAAGTCTTCTATAAATTCAAGAGCTTTGTACCACAATTCCATGGTTTCAGGCAGGAAGGCATTTCTTAAGTTCCTAGTAAATATCTGTTGACTAGAAAATGTTTCTTCTTTGGAGTCAGGCATACTTAGGTAAGAATTCAGACTTTGAAACATACTAGTTTTGTGCCCTTGGACAATTTAACTTCTCTTACCTTAAATTTTCTTATCTGTATTGTTGTTCAGTGACTCAGTCGTGTCCAACTCTTTGCAACCCCATGGAATACAGCATGCCAAGCTTCTCTGTCCTTCATTACTTCCCAGAGTTTGCTCAAACTTACATTCATTGAATCATCGATGTCATGCAACAATCTCGTCCTCTGTCATCCCCTTCTCCTCCTGCCTTCAATCTTTCCCAGCATCACAGTCTTTTCCAGTGAGTCAGCTCATCACATCAGGTGGCCAAAGTATTGGAGCTTCAGCTTCAGCATCAGTCCTTCCAATGAATATTCAGGGTTGATTTTCTTTAGGATTGACTCGTTTGATCTCCTTGCTGTCCAGGGCAATCGCAAGCATAATCTCCAGCACCATAGTTAGAAAGCATCAATTTTTCAGTGCTCAGCCTTCTTTATGGTCCAACTCTTACATCCATACATAACTACTGGAAAAATCATAGCTTTGACTATATGGACTTTGTCAGCAAAGTGATGTCTCTGCTTTTCAATACACTGTCTAGTTTTGTAATAGCTTTCCAATATACTGTCTAGTTATGTCATAGCTTTCCTTCCAAGGAGCAAGTGTCTTTTATTTTCATGCCTGCAATCACTGTCCACAGTGATTTTGGAGCCCAAGAAAATAAAGTCTGTGTCCATTGTTTCCCCATCTATTTTCCATGAAGTGATGGGACTGGATACTATGATCTTAGTTTTTGAATGCTGAGTTTTATCTATATAGCAGAACCAATAACTCTTACCTCACAGAGCCAAAATAAGGAGTCAATGAATTAATGTAGCCAACATATAGGAAAATGCCTATGACTTTCTATGTGCATGCATGCTCAGTCACTTCAGTCGTTTCTTACTCTTTGCGACTCTATGTACTGTAGCCTGCATGGCTCCTCTATCAGCGGGATTCTCCAGGCAAGAATACTGGAGTGGGTTGCCATGCCCTCCTCCAGAGGATCTTCCTGACCCAGGGATTGAGCCCACATCTCTTCTGTATTCAGCTTAGCAGACAGATTATTTACCCATTGAGCCATCTTGGAATCCCCATGACTTTCTGCAATACATGTTAATTTCTTTCTCATGTATTATCTTAATGATGTGTCTAGTGCTGCACTAAGAACCAGAAAAATCTATGTAATCCCAAGAACCCAGAACACTTGGGGCCTGGCTGTTCTCTCCCCATAGTCACATTTCAAGAATGCATTACTGAGATTGAAAGAGGCTAGAACCTAGAAAAAGACTCCCTGGGAAAAATTCCACCATAGGGCTGGCCAAAGAAATTTGGCCAACAGATAAATTACAACCCAGGAAATTAGTTGGCAATTGTGCTAATGTGAAGTAGTTTAATAAACACTCTGGGGAGCAGAGGACATTGATTTGTCATGTTTACCAATTTCTATGGGTAAATACTTTCACAAGTGAACATGGAGTAGGGAAGATATGTATACAATTGATTCTCACAGCCAGTGTGAGGTAGTCTATGCTGTGTTTAGTCACTCAGTCATGTCAGACTCTTTGAGACCCCATGGACTGTAGCCCACCAGGCTCCTCTGTCCATGGTGATTCCCCATTCAAGAATACTGGAGTGGGTTCCCTTGCCCTCTTCCAGGGGATCTTCACAACCTAGGGATCAGACCCAGGTTTCCCTCATTGCAGGCGGATCCTTTACCATCTGAGCCACCAGGGAAGCCCTGGTGAGGTAGTTTAGCAAACCATAAAATAAGGTAAGAAATTCCTCAAAGCAGAAGAGAGAGTTTGAAGAAAGGAGGCAGGGACCTGCAGCAGAGTCTAGGGCAGCAACGGCCTCACATTGACACAATAAGATACTGCTTCATGCTTAGATCAGGATTGGTGTTTGTTACTGGAGCAGAGCTGAGTCTACAGTTGGGCATCAAGGAACTGTAGTTGTGGTGGGAAGAGACACATCAGTTAAATTTATAGTCCTCTAACAGTGGTTCTCAAGGTGTGGTCCTAAGACACAGCATCAGCATCACCTGGGAAACCGACAAATGTAAGTTTTTAGCTTCATCCCAGACATACTCAATCAGAAACTCTAGGCCTACCAGACATTTATGATATAACAGCCTTCCAGGTGATTCTGATGTCCACAGAAGATGGAGAACCATTGGAATTACTTCAGGTACAGTTTTTCTATAATCAAGTCAGGCGAGGCCATGGCCCAGGCTCTTCTGGGAAGAATTCTCATATGCTCTAATGACCAGACACATTTTGGCCAAGGGCCATTGGCTGTAACTATCGAGAGGACAATGGACAGCTGGGGGTAGGGAGGTATAAGGATTAAGAATAACAGCTTCTTGTTATCTCCATTCGCTGCCACAGCCAACCTGTCTGCTACAACATTGCTAACATTAATTGTCTATGTAGTATGACCATAAACAAGACCATTTCATTTTTGAGATCTGGAAACTCAATCTTCAGTTTTCATTCTGACAGTCGAGTTTCTCAGTTTCCTATTCAATGTATCATTTTGTCACCTTATATACTCTGAAAGTGTTAGGAAAAACATATAATATTTAGGTTGAAAAATAGCCCTAAGCAGGAGAAGGCACTGGGCCTTTCTTAAATCCTCAATTAGTTTTGTCACAAAGTGAATGTATGAATGTGGAGCTATGTTTCCCAAAATCTAAAGAAAATTTCTATACTTGAAATTCAAATCAGACTCCTAAATTTAAAGAGCACGTTTCATTTTTCAAATAACTTGGTTTGTTATTGAACTTGCAGTAAAATATACATAACAGAATTTACCATAAACCATTTTATGTTTATATTTTAATGGTAGTAAATGCATTTACATTGTTTTGCAACTATTACCAGCATTCATCTCTAAAACACTTTTCATCCTGTAAAATCAAAACTCTGCAGCCATAAATATTAACTCCCTATCTCTCCTTCCCCTAGTGTCTAGCAACCTCTATTCTACTTTCTGCCTTTATAAATTTCATTATACTAGGTACCTCATGTAAGTGGAGTCATACAATATTTGTATTTTTTGTGACTGTCTTATTTCACTTACAATATTGTACTCAAGATTCATCCATACTGTAGCATGCCAAAATGTCCTTCCCTTTTAAAACTGAACAATGTTCCATTGTATGTATATATCACATTTGATTTCTTCATTCATTCATCCATCAATGGACACTTGTATTGCTTCCAAATTTTGGTTGTTGTGAATAATGCCACTATGAAAATTATAAACATAAGGGTGTATGAAAGCAGATCTCTTTAAGTTCTGTTTTCAGTACTTTGGGATATATATCCATAAGTAAAATTTCTGGATCATATGGTAATTTTATTTTTTATTTTGTGAAAAATTGCTATCCTGTTTTCCCTAGTGGACTGCACCATTTTACAATCCCACCAATAATGTACAAGTGTTCCAAATTCTCCACATCATTGACAACACTTATTATTTTCTCATTTTTTCATAGTAGCCTTCCTAATGCATATGAAGTGGTGTCTCACTTGTTTTGATTTGTATTTTCTTAATTCTTAATGATGTTAAGCATTTTTTTCATGTGTTTATTGGCCATTTGTATATCTTTGGTGAATTGCCTATTTGAATCCTTTGACCATGTTTAAGCAGTTTTTTTGTTATTGAGTTATAAGATTTAAAAAATATATTCCAAATATTAATCACTGAGATATCCAAATTAATTTTAAAACACTACATTTTTGCCCCTGACACAAATACTGGAAGTGAATTAGGGAATTATTTATAATTATTCTCAAGGTTATAAATTAGAAAAATAAGGCTCAGAGGTGAGTAGTGATGTCTCAAAGTAACAGTGAATCAAGACATATAATCAAGCCTAGGGATCAAGGTCCAAGCCCAGGTCCATTTCCTTGATAATCTTAGAACTCATATTTTGAAGGTTCCTTCAAGACCAGTGAATTTTAATATCTGTTTTTACACACAAAATACTGAGACCTAGAAAGCAGGAGGAATTTATATTTGGTCACACAGTGAGTCAGTTGCAGAATATGATACATGATACAGATTTCTTAACTTACAGTTTAGTAGCCTCTTCATTTCACCCTCTAGTAGAGAAATATTTGGCAGTTACAAAAAGCTGTATCTGCTGTTTACCTCTTAATGAAGAACTAATTTTCTTCAAAGACCCAGTCTTCTGAAAATTATAATTGGGTTGAAAGAACTGCAGGACCATCTGCATTTTTCAGGCTCTGAGAATGAGATCAGATCAAAAAGATCTGTTGTGAAGAGCTGGGGGACTTGAATTTTAGCCAGCATTAATAAGAGTGAATAAACATTTGCAGAATCCCAGTTGGCTCCTCCATAGCCACTTGAAGATCTACTTACATGCCACATTTTGCAACAAAAGACCAGGCACCCAAGGGATCTTAAAATGCCAAGAAAGAGAGATGATCCTCAAGAACTTTGCTACTCTTTTAAAAAATGATTTCCACTGATGCAAAATTTTTTAGCCTTCAAAGGGGTTTTGCATGTATTGACTTAGATTCACAATAGTCCTATGAAGTTGCTTCATTACTAACATTTTAAAGATGAAGAAACTTGAAGTTCAGAGGGATCATATTACTTGAAAATACAAAGCTAGCACAGAAGTCTGACTCTAAGGTCTATAACTTCATTATTGTTTTTGTGAGGGCTTATGGAGGAGATTAGTGTATAGCATCAACCAACTTTCACAGAGACTGCTAAGTGCCTTGAATATCCAAGTTTTTTTTTAATCTGTTTTATCCTAGTGGCCTGAAAGCTTGACCAATCATTAAATCAATGCTTTGTCTATAACATTGGTTCTCAAAGTGTGGTCCCTGAACCAGGAGCATTACTTGAGAACTTGTTGAAAATGCAAATTTCCTACCCCTACTCCAAAACTACTGAATTAGAATCTTTGGGAATCTAACCTAGTAATCTGTGTTTAATAAGCACTCCAGGGAATTCTTATGCATTCTAGGATAAATCCAATCAAAGTGGGAAATTGACTTGAATTTTACTGAAAATGTGCTCAGTTATCTGTCTCAATTTGTCACTACAGTTCTAGTCCAGGTGGTCTATTATTCCCCAGTCCCTTCATCTGTAAAATGGTAAATGACGAACTTCATTGAAACTTCTTGGATGTATAATGATAAAGATCAAAGCTTGAGTAAAATTGTGAGTATGGAATAAAGAGGCAGAAAGACTAGATTTGACTCCTGTTTAATCACTTAGTCATGACCAACACTTTTGCAATCCCATGGACTATACTCCACCATGCTCCCCTGTTCATGAGATTTTCTGGGGAAGAATATTGGAGTGGGCTGCCATTGCCTTCTCCAGAGGATCTTCCTGACCCAGGGATCAAACTTGCACTTCCAGGTCTCCTGCACTGAAGTTGGATTCTTTACCACTGAGCCATCAGGGAAGCTAGATTTGACTCTTACCTTTTAGCTGTGAGATGCTTCCTTTCTTGCTTTATTTTATTCACCTTTAAAGTGAAGGATTCATCCCTCTCATGGTGTTTTTGTGAAGGTTGAAGAAGGTGATGAAAGTGAATGGTGCTAAACATTGCTAGTCATCATGCAGTGAGGTCAGGAAATCAGTTCAGTTCAGTCACTCAGTTGTGTCTGACTCTTTGTGACCCCATGAACAGCAGCATGCCAGGCCTCCCTGTCCATCACCAACACCCGGAGTCCACCCAAAACCATATCCATTGAGTCTGTGATGCCATCCAACCATCTCATCCTCTGTTGTCCCCTTCTCCTCCTGCCCTCAATCTTTACCAGCATCAGGGTCTTTTCCAATGAGTCAGCTCTCTGCATCAGGTGGCCAAAATATTGGAGTTTCAGCTTCAACATCAGTCCTTCCAATGAACACCCAGGACTAATCTCCTTTAGGATGGACTGGTTGAATCTCCTTGCAGTCCAAGGGATTCTCAAGAGTCTTCTACAACACCACAGTTCAAAAGCATCAATGCTTCTGTGCTCAGGTTTCTTTATAGTCCAACTCACATCCATACATGACTACTGGAAAAACCATAGCCTTGACTAGATGGAGCTTTGTTGGCAAAATAATGTCTCTGCTTTTTAATATGCTATCTAGGTTGGTCATAACTTTCCTTCCAAGGAGCAAGTGTCTTTTAATTTCATGACTGCAATCACCATCTGCAGTGACGTTGGAGTCCCCCAAAATTAAGTCTGACACAGTTTCCACTGTTTCCCCATCTATTTGCCATGAAGTGATGGGACCAGATGACATGATCTTAGTTTTCTGAATGTTGAGCTTTAAGCCAACTTTTTCACTCTCCTCTTTCACTTTCATCAAGAGGCTCTTTGGTTCTTCTTCACTTTCTGCCATAAGGGTGGTGTCATCTGCATATCTGAGGTCATTGATATTTCTCCCAGAAATCTTTATTCCAGCTTGTGCTTCCTCCAGCCCAACATTTCTCATGATGTACTCTGCATATAAGTTAAATAAGCAGGGTGACAATATACAGCCTTGATGTACTATTTTTCCTATTTGGAACCAGTCTGTTGTTCAACGTCCAATTCTAACTGTTGCTTCCTGAGCTGTATACAGGTTTCTCAAGAGGCAGGTCAGGTGATCTGGTATTCCCATCTCTTTCAGATTTTTCCACAGTTTATTGTGATCCACACAGTCAAAGGCTTTGGCATAGTCAATAAAGCAGAAATAGATATTTTTTTCTGTAACTCTCAATTGTTCAGTCACAGAGCACAATGTTGTTTCAGTCATATATTCTGATCTCTGCCTAAAGCATATCTTCTTTTAAGATAACCTGCACCTATAACCTAGGCCACCATGTTTTATACAAAATGACTTCATGTTGGTTGAATTTGATCTAGGGGCAACCAATCTTTGGGCTGTCCTGGAACTTATGACTTGTTTAGCTCTTCACCAAAAATAATGAGCAACAAATAGCAGGAGCCAGAACGAAATTTACCAGGTTGATTTGGAATAGGGTAAAGTATAGTGTTCAAGTTGAAGTTACAAGGGTGTCCGTTGGTAAGAGAACTGAAAAAAGTAGAGGGTAACCAAATCATAGTGATGAAGGTCCATTTATAAACTCTAGTTGTTGAAGTCTCTTTAGCTTCTCAGGGTCACTTCTTCTGTGTCAGTCCTCCTATTGTTGTTCAGTCTCTCAGTGGTGTCTGACTCTTTGCGATGCATGGATAGCAAAATGCCAGGCTTCCCTGTCCTTCACCATCACCTGGAGCTTGCTCAAACACATGTCCATTGAGTTGGTGATGCCATCCAGCCATCTCATCCTCTGTCATCACTTTTTCCTCCAGCCTTCAATCTTTCCCAGCATCAGGGTATTTTCCAATGAGGCAGCTCTTCATATCAGGTGGTCAAAGTATTGGAACTTCAGCTTCAGCATCAGTCTTTCCAATGAATACTCAGTGACTTAAAATTTCCTTTAAGATTGACTGGTTTGATCTCTTTGCTTCAAAGGGACTCTTAAGAGTCTTCTCCAACACCACAGTTCAAAACCATCAATTCATCACCATGAACAGTATAAACAGGCCTCCTATAGCCTTGCAACAACCTCTCCTTTACTTAAAGGTCTCTGCTACTGGCTAAGATCCATCACAAAACAGTTATTAAGATGCTCCATCTTTTACAACTTTCCCTGTTCTGAACCCATAACCCTAGGCACCATGAAGAATGAGTGACATAGTTAGGATCCATTCCATCTAGGAGCTTTCAGCATACCAAGCCAAAGAAAGACAGAATACGTTTGAGTACCTAATACATGTGATGCTTCATTGCATACACCATCCCCTTTAAACCCACAATAAGATAAAGAGGTTGAAATACCTATTTTATAGATAATAAAATGAAGGTTCCGAAAAGGGAAGTAATTTGTCCCAGATGAATAGTTGAAATTGTTATATCTGGGGCCAGACATTGTACTCTTTCCACTACACCTCACTGCCTTGATCAGTCTACTAGATCACTAGTTTGCAAATGTGGTTGATTGTGAGAATGACCTAGGGATTGTTTTGTTTTATTTAAAATAGATTTCTTGAAAACTGTAAGATATTAATGAAAGAAATAAAAAGTGATAAAAATAAGTAGGAAAGATGTTATGTGTTCATAGATTTCTACAATTGATAGTTGAAATGTTCCTAATGCCCAAAGCAATATACAATTTAATGCAATTTCTATTAAGATACCCATGATAATTTTCACAGATAGAACAAATAGTTCTATAATTTGTGTGAAACCACAAAAAAAAAACCAAAATAGCTAAAGAAATCTTTTTAGAAAAGCACAAAGCTTGGGGTGTCAAACTCCTTGACTTCAAACTATACTGCAAAGCTAAAGTAATCAAAACAATATGGCACAAAGAGGCACAAAAGCAGATAGAGCAATGGATTAGAAAAGAAAGCCCAGAAATAAACCCACACATAATTAGTCAATTAAGCTATGACAAAGGAACCACACATATACAATGGAGAAAACATACCTTTCAATAAGTAGTGTTGGGAAAACAGGACAGTTAATGTAAAAGAATGAAATTAGAATATCTTTTTATACCAAATATGAAAATAAACTCAAGATGGGTTAAAAACACATATGTAAGAACTGAAACCATAACCTTCTAAAAAAATAATAATAATAAGGCAGTACACTCTTTGAGGTGGATCTCAGCAATATTTCTTTGGATGTGTCTCCTCAGGAAAGATAGCAGAAGAGTATTAAGAGGTACAAATTACTTGGAATAAATTTAAATACAAAGATGCAATTTGCATCACAAGGAATATAGACAATATTTTTTAAAGCTTTATAAAGATTATAATCTATGGTGGTTTAGTCACTAAGTCGTGTCCTACTCTTGTGACCCCATGGACTGTAGCCTACCAGGCTCCTTTGTCCATGGGGATTCTCCAGGCAAGATCCTTCTCCAGGGGATCTTACCAACCCAGGAATCGAACCTGGGTCTCCTGCATTGTAGGCAGATTCTTTACCGACTGAGCTACGAGGGAAGCCCCATTATAATCTGTAAAAATATCAAATTGTTATGTTGAACACCTGAAACTAATACAATATTGTATTTCAGTGATGCTTCAATAAAAAATAACTAAGTTAAAAATAAAATTACCAAAAAAATCAGATTTCCTGGGATTAAATATGAGATGGAATCATAGGAAGTCTGTGAACTCACTTCTTCCCATGGACACACCAAATTTAAAGCCACATTTGGATCACTTCCCTTGAGAAAGATCTGTAAACTAGATGAACTGTTTTTCACAACAAAGGACAAAAAGACCACATTGAGATGGGTAAAAGAGTCAGAGAAACGATCTCACAAGACAACCTACCCTTGTTGCAGTGACATACAATAGGGAGGGATCTCACCAGATAGGCATTTCTTCTGGAGAAGCAAGGGATTGATGTCCCACACCAGGCACACCAAGCCCCAGCCTCTGCATCAGAGATGCAAGCCTTCAAAATTTCTGGCTTAGAAAACCAACAGGGCTGATGTACATGTGTCCCAAAATGTTATAGAAAATTTCAACTTCCCCTCTTAAAGGGCTCAGTTGTGGTTTCACTTGCCCTAAGACCCAGCAAAATACTAGCTGTTGGAAAAGTGCCTAGACTGTATGTGAAGGGGACACATTTACTAATCTAATGATATTAGCTAGAGAGGTAGGGGACAGTTGACCCTCTCCCTGGAGACAGAGGCACTGGCAGAAGACACTTGCACTCTCCACTTAACCTGATAACACAGGCAGGCAATCTTGGATGTGACACTCTCTCGCTGCCTTGCTAAAACAGACAGGAGCAAGTACTCATAGCATTATCCCACTACCTTTCTGACCAGATAGTAGTGAATGATCGTAGTTCATCCTTTATCCCCAACTCCTTGGATAAAGCATGTATACAATAAGAGCCCTAGATAAAGTGTTCCTAAATAAAGTCTGTAAGCATGGGTGATTATAATGTTCCCCTACATCCTGGTTGAGGCTAGGGAGTGTCATCAGTTGGGGCATTCTCCCACTTTTAGGCTATAGATAGTGTACATCCACAGTCAGTACATTTTCCTGCTGCTTTTCCGAATCCAGTGAGTATGCCCTTCCCCCATACACTCTACAACCTCCTTGCTAAAACTAGTGGAAGCACCCAATCCACACAGGAGACACTTCTTTATTGCCTCACCCTGCTGGCCAGGGCTATTGGCATTCCTGAGCTCCATAGGACTGTAACAATTGAAGAGACAGTTATTGGCAGGCCATCACCCTCAAGGCACTGCATAGATAGCAAAAACACAACTACAGTCTTCCAGTGAAAGTCCTATACTTACTCTGGATTTTCAATCTTAGGGGAAGGCTCTAGGTTCCCCCCATATCTTGAGGCTAAGGAGATGCTCCTAGGATATATAAGAAGTGAGAAAACATCCTTGTGCACTCTTTTGGCCTCACTACAGCTGGACAAGGCTTTTCAGAAAGGAGCTTATGCATTTACTTGGAGCCCCAATTTTTGCAACTATCACCCAGAGAAGACCTTTAGATCTCCTTGTTTGGAGGCCAGCAGGGATTGCAATTACAGCCCCACAAGACTATATATATTTGCATACTTTAAAAGTTGCTACATTAGGCTCTGGCTTCCAATCAACATGAAACTATGTGATAAATGAGATTCTTCCCTTTGGGATAATGACAGGTCTTGGCACACTCTAAACAAAAACAAATCAGGCATTTTAGATAATCACAGGGTTTCAAGAGACAACCAAGAGCTATGGCAAGGTAGGATAAGAAAGATCAACACTTAAATATGGCCATTCCTATAAGACTAATAGAGGTAGCCATTTCACCTAATATGTGAAAGTGAAAACAGTCAACAAAATGAGAAAACAGAAAAGTGTTCCAAAAAATAAGAAAACAAGACAAAACCTCAGAAAAAGACTTTAATAATATGGAGATAACATAACTGAGAAGGAATTCAAAATGTCATAAAGATACTCACTCTCACTGAGCTCAGGAGAAGAGTGAATGAATACACTGAGAACTTCAACAAAAAGAAAACATAAGAAAGTACCAAAGAGAAGTCACAAAGCTGAAGAATACAATAGCTGAACTGAAATATACACTACAGAGGTTCAGCAGCCAACTGGATGAAATAGAGGAATGAATCAGTAAACATAAGATAAAGCAATGGAACTTACCCAGACAAAGCACCAAAAAGAAAAAAAAATAATAATGGTTTCTTTAGTAATAGTTAAGAAAAACTAATTATTAAAAAATGAAGAAAACTTAAGTAACCTTTGGTACAATATCAACTGGAATAACATTTACATTATACAGGTTCCAGAAGAAGAAGATAGAAAGAAAGGCAGCAAAAAATGTATTTGAAACATAATGGTTGTAAACCTCCCTAGCCTAGAGAAGGAGGCAGATATTCAGATCCAGGAATCTCAGGAAGTTCCAAATAAGATAAATCCAAAGTGAACCACACCAAGACACATTATAATTAAAATGTCAAAAACTAATGATAAAGAGAAAATTTTAAAACAGCCAAAGGGGGAAAAAAATGTTATGTAAAAGAGAAACCCCATAAGCTTATCAGTAGATTTCTCAGCAAAAACTTTGTGGGATAGTGCATGACATAGTCAAAGTGCTGAAAGGGGAAAAAATTTCCCAACTGAGAACACTCTACAAGCAAGGGTTATTATTCACATATGAGAGAGAAATAGTTTTCCAGACAATCAAATTTAAAGGAGTTTATCAATACTAACACATGCTTATAAGAAATATTAAGCACATTTCTTTAAGCTGAAAAGGAACTTTTTAATAACAAAAGCACATGAAAGTAAAAAATCTCACTGGAAGAAGTAAATACATAGTAAAAGTAGTGGACTTATCACTTCAAATGTTTCTAAGACTATCAAAAGAAAAAAAAATAGTAAAGTTAAAGCTATCATAAGCAGTTAAGGAATACATAAAAATAAAAAAAGATGTAAAAAGTGATATCAGAACATAAAATGTCAGGTAGGGGTGGTAAAATGTAGAACTGGGGAGTGTGTTCAAATTTAAGTTGCTACCGACTTAAAATAAACTGTTATATACATAGACTGATACATGCTAATCTCACAGAACAACAAGCCAAAAACTTTCAAAAAATACACAAAAGAGAACAAGAAATAAATATAAACATAAAGACAACCTCATCCAACTACAAGGGAAGAGAGAAAGAGAAAAATAAAGGGACAGAGGAAAACTACAAAAGCCATCAGAAAACAATGAACAAAATGGCAATAACCATTTTGAGGGCTGCACAAGATGTGCATGTGTGCATTCATTCTAAATCGCTTCAGTCATGTCTGACTCTGTGTGATCCTATGGGCCTCCCAGGATCCTCTGTCCATGGGATTTTCCAGGCAAGAATAATGGAGTGGATTGCCATGCCCTCCTCCAGGGAATCATCCCAGCTCAGGGATCAAATCTACATCTCTTATGTCTCCTGCATTAGCAGGCAGATTCTTTACCACTAGCATCACTTCCGAAGCCCAAGATGGCTGAGTAGAAACATGCTGAGCTCAACTGTTCTCATAAACACATTCAATATCAAAACCATTTGCAAAATAACCATTGATTTAAAAGGTCAGAACCTACCAGAAAAGATCTACAAATAAAGATATAAAGAAAGAACCAAAATGTGACAGTTAAGAGTGGTAGAGTCATAACAGATATAGTTAAATTCAATACCCCCAGGTAGGCAATTCATAAATGGGTGAATAATTATAACTGTGGGGATTCTCCTAAAGAACTGAGAAGTCTGAGCCTGCAGATCCTTCACTAGGAAGACAAGCCCTGAGAGAATTTGAAGACCAGTGGGGTTTACTTTTTGAGTCTCAGAGGGCCAGGTATAATAAAAATTTCACGCTTAAAAGATGCACATAAAATCTCACATGCACCAGATCCCAGAAAAGAAGCAGTAATTTGACAGGAAACTAAAATCAACTGCTGAATCTAGAGAATCTCCCAGGAAGATAGGAGGTAATTGCCACTCATCCTAGGAACATGGATACTGCCAGCAGCCATTTTTGAGTTCCTATCACATGGGCACTGATTCTGGCAAGTATAACTTTGGAATTTTCCTTCTAGGTTATAACCCCCAGGACCAAGTCTTACCCTGATCAGACCTCTGAAAACATCAGTGCTAGGATGTTTCAGGCCAAACAACTAACTGGGCTCAGACATAGTGGTCTATGCCTACCAGCAGACAGGCTGTAATGAGACCTTTAGAGTCCACAGTGGCCTCTGGGCATGTCCCTGCCCACTAGAGGACTCAGGACTTATCCCCACAGACCAGTGCAGTCACTGGACTGGAGTCCCCCAGGCCTTTCTAACCAGAGACAATCAGGATGCAGCATAACCCACCAGTGGGTAGGTACCAGGCCCAAAATCACCAGGCCTCCAACACCAATAAGCAAGCCTGCTATAGCCTTGACCCACTTCTACCCACCAGCAAGCAGATACCAACGACAAAAAATCTTAGCCCCACAGTTTGTGGGCCATCCTATAGATTAGCAGGCTAGATTCTACTCTGGGACTGGTGGAAACCAGGCCCCATCCACTAGCAAGCCAATAAAAGCTTCAAGATGCCCTGGACTAAGCAACCAATGTTGTCAGAAACTAGCTGCACCCACCAGCATTCCAAAACCTGCTCTGGGACCCCTAGGCCCTGCAACCAGACCACAGGAAGTGGCTCTGCCCATCAGTAGGTTGACACTAGCCTGAGGACTTGACTTCACCAACCAGTGGTAAAGCAACTGCCCTAGGGACTCCTGAATGCAGACTCTGCTTACCAATAACGCAGCATTAACCCCAGGGTTCCTGAGGGTTCCAGAGTGAGATGCATCATGACCCAGTCCCAACAACCAGTGGCTGGCAGCCTCCAAAAATGTGGCCTGACAACGAAATGGACCAGAGGCCAACCAAACCTATCAAATTACCCATATAATCAACCTGCCACAACAGAAGTACTCACAGAGGGGGCACTTCTAGCACATATAGCTCTGGTGATGAGAGGGGAGTGAACTGTTGGGACATATCAAAAAGACCACTTCTTCAATGTCAGAATATATAAACATCATACCAGATTGGCAAAAATGAAAATAACAAGTTAGGTAAAATGAGGCAACACAGGAACATGTTCCAAACAAAGGAACAAGATAAAATTCTGAAGAGGAATTAACTAAAAGATAGGCAATCTTCCAGAGAAAGAGTTCGAGTAGTCATTGAAAAGATGATCAAACAACTAGGGAGAAGAATGTATGCAGAGAGAGAGAAGTGGAAGTTTTTAACAAAGAGTTAGAAATTTTAAGGAACAACCAAACAGAGATGAAAAATACATAACTGAAAATATACACTGGAAGGAATCAACAGAATAAATGACACAGAAGAGTGGGTCAGTGAACAGGAAGATAGACTAGCACAAATCATTGTCGATGAACAAAAAAATTAAAAAAGGATGAAAAGAAATGAGGACCCTTTAAGAGACTCTGAGATAACATCAAGCACACCAATAGTTACCTTTTAGGGGTCCCAGAAGAAGAGAGAGCAAAGGACTGAGAAAGTAACAACAATATCAAATAAAACATAATAGCTATAAACTTTGGAAACAGACATCAGAGTCCAGGAAGCATTGGAAGTCACATCCAGGATTAACTCAAAAAAGAAAATATTAAGATATATTGTAAATAAAATGGAAAAAAAATTAAAGATAAAGAGAGAATATTAAAAGCAGCAAGGGAAAAGCAACAGGCTATGTACAAGGTAAATCCAATAAGGCTATCAGGTGACTTCTCAGCAGAAACACTGCAGGCCATACGGAAGTAACACCAGATATCTAAAGTGATAAAAGAACAAAACCTGAAACCAAGAATACTCTGCTTAACATTATTTTCATTCAGATTTGAGGGAGAAATGAAAAGCCTCACAGAGAAGCAAAACCTAAAAGTGTTCTGCACCTCCAAACCAGCTTTACAAGATATGTTGAAGGAACTCAACTAAGAGGTTAAAAAAAAAAAGAAAGAAAAACAAACTACATAAAAAGAAATATGAAAATCACAGAAGAAAAAGAAAAAGCTCATCAATAATAACAAACTATAATAAGTGTAGGAAATCATCCATACCCAAAGATAGCAGGAAGGATGAGAATTAAAGTAGCAAAATCATTTATATCTACAATAAACAGTTATGGGGTTAAGGGATACAAAAAAAAATTATATGTAAACTATGATATCAAAAGCAGTAATTGTGAGAGGAGAGTACAAATGTGGGGGTGTTAAAGTATATTATCATTAAGAGATTAGCCACCTAAAGCAATCATATATATATGTGTGTGTATATATATATATATATATATATATATATATATATATAGTTACTGTTATAGTTATTGTTATAGTTATTTATGCACCTCAATACAAGAATTTACAATACACAAATGAAAAATGAATTCAAGTGTAACAGTCAAGATAGTCATCAAATCACAGGAGAAGAGAACAAAGGGAATAAAAAGGGGGAAACACACAAAAAACCCAAAACAATTAACAAAATGACAATAAGAACATACACTTCAATAATTACTTTAAAAGTAAAACAGACAAAATGCTTCAATCAAAAGCTAGGGTGGCTAAATGAATACAAAAATAATACCCATATGAATGTTGCCTACAAAAGACTCACTTCAGAATTAAAGACAAACATAGACTGAAAGAGGGATGGAAGAAGATATTCCATGAAAATTTAAATTGAATGAAAGATGGAATTTAGAAAGATGGTAACAATAACCCTATATGCAAAACAGAAAAAGAGACACAGATGTACAGAACAGAATTTTGGACTCCGTGGGAGAAGGTGAGGGTGTGATGTTTTGAGAGAACAGCATCGAAACATGTATATTATCTATGGTGAAACAGATAACCAGCCCAGGCTGGATGCATAAGAGAAGTGCTCGGGCCTGGTGCACTGGGAAGACCCAGAGGAATCGGGTGGAGAGGGAGGTGGGAGGGGGGATCGGGATGGGAAATACATGTAAATCCATGACTGACTCATGTCAATGTATGACAAAAACCACTACAATATTGTAAAGTAATTAGCCTCCAACTAATAAAAATAAATAGAAAAAAAATTGTATAGAGAAGAGAAAAAAAAAAAAAGATGGGGTAGCAATTCTTAAATCAAAAAAATAGATTTCAAAATAGAGACTGTAATAAGAGACAAAGAAAGATATTATCTAATGATAAAGGGACAAATCCAAGAACAAGATAGAACCTCTGTAAATATATATGCACAAAACCTAGGAGCATAGATCACCCAGAGAGAAAATCAGTAAAGAAATACTGGTTTTAAATGAAGTATTAGACCATTTGGACTTCAATGTGATCACTCACCTAGAGCCAGGCATCCTGGAGTGCAAGGTCAAGTGGGCCTTTGGAAGCATCAATACGAACAAAGCTAGTGGAGGTGATGGAATTCCAGCTGAGCTATTTCAAATCCTAAAAGATGATGCTGTGAAAATGCTGCACTCTATATGCCAGCAAACTTGGAAAACTCAGCAGTGGCCACAGGACTGTAAAAGATCAGCTTTCATTCCAATCCCAAAGAAAGGCAAGGGCAAAAAAATGTTCAAACTACTGCACAATTGCACTCATCTCACACACTAGCAAAGCAATGCTGAAAATTCTCCAAGCTAGGCTTCAACAGTAGATGAATCAAGAAATTCCAGGTATTCAAGCTAGATTTAAAAATGGCAGAGGAACAAAAAATTGAATTGCCAATATCCATTGGATCACAATAGAATGGGAAAGACTAGAGATCTCTTCAAGAAAATTAGAGATACCAAGGTAATATTTCATTCAAAGATGGACACAATAAAGGACAGAAATGGTATGGACCTAACAGAAGCAGAATATATTAAGAAGAGGTGGCAAGAATACAAAGAATAACTTTACAAAAATGATCATCACGACCCAGATAATCACAGTGGTGTGATCAGTCACACTCACCTAGAGCCAGATATCCTGGTATGTGAAGTCAAGTGGGCGTTAGAAAGAATCGCTATGAACAAAGCTAGTGGAGGTGATAGAATTCCAGTTGAGCTATTTCAAATTCTGAAAGATGATGCTGTGAAAGTGTTACACTCAAAATGTCAGCAAACTTGGAAAACTCAGCAGTGGTCACAGGGCTGGAAAAGGACAGTTTTCATTCCAATCCCAAAGAAAGCAATCCCAAAGAATGCTCAAACTACTGCACAATTGCACTCATCTCACATGCTAGTAAAGAAATGCTCAAAATTCTCCAAGCCAGACTTCAGCAATACATGAACCGTGAGCTTCCAGATGTTCAAGCTGGTTTTAGAAAAGGCAGAGGAACCAAGGATCAAATTGCCAACATCTTCTGGATCATTGAAAAAGGAAGAGAGTTCCAGAAAAACATCTATTTCTGCTTTATTGACTATGCCAACGCCTTTGATTGTGTGGATGACAATAAACTGTGGAAAATTCTGAAAGAGGTGGGAATACCAGACCACCTAACTTGCTTCTTGAGAAACCTGTATGCAAGTCAGGAAGCAACAGTTAGAATTGGACATTGAACAACAGATTGGTTCCAAATAGGAAAAAGAGTATGTCAAGGCTGTATATTGTCATCTTTCTTATTTAACTTATATGCAGAGTACATCATGAGAAATGCTGGGCTGGAGGAAGCACAGGCTGGAATCAAGATTGCTGGGAGAAATATCAATAAACTCAGATATGTAGATGGCATCACCCTTATGGCACAAAGTGAAAAATAACTAAAGAGCTTCTTGATGAAAGTGAGAGAGTGAAAAAGTTGGCTTAAAGCTCAACATTCAGAAAACAAAGATCATAGAATCTGGTCCCATCACTTTATGACAAATAGTTGGAGAAACAGAAGAAGCAGTGGCTGACTTTACCTTTTTGGGGGAGCTCCAAAATCAGTGCAAATGGTGATTGCAGCCATGAAAATAAAGATGCTTACTCCTTGAAAGGAAAGTTATGACCAACCTAGACAACATACTAAAAAGCAGAGATATTACTTTGCTAACAAAGCTCCATCTAGTCAAGGCTATGGTTTTTCTAGTAGGCTATGGTTTGTATCACATGTATGGATCTAAGAGTTGGACTATAAAGAAAGCTGAGTGCCGAAGAACTGTGGTGTTGGAGAAGACTCTTGAGAGTCCCTTGGACTGCAAGGAGATCCAACCAGTCCATCCCAAGGGAAATCAGTCCTGGGTGTTCATTGGAAGGACTGATGTTGAAGCTGAAACTCCAATCCTTTGGCCACCTGATGGGAAGAGCTGACTCATTGGAAAAGATCCTGATGCTGGTAAAGATTGAGGGCAGGAGGAGAAGGGGACGACAGAGGATGATATGGTTGGATGACATCACTGACTCAATGGACATTGGTTTGGATAGACTCTGGCAGTTGGCGATGGACAGGGAGGCCTGATGTGCTGTGGTTCAAGGGTTCGCAAACAGTTGGACACAACTGAGTGACTGAATTGAACTGAACTGATTGGATCACAGAGAAAACAAAATAATTCCAGAAAGATATTTACTTCTGTTTCATTGACTATGCTAAGTCCCTTGACTGTGTGGGTTACAACAAATTGTGAATAATTCTTAAAGAGATGGGAATACCAGACCACCTCACCTGCCTCCTGAGAAATTTGTGTGTAGGTCAAGAAGCAACAGTTAGAACTGGACATGGAAAAATGGGCTGGTTATAAATTGGGAAAGGGTTATGCCAAGGCTGTATATTGTCACTCTGCTTATTTAACTTATATGCAGAGTACATCATGAGAAATGTCAGACTGGATGAAACACAAACTGGGATCAAGATTGTCAGGAGAAATATCCATAACCTCAGATATGTAGATGACAACACAATTATGGCATAAAGTGAAGACAAACTAAAGAGCCTTTTGATGAAAGCGAAAGAGGAGAGAAAAAAAAAAACTGTCTTAAAACTCAACATTCAAAAAACGAATATCATGGCATCTGGTCCCATCACTTCATCCTAAATAGATTGGGAAACAATGGATAGAGTGACAGTCTTTACTTCCATGGGCTCCAAAATCACTGCAGATTGTGACTACAGCCATGAAATTAAAAGATGCTTACTCCTTGGAAGGAAAGTTATGACCAACCTACACAGCATATTAAAAAGCAGAGACGTTACTTTGCCAACAATGATCCGTCTATTCAAGGCTATGTTTTTTTTTCAGTAGTCATGTATGGATGTAAGAGTTGGTCTATAAAGAAAGCTGAGTGCCAAGGAATTGCTGCTTTTGAACTATGGTATTGGAGAAGACTCTTGAGAGTCCCTTGGACTGCTAGGAGATCCAACCAGTCCATCCTAAAGGAAATCAGTCCTGAATATTCATTGCAAGCACTGATGCTGAAGTTGAAGCTCCAATACTTTGGCCACCTGATGCAAAGAACTTACTCATAACCCTATAAACAAGATAGAAAAAGAGACACAGATGTATAGAATAGACTTTTGGACTCTATGGGAAAAGGCGAGGGTGGGATGATCTGAGAGAATAGCATTGAAACATGTGTATTATCAAGTGTGAAACAGATCGCCAGTCCAGGTTGGAGGCATGAGACAAGTGCTCAGGGCTGGTGAACTTGGATGACCCAGAGGGATGGGATGGGGGTTCAGGATGGGGAACACATGTAAATCCATGGCTGATTCATGTCAATGTATGGCAAAAACCACTATAATATTGTAAAGTAGTTAGCCTCCAATTAATTAATTAAAAGAAAAGAAAGAAAGAAAAGACCCTGATGCTGGGAAAAATGAAAGCAGGAGAAGGGGATGACAGAAGATGAGATGGTTGGATGGCATTGCCGACTTGATGACAATGAGTTTGTGCAAGCTCAAGGAGTTGATGATGGACTGGGAAGCCTGGTGTGTTGCAGCGCATGGGGTTGCAAAGAGTTGGACATGATTGAGCAACCGAACCGAGTTCAGTTCTATCTAAAAGCAACATTATAGTTATTCTTTACAAGTACACATGGAACTTTCTCCAGGATAGATCACAGAATAGTGTACAAAACAAATCTCAGTAAATTTAAGAAAACTGAAATTACATCATCTTTTCCAAACATAAAGATATGAAACTAGAAATCGAGTATTAGAAAAAAACTACAAAAGCACAAACATATGAAGGCTAAACAATATGCTACTAAGCAACCAATGAATTGAATGTCAAACATGAAATTTAAAAATACCTGGAAATAAATCAAAATGAATACAAAATTATCCAAAACATCTATGCTGTGCTTAGTCACTCAGCTGTGTCTGACTCTTTTTGACCCCATGGACTGTAGCCCACCAGGTTCCTCTGTCCATGGGGATTCTCAAGGCAAGGATACTGGAGTGGGTTGCCGTGCCCTCCTCCAGGGGATGGTCCCAACCCAGGGATCAAACCCCAGTCTCCCAAATTGCAGCCAGATTCTTTACCATCTTAACTACCAGGGAAGCCCCAAAATACTGGAGTTGGTAGCCTATTGTTTCTCCAGGGGATCTTCCCAAACCAGGAATCAAACCAGGGTCTCTTGCATTTGCAGACAGATTCTTTACCAACTGAGCTACCAGGGAAGCCTTATAAATAAAAAGCCTACAGCATCTGGTATTCCCAGGGGGTCTCCCATTCAAATACTAACCAGGCCCAATTCTGCTTAGCTTCCAAAGTCAGACGAGATTCGACGTGTTCAGGGTGGTACCTATGAAACACAGCAAAAGCAATTACTGGATCACTGAAAAATTAGAATATATCTAGAAACAAAAAAAGAAATATGACACACCAAAATCTATGAGATATAGCAAATGAAATTCCGAAATGGAGGTTCATTGCAATACAGACATACCTCTAGCAACAAGAGAAATCTCAATAACTAATTCATCTTTACACTCAAGGAAAATAGAAAAAGAACAAACAAAGCCTAAAATTAGTATAAAGAAGGCAATAATAAAGATCAGGATACAAATAAAATAAAGATTAAAAGACAATAGAAAATATCAACAAACCTAAGTACTGATTCTTTGAAAAGATAAAAGTTTTAAACTTTGAGCCAGACTCACCAAGAAAAACAGAGGACTCAAATGCAATAAAAAATGAAAGAGGAGAAGATACCACTGATACCACAGAAATACAAAGGATCATAAAAGACTCCTGTGAACAACTACACACCAACAAATCAGACAGCCGAGAAGAGACAGATGAATTCCTAAAAATTTATAATCTTCCAAGAAGAATTATAAGAATTCGAAAATCTGAATTGACCAAGATTGAATCAGTAATAAATAAACCTTCCAACAAGCCGAAGTCCAGGACCATACAACTTCACTGGTCAGTTCTACCAAACATCACTGCCAACAGTTTATAGGCTTCAGTGCTGGGACACCTCAAGCCAAACAAACAACAGAGTGGAAACATAACCCCATCCATCAGCAAACAGGCTACTTAAAGTCTTCCTGAGCACACAACTACCCACTAAACACATCTTTGACATGGTCCTTCTCACCAGAGGGACAAGACCCAGCTCCACCCACCAGTGGGCCAGAACCAGGCTCTCCCACCAGGAACCCAGCACAAGTCCCTTAGACAGCTTCAACTGCCAAGGGGCAGAAAGCCAAAACAAGAAGAATTGCAAACTTGCAGGCTGCAAAATGAAAACTACAATCACAGAAAATTAGACAAAATGAGACAGCAGAGGAATATATTCAAAATAAAGGAGCAAGATAAAATGACAGAACAACTGAGTGAAGTGGAGATAGGCAATCTACTCAAAAAGGAATTCAGAATAATTATAGTAAAGATGCTCCAAGATCTAAGAAAAAGAATGAAGGCAGAGATCAAGAAGATACAAGAAATATTTAACAAAGAGCTGGAAGAGCTAAAAGCAGAGATGAACAATACAATATCTGAAATGAAAAATGCACTAGAAAAAAATCAACAGCAGAATAAATGAGTCAAAAGAATGAATAAGTGAGCTGAAAGACAGATTGGTGGAAATCACTGTTGTGGAAAATAATAAAAATAAATGTATGAAAAGAAATAAAAACAGACTAAGAGGTCTCTAAGACAACATTTGATACACCAATTTTTCACGTTGTAGGGTCCAATAAGTAGAAGAGAGAGAGAACAAGTTCAGGAAGTGAAGAGTATCCCAGGTATTGTTGAACACTACAACATTGATGAACCTCAAGACAATTATTTAGAGGGAAAGAAACCAGGCAAAAGGGGTATGCATTGTGATTATATGTATATAACAAAACTCTAGAAAGTGAAAATAAATATATGCTGTCAGAAAACAGGCAAAGGTTACCCTAAGAATAGGATTAAGATGACAGAGAGTGGCAGGAGCAAAAGATTAAAAACATGTTTATGTAAAGGAATGAAATTAGAACATTGTCTAACAACATATACAAAAATAAACTCAAACGGGACTAAAGACCTAAACATAAGACCAATTACTACAAAACTCCTATAGGAAACCATAGACAAAACACACTTTGACCTAATTTCCAGCAATATCTTTATCAATCCTTCTTCTAGAATAATGAAAATAAAAACAAAAATAAATGGGACCTAGTTGAACTCAAAAGTTTTTGCACATCAAAGGAAACCAGAGATGAAAGAAAAGAAAACCCACAGAATAGGAGAAAATATTTGCAAACAATGGGGCCAACAAAGGATTAATCTCCAAAATTTAGAAGCAGCTCACAAAAAACAATAAAAAATTGGGCAGAAGACCTAAATAAACATTTCTGCAAAGAATATATGCAGATGGCCAAGAGGTACATGAAAAGATGTTTAACATTGCTAATTATTAGAGAAATGCAAATCAATACACACTACAATGAGATATCACCTCACACTCGTCAGAATGGCCATCATTAAGAAGTCTATAAACATAGCAAAAGAGACAGATGTAACAAACAGACTTTTGGACTCTGTGGGAGAAGGTGAGAGTGGGATGATTTCAGAGAATAGCATTGAAACATGTATATTAGCATATGTGAAATAGATGACCAGTACAAGTTCAATGCATGAAGCAGGGCACTCAAAGCCAGGGCTGTGGAACAACCCAGAGGGAAGGGGATTCAGGGTGAGGGGGACACATGTACAACTGTGGCTGATTCATGTCAATGTATGGCAAAAACCACCACAGTATTGTAAAGTAATTAGTCTCCAACTAAAATAAATAAGTAAAATTTTTAAAAAGTGAATAGTATTAAGCAGTCTACAAACAATAAATGCTGGAGGTGTGGAGAAAAAGAAAGCCTCCTAACACTGTTGGGAAGAGTGTAAATTGATGATGCAGCCACTATGGAGTACAGTATGAAAGTTCCTTTAAAAAAAATCTCAAAACAGAGTTGTCATATTATCCAGCAATTCTACTCTAGGGCATATATTCAGAGAAAACCATAATTCAAAATGATACATGCACCCCAGTGTTCATTGCAGCACTGTTTACAATAGCTAAAACTTGGAAACAACCTAAATGTCCATTGACAGATGAATGGATAAAAAGATGTGGTACACATATACAATGGAATATTGCTCAGTCACTAAAGTGGATGAAATAATGCCATTTTCAGCAATATGGTTGGACCTAGAGATTATCAAAAGTTAGAGAGAAAGACAAATATCATAGGATATCACTTATATAGAGAGTCTAAAATAACTATACAGATGAACTTATTTACAAGACAGAGAGAGATCCACAGACATAGAAGACAAAATTATGATTACTGAAGGGGATAGTGAAAGTACGAGAGAGATAAATTAGGAGCTTGGGATTAGCATATACACACTATTATATTAAAATAAATAAAAAACAAGGAGCTACTGTATAGCACAGGGAACTCACTTCAATATTCTATAATAACCTAAAAGGGAAAAGAATTTGAAAAATTTGAAAATTTCCCTTTTCCCTAAAAGGGAAAAAAGAATTTGTTGTATACCTGAAAGTAGCATAATATTGTAAATCTATTATACACCTATATTTTTAAAAAAAATATTATGAGATAAATAATTTTAAAAATTATAATAAAATTTTTATAATAAATAAAAAATTATGAGATAAATACCATATGATATCACTTATATATGGAATCTAAAATAGAACAGAAATGAATATATCTATGAAATAGAAACAGGACCACATATATAGAGAAAAGATTTGTAGTTACCAAAGCAAAGGGTAGGAGGGAGGTAAGGAAGAGGACTTTCTGATTAGCAGATGCAAGCTAAAGGTCCTGCTGTATGAACTATATTCCATATCCTATTAAAATCCATAATGGAAATGAAGAAGAATAAAAATATGTATGTGCATAACAATTACTTTGCTATACAACATAAATTAACAACCATTAATCAACTATAATTTAATTAAAATATTGAAATAATAAAAAATAAATAAGGGAAAGATATGTAATGTATATCATGGGAAATATAGTTAACAATATTTTATTAACTTTGTACATCACCAGATTGTAGTTAAACTTATTGTAATGAACATTTCACAATGACCAAAGATATGAAATCACTGTGTTGTATACCTGAAACTAATATATCATTGTATGTCAATTATACTGCAGTTCAGTTCAGTCGCTCAGTCGTGTCTGACTCTTTGTGACTCCATGAACCACAGCACGCCAGGACTCCCTGTCCATCACCCACTCCTGGAGTCCACCCAAACCCATGTCCACTGAGTTGATGATGTCGTCCAACCATCTCATCCTCTGTCGTCCCCTTCTCCTCCTGCCCTCAATCTTTACCAGCATCAGGGTCTTTTCCAATGAGTCAGCTCTTCTCATCAGGAAGCCAAAGGATTGGAGTTTCAGCTTCAACATCAGTCCTTCCAATTTACACCCAGGACTGATGTCCTTTAGGATGGACTGGTTGGATCTACTTACAGTCCAAGGGATTCTCAAGAGTCTTCTCCAACACCACAGTTCAAAAGCATCAATTCTTCGGCACTCAGCTTTCTCTATAATCCAACTGTCACATCCATACATGAGAGACAAACCATAGCCTACTAGAAAAACCATAGCCTTGACTAGATGGACCTTTGTTGGCAAAGTAATGTCTCAGCTTTTTAATGTGTTGTCTAGGTTGGTCATAACTTTCCTTCCAGGATTAAGCGTCTTTTAATTTCATGGCTGCACTCACCATCTGCAGTGATTTTGGAGCCCAGAAAAATAGTAAGCCACTGTTTCCACTGTCTCTCCATCTACTTGCCATGACGTGATAGAACCAGATTCCATGATCTTAGTTTTTTGAATGTTGAACTTTTAGCCAACTTTTTCACTCTCCTCTTTAGTTCTTCTTCACTTTCTGTCATAAGAGTAGTAAAGGTAATACCTGTATTGAGATTTTTAAAGTACATATATTCTTCCTAACTCATACTTATTCCTCTCTCTACTTCTGAATCTCAGGTCCTGAATTTTTTAAGCCACTTACTGGTGATGCTTATCAGCTAGTGTGAAAACCAGTATGTTCAAATACCACTGTTTTGGACTATATGTATGTTTAATAGAAGCCAACATTACTTTAACCATTTTGTACTTTTCTTTCCTACATTTATCTGATTAAAAGTATTGGTATCTTCTACTGTAAGTACTTTATGCAAGTTAATGAAAAAGTCCAGGTCAGTCTAATCACAAAGATTCTTTCATAATACTATTACTATCAAACAGCTTTAATAATTCCATTAAAATAATTGAACCTGATATAGCTATTGTCATTTATAAAAGAAAACCAAAGTCAGAGAGGTTAAGTGACTTGATTAGGGACAGCCAAAACAGACAAAGCCAAGATTAGAAATGTAGGTCCTGGAAGCCATCTGCTCTAATTAGTTGTTCTAAGGCTTTTTTCCCTCATCTGTAGTTACAATTATTTTTTCCCACAGTCTGGTTTCTTTTCAACCTGGCCTCATTTCTTCTCAGTTCAGAATCTATAAGCCCCAGATACTCTGTGTAACTTTGCTAGCATGTATTTGTCCTATGACCTCTGTTCCAACAAAATGCATGGGAGAGGATGCTGTGCAAACATGCTCTAGCACATCTGGCTCAGGTTAGTGGGGGAAGGAAACATGGCATAGTGGTTCTAGCCCTTGCTGGAGCACACCAACAACATATTATGAGACAAAGTGAACCTACAGTTTGCAGTTCTCAAAAGTGGCAGAGGTCCTTTTTTCCCCTGTCCACATGGTATTTCCATTCCAGGGAACTGCACTCTTAAGCCTACAGGGGTAGTGGTACAAGTCCTAGGTAGAATTGACCAAAACCAAAAGTCAAAAATTAATACGGTCTTTCTAAGAATGCTAGCCACTTTTTGGGTCTCAGTGTCCCAACTACATTAAAAGGAAAAAGTTGATCTGTGCCATCTCTAAAGTCCTTTTTCAGCTTTGATACATTATTATGTTATGCAATCAACTCTTTACAGAATGTTTTGCATGCCTGAAAGACTTGGCTAGATAATGGAACAAACTTCAAGACTATGCCATTAAGCTTTGGGCAGGAAATCTGGGGAATGTGGGAAAGTCCTGAAGCAAAATTTCAGGACTTTTTTTTTTCTGATGTATTTTCCTCCTGCTTGATGTTTTAGAAGGAAAGAAAAGTAAGTGAAAATTAGAGACTTTTTGTTTTCACCAGCTGGAAATTTGAACTCTGCAAATGATCTAATTAACTATCTGAAATATTCTGAGTTGAACTCCACTATGACCCACCTAAATCTTCTTCCATCCCTATACATGAGCCCTCTCTTCTTTGAGGTAAATGGATGGGAAGAATTTAGCACATGAAAGCTTGAGGTATAAGTTTGGAAGTTATTTTGAGAAAAAATTTATCTTTTGTCCTTGGCAGAGACAGAGCTAAGAAATATTTATTTAAGCATTTATTTACTGAGTAAACATTTCCTGAGCACCTACTATATGAAAGAGACTATTCTATGCACTTGGGATAGAGAGCTGCATGAAAAACATAATGATTCAGAATAATCATGTGAGCTTCCTGTTCTCCTGCCCTGGGTTACACTACTCAAGCTTGGCATAGCCAAAATACTGGTGTTAGCCAAGATTCTAACCTTCAAGAGAAGGACAGACAAGTGATGAAGACAAAAATTTTAGTTACTTCTTGTATGCTACCAATTGGCTGGTAAAGCTTAGAGTCCAAACAGACTAAGAACACATTAACTGTACACCATCTTCAAAATTATATGTGATGAACCACTTCCATCTCCCTCATCCTAAAATAAATTAGTCTTAAAAACTCAAATATATCCCCATCTCTTGATGTCCATTCTACTGTCTTGATAAAGTTTCCTCACCACCATCCCCTCAATTTTCCTGATAAAAGGAAAACTATCTTTCTATAAGACAAAAACCAGATCATCTCCCAGGTTTAAGCTGAGAAGAGCTCAGAATGAATAAATAAAATGAAAATACCAACTCCTCAGAAAGCACTGTTGCAAATGCTGGAACTGTTCTTCCTTCACATCTAAAGACTCCTTCCCTCTGAGCACCCTACACAAAAGAATTTTTAGTTTCTGGTTACTCTTGGGTTATTCTTGTGCTACTCTTGGTTACTCTTTTAATGGAGATGGGGGCTGAGAGCACTGGGGCATTTGGACTTTTAAGCCTTTTCCTACATCCTCTCCACAAAAAGGACCATGTATTTTCTGTTCTGGGATGGGGAAGTAGGCTAGTCCAAGACTTCTGCAGGTAATATAAATCCTAGGCTCAAGGTTAGAACCATGACCTATTAGTACTGATCTCAATTCATATCATAGAAGCCAATAATTGGATACCCTTCTGAGAAATGTTGGCCAATGTGATTTGTCTACAAGTGCCATGCCTAGCTGACAAAAGAATAAGAAATTTGGGGAATTTAAAGCAAGTGAAGGCTTCCTAATTGAGCTCAGTGGGATAATCATTCCCGCTCTTGATCCATCATTGCATTAAGATGTCAGAAATATTGGTTCTTCTTGTTTTGACTAAATCTTTAGTAGGTATATAAATAAGAGTTCAGGCTAAGCAGAAGGATGGCCAAGACATGAGGGGAAACTTTAATGCTACAGTTAAAAGACTAGCTGAGCTCTGTCCTTGTGTATTTATTATACAGCGTTAATTCTTGTGGAGCCACCAGATGATTGACTTTGCTCTGCATGACCATCCCAAGACACTGGGAACTTCCTGAGTTCTGAGTTTAGCTTCTGGCAAAAGCCAACACACAGCTCTTTCTTAATAATGGAGATTTAGAGGCATATCCATGGCCAAAAGCAAAGTCAAGATTTCCTAGTCCACCAAGAAGCCTCCTCCTAGAAAACAGAAGCTGGTTTGTATAAGACTGATTGTACAAGAAGAAGCATTCCCCAGTATCCCACTAGTTTTTGGCCTGGCCTATTGGACACAAGGATGGGGGAGCCTGGTGGACTGCCATCTATGGGGGTCATACAGAGTCAGACACGACTGAAGCAACTTAGCAGCAGCAGCAGCAGCAGCAGTTAGACACAGGCTCCAGTACACTGAGTGTCAGTTAGAAGGTAGGAGAAGGATATGACTTGTTCCTGCTTTGGGGTCTTTGTCTAAAAGATGTGTAAGGGCTTCCTCTGACTCTTAATCCACCAAAGCAACATAATTGTGTGGAGGCATCATCTCATCTCCCTCATTTTTTTCGGGCAATTACACCTGAACCTGAAATACCAATGCAATAAACTTTGGGAAAATAATACAGAGTTGGATGGAATATGAAACTGCTGAATATATAGCTGGAGAAGCAAAGGCTGAGAAAAAGAATGAGGTTTTCCCTATGCCTTGCCAAGATTCCATCACCTATCCATAGGTTCCTCCAAAGGTGAATAATCAGTTTTAGCTGCTCAAAGTTTTGATCTATTCTGTAGCCTGTATCTTATTATCTGCAGAGACATATCCCACAGTTCACACTTCCTTCTTCACCCAAAACCCTTCTACTCTTCAAAAATTATAAATAAAAGTAAGCAACTTCTTTTCTGGTTTGATTCTGGTCTAAATGGCAAAGTTCAAATCTTCCTTGCTACCAAGTCTAGAGCAGGTTTTTATTTTCTCTCTCTACTAAACTCCACTCTCCTATATACACATATGTACATAACATAACCCACTTGATAGGTTAAGGGTCAAAATTAACCCTTCATTTAAAGCTAGGGTATTTAGGCAGAGTCCTGTAGGAGAAAGATTATTAAACTGCAGTCAGAATATCTGAGTTTAAGACTTACTTTTGCTACTAAAATGCTTCATGATCTTATGCCGGGAGCCAACACACGAGACCCTACCCGTGACAAGATCATGAGGGATAAAACCTGATAGGCAAGGCGGATCAGGTTTTCAGGGATTTCAAAAAGCTGCCCCTGGCGCTCACCTTGAAGATGATGTCTGTCTTTCCGATGCCTTCCTCAATAGACTACTCCCTAATTTCTGTGACACAGGCAGAATGCCTTCCCCAATCTCTTCCCAAATAAGAATCAATTTAGAACTTTAATCAATAAGTTTCCCAGGCGGTGGTATTTTATGAGATTATCCAGGGTGAAAGGAGTGTTTTAATTTAAACTCATTTGCTAGTAGTTAGTTAACCAAATGCATTTATGCCCTTGGTACTAATATGCATGATTGCTTATAATATCCTAATCATAAAATAGCATAAAGAACCTGATTATATAAAAGCCTTAATAGACATAGAGCCTTTTTGAGGGGTGAAGGAGTCCTATTAAAAAACATAAGAAAAATTATTCTAAAGGTGGTCATTGGGTTGACGTTTGCTTGCTGTGTTTTGCTTGCTGTGTTTTTACTTTTAATGTGCTAAGGTTGTGTTATAGAAACCATTGTTAATATAGTTAAAGATCTAGAGAAATAAGAACTTAGCCCTAGTGTGGTAACAATGAGATGGTTGTTAATTGTCAGCCAGGAGTGCTAGGCAGAAGCTGCCTCACCAAAGTCGCAGAGTCAGTATGGGGTAAACTTCTTAGATAAACACAACTGACAACTTCTGCAGAAGGATTAATTTTTGTATTAACAAGGTTATATTTCTACTCTGTACTATTGCCCTATGAGACTTCTACCTTTCAGTTAAGGTCACCATAGAAACGGAAAATAGGTTTACATTCACCTGACCTGCATAAAATGTTAATAAGCCCCAAGGCCAGAAGATCATGTGCTAAGAATTACTATAGAATTAGAAAGCAAAAAACATCCTGCTTTTCCTAAAAAAAACCAAAATGATGTAATACTAATCCTGTGTAAGCATGAGTAAGCATCTTGTACCTTGAAAACGTTCTGAGTAAGGGTATAAAACCTGTTGTCAAAAAGTAAAACACAGACTTGGCCCTGTCAAGGCTGGTCTCACGTGTCTTCTCTCTCTCTCGCCGACACCGTTCATCCTGAGGGTATCCCCTGGATCCTGCCGAGGCTGGACCCCGGCAATCTTAGCAAATCACTTTACTTCTATGAGCTTCTATTTTTGATTTGCAAAACAGGGGTACCTATCTCTGACAATCCTACAGCCCAGTGTTTCAAATCCAGATGAGATAATGGAGATGAAGAGACTTTGTAAATAGTATAACACTTTGGAAATAGGAATCATTGAGATTTGAGGCCTAATAAGTACATTAGGAACTGCTCAGAGTTGAACAATCACAATAATTATCTAACTCAAAACTGTGAAAAACATTTCCCACCTTCAGTCATCTGGGGAATGAGTCACCAGGGAGGAACTGTGGATGCATGTTGTGAGGTATCCCTCAGGATAAAAACCATAGTACCAGGAGTTAAACTCATGTGTTTGAGAATTGTCTCTGTGAATGTCACTATTATAACCTTGGACATAACAGCAATTAAAAATGGACACAGTGGGGGAAGGAGAGGGTGAGACAGAGAGAGTAGGATTGAAACATACACATTACTAAATGTAAAATAGATAGCTGGTGGAAATTTGCTATAAGACACAGGGAGCTCAAACCTGGTGCTTTGTGATTATCTAGAGGGATGGGATGGGGTGGCAGGTGGGAGGAAGGTTCAAGAGGAAGGGTGCATATGTACACCTATTGCTGATTAATGTTGATGCATGGCAGAAACCAGCACAATATTATAAAGCAATTATCCTCCAAGTAAAAGTAAATTAACTTAAAAAATGATAGTTACCATTTATCAAGCTCTTCTGATAGGGCAAGCAGGAGCTAAGCACTGCTGTTATGTGCATTTTACCATTTAATCTTCATAACATCCTATGAGTAGGAATATTGTTATAAATAAGGAAACCAAGGCACAAGGAGGTTACATAGTGCATAGAACAGCTGGAATTTGAACCTTGGACATTTTGACATAAAGATCACTGTCTTAAGCCTATATAAAACCACATCTTACCTATCTGAACCAGAGAGCTTGAAAGGGTTCCTTAGCCTCTAGTTCTACTATACTGAAGTTCCATTCTTCTCTATTTAAGACCAGAGAGGGAATCAAAGTACTATAGTCATTGGAAACAGAGATAAGGTGGAAGTGCTCTGTGATTTCCCTTTAAAACTCATCTCCTGCATGGTAGCAATAGTAGAATGGGTAAAAGAACTTACAATATGTATTTGTTTATCAGATATTTACTAGTATTTTTATGTGTCAAGCATCTAAACACCTAACAGATACTGAATAATGTAATCCTCATAACAACCTTCAAACTGAGGTACAGCAAGTACCCAGGGTCATACAGAAAGTGGCAGAGCCAGGATTCAAATCCAAGAAGTTTGCCTTTAGGATCTGTGCTCTTAAACAGTATGCTGAGCCAACTGTCTACTTAGTAACTAAGTGCCAAGCACTCTGCTAGATGCCAGCTCTAAAACTGCTCCTTACAGGAAGTTGTTAAGCCCTCCCTGACTACCCTGTGCTAGATGATTTCCATAAATAATCCTTAACAGTATTATACTTCCCACACATTGTTCATTCATAGAATCTCCAAGCCTGAAAAGTTTATTCAGAAGACATGTGTTCTAGTGTTAGCTCTGTTTCAGAGCTGCTGTGTCACATTGGGCAATTCCCTTTGCCACTCTGAGCCTCAGCCAAGTGGACAGACTGAATCAGACAGTCTGAGCTTTTGTAGCCTTCTTAGTATGATTGTAGAGTTTATACTCATTTGGTTTGGAAAATAGAGTTCTCATCTTCATGGGACTCTTAGGATATCATCTTTTGGACAAGGGTACTCTCTGATCAAAGGAGGAAGTCACAACCTGACCAGCCTTCTGAAAACGATCATTTTTCCACTCACCAGGCCACTTGGGCCTAGTCACTAACATCTGAAGTGAACTGCGCCCACTATTACCTCAGCAACTTTGTTCTCACCATTTCTTGTAGCTTTTCCCCAAATATAAATACTAACTCATCCTTTAAGACGCAGCTCAAAAATAGCTTCCTACAGAAAGTTGTTAAGCCCTCCCTGATTATCCTGTTAGCAGACTCAGCCAGAATTTGATCCTCAATTTCATATTTCCTTGTATGAGCTCCCTGAGGCACAGTATTTTTTCCATCTGTTATTTCCCCACCAAAGTGACTAGCATATTGCACGGTAGCTTGTTCAATAATGACTTGTTTAAAAAAAAATAAAATAAAACCTCAGAAGAGCCTTCTGAAAGTCACTAAGTCCCTCATGGCCTGACAGGGTCTATCAGAGACAGACAGCATCTTCCCTGCCCTCCATTTAGTGAGCTCCACAGATTTCCATTCATGTTTTATCTGGTCCTCTGAGATATGAGACACCTCATAACTTGCCTTACTTAGGATATTTGCATGGCCTGGACTCAAGCAGTCAAGTTCATTCCTACTATTCCTACATAATATTGCCTTCCTTTCTATTAGGGAAATTGATGTGGTCTCAGTTTGACAAGGTTTATGCCTAGAGCGTCTCCAAGACCTTGGGACTTGTTTGAAAGATTCACTTTAGCTGGCCGAATTCCTTATGACTCTGGACTCCACATTCAGAGCAGTAAAGCTGTCTGCATAGTTTTTCTACAACCAATGAATACAAGTTGCAAAGTATTTGGTACACAGATATTTAATTGATTTTATTAATACTAACACAAAGAAAGTGGGACTATTACACAGATTATATGAATAGAGATAATGTTGAGAAAGTCTAATTCCCTACACTGTTAGTGAAAAAAGTTATGTGGAAAAGAAAAAAAAAGACCACTCAAATTCTTACTCTTCTACTCTCCAGCTAAGTCCAAATATTTGACATATTTAAGCAACTCATATTAAGCACTTACTATGCAACAGGCACTTCATTATGAACTCTGAAGAGGATGAGGCTGAATAAGTCTCAGCCTCAACCCTCAAGTAGTCTCGTAGAATCCTTTTGTGTTTCCTCTCTCAAATGGTGGTGTTGGACTTGCCTGTCACCTTCAGTCATGCTGCCTACTTACCAAGCAATGTGATGTACTACAACCCTCCAAAATAACAAGTTAAAAGTCAAATCCATCCTGTGACCAACATCAACCTTTTGAACATCTCACTTTTCCTATAACTTTGTCATCTTAATTTTTTCCATGTAAGATTGAATGAGTTTGAGCTTCTATAAGCAAACTACATGTGTTTTCTCATTCCATGATATCTTTGTTAGTGTTTAGATAAAGATAATGTGGTATGGTGGAAAGAGCATGGGGTGTTGGAATCAGAAAATCAAGAGATCAGATTCTTAGTCTGTCACTTAACAACTGTGCAACCTTAAGTAGGTCACTTAACCGCACTGAATTTTAGTCTTCATCTCTGTAAAATAAGGATGTGGTGTCTAACTCAACATAAGTAATTCAAAGAGCTTGTGCTTGTAAAGCACCTAATTTAGATGCTGTAACATGATAGAGGTGTTTTTAATTAATTAATTAGTCTTAATTGGAGGATAATTTCTTTACAATATTGTGGTGGTTATTGCCATACATCAACATGAATTGGCCACAGGTATACATGTGTGCCACCCATCCTTAAGCCCCCTCCCACCTCCTTCCCCACCCTATCCCTCTGAGTTGTCCCAGACCACAAGCTTTGGGTACCCCTTCTCCTCATCTGCTTAATCTCTTTTCCTATTACATTTCTTAAACTTTAAATTTTATATTGGGGTATAGCTGATCAATAATGTTATGATAGTTTCAGTCAAACAGCAAATGGATTCAGCCATATATATACACATGTATCCATTTTCCCCAAACTCCCCTCCCCTCAGGCTGCCACATAACATTGAGCAGAGTTCCATGTGCCATAGAGTAGGTCTTTGATTTAGATAGGTAACAAAAGTTACCTATTTTTGAGGGCAAACTTGAGGTTCAAATGGAAAGCACTTTATAAGCTCTAAGGTGCTATATACAAAAGAGTAACTACATGGACATGATTCCCTGACAAAAAATTTCTTTTTTTCCCCTGCTGCCTCTTGAACTATTACTTTTAAAGCTCATTTAGCTTTATTGCTTTCAACATTCTCCCACTCGGCACCATGATTGTGCCTGTTCCTCGTGTTTCTTTCTTTTCTTTTCTTTTTTCTCCCTCAGTGAGCTGATTTTTTCTTTCAGACTCAACTATCATGTTCAGCAGTTATAAATCAGGACTGAAACCTACCTCATGAGGGTGTTGAGAGAAGTCAAATATCCTGAATATCAAGCTCTCAGAAAATGGAAAATTACTCTAAGTGTCTTAATTGTTAGCATTAACACAAGTATAAGTGGAAAAGATGGGTGAAGTTGCCCAAATACTATGTGGAAAGAAAGGTCAGGATTTGGAGTCAGAAATCCTGAGTTCAGTTCAGTTGTTGCTCAGTCGTGTCTGACTCTTCTCGACTGCATGGACTACAGCAAGTCAGGCTTCCCTGTCCATCACCAAATCCCAGAGCATGCTCAAACTCATGTCCATTGAGTCAGTGATGTCATCCAACAATTTCATCCACTCTTGCCCCCTTCTCTCCTGCCTTCAAACTTTCCCGGCATTAGGGTCTTTTCCAAAGAGTCAGTTCTTCACATCAGGTGGCCAAAGTATTGGAACTGCAGCTTCAGAATCAGTCCTTCCAATGAATAGTCAGGACTGATTTTCTTCAGGGTTGATTGGTTTGATCTTCTTGCAGTCCAAGGGACTTGCAAGAGTCTTCTCCAACACCATGATTTAAAAACATCAATTCTCAGCACTCAGCTTTCTTTATGGTCCAACTCTCACATCCATACATGACTACTGGAAAAATCATAGCTTTGACTAGATGGATTTTTGTTGGCAAAGTCTCTGCTATTGCAGAGACTGTCTAGGGTTGTCATTGTTTTTCCTTCTTTCTTTTTTTTCTCCATTTATTTTTATTAGTTGGAGGCTAATTACTTTACAATATTGTAGTGGTTTTTGCCATACATTGACATGAATCAGCCATGGAGTTACATGTGTTCCCCATCCCGATCCCCCCTCCCGCCTCCCTCTCCATCCCATCTCTCTGGGTCTTCCCAGTGCACCAGCCCTGAGCACTTGTCTCATGCAGCCATCCTGACTGGCATGTAATGGTACCTCATTGTGGTTTTGATTTGCATTTTTCTAATAATGAGTGATGTTGAGCATCTTTTCATGTGTTTGTTAGCCATCTGTATGTCTTCTTTGGAGAAATGTCTGTTCAGTTCTTTGGCCCATTTTTTGATTGGGTCATTTATTTTTCTGGAATTGAGATGCAGGGAATTGCTTGTATGTTTTTGAGATGAATACTTTGTCTGTTGCTTCATTTGCTATTATTTTCTCCCATTCTGAAGGCTGTCTTTTCACCTTACTTATAGTTTCCTTTATTGTGCAAAAGCTTTTAAGTTTTATTAGGTCCCATTTGCCTATTTTTGCTTTTATTTTCAATATTCTTGGAGGTGGGCCATAGAGGATCCCACTGTGATTAATGTCAGAGAGTGTTTTGCCTATGTTCTCCTCTAGGAGTTTTATAGTTTCTGGTCTTACATTTAGATCTTTAATCCATTTTGAGTTTATTTTTGGGTATGGTATTAGAAAGTGTTCTAGTTTCATTCTTTTACAAGTGGTTGACCAGTTTTCCCAACACCACTTGTTAAAGAGGTTGCCTTTTTTCCACTGTATATTCTTGCCTCCTTTGTTGAAGATAAGGTGTCCATAGGTACGTGGATTTATGTCTGGGCTTTCTATTCTGTTCCACTGATCTATAGTTCTGTCTTTGTGCCAGTGTTGGATAGTAGTGGTGAGAGTGGGCACCCTTGTCTTGTTCCTGACTTTAAGGGAAATGCTTCCAATTTTTTACCATTGAGGATAATGTTTGCTGTGGGTTTGTCATATATAGCTTTTATTATGTTGAGGTATGTTCCTTCTATTCCTGCTTAATGGAGAGTTTTTCTCATAAATGGATGTTGAATTTTGTCAAAGGCTTTTTCTGCATCTATTGGGATATTCAAATGGTTTTTATTTTTCAATTTGTTAATGTGGTGTATTACATTGATTGATTTGCGGATATTAAAGAATCCTTGCATTCCTGGGATAAAGCCCAAGTGGTCATGATGCATGATCTTTTTAATATGTTGTTGGACTCTGTTTGCTAGAATTTTGTTAAGGATTTTTGCATATATGTCCATCAGTGATATTTGCCTGTAGTTTTCTTTTTTTATGGCATCTTTGTCTTGTTTTGGTATTAGGGTGATGGTGGCCTCATAGACTCAGTTTGGAAGTTTGCCTTCTTCTGCAATTTTCTGGAAGAGTTTGCATAAGATAGGTGTTAGTTCTTCTCTAAATTTTTGGTAGAATTCAGCTGTGCAGCCATCTGGTCCTGGGCTTTTGTTTGCTGGAAGATTTCTGATTACAGTATCGATTTCTGTGTTTGTGATGGATCTGTTAAGATCTTCTATTTCTTCCTAGTTCAGTTTTGGAAAGTTATACTTTTCTAAGAATGTGTCCATTTCTTCCAAGTTGTTCATTTTATTGGCATATAACTACTGGTAGTAGTCTCTTATGTTCCTTTGTATTTCAGTGTTGTCTGTTGTGATCTCTCCATTTTCATTTCTAATTTTGTTGATTTGGTTCTTCTCCCTTTGTTTCTTGATGAGTCTGGCTAATGGTTTGTTAATTTTATTTACCTTTTCAAAAAACCAGCTTTTAGCTTTGTTGATTTTTGCTATGGTCTCTTTTGTTTCTTTTGTATTTATTTCTTCCCTAATTTTTAAGATTCATTTCCTTCTACTAACCCTGAGTTTCTTCATTTCTTCCTTCTCTAGTTGCTTTAGGTGTAGAGTTAGGTTATTTATTTGACTTTTTCTTGTTTCTTGCGGTAAGCCTGTATTGCTATGAACCTTCCCCTTAGCACTGTCTTTACAGTGTCCCATAGGTTTTCAGTTGTTGTGTTTTCATTTTCATTTGTTTCTATGCACATTTTGATTTCCTTCTTAATTTCTGCTATGATTTGTTGGTTATTCAGAAGCATGTTATTTAGCCTCCAAATGTTTGAATTTTTAATAGCTTTTGTTTTTCCTGCAATTGAGATCTAGTCTTACTGCATTGTGGTCAGAAAAGATGACTGGAATGATTTCTTTCTTTCTTTTTTTTTTTAATTTACCAAGGCCAGATTTATGGCCCAGGATGTGATCTATTCTGGAGACGGTTCCATGTGCATCTGAGGAAAATGTGAAATCGATTGTTTTGGGGTGAAATGTCCTATAGATATCAATTAAGTCTAGCTGGGCCATTGTGTCATTTAAAGTTTGTGTTTCCTTGTTAATTTTCTGTTTATTTGATCTATCCATAGGTGTGATTGAGGTATTAAAGTATCCCACTTTTATTGTGTTATTGTTAATTTCCCTTTCATTCTTGTTAGCATTTGCCTTACAAATGTTGCATCCTATGTTGGGTGCATATACATTTATAATTGTTATATCTTCTTAGATTGATCCTTTGATCATTATGTAGTGTCCTTCTTTGTCTCTTTTCACACCCTTTATTTTAAAGTCTATTTTATCAGATATGAGTATTGCAACCCCTGCTTTCTTTTGGTCTCCATTTGCATGAAATATTTTTTTCCAGCCCTTCACTTTCAGTCTGTATGTGTCTCTAGGTTTGAGGTGGGTCTCTTGTAGACAGCATATATAGGGATCTTGCTTTTGTATCCATTCAGCCAGTCTTTATCTTTTGGTTGGGGCACTCAACCCATTTACATTTAAGGTAATTATTGATAAGAATGGTTCCGTTGCCATTTGCTTTGTTGTTTTGGGTTCGTGTTCATACAACCTTTCTGTGTTTCCTGTCTAGAGAAGATCCTTTAGCTTTTGTTGAAGAGCTGGTTTGGTGGTGCTGAATTCTCTCAGCTTTTGCTTGTCTGTAAAGCTTTTGAATTATCCTTCATATCTGAATGAGATCCTTGCTGGGTACAGTAATCTGGGTTGTAGGTTTTTCTCTTTCATTGCTTTAAGTATGTCCTGCCATCCCCTTCTGGCCTGAAGGGTTTCTATTGATAGATCAGCTGTTATCCTTATGGGAATCCCCTTGTGTGTTATTCGTTGTTTCTCCCTTGCTGCTTTTATTTGTTCTTTGTGTTTGATCTTTGTTAATTTGATTAATAAGTGTCTTGGGGTGTTTCGCCTTGGGTTTATCCTGCTTGGGACTCTCTGGGTTTCTTGGACTTGTGTCGTTATTTCCATCCCCATTTTGGGGAAGTTTTCAGCTATTATCTCCTCGAGTATTTTCTCATGGCCTTTCTTTTTGTCTTCTTCTTCTGGGACTCCTATGATTCGAATGTTGGGGTGTTTCACATTGTCCCAGAGGTCCCTGAAGTTGTCCTCATTTCTTTTAATTCTTTTTTCTTTTTCCTCTCTGCTTCATTTATTTCCAACATTTGATCTTCTACCTCACTTATCCTATCTTCTGCCACCTGTTATTCTACTGTTGGTTCCCTCCAGACTGTTTTTTATCTCATTTATTGCATTGTTCATTTTTAATTGACTCTTCTTTATTTCTTCCAGGTCCTTGTTAAACATTTCTTGCATCTTCTCAATCCTTGTCTCCAGGCTATTTATCTGTAACTCTATTGTGTTTTCAAGATTTTGGATCATTTTTATTATCATTATTCTAAATTCTTTTTCAGGCAGATTCCCTATCTCCTCCTCTTTTGTTTGGCTTGGTGGGCATTTTTCACGTTCCTTTACCTGCTGGGTATTTCTCTGCCTTTTCATCTTATTTAGATTGCTGTGTTTGGGGAGGCCTTTCTGTATTCTGGTGGTCTGTGGTTCCTTTGTATTGTGGAGGTTTCTCCCAGTGGGTGGGGCTGGATGATAATCTTGTCGAGATTTGCTTGTTAGAGAAGCTTGAGTCACGTTCTGGTGGGTGGGGCTGGGTTTCTTCTCTCTGGAGTGCAATGGAATGCCCAGTAGTGAGTTTTGAGATGGGTTTATGAGCTTGGTGTGACTTTGGGCAGCCTGTATATTGACACTCAGGGCTATGTTCCTGTGTTGCTGGAGAATTTGCATGGTATGTCTTGCTCTCGAAGTTATTGGCTCTTTGGTGGTGGTTGGTTTCAGTGTAGGTATGGAGGCTTTTGGATGAAATATCTTATTAATTAATGTTCCCTGTAGTCAGGAGTTCTCTTGTATTCTCAGGTTTGGGGCTTAAGCCTCTTGTCTCTGGATTTCAATCTTATTCTTCCAGTAGCCTCAAGACTTCTCCATCCATACAGCACTGATGATAAAACTTCTTTGTTAATAATGAAAGGATTCTCCACAGTGAGGGACACTCAGAGAGGTTCACAGAGTTACATGAAGAAGAGGAGAGGGAGGAAGGAGATAGAGGTGAGCAGGAGGAGAAAAAGGGGAATTCAAGAGAAGAGAGACAGATCTAGGCAGTACTATGTTCCCTAAGTGTTCTCCGCAACCCAGAACACCCACAGAGATTCACAGAATTGAATTGAGAAGAGAAGGGGGAGGGAGGAAATAGGGGTAATCTAGGGAAGAAAAAGGAGAGTCAAAAGGGGGAGTGAGTGATCAAACCAGTAATCACACTCCTGAGTCAAAATGGGTACTGACGGTTGGATTCTTAAATGCCCAAAATTGATATCTAATACTGAAAAACAAAAATTAAAAATCTAGAGTAGAGGTTAGAGTCTTAAAAATACAATATTAAAAAACCACAAAAACACAAAAAATTTAAGCAATATATATGAAGTTCGCTTTAAAAATAGGGTCTTTTTTTTTTTTGTCCAGGTTATAGTGGGTTATAAAAATGAAAATTAAGGAGTAATAGAGGACTTAAGAAAAGAGAGAGAAAAAAAATTTAATTAAAAAAATAATAGTAAAAATATATCTAGGAATTTCTCTGGAGCTGTTGTGGGCACCGTGGGTTCAGTTCAGTTTCAGATAGCTCCTTGTTCCAGCTTACACTTCCCAATATCTATAGGCCCCTTCCAGTGTAGTTAGTGTTTACTACAGGGATTTTAATCTGTTACACCTGTCACTTCTAAAGTGGTTCCCTTTGTTTATTTGGCTTCTGTTTTCAGGTCTCTTCAGTGTCTAATTTTTGCCCTGACACAAGTGGGCAGAAGTGGTCTCTTGTTTAGGTTCGCTTGTTCAGTCTTGCTGTGGGGAGGGAGGGGCACTACAGACAAATATCACTGGTGTGTGTGAGGAGTACTTGCATTGTTCGGGCCACACTGGGTTTGCCCCCACTCACAGCATGTGTGCTTTCCCTGTCTACACTGCTCAGGCTCCAGGTTGCTCTACAGGGAGCGGGCCCTGAGTTGTGTGCACTTCCCAGGCCTAAGCCACTCAGGTTCAGGTTTTTGGGTACTCCACAAATGCCCAGACTCTGTTGGGCCTGCATTTTGTGCCTCCCCTGGCCGAGCAGCTCAGGCAACCAGGAGCTTGATGAGCCCACTCTCCCCAGATGCAGTGCATCTTATTCCCTCCGGGGTCCCAGCCTCAGTTTCCAGTTGCACAGTCTGGTGTGCCTTGTGTCTCTTCTGGGGAGCTGATTTCTTGCTGAGACCCACCTGGCAAATGTCAACCATCTAGAATCTCAGGAAGTCTTTGGTTAGAGACTGGAAGCCTGTTCGCAGTTTGGTAGGGGATGCTGTCTCTGGGGCTGAGTTTACCCCTTTCCCCTCCCCCTGCCTCCTGCCTCTGGTGGGGAATAGGCCAGTCCATAGCTGGCTAGCTCTTCTCTTGTATTCGCTTAGTTCTTTCTTCTGGGAACGGGTGGGTAGTGCCTACATTTAGGACTTTTCCCAGGTTAATACTCTCTCTCTTGCTATCCCACAGTTTAAGTTGCTATCTCTCATTAGCTCCCTCAGATTGCCCTCAGGGCTTTCAGGCCCGGTCCTTACCCTAAGCAATGCCACCACCATCTGCCATCTCCTCTCTGTTCATCCCCCACTTGCTGGTGGTGGATGCAAGCATCTGGGGTACTTTTCTGCTGGGAGTTGTTTTTACACATGCAATCTGTGGATTTTATTTATTTTTTCTCCCAGTTAGGTTGCCCTCCGAGATTCAAAAACTTCCCCCAGACCCGCCAGTGAGAGGGTTTCCTGGTGTTTGGAAACTTCCTCTATTAAGACTCCCTTCCTGTGACGTATCTCCATCTCAAACTCTATTGTCTCTCTTTTTATCTTTTATATTTTATCCTACCTCCTTTTGAAGACAGTGAGCAGCTTTTCTGGGTGTCTGATGTCCTCTGCTAGTGATCAGAAGTTGTTTTGTGGAGTTTGCTCAGCGTTCAAATGATCTTTTGATGAATTTGTGGGGGAGAAAGTGGTCTCCCCATCCTATTCCTCTGCCATCTTAGCTCCTCCCTAATTGTGTTTTTATATTTAATGCTCCAATCCTGCCAGCCAGTTTAAGCTTCTTAGAACATAGGCCCAATCATGTCACATCCATAGTTCAAACCCTTCAAGGGCACACTTTTACTCAAATAATTATGGTATATCCATATTGTATATGCATACATGTATATACATATCCATATAGTATATCCATAATAAAAAGTATACAGCCATGAAAATAAGGAAGTACCTGTATATGTACTGATTTGGCACAATCTTGAAGATGTGGTAAGCAGTAGAAATTCACATAAGATAGTATAGAGTATGTAGCAGTTTACATTTCTGTTTTTAAAAAGAGCTGGAATTAAACATCTTATTGTATTAGTAGGAAAAGGAAACCAGCAGATTTGGGAGTTAAGAATTTTCTGTAGATTTTCTTTTCACTGTTTATTACGACATGTATGTTATCTTGACAAAAGAAAAGAAAAAAATTCAGTAGATTTTCACTGTCTATATTTTTAGGGTCCTAACACTTTGATTTGACTTTTACAGACCTCCATAACCTGGTACTAAAAGACCTTTCGCAAATCTTTTTCAAATATTGTCAGGCTTTCCAGATGGTGCTAGTGATGAAGAAACAACCTGCCAATGCAGGCGACACAAGAAATTCAGGTTCAATCCTAGGGTAGGGAAGATCCCCTGGAGGTGGGCATGGAAAACCACTTCTGTATTCTTGCAATAGACAGAGGAGGCTGGCAGACTACATTGTATAGAGTCACAAAGAGTCAGACATGACTGAAGCAACTTAGCATGCATGCACACACCCTATTCATGTTACTCTTAGCCATGGTTTCTTTTATACACCCATCAAATTCTAGCCTCTATTCCTCTGTGCTTGTAAAATAGTCCTTTATGTATCAAACAATACAGAGCATGTCTTGAGTATTCTTTTAAAGTTATTCTGTCTCTATAAACCTTTACTTATGCTTAAAATCTGAACTCCAACACCTTCACAACAGCCAATTCCTCCAGTGGGCTTTTGTTGTTGTTGCTGTTGTTGTTGTTGTTCAGTCGCTAAGTCATATATGATTCTTTGTAACCCCATGGACTGTAGATTGCCAAGCTCTGCTGTCCTCCACTATCTTCTGGAGTTTGCTCAAATTCATGTCCATTGAGTCAGTGATGCTATCTAAGCATCTCATCCTCTGCTGCAGCCTTCTCTTTTACCTCTCTTAAAATGAAGATTTAAGAGCTGTAACACTATATTCTATCAATGCAGTTTAATATTAATAGCATACTAGGTGTTTATTTTATGCATCTGCATGATTTTGACTTGGGCTATCTTAGAATTAAACAATTCCTTCTTCCCCCAACCAAGTTGCTTTTTTTTTCTTATGTGCTGGTTGCAATTCACATCTCTTATAGGCTGTGTTGATGAGTTGTGGGACCCATGTAAGATCTTTATTTTATGTTTATAAATTCCATGTTGTTAGAATTAATCAGTGCTCCAAACTGCTGATATCTTTGTGGTACATTCTGGTTCTGTTATTCAATATGTCTGCTGACCCTCCCAAATTTATGGTGTTCACATAATTCACTGTTCATCATTTTTCTTCTTTCAGTTAAGTTCTGTCACTCAGCTGTGTCTGACTCTTTGTGATCCCATAGGCTGCAGCACACTAGGGTTCCCTGTCCATCACCAACTCCCTAGGCTCATACATACACATATCAAATTAGTAGAGCAAAAATTAGTAAAATTTTACTGCACTGTGTTTGAAGGTTAGCTTTTGTTAATCTCTCAAGTAGGGGTCAAGGGAAAATTTAAAGGCAAGTTTAGTAAAACTCATCATACTGTGCTAGAATTTTGCATGAAATACAAAAAATAAAGTATGAGGTGAATTCATTGAATCATCTACCTTTGAAAAATATACATACTTATTTTAGCATAACAAGATAATGTGTAGTCATAGTCAAATATATGGTAAACATGCCAACTCTAAATAAATGGTATGCAGTAGAGGTTGAATAAATGCTTGGAAGAACTGGTATATTTATGCTTCCATAGTCTGTAACAGAAAACTACCATCAAACAATATTAATCAGTATTTTAATTACACATAGTGCTCTGTTGGGCCTTGTGCAAAAAATAAACAAAAACCCAACAATTAGCTATGATCCAACTTCTGAGACACATACTCACCAATAAACAAACAAACAACAACGAACAAAGCACCAAGACATCAGAGAACAAAAGCATCAATCAATATATGATTCGACAGCAAATGGTTAGTTAGCATCATCTATAGGTTACAGGAAGTTTGTGGTTTTACCTCTTGCCTTTAAGATCTGGATAGAATGGGTTGAATTACTATTCAATGTTCTATGCACAATCCAAGGCAGTTATTAAGATTTCTGTGTCTTGGTGGGGAATTTAAATTCTCATGGTCACTTCTGTCCTGGATTCATGCCTCTAATGAATTTCATTTTGCTCCTCTACATGTTTCAGCATTTTCTTATCTTCCTCAGGGGCACTTGGCTTTCTTCTTGATTTTCAGAAAGGAAAAACAAACTAAATTCTTAGTGTGTTACGCATTTTAATGAAGGGCTGAAAAAAATGATAGAGGTTCATATCATAATCAGACAATTTCAGTTGAATATTAGTCATCCTTCTTCTTAAAAAGTCCCTAGACTATTGCACTAGGAAGACCTAGAGGGATCGGGTAGAGAGGGAGGTGGGAGGGAGGATCGGGATGGGGAATCCATATAAATCCATGGCTAATTCATGGCAATATATGACAAAAACCACTACAATATTGTAAAGTAATTAGCCTCCAACTAATAAAAATAAATGAAAAAAAAAGTCCCTAGACAATTTCAGCTAACTCAAGTGTTTCCTCAATCCATTTCATTTCTCTCTTCCTTTTCTTGTTCTCCTTGCCCTCTCACCATACACAGCAATTCAATTTAAAACAATTCTTTGAACCGGTTTTGTCCAAACAATGGAGAGTTTCTTACATGGACTCCCAACCTATGTTTAGATATTCTTTGTATATATAAAGATTCATTCAAGCAATCTGCTTAACAGTGGGTTATCTACACAAAATCTGTCATTTTTATTTATTTATTTATTTATTTATTTATTTATTTATTTATTTTTATTAGTTGGAGGCTAATTACTTCACAATATTGTAGTGGTTTTTGTCATACATTGACATGAATCAGCCATGAATATACATGTATTCCCCATCCCCATCCCCCCTCCCACCCCCGTCTCCACCCGATCCCTCTGGGTCTTCCCAGTGCACCAGGTCCAAGCACTTGTCTCATGCATCCAACCTGGGCCGGTGATCTAAATGTTGATCAACATGATTTATATTAACAAATCCTCAAACCCAATCACATCTCTCTTTATATTAGTTATCCACTGCTGCAGAAAAAAAAAATTACTCCAAATATAGCAGTTTAAAACAGCACACATTTATTATCTCAGAGTTTCTACAGGTCAGGAATCCATTAGCACTTAAATTTCTAGCTCAGAATCTCTCATGAAGTTGTAATCAAAATGCCAAAAGGGAGGGATTTCAAGATGGCTGAGGAATAATATGGGAAGACCACTTGCCCCTCCACAAATAAATAAAAGTCATCTGCATGGAGAACAACTCCTACAGAATACCTTTGAACACTGGCAGAAGATCCTGGACTTTGAAAAGGGCAAGTCAGTCTCCTCAGAATGTGTGTGTGATTCTTTGGGTGTTCTTAGGTGTTGAGTGTTGCTTTCACTGTTAGTCTTGGGGTGTTGTCTTCTGTATTGTATACCCTGTGAAGCCTGGGTGCTACAGTAAGGGCTTGGGCCTGCACCCCTGAGATGGAGATCTGAGTTCAGGACTTTGGACTACCAGAGAACTCCCATCCCCAATGGAACATTAATCAATGAGAGATCTCCCAAAGGCCTCCGTCTCAATACTAAAGCCAAGTCTCACCCAAAAGCCAGAAAGCTTTAGTGCCAGACACCTCACAACAAATCATCAGCAAAGCAGGAATACAATGCTGTCCGTTAGCAGATAAGGTGCCCAAAGCCATATCAAGTTCATAGACACCTCAAAACATGCCACTGGATATGGCACTGCCTTTCAGAGAGACAAGATCTGACTCCATCCACCAGAACACAGGCACAAGTCCCCTCAACCAGGAAATCTTCACAAGACATTGATCCAACTCCATTCATAGGGGGTAAATCCCACACTTAAAAGGAAAAACAGCTTTCAGCCTACAGAAATGTGATCCCCCAAACAGTAACTTAAATTAAATGAAAAGACAAAGAAACACACAGCAGATGAAGTAACATGGTAAAACCCCACAAGACCAGACAAATTAAGAAAAAATAGGCAGTCTACTGGAAAAAACAATTCAGAGTAATGATAGTAAAGATGATCCAAAATTTTTGGAAATAAATAGAGGCACAGATAAATAGACTGGAGGCATGGATTGAGAAGATACGAGAAATGTTAAAGAAGAAACTAGAAATAAAGAGCAGACAGTTGTCAAAGAACAATACAATAATTGAGATTAAAAATACACTAGAGGGAACTGATGGCAGAATAACTAAGAAGTGAGCAGAATGGTGGAAATAACTGAAGCAGAGCAGATTAAAGAAAAAAAGAATAAAAAGAAATGAGTACAACCTCAGTGATCTCTGGAACAACATTAAGTACATGAAAAATTGAATTATAGAGGTCACAGAAGAAGAGAAAAATAAAGGATATGAGAAAATATTTGATGAGTTTATAGTCAAAAACTTTCCTAACATGGGAAAGGAAATAACCACCCAAGTCCAGAAAGCCCAGAGAGTCCCATACAGGATAAACCCAAGGAGAAACACATCAAAACACATGCGAAGTAAGCCAGAAAGATAAAGACCATTACAGTATACTAACACATATATATGGACTTTAGAAAGATGGTAACGATAACCCTATATGCAAAAGAGAAAAAGAGACTCAGATGTATAGAACAGACTTGTGGACTCTGGGAGAAGGCGAGGGTGGGATGTTTCAAGAGAACAGCATTGAAACATGTATATTATCTAGGGTGAAACAGATCACCAGCCCAGGTTGGGTGCATGAGACAAGTGCTCGGGCCTGGTGGACTGGGAAGACCCAGAGGGATCGGGTGGAGAGGGAGGTGGGAGGGGGGACTGGGATGGGGAATACATGTAAATCCATGGCTAATTCATTTCAATGTATGACAAAAACTACTGTAGTGATGTAAAGTAATTAGCCTCCAACTAATAAAAATAAATGGAAAAAAACATATATTAATCAAAGTAATTAAAATTAAACACAAAGAAAAAAATATTAAAAGCAGCAAGGGAAAAGAAGCAAATAACATACACTGGGATGCCCATAAGGCTAGCAGGTGATATTTCAACAGAAACTATGCAGGCCAGAAAAGAGTGGCAGGATATACTTAAAATGATGAAAGGAAAAAAAAAAATACATCCAAGATAACTCTATTCAGCAAGGATATAATTCAGATTTGAAGGAGAAATCAATAGCTTTACAGACAAGCAAAAGTTAAAAGAATTCAGCACCACCAAATCAACATTACAACAAATGCTAAGGAAACTTCTCTAGACAGGAAACACAAGAGAAAGAAAAGGCTTACAAAAACAAACCCAAAATAATAAAGCAAATGGAAATAAGACCATACATATCAATAATTGCCTTAAATGTAAATGGATTAAATGATTCAACCAAAAGACACAGATTGGCTGAATGGATACAAAAACAAGACCTCAATATATGCTGTCTACAAGAGACCCACCTCAGACCTAAGGACACATAGACTGAAAGTGAGGGGATGCCAAAAGATATTCCATATTCCATGTAAATGGAAATGAAAAGAAAGTGGGAGTAACAATATTCATATCAGATAAAATAGACATTAAAAGAAGACTATTACAGGAGACAAGGAAGGGCATTACATAATGATCAGGGATCAATTCAAGAAGTTATACCAATTATACATATATATGTACCCAACATAGGAGCACCTCAATACATAAGGTAAATGGTAACAACTATTAAAGGGGAACTTGACAGTAACACAATAATCATGGGGAAATGTAACATTTCCACTCACACCAATGGATATAGCATCCACACACAAAAAATTAATAAGAAACAAAAGCTACAGATGATACACTGGGCCAGTTGAACCTAAATAATATCTAAAGGGCATTTCATCCAAAAACAGTAGATTTCACCTTTTTCTTAAGTCCACATGGAATATTCTCCAAGATGCATCACATCTTGTGTGATAAAAAAAGACTTGGTAAGTTTTTAAAATTTGAAATAATTTGAAGTATCCTTTCTGATCACAATGTTACAAGATTAGATTATTGAGTACAGAAAAAAAAAAAAACTATAAAAATTAAAAAAAAAAAAACATTGAAGCTAACAATATGCTTCTGAATAAACTAGAGTCACTGAAGAAATTAATGAGGAAATCAAAAAATACTTAGAAGTAATTGAAGAAATTAATGAGGAAATTAAAAAAAAATACTTAAAAGTAAATGACAATGAAAACATAGCAACTCAAAACCTATGGGATGCAGCAAAAGCAGTGCTAAGAAGAAAGTATGCAATGTAAGCCTACCTCGAGAAACAATAAAAATATTGAATAAATAAATACACCTAGAGCAATTAGAAAATGAAGAACAAAACCTCCCAAAGTTAGTAGAAGAAAAGAAATCATAAAGATCAAAGTAGAAATAAATAAAAAAGAAATGAAGGAAGCATTACCAAAGATCAATAAAACTAAAAGCTGGCTCTTTGAGAAGATTAAAAAAATTTTTTTGAAAAAAAAAAATCAGCCAGTCTCATTAGGAAAAAAAAAAAGACTCAAAGCAATAAAATTAAAAATGAAAGAGAAGTTATAATAGACAACACAGAAATATAGAGCATCGTCAGGGACTCCGTTCAGTTCAGTTCAGTTGCTCAGTCGTGTCTGACTTTTTGCCACCTCATGGAATGCAGCACACAAGGGCTCCCTATCCATCACCAACTTCCAGAGTTTACTCAAACTCCTGTCCATTGAGTCAGTGATGCAATCCAACCATCTCATCCTCTGTCATCCCCTTCTCTTCCTGCCTGCAATCTTTCCCAGCAACAGGGTCTTTTCAAATGAGTCAGCTCTTCGCATCAGGTGGCTAAAGTATTGGAATTTCAGCTTCAACATCAGTCCTTCCAATGAATATTCAGGACTGATTTCCTTTAGGATGGACTGGGTGGATCCCCCTGCAGTCCAAGGGACTCTCAAGAGTCATCTCCAACATCATAATTCAAAAGTATCAATTCTTTGGCGCTCAGCTTTCTTTATCGTCCAACACTCACATCCATACATGACCGCTGGAAAAACCATAGCCTTGACTAGACAGACCTATGTTGGCAAAGTAACGTCTCTGCTTTTTAATATGCTGTCTAGGTTTGTCATAACTTTCCTTCCAAGGAGTAAGCGTCTTTTAATTTCATGGCTGCAATCACCATCTGCAGTGATTTTGGAGCCCAAAAAATAAAGTCTGACACTGTTTCCACTGTCTCCCCGTCTCTTTCCCATGAGGTGGTGGGACCAGATGCCATGATCTTAGTTTTCTGCATGTTGAGCTTTAAGCCAACTGTTTCACTCTCCTCTTTCACTTTCATCAAGAGGCTTTTTAGTTCCTCTTCACTTTCTGCCATAAGGGTGGTGTCATCTGCGTATCTGAGGTTATTGAGATTTCTCCCGGCAATTTTAATTCCAGCTTGTGCTTCTTCCAGACCAGGGTTTCTCATGATGTATTCTGCATATAAGTTAAATAAGCAGTGTGACAATATACAGCCTTGACACACTCCTTTTCCTATTTGGAACCAGCCTGTTGTTTCATGTCCAGTTCTAACTGTTGCTTTCTGACCTGCATACAGGTTTCTCAAGAGGCAGGTCAGGTGGTCTGGTATTCCCATCTCTTTCAGAATTTTCCACAGTTTATCGTGATCCGCACAGTCAAAGGCTTAGGCATAGTCAATAAAGCAGAAATAGATGTTTTTCTGGAACTCTCTTGCTTTTCTGATGATCCAAAAGATGTTGCCAATTTGATCTCTGGTTCCTCTGCCTTTTCTAAATCCAGCTTGAGTATCTGAAAGTTCATAACTCACATATTGTTGAAGCCTGGCTTGGAGAATTTTGAGCATTACTTTACTAGAGTGTGAGATGACTGCAATTGTGCGGTAGTTTGAGCATTCTTTGGGATTGCCTTTCTTTGGGATTGGAATGAAACCTGACCTTTTCCAGTCCTGTGGCCACTGCTGAGTTTTTGCTGGCATATTGCGTGCAACACTTTCACAGCATCATCTTTTAGTATTTGAAATATCTCAACTGGAATTCTATCACTTCCACTAGCTTTGTTCTTAGACACAAAGGGACTACTATGAGAAAATATATTCCAAAAAACTGGACAGCCTCAAAGAAATAGGCAAATACTTAGAAATATAGCCTTCCAAAACTGAACCAGGAAAAACAGAAAGAATGAACATACCAATCAAAAACACAGAAATGGAAACTGTGATAAAAAAAGTCTTCCAGGGAGTTTGGGTCAAGATGGTGGAGTAGAAGGACGTGAGAGAAACAAAATCACAACTAACGTTTGAACAGTCACGGACAGGAGGAAGCTGGAACCCACCAAAAAAAGACACCCCACATTCAAATACAAAGGAAAAGCCTAAATGAGACAGTAGGAGGTGTGCAATCATGATATAATCAAATCCGATACCTGCTGAGTGGATTACCCAAAAACTGGAGAAAAATAATACTATAGAGGTTCTACTACTGTTGTGAAGGCTCTGAGCCCCACATCTGGCTTAGCAGCCTGAGGATCCAGCAAAGGGAATGGGAATGCCCAGGAAATCTGACTTTGAAGGCCAGGGGGATTTTATCATAGGACTTCCACAGAACTGGGGGAAACAAATCCCACTCTTGGAGGGCACAAACAAAATCTTGAACATACCAAGACCCAGGGGGAAAGAGAAGTGACCCCACAGGACACTGAACCAGAACTACCTGCTAGTGTTGGAGGGTCTCCTTTGCAGTCATATGTCAGCAAAGGCGCACTTTGGGAATGAGGGCTCTGGCAGTAGCAATCCTGGAAGTTGTCCCTTTGGCATAAGTCCACTTGAAGATTGCCATTAACTCTACCACAGATCCCATACACCCCAAGACTGTGTCGTCTCAGACAAAACAACTAACAGAGAGGGAGCCCAATGCCACCCATCAGTAGATAATTGGATTAAACTTTTATTGAGCATGGCCACGCCCACCAGAGCAAGACCCAACTTTTCCCACTGTCAGTACCTCTCATCAGGAAGATTACACAAGCCTCTTGGCCACATATGCCAGATAGGTGAGACAATAAAGAAGAAGAGCCACAATCCCACAGGAGCAGCTAAAACAAAAAACACATCACATGAAATTAATCAGAATGAAAAAGAAGAGGGTTATAGCCCAGATGAAGGGACAAGGTAAAACCTAGAAAAACAACTAAATGAAGTGGAGATAGACAAACTTCCAGAAAAAGAATTCAGAATAGTGATGGTGAAGATGATCCAGAATCTCAGAAAAAGAATGGATAAGATGCAAGGAACATTTATTAAAAACCTCAAAGAACTAAACAAACAATCATAGATGAATAATACAGTAGAAGGAATCAACAGCAGAATAACTGAGACAGAAGAACAGATAAGTGACCTGTAACACACAATGGTGGAAATCACTGCCACAGGCAAGAAAATAGAATTAAAAATTTGACAGTCTAGAGACCTCTGGGACATCATTAAACACATCAACATTTTCATTATAGGGGTCCCAGAAGGAGAAGAGATATAGAAAGGACTTGAAAATATATTTAAGGACTTAATAGCTGAAAAGTCCACTAACATGGGAAAAGATGCACATGCCAGCCATGTCCAGGAAAAACAGAGTCTAAGACAGGATAAACCCAAGGAGGAACACACCAAGACACATAGTAATCAAACTGACAAAAATTAAAGACAGAGATAAGATATCAAAAGCAACAAGGGAAAAATTACACATAATATACAAGGGAAATCCCATCAGACCGTCAGCTGACTGCTCAACAGAAAATCTACAAGCCAGAAGAGAACAGCACAATATACTTAAAGTGATGTAAGGGAAGAACCTACAACCAAGAATAATCGACCCAGCAAGACTCGTCTTCAGATCTAAAAGAGGAACCAAAACTTTTCAGACACACATAAGTTAAGAGAATGCAGCACCACTAAACCAGCTTTACAACAAATACTAAAGGAAATTCTCTAGGCAAAAAATATAAAATAAAGAAAAGACCTACATGGAATAAACACAAAACAATTAAGAAAATGGTTTAAAAAAAAGGATCATACATATTGATAATTACCTTAACTGTAAATGGGCTAAATGCACCAACCTAAAGACATAGACTGGCTGAGTGGATGAAACATGTGCATGTATGCATTTCCACTTACCACAATACTGTGATAAACCTCTCAAATTGTATGTAATAATTTTATGTTGTTAGGTTAATCTTGTTTCCAAAATGGCTTGCAATTGTAATTATCTTTTAATTTTTCCCTGACTATTGATTTTGAAAACTGATGAACATCTTTTGCTATTGTGAGTATGTAACCATTATTAAATTAATACCATTGTATTATGATTGGTCAACAGAAAACAATGGAATTGTGCATCATTAAAACTACCATTTAATAGGACAACCTGAAATCACTTTCTAAAATCCAGATGCATTTCATAAAAAGCTTGGAATTTTTGGAAATATAAAACTGCCCAGGTATTATTTTGGTTTTTTGCCTTCAAAGTTCAAGATATGTTTCCTGTAAGCATCTGTGTTTAAAAAGAAATGAACTATATAATTATATTTCTACTTTTATCTAGCTTGTTTCACTTTTTCTATTTTGTATTCAGTAATTCCATTTCATTTAGTTTATGTATACAATTTTGCATTCCAGTACCCTATAATAAAAAGAACTTTCTAGAACTAACACCCGAAAAGATGTCCTTTTAGTTATAGGGGACTGGAACACAAAAGTAGGAAGTCAAGAAACACCTGAAGTAACAGGCAAATTTTGCTTTGGAGTACAGAATGAAGCAAGTCAAAGGCTAATAGAATTTTGACAAGAGAATGCACTGGTCATAGCAAACACCCTCTTCCAACAACACAAGAGAGGGCTCTACACATGGACATAACCAAATGGTCAACACTGAAACCAAATTGATTATATTCTTTGCAGTCAACGATGGAGAAGCTCTATAGGGTCAGCAAAAACAAGACTGGGAGCTGACTGTGGCTTAGATCACGAATTCCTTATTACCAAATTCAGACTTAATTTGAATAAAGTAGGGAAAACTACTAGACGATTCAGGTATGACCTAAATCAAATCCCTTATGATTATACAGTGAAAGTGATAAATAGATTCAAGGGATTAGATCTGATAGACACAGTGCCTGAAGCACTATGGACGGAGGTTTGTGATATTGTACAGGAGACAGGGATCAAGACCATCCCCATGGAAAATAAATGAAAAAAGGAAAAATGGCTGTGTGAGGAGGCCTTACAAATTGCTGTGAATAGAAGAGAAGCAAAAGCAAAGGAGAAAAGGAAACATGCACCTATTTGAATGCAGAGTTCCAAAGAATAGCAAGGAGAGATAAGAAAGCCTTCCTCAGTGATGAGTGCAAAGAAATAGAGGAAAACAGTAGAATGGGAAAGTCTAGAGATCTCTTCAAGAAAATTAGAGATACCAAGGGAACAATTCATGCAAAGATGGGCTCAATAAAGGACAGAAACGCTATAGACCTAACAGAAGCAGAAGATATTAAGAAGAGGTGGCTAGAATACACAGAAGAACTTTACAAAAAAGATCTTCACGACCCAGATAATCACAATGGGATGATCATTAACCTAGAGTCAGCCATCCTGGAATGCAAAGTCAAGTGGGCCTCAGGAAGCATCACTACAAACAAAGGTACTGGAGGTGATGGAATTCCAGTTGAGCTATTTCAAATCCTAAAAGATGATGCTGTGAAAGTGCTGCACACATATGCAGCAAATTTAGAAAACTCAGCAGTGGCCACAGGACTGGAAAAGGTCAGTTTTCATTTCCATCCCAAAGAAAGGCCATGCCAAAGAATGCTCAAACTACCACACAATCACACTCATCTCACACTCTAGTAAAGTAATGATCAAAATTCTCCAAGACAGTCTTCAACAATATGTGAACCATGAACTTTCAGATACTCAAGCTGGATTTAGAAAAGACAGAGGAACCAGAGATCAAATTGCCAACATCCATTGGATCATCAAAAAAGCAAGAGAGTTTGAGAAAAACCACTATTTCTGCTTTATTAACCATGCCAAAGACTTTAACTGTGTGGACCACAACAAACTGTAGAAAATTCTGAAAGAAATGGAAATACCAGACCACCTGACCTGCCTCTTGAGAAACCTATATGCAGGTCAGGCAGCAACAGGTAGAACTGGACATGGAACAACAGATTATTTCCAAATAGGGAAAGGATTATGCCAAGGCTGTATATTGTCACTCTGCTTATTTAGCTTATATACAGAGTGCTTCATGAGAAATGTTGGGCTGGATGAACACAGACTGGAATTAAGGTTGCTGGGAGAATTAACAATAACCTCAGATATGCAGATGACATCACCCTTATGGCAGAAAGCAAAGAAGAACTAAAAAGCCTCTTGATGAAAGTGAAAGAGGAGAGTGAAAAAGTTGGCCTAAAACTCAACATTCAGAAAACTAAGATCATGGCACCCAGTCACATCACTTCGTGGCAAATAGCTGGGGAAACAGTGACAGGCTTTATTTTCCTGGGCTCCAGAATCACTGCAGATAGTGACTGCAACCATGAAATCAAAAGGTGTTTACTCCTTGGGGGAAAAGTTATGACCAATCTAGAAGGCAACCTAAAAAGCAGAGACATTATTCGCCAATGAAGATCCATGTAGTTAAAGCTATGTTTTTTGTTTTTTCTTTTTTTCAGTAGTCAGGTATGGATGTGAGAGTTGGACTATAAAGAAAGCTGAACACAGAAGAATTTATGCTTTTGAACTGTGGTGTTAGACTCTTGAGAGTCCCTTGGACTGCTAGGAGATCCAACCAGTCCATCCTAAAGGAAATCAGTCCTGAATATTCATTGGAAGGACTGATGCTGAAGATGAAACTCCAACTTTGGCCACCTGATATGAAGAACTGACTCATTTCAAAACACCCCGATGCTGGGAAAGGTTGAAGGCAGGAGGAGAAGGGGACGACAGAGGATGAGATTGCTGGATGGTATCACCGACTACATGGAAATGAGTTTGAGTAAACTCCTGGAGTTCACAATGGACGGGGAGGTCTGGCTTGCTTCAGTCCATGGAGTCACAAACATTTGGACATGACTGACCGACTGAACTGAAGTGAACTGCTGTATACAATTTCACCATCTTTTTTGTTGTTCTTTCTCAAGCTTTTGCCAAGCATAGTAGAAATGGTTTTGTACACCCAAGAATGTAAGTAGCATGTATAATATAATATCTATATTAGAAAACTTGTACATTTTTGCCTAGCTTAAAACTTTATGGCATTTTGATTCTACTTGTTTGACTTAGTATTAATAGAATGCTAGATTTCTAATTTATATTCCCTCAAAATTTGATATAGTTTCATGTATCCAATATTAGTGCTAAAAGGCTAGATATTTAATTAGTGATTTAAAAAGTGACTGAGGCTTGAGACTACTAATCCAATTCAGATGAGATTAAAAAAAATACTATGTTGCTTAAAAAAAGGAAATTAGTATGTAATACAGTATTATTTCAGCTTCCCAGGTGGCACTAGTTGTAAAGAAGCTACCTGCCAATGCAGGAGATGTCAGAGACTTGGGTTCAATTTCTAGATTTGGAAGATCCCCTGCAACACACCATGGTAACCCACTCCAGTATTATTGCCTAGAAAATCCCATGGACAGAGGAGCCTTGTAGGAGATGGTTCATAGGGTTGCAAAGAGTCAGACATGCATCTTATCATGCATGTGCACACAATATTATTAACTAAAATGCAAATTTTGTTCAATTTCACAAAATTTTATGCTAGTGTCCATTATTTGTTTTCATATCTTATTCAAGGTTCCAAATTGTATCCTCAGCAGAATTCCAGCAAACAGAATCCACCAACACATGAAAGTGATCATACACATTGTTCAAGCAGGCTTTATCCCAAGGATTCTTCAATATATGCAAATCAATGTGATACATCATATTAGCAAACTGAAAGATAAAAACCATACAATCATCTCAATAGACAGAGAAAAATTTCCACAAACTTCAACAACCATTCCAAAAAAGAAAACTCTCCAGGAAGTAAGCTTACAAGGAACATGCTCCAATATTTAAAAAGGCCATATATAATAAAAGCCATATGTGACAGGCCTATAGCAATCATTATTCTCAATGGTGAAAAATTGAAAGCATTTCCTTTCATATCAGGAATAAGACGAGGGTTCCCACTTTCACCACTAACATTCAGCATAGTTTTGCAAGGCCTAACTGCAGCAGTCAGAGAAGAAAAAGAAATAAGAGGAATTCAGATTGGGAAAAAAAAAAAAAAAGGAACTAAAATTCACTGTTTGCAGATGCTGCTGCTGCTACTGCTAAGTCGCTTCAGTCATATCTGGCTTTGTGGGACCCCATAGACGGCTGCCCACCAGGCTCCTCTGTCCATGGGATTCTCTAGGCAAGAATACTGCAGTAGTTTGCCATTTCCTTCTCCACTGTTTGCAGATAGCATGATACTATATCTAGAAAGCCATAAAGATGCCACCAGAAGATTACTAGAGACAATCGATTAATGAAGTCACAGGATATAAAATTAACACACAGCAGTCCCCTGCATTCTAATACAAAACAATGAAAAATCAGAAAGAGAAATTAAGGAAATAATCCCATTCACCATTGCAACAAAAAGAATAAAATACATAGGAAAAAACCTACTTAAAGAGACAAAAGGATTGTATACAGAAAACAATAAGACATTTATGGAAGACATCAAAGATGACACAGATAGACAGAAATACCATGTTCTTGGATGTGAAGAATCAGTATTGTTAAAATGGCTCTATTACCCAAAGCAATCCAGAGATTCAACGCAATCCTTGTCAAACTACCAAAGTCATTTTTCACAGAAGTAGGACAAACATTTCACAAGTTGTGTGGAAGCACAAAAGACCCCAAATGGCCAAAGCCATCTTGAGGATGAAAAATGGAGCTTGAGAAAACTGCTTTAATGACTCCAGATTATATTGCAAAGCTACAGTCATTAAGACAGTATGGTACTGGCACAATAGGATAAATATGGACTAATCAACCAAGATAGAAAGCCCAGACAGAAACCCCATCTTTTAAAAAAGAGGCAGTAATAAACAATAGAGAAAAAATAACCCCTTCAATAAGTAGTTCTGGGAAAACTGGACAGCTACATGTAAAAGAATGAAACTAGAACACTTCCTAATATCAAGTTCAGTCTCTCAGTCGTGTCTGACTCTTTGTGACCCCATGGACTGCAGCATGTTAGGCTTCCCTGCTGATCACCAACTCCTGGAGGTTGCTTAAACTCATGTCCATCGGGTGAGTGATGCCATCCAACCATCTCATCCTCTGTTGTCCCCTTCTCCTCCTGCTGTCAATCTTCCCCAGCATCAGCGTCTTTTCCAGTGAGTCAGTTATTTGCATAAGGTGGTCAAAGTACTGGAGTTTCATCTTCAGCATCAGTCCTTCCAATGAATATTCAGGACTGATTTCCTTTAGGATGGACTGTTTGGATCTCCTTGCAGTCCAAGGGACTCACAAGAGTCTTCACCAACACCACAGTTCAAAAACAACAATACTTCACCTCTCAGCTTTCTTTATGGTCGAAGTTTCACATCCATACATGACTACTGGAAAAGCCATACCTTTGACTAGATGGACTTTGTTGGCAAAGTAATGTCTCTGCTTTTTATTTTTTTTCATTTATTTTTATTAGTTGGAGGCTAATTACTTTACAATATTGTAGTGGGTTTTGTCATACATTGACATGAGTCAGCCATGGATTTACATGTATTCCCCATCCCGATCCCACCTCCCTCTCCACCCGATTCCTCTTGGTCTTCCCAGTGCACCAGGTCCAAGCACTTGTCTCATGCATCCAACCTGAGCTGGTGATCTGTTTCACGCTAGATAATATACATGTTTCGAATGTCTCTGGTTTTTAATATGCTATCTAGGTTGGTCATAGCTTTTCTTCCAAGGAGCAAGCATATTTTAATTTCATGACTGCAGTAATCATCTGCAGTGATTTTGGAGCCCAAAAAATAAAGTATCTCACTGTTTCCATTGTCTCCTCATCTATTTGCCATGAAGTGATGGGACCAGATGTCATGATCTTAGTTTTCTGAATGTTGAGCTTTAAACCAACTTTTTCATGCTCTTCTTTCACTTTCATCAAGAGGCTCTTTAGTTCTTCATTGCTTTCTGCCATAAGGGTGGTGTCATCTGAATATCTGAGGTTATTCATATTTCTCCTGGAAATCTTGATCCCAGCTTGTGCTTCATCCAGTCCAGTGTTTCTCATGATGTACTCTGCATATAAGTTAAATAAGCAGGGTGACAATATACAGCCTTGACATACTCCTTTCCCGATTTGGAACCAGTCTATTGTTGCATGTTCAGTTCTAACTGTTGCCTCTTGATGTGCATACTCATTTCTCAGGAGGCAGGTAAGGTAGTCTGGTATTCCCAACTCTTTAAGAATTGTCCACAGTTTACTGTGAACCACACAGTCAAAGGCATTGGCATAGTCAAGAAAGCAGAAGTAGATATTTTTTCTGGAACTCTCTTGCTTTTTGATGATCCAGCAGATGTTGGCAATTTGATCTCTGGTTCTTCTGCCTTTTCTAAATCCACCTTGAGCATCTTGAAGTTCTTGTTCCACATACCTTTGAAGCCTAGCTTGGAGGGTTTTGAGCATTACATTGATAGCATGTGAGATGAGTGCAACTGTGCAATAGTTTGAGCATTCTTTGGCATTGCCTTTCTTTGGGGCTAGAGTGAAAACTGACCTTTTCCAATCCAATGGCCATTGTTGAGTTTTCCAAATTTGCTGGCATATTGAGTGCAGCACTATTCACAGCATCATCTTTTAGGATTTGAAGTAGCTCAACTGGAATTCCATCATCTCCAGTACCTTTGTTTGTAGTGATGCTTCCTGAGGCCCACTTGACTTTGCATTCCAGGATGTCTGGATCTAGGTGAGTGATCACACCATCATAGTCATCTGGGTCATGAAGACCTTTCCTGTATAGTTCTATGTATTTTTCCACCTTTACTTAATACCCATGCAAAAGAATGAAACTAGAACACCTCTTAACATCATACACAAAAATAAAGTCAAAATATATTAAAGACTTAAATATAAGGCAAGAAAACATAGAACTTTTGGAGGAAAACATACGCAGTGCACTCTTTGATATACACCACAGCAAATCCTCTTTCACCCACCTCCTAGAGTAATGGAAATAAAAACAAAACAAAGAAATGGAACCTAGTTAAGTTTAGAAGCTTTTGCACAGCAAAGGAAACCTCAAAGAAGGTGAAAATAGAACCCTCAAATTGGGTGAAAATAATAGTAAATGAAACAACTGTCAAGGGATTAATCCCCAAAATATATAAGAAGCAGTGGTACATATACACAATGGAATATTACTCAGCCATTAAAAATAATACATTTGAATCAGTTTTAATGAAATGGATAAAACTGGAGCCCATTATACAGAGTGAAGTAAGCCAGAAAGATAAACACCAATACAGTATACTAACGCATATATATGGAATTTAGAAATATGATAATGATAACCCTATATGCGAGACAGAAAAAGAGACACAGATGTATAGAACAGACTTTTGGACTCTGTGGGAGAAGGCGAGGGTAGGATGATCTGAGAGAATAGCATCAAAACATGTATATTATCAAGTGTGAAACAGATCGCCAGCCCAGGTTGGATGCATGAGACAAGTGCTCAGGGCTGATGCACTGGGATGACCCAGAGGGATGGGATGGGAAGCGAGGTGGGAGGGGGGTTCAGGATGGGGAATACATGTAAATCCATGGCTGGTTCATGTCAATGTATGACAAAAACCACTACAATATTATAAAGTAATTAGTCTCCAACTAATAAAAATAAATGGAAAAAAAATAAAGTTTCTTGAGATAAACACTAAAAAAAAAAAATACATAAGAATCTCATGTAGCTCAATAACAGAAAAACAAATAACCTAATTAAAAAGTGGACAGAAGACATAAACAGACATTTCTCCAAAGAAGACATACAGGTGGTTAATAAACACATGAAACTATGCTCAGCATCACTCGTTGCTAGAGAAATGCAAATCGAAACTACAATGAGATATCATCTCACACTGGTCAGAATGGCCATGATCAAAGTATCTACAAACAATAAATGTTGGAGTGGGTGTGGAGAAAAGGGAACCCTCTTGCACTGTTGGTGGGAATGTACATTAATAAAGGCACTACAGTGAATAGTATGAATATTCCTTTTAAAAAATTAGGAAAAAAGCTACCATATGACCCAGCAATCCCACTACTGGGCATATACCTTGAGGAAATCAAAATTGAAAAAACACATGTATTCCACTGTTCATTGCAGCACTATTTATAATAGCTAGTACATGGAAGCAACCTATATGCCATTCGACAGATGAATGGATAAGGATGTTGTGGTACATATACACAATGGAATAATCCTCAGCTTTAAAAAGGAACACATATGAATCGGTTTTAATGAGGTGGATTGGCCTAGAGCTTATTACACAGGGTGAAGTAAGTCAGAAAGAAAAAGACAAATATTGTCTATTAATGGATAGGGTTTCCCTGGTGGCTCAGATGGCAAAGAATCTGCTTGCAATGCAGGAGACCTGAGTTCCATCCCTTGATTGGGAAGATCTCCTGGAAAAGGGAATGGCTCCCCACTTATGTATTCTGGCCTGGAGAATTCCATGAACAGTATAGTCCATGGAGTTGTAAAGAGTTGTACACAACTGAATGACTTTCACTTTCACAGTGGTGAAGAGTGTATAGTCTGGAATAAGGCAGATTGAGTTTGAATCTTGGCCCTACCATTTATTTTATAGGATGCCCCTGTAGCTCAAATAGTAAAGAATCTGCCTGCAACACAGGAGACCAATGTTCAATCCCTGTGTCTGGAAGATCCTCTGGAGAAGGGAACGGCAATCCTCTCTGGTATTCTTGCCTGGAGAATCCCACAGACAGAGAAATCTGGTGGGCTACAGTCTGCAGGGTCACAGAGTTGGACATGACTGAGTGACTAAAGAATATATAAGGAATCTAGAAATATAATACTGGCAATCCTACTTGCAGGGTAGCAAAAGAGACACAGATATTTTGGACACAATTGGAGAAGGAGTGGGTGGGGTGATATGAGAGAATAGTACTGAAACATACACATTACCATATATAAAATAGATAGTGGGAGTTCGATATATGATGCATGGAAAGCAAAATCAGTGCTCTGTGACAATCTAGAGGGGTGATATGGGAATGGAGGTGGTAGTGGGGTTAAAGAGGGAGGTATACATATGTTCGGTATACAAATAGTGTATATTAATGCATATATATGGAATTTAGGAAAATGGTACAGATGAACCAATGTGCAGGGCAGCAATGGAGATGCAGACATAAAAATACTTGTGGACACAGTGGGGGAAGGAGAGGCTGGAACGACTTGAGAGAGTAGCTTTTAAACATATACATCACTGTATGTAAAATGGATAGCCAGTGCAAAGATGCTCTGTGACTACCTAGAGGAGTGGGATGGCACGGAAGGTGGGAGAAAGTTTGAAGGGGAGGGAGTATATGTTTGCCTATGGCTGATTCATGTTGATATATGGCAGAATCCAACAAAATATTGTTAAACAATTATCCTCTAATTAAAAATAAATTAAGATTCCTCTTTTGGACCTCAAGACTGAGCAGGCTATTGGTTCTTCTCTCTCTTCCTTTCTCCTGGCCTCACACAGTTGCTTTGTGACTGTAGTTTGCACATTTTCCAGCCACTGCTTCCTGCATGGACTCGGGGTTTGTCCTGACATCTGAGAAGAAGAGAGCTTCCCAGAAGGAAGCAGTGGGAACACTACAAGGGAGATCAAGCCCTGAGACTTTGGAGTGGGAACACGGATTCCAAGACCCTAGAATACCAGAGAACTAACCCTAGGGAGTATCAAACAGTGAGAACTCACACAAAGGTAACCACCTGTGTACAAGACCCACATCACCCAACCAGTAGCACCCTGTGCAGGACGCCTCATCTAAACAACATACAAAACAAAAATACAAACCAAATCATCAGCTGACAGGATTACCATCTCACTCAGCCTTGTGCATCAGAGGAAAAACAAACAAACAAAAACCCAGTACAAATCTCACCCTATGCAAAGCTTACACAAACCACTGGACAAACCTTAGGAGGGCAGAAAGCAAAAGGAAGAAATATTTCAACCTTGAAGTCTGGGAAAAGGAGACCTCAAACAAAATGTTAAAAAGGGGAATAATGAAAAGGCAGAGAAATACTACACAAGTGAAGGAACAAACTAAAAACACAGAAGTCCAAATAAATGAAGAGGAAATAAGCAAACTATCTGAAAAAAATTCAAAATAATGATAGCAAGGATGAGCAAAAACCTTGAAAATAGAATACATAAAATGCAAGAATCAATTAATAAAGACCTAGAAGAATTAAAGAATAAACATACAGAGACAAACAACACAATTACTGAAATTAAAAATATACTAGAGGAAATCAATAGCAGAATATCTGAAGCAGAAGAACAAATCAGTGAGCTGGAAGGTAAAATGGTGGAAATAACTTCTAAAGAGCAGAATAAAGTAAAAAGAATGAAAAGAACTGAGGATAGCCTCAGAGACTTCTGGGACAATATCAAATGCACCAACATTCTAATTATAGGGGTCCCAGAAGAAGAAGAGAAAAAGAAAGGTTATGAGAAAGTTTTTGAAGAGATTATAATGGAAAATTTCCCCAACATGGAAGAAGAAATAGTCAATCAAGTCCAAGAGGCACAACGAGTCCCATACACAATAAACCAAGGAGAAACATGCCAAGACACATACTAACCAAACCAACAAAGACTAAACAGAAAGAAATAATATTAAAAGCAATAAAGAAGAAGCAACAAGTAACATACAAGGGAAACCCCATACACTTAACAGCTGATCTTTCAGCAGAAACTCTGCAGGCCAGAAGGGAATGGCACGATATATTTAAAGTAGTGAAAGGGAAAAATCTACAACCAAAATTACAGTACCCAGCAAGCATCTCATACAAAATTGATAGAGAAATAAAAAGCTTTAAAGAGAAGCAAAAGTTAGAATTCAGTACCACCAAACCAGCTTACAACAAATGTTAAAGGAACTTATATAATCAAGAAATACAAGAGGAGAAAAAATGTCTACAAAATAAACCCCAAACAATTAAGAAAATGGCAATAGGAACATATATATTGATAATTACTTTTAAAGTAAATGGATTAAATGCTGCAACCAAAAGACACAGACTGGCTGAATGGATATGGAAAGACCCATGTATATGCTGTCTACAAGAAACCCACTTCAGACCTCAAGACACATATAGACTGAAATGAGAGGGTTAAAAAATGTATTCCATACAAATGGGAAGCAAAAGAAAGCTGGAATAGCATTCCTCATATCAGACAAAATAGACCTTAAATTAAAGAAGATTGCAAGAGATAAGGAAGGACACTACATAATGATCAAAGGCTGAATCCAAGAGGAAGACATACGATTGTAAATATCTATGCACCCAACATAGGAGCACCTCAGTACATAAGACAAATGCTAACAGACATAAAAGAAGAAACTGACAGGAACACAATAATAGTAGGAGACTTTAACACCCCACTCACACCGATGAACAGATCAACAAGTCAGGAAATTAACAAGGAAACACAAGTCTTAAATGATATATTAGATAAGATGTATCTCATTGATATCTTAAGGACATTCAATCCAAATATAGAAGAATAAAGCTTCTTCTCAGGTAAACATGGAACATTCTCCAGGATAGACCACATCTTGGGTCACAAATGAATCCTCAGTAAACTAAAGAAAATTGAAATTGTATTAAGCATCTTCTCTGAGCACAACACTGTAAGACTAGATATTAACTACAAGAAAACAAAACTGTAAAAATCCCAAACACATGGAGATTAAACAACATGTTTCTAAATAACCAACAGGTTACTGAAGAAATCAAATGGGAGATCAAAAAATTTGTAGAAACAAATGACAAGGAAAACATGGCAACTCAAAACCTATGGGATTCAGTGAAAGCAGTTTTAAGAGGGAAGTTTATAGCAATACAATCCTACTTCAAGAAACAAGGAAAACATTGAATAGACAACATAACTTTACACTTAAAAAAACAGGGAAAATACCCCAAAAAAATAGTAGAGGGAAAGAAATCATAAAAATCTGTGCAGAAATAAATGAAAATGAAATGAAAGAAACAATCAGTTCAGTTCAGTTCTGTCACTTAGTCGTGTCCAACTCTTTGCGACCCCATGAATCGCAGCATGCCAGGCCTCCCTGTCCATCACCAACTCCTGGAGTTTACTCAAACTCAAGTCCATTGCGTCGGTGATGCCATTCAACCATCTCATCCTCTGTTGTCCCCTTCTCCTCCTGCCCCCAATCCCTCACAGCATCAGGGTCTTTTCCTTTTTTTTTTTTTTTTTCCCCATTTATTTTTATTAGTTGGAGGCTAATTACTTTACAGCATTGCAGTGGTTTTTGTCATACATTGAATTAGCCATGGATTTACATGTATTCCCCATCCCGGTCCCCCCTCCCACCTCCCTCTCCACCCCATCCCTCTGGGTCCTCCCAGTGCACCAGGCCTGAGCACTTGTCTCATGCATCCAACCTGGGCTGGTGATCTGTTTCACCCTAGATATACATGTTTCGATGCTGTTCTCTTGAAACATCCCATCCCCGGGTTCTCCCATAGAGTCCACAAGTCTGTTCTATACATCTGAGTCTCTTTTTCTTTTTTTGCATATAGGGTTATCGTTACCATCTTTCTAAATTCCATATATATGTGTTAGTATACTGTAATGGTCTTTATCTTTCTGGCTTACTTCGCTCTGTATAATGGGCTCCAGTTTCACCCATCTCATTAGAACTGATTCAAATGAATTCTTTTTAACGGCTGAGTAATATTCCATGGTGTATATGTACCACAGCTTCCTCATCCATTCATCTGCTGATGGGCATCTAGGTTGCTTCCATGTCCTGGCAATTATAAACAGTGCTTTTCCAATGAGTCAACTCTTCACATGAGGTGGCCAAAATATTGGAGTTTCATACTAAAGATTAATCAAACTAAAACCTGGTTCTTTGAGAAGATAAACAAAATTGACAAGCCTTTAGTCACACTCATCAAGAAAAAAAGAAAACAGAATCAAATCAACAAAATTAAAAATGAAAAAGAAGAGGTTACAACAGACAATGCATTAATACAAAGGATAATAAGAGAATATTATGATTATGGCAATGGCAATAAAATGGATAACCTGGAAGAAATGGATAGATTCTTAGTAAGGCTCAATCTTTCAAGACTGAACCAGGAAGAAATAGAAATTATGAAAAGCCCAATTACAAGCATTGAAATTGAAGCTGTGATTTAAAATCTCATAAAAAACAAATGCCCAGGACCAGATGGCATCACAGGAGAATTTTATCAAACATTTAAAGAAGAGCTAATGCCTATCCTTCAAGAGCTCTTTCAAAAAAAATTCAGAGGAAGAAACACTTTCAAACTCATTCTATGAGGTCACCATCACCCTGATAGCAAAACCAAAGACAACACACACAAAAAAGAAAACTACTGGCCAATATCACTGATGAACATATATGCAAAAATTCTGAACAAAATTTTAGCAAACAGAATTCAGCAGCACATCTAAAAGCTCATAGACCATGACCAAGTTAAGTTTATTCCAGGAATGCAAGGATCCTGCAATATATGTAAATCAATCAATGTGATACACTACATTAACAAATTGAAAGATAAAAATGATATGATCATCTCAATAGATGCAAAAAAAGCCTTTGACAAAATTCAACACCCATTTATGATTAAAACTCTTCAAAAAATGGGCATAGGAGGAACCTACCTCAACATAGTAAAAAGCACATATGATAAGACTACAGCAAACATTATTCTCAATGGTGAAAAACTGAAAGCATTCCCTGTAAGGTCAGAAACAAGACAAGAGTGTCCACTTTCACCACTATTATTCAACATAGTTGTGGAAATTCTAGTTGCAGTAATACGAAAAGAGAGTGAAATAAAAGGAATCCAGATTGGAAAAGAAGAAGTAAAGCTCTCACTATTTGCAGATGACATGATACTGTACATAGAAAATCCTAAAGATAGTATCAGAAAATTAAGAGTTAATCAGTGAATTTAGCAAAGTTGCAGGATACAGAATCAATACATAGAAATCACTTGCATTTCTGTATACTAACAATGGAAAATCAGAGAGAGAAATTAAGGAATCAATCCCATTCACCATGACAACAAAAATAATTTAATATCTAGGAATAAACTTACCTAAGGAGACAAAAGAACTGTACACAGAAAATTATAAGACACTGATAAAAGAAATAAAAATTGACATAAGCAGGTGGAGAGATATTCCATATTCCTGTATAGGAAGAATTAATACTGTGAAAATGACTATACTGCCAAAGCAGTCTTAAACAAGAAGAATGGAGCTGGAGGAATCAACCTTCCTGACTTCAGATTATACTACAAGGCTATAGTCACCAAGACAGTATGGTACTGGCACAAAAACAGAAATATAGACCAATGGAACAAGATAGAAATCCCAGAAATAAACCCATGTACCCATGGGTACTTTATTTTTGACAAAGGAGGCAAGAATATACAATGGGGCAAAGACAGTCTCTTCAATGAATGGTTCTGGGAAAATTGGACAGCTACATGTAAAAGAATTAAATTAGAACACTTCCTAAGGCCACAGACAAAGATAAACTCAAAATGAATTAAAGACCTACATGTAAGGCCAGAAGCTATAAAACTCTTAGAGGAAAACATAGGGAGAACACTCAGTCACATAAAGCAAGATCCTCTATGACACACCTTCTAGAGTAACAGAAACAAAAACAAAGATAAACAAGTGGGACTTGATTAAACTTAAAAGCTTTTGAACAGCAAAGGAAACTATAGGCAAGGTGAAAAGATAATCCTCAGGATGGGAGAAAATAATAGCAAATGAAACAATTGACAAAGGATTAATTTCCAAAATATACAAGCAGCTCATACAACTCAATAAACAAACAACCTAATCAAAAAGTGGGGAAAAAACTTAAACAGAAATTTCTCCAAAGAAGACACACAGATAGCTAACAAACACATGAAAAGACCCTCAGCATCGCTCATTATTAGAGAAATGCAAATCAAAACTACAATGAGATATCATCTCACACTGGTCAGAATGGTCATCATCAAAAAGTCTACAAACAATAAATGCTGGAGAAGGTGTGGAGTAAAAGGAATGTTCTTGAACTGTTCGTGGGAAGGTAAATTGATATGACCACTATGGAAGACAATACGGATATTCCTTAAAAAACTAGGAATAAAACCACCATAAGACCCAGGAATCCCACTCCTAGGCATACCCTGAAGAAACCAAAATTGAAAAAGGCACATGCATCCCACTGTTCATTGCAGCATTATTTACAAAAACTAGAACATGGAAGCAACCTAGATGCCCATCAACAGATGAATGGATAAAGAAGTTGTGGTACATATACACAATGGAATATTACTCAGACATAAAAAGGAACACATTTGAGTCAGTCCTACTGAGGTGGATGAACCTAGAACCTATTATACAGAGTGAAGTGATTCAGAAAGTGAAAGATAAATATCATATTCTAATGTGTATATACAGAATCCAGAAAAATGTTACTGAAGAATTTATTTACAGGGCAGCAAGGGAGAAACAGACATAGAAAATAGATTTATGGACATGGGGAGAGGGGAGGGGAGGGTGAGGTGTATGGAAAGAGTAATATGGAAATTTACATTAACATATGTAAAAATGATAGCCAAGGGGAATTTACTGTCTGGCCCAAGAAACTCAAACAGGGGTTCTGTATCAGTCTAGAGGAGTGGGATGAGGTGGGAGATGGGAGGGAAGTTCAAAAGGGAGGGGACATATGTATACCTATGGCTGATTGATTTTGAAGTTTGACAGAAAACAACAAAACTCTGTAAAGCAATTATCCTTCAATAAAAAATAAATTAAAAAAACAGAAACAATATTAAAAAAATTCAATAAAGACTCTAAAAAAGAAAAAAAATAATTAAAAGATAAGATGTCCCTGGAGGTGTAAGCATCAAGAGCTGTAGTATCTACTTATAAGCTCACTCATACAGGTGTTGGCAGGCTTCAATTCCAAGCAGACTGTCAGCAGTATACATCAATTTCTCACCACATGAGTTTCTCCATAAACTGAGTGTCTTCATGACAAGGTAGCTGGGTTTCACCAGAACAGATCATCTGAGAGGAAAATCCAGTGAAATATATAACATCCTTTATAACCTAATCTTGAGAGTGACATACCATTACTTCTACCCAAGACCGGCTCCATAATTATATAATCACATAGAATAAAAATGTGGTGTCTCATGTTCAAAAAGTAGATGGAAGTTTATGGTAAAGTTACTAAAATATAAATCATTTTATATTTTATGGTAAAGTTGCTAAAATATAAATCATTTGTGTCCACTGAAGTCTCCGATCAACTAGTTTATTTGTCAACTAACAACTGAGCAGAAATTTCCTTACATGTTTTGAATCACCAAGTATTCAACTCTTTGCTGAATGGCTGTGTATGTAAGTGTGTATGTATACACTGTGCCACGCTTTCAATGCTATGACAATTTAAAATTTTGCATTAGACTTCACTTTCTACTTGTGCATATTCTCAGGTACAGCCAGAATTAGGATTGTGAATCCTTGTCATATCTCTCTTGGGCATGTGCATGTCTCTACAAACATGCATGGCCTTCTAGATCCTAAGGAATCTACTGGAGCATTACTATCATCTTATGTATATCGCATTCCTCATATTTTCTAAGTATTTTTGCACCTTCTTTATTGCCCAAACTAGCCTCACCACCTCAGACAGCTGTGATGTTAAACTTACCAGTGATCATTTTCAACAAATTTCCTCGGTATGACTTTTCCCACTGAGCAAGATTTAAACTGAAAGTCGCTCAGTCATGTCTGACTCTTTGCTACCCCCATTCCATGGAATTCTCCAGGCCAAAATACTGGAGTGTGTAGCTTTTCCCTTCTCCAGGGGATTTTCCCAGCCCAGGGATGGAACCCAGGTCTCCTGTATTGCAGTGGGATTCTTTATCAGCTGAGCCACAAGGAAATCCTGAGAAAAATTTGAATAGGATGAAATAGCAAAAGCCCTGATAAAAGGAATTCTCTAGGGAGCTTCCTCAAGGCTGTATATTGTCACCCTGTTTACATAGCTTTTATACAGAATGCAACATGTGAAATGCCAGGCTGCATGGATCACAAGCTGGAATCAAGTTTGCCAGGAAAAACATCAACTGATATACATATCATCAGACATGCAGCTGATATCTCTCTAATAGCAGAAGGTGAAGCAGAACTAAAGAACCTCTTGATGAGGGTGAAAGACAAGAGTGAAAAAGCTGGCTTAAAACTCAACATATCAAAAAACTAAGATCATAACATCTAATCCCATTACTTCATGGCAAATAGATGGGGAAACAATGGAAACAGTAACAAATTTTATTTTCTTGGGTTCCAAAATGACTGAGGATAATGACTGCAGCTGTGAAATAAAAATACACCTTTTCCTTCAAAGAAAAGCTATGACAAATTTAGTCTATTAAAAAACAAAGATATCACTTTACCAACAAAAGTCAATATAGTCAAAGCTATGTTTTTGTTTGTTTGTTTGTTTTTTCCAGTAGTCATGTACGGATGTGAAAGTTGGACTATAAAAAAGGCTGAGAATGGAAGAATTGATGCTTTCAAGTTGTGGTCCTGGAGAAGACCCTTGAGAGTCCCTTGGACTGCAAGGAAGATCAAACAAGTCAATCCCAAAGGTAATCAAGTTTGAATATTCACTGGAAGGACTGTTGCTGAAGGTAAAGCTTCAAAAGTTTGATACCTGATGGGAAGAGCCAACTCATTGGAAAAGACCCTGATGCTAGGAAAGTTTGAAGGCAAATGAGAAGGGGGCGGCAGAGGATGAGGTGATTAAATAGCATCACCACCTCAATGGGCATGAATCTGAGTGAACTGCAGGAGACAGTGAAGAACAGGGAAGCCTGGCATACTTCAGTCCAGTTCAGTTAGTTCAGTTGCTCAATCATGTCAGACTCTTTGTGATCCCATGGATCCTGCTGCAGTCCATGGGGTCACAAAGAGTCGAATATGTCTTATTGACTGAACAGCACCAGGGATCTTCCAGACAGGCCAACTTCTAAGAATTTGATTAGATGTGCTTTTATGAGAAGCCGTAAACTTATTTTCCTCTATTCAGTAACTACTAGGCTAACTGGTTTTCACAACTACCTTACTTAAATTTCTGTTAACAATTTTTTGCCAACATTCTGATTGTATTAGAAGAGGACAGGCTTCTGTGGGTCCTTACTCTATCATTCCTCTTCTCCATTTCTGGATTTTCAGAAATTTTTCCAGATTTTTGTTTGTTTGTTTCATTAAACATTTGGCATCCATGTCCAATACATTTTTCTACTTCTCTTCTGATAAGCAGAAAGGATGACACTTTCATTTTCTTAATTTTTGTCCTCAGACTGTCTCTCCTTAACCTAAGATGGCTGCAGTAAATCACAGTATCATGTCATCACACAATACCAATCAAAGTCAAGAAGGCAAGACATCCCCTTTTTGTGTCTTTTCTTAAGAGTGAAGAAGTCTTCCCAGAATCTCTCTATCTCCATGCACACACCAGTAGACTTTCCCTTATATTTCTTTGGCCAAACTGCACTGAATATCCATTACTAAACCAAGCATTGCCTAGAGCAGTGAGATTACTATTATTGCCTCAGACTAATCAAAACTTACCATTTGAAGCTCGAGAGAGAGTCCAGCATTTCCTAACATTAATGGCTTCCAAGATATCTTTAAAAATATTAATTTTACCAGTAATGGAAAAGTGAGAGAGTGACATTTTAGCAAACAAAAGATGATGATATGGTAATGAAACAGAACTTCCAACGATGGGATGGAGAGGGAGGCGGGAGGGGGGATTGGGATGGGGAACACATGTAAATCCATGGCTGATTCATGTCAATGTATGGCCAAATCCACTACAATATTGTAAAGTAATTAGCCTCCAACTAATAAAAATAAATGGAAAAAAAAAAAGTAAGGAGGGTGTCAGGTTTGGGGAATTGCAGGCATAACTTGAGGCGAGATTATGATAAAGAACACTAAAGAGATAAGCATAGACTAGATTTGTTAGCCTCCTAAATAATTGTCATATAGTATTTTCCATTCATATAAATTGCATAAGCAGATGTTGAGCTTTTTCTTCTATGCAAAGACCACATGCAGATACCCTCTACTTGCACAGGCATGCACACACACACACACACACACACACACTTCTTATGGTTTTTACAACGCTTTAGAGTTGCTACCTTTCAGTTACTATCTCAAAGATGAGAAATACTTATTTCTTGCTATCATGGAGCCTATAGTTTTGGAAGGGGCTTATAAACAACTGTCACACAAGCTCATGGATAGAACATGAGGTTAAAAACACAGTATTAGAGTTCTAATTCTGGACAGTATGGAATAGAAATATTTCTTCCTATTCCTTCTGCAAAGTAAAGCTAAAGCTCTGGACATTACATATAATATTAGAAAAAGAAAACTCTGAATGTTGGAAAGAAAAATTTGATTGTCTAGATACCTTGGATCTCAATGAATGAAATAGTGGTCGGTTCTCTGGATTTTCATTAGCCTCATATATATCCCAAGCTGAATGCTAGAGAAAGCTACAACCTGAAAATAACAACAGGCATAGAAAAACTGTTCCTAGGAAGAGTCTTCTCTCTTTAGTCAAAGAATATGGAAAGCAGTAGCCTGGAAAATGAAACTTTCTGATAATATTTACTCTACTCCAAAGATGCAACATGGAAAAAAAACCCCACAACTTTCCCTCATCTAACATCAGTGAGGCTTAATGAGGGACCTTGACATCCACCACTGCTTGGTGGTAGCAAGGCATTCACCACTGTCTCTTTTTGAACTTTCATTACAACTCAGTGGTAATGAGGTGGCTCCTTTATCCCATTCCTCTCCCGGCACAGTATAGGTCTGCTAAAATAGAATTTTAAGTAAGGTCCAGAGTCTCATAGACACAAAAAATGTCTATGATATACTTGAATATCACTCATCTTGGAAAAAAAAAAACAGAAAAATCTCAAATTGAATGAGAAAAAGCAATTAACAGGCACCACAGCTGGAATGAAACAGATGTTGGGATTATCTAACATATATTTTTAAAGCAGCCATCATAAAAAATGCTTCAATAATAAATTTTGAAATGTTTGAAACAAATGGAAAAATAGAAAGTGTCAGAAAAGAAATATAACATATAAATACTAATTTTGAACTGGAAAATAAAGTAACCAAATAAAACTTCACTGATTAGACTCAATATAAAATTTAAATAGCAGAAAAATGAGTCAGTGAACATGAAGATAGATTGATAGAAACCAAACTGACCAATAGAGAGACTACAGATAAAAATAAATAAATAAATAAAATGGATAGTGTCTCAGGAACCTGTGGACAATAACAAATAATATAGCATTTATATAACTGGAGCCCCAGAAGAAGATAATGAATGAGTTGTATGAAAAAATATCTGAAAACATAATAAATGAAAATTTCTCAAATTTGAGAAAAATTGTAAACCCACATATTTAAAAGCCTGAAATACAATACTTGGGTGAAGTCTCCAAAATGAGAGAGTGATCTCCATTTGTTTTCAAGGCAGACCTTTCAATATCACAGTAGTCCAAGTCTATTTCCTAACTGCTAGTGCTGAATAAGTTGAATTTGATTGATTCTATGAAGACCTACAAGACCTTCTCGAACTAACACCAAAAAAAAAGGTGTCTCTTTTCATTATAGGGGGTGGAAATACAAGAGTAGGAAGTCAAGAGGCACCTGGAGTAACAGGGAAGTTTGGGCTTTGAGTACAAAATGAATCTTGCAAGTCTATGGATTATAGCCCACCAGTTTCCTCTGTCCATGGAATTCTCCAGGCAAGAATGCTGGAGTGGGTTGCCATTACCTTCTCCACGGAGAAGTTCTATACAGTCAGCCAAAATAATACCTGGAGTTGGCCATAGCTCAGATCATGAACTCTTTACTTACAAAATTTAGGTTTAAATGGAAGAAAGTAGGGAAAATAACTAGGCCACTCAGATTTTACCTAAAACAGTCCCATATGATTATACAATGTAAGTAACAAATAGATTCAAGGGATTAGATCTCATAGACAGAGTGTCTGAAGAACTATGGATGGAAGCTCATAATATTGTACAGGAAGTTCATAATATTGTACAGGAAGCCATGATCAAAACCATCCCCAAGCAAAAGAAATGCAAGAAGGTGAAGTGGCTGTCTGAAGAGGTTTTACATATACCTGAAGAAAGAAGAGAAGCTAAAGAAAATGGAGAAAGGGAGAGATATACCCAAATGACTGCAGAGTTCCAAAGAATAGCAAAGAGATAAGAGGCCCTCCTTAAATGAACAAGGCAAATAAACAGAGGAAAACAGTAGAATTGGAAAGACTAGAGAGAGATCTCTTCCAAAAAAAAAAAAAAAAAAGGAAATATCAATGGAATACTTCATGCAAGGATGGGCACTATAAAAGACCGAAATTGTAAGGATATGAAAAAAGCAGAAGAGATTAAGAAGAGGTGGCAAGAATACACAGAAGATCTATACAAAAAAAAGGTCTTAATGACCCAGAAAACCATAATGGTATGATCTCTCACCTAAAGTCAGATGTCCTAGAATATGAAGTCAAGTGGGCCTTAGGAAGTATTACTAAGAATAAAGCTAGAGGAAGTGATGACATTCCAGCTGAACTATTTAAAATCCTAAAAGATGATGCTGTTAAAGTACTGCACTCAATAGGCCAACAAATTTGGAAAACTCAGCAGTCACCACAGGACTGGAAAATGTCAGTTTTCATTCCAATCTCAAAGAGGGTCAATAAAAAAGAATGTTTAAACTGCCATACAATTGTACTCATTTCACATTCTAGTAAGTTTATGCTCAAAATCCTTCAATTTAGGCTTCAGCAGTATATGAACTGAGAACTTCCAGATATACAAGCTGAGTATAGAAAAAGCAGAGAAACAAGTGAGCAGATTGCCAACATTCATTGAATTGTAGAGAAAGCAAAGGAATTCCATAAAAACATCTGCTTTATTAACTACACTAAAACTTTTGACTCTGTGGATCACAATATTCTGTGGAAAATCCTTAAATAGATGGGAATAACATACTACCTTACCTGTCTCCTGAGGAACTTGTATGCAGATAAAGAAGAAGCAATAAAGCTGGACATGGAAAAATGGGCTGGTTCAAAATTGGGAAATATGTATGACATGCATACTTAGGGAATTGGGAAAAAGTATGACAAAGCTGTATATTGTCACCCTGCTTATTTAACTTCTATGGAGAGTATATCATGCAAAATGCCAGTCTGGATGAAACACAAACTGGAATCAAATTTCCAGGAAAAATACCAACAACCTCAGACATGCAGATATCACTCTACAGGCACAAAGTGAAGAGGGACTAAAGAGCCTCTGGATGAAGGTGAAAAACAAGAGTGAAAAAGCTGGCTTAAAACTCAACTTTCAAAAAACTAAGAGTGTGGCATCTGGTCCCATCACTTCATGGCAAATAGGTGGGTAAAAAGTGAAAGCAGTGACAAATTTTATTTTCTTGGGCTCTAAAATCACTGCAGATGGTGACTGCAGCCATGAAATTCTTTGGATGGAAAGTTATGTGAAACTTAGCATATTAAAAAGCTAAGACAGCACTTTGCTGACAAAAGTCCATATAGTCAAAGCTAATGTTTTTCCAGTAGTCATGTAGTCATGTATGGATGTGAGAGATGGACCATAAAGAAGGCTGAGCACTGAGGTATTGATGCTTTTGAACTGTGGTGCTGGATAAAACTCTTGAGAGTTCCTTGAACAGCAAGGAGATCAAACCAGCCAATCCTAAAGGAAATCAAGTCTGAATATTCATTGGAAGGACTGTTGCTAAAGCTGAAGCTCCAATACTTTGGCCACCTGATACCAAGTGCTGACACATTGGAAAAGTTGTGAAAGATTGAAAGCAAAACGAGAACAGCATGGAACAGGATGAGGTGGTTAGATAGCATCACCGACTCAATTGACATGAATTTGAGATAAGAAAAATTAAGAGAAAGAGAGAGACATAACTAGACTGTGGACTTCTTCAAAATCAGGTACTCTGGGTTATTTTTCTCTGTATTCCCTCATGATGCTTAATAAAGTGCTTTGCTCAAAATAGACACTTATGAAAACTTTCCAGAGAGTAAACATATGTTGGTATTTTGTATGATACCATCTTGCCACTACTACCTATCTGGTAGTCCTATTTTGCAGAATTTGGGCTTGTTGTTGTTATTCAGTCACTCAGTCATGTACCATTCCTTGCAACCACATGGACTGTAGCATGCCATGCTTTCCTGTTCTTCACTATCTCTGGGAGTTCATTCAAGCTCGTGTCCATTGAATTGATGATGCCAACAAATCATTTCATCATCTGTCATCCCCTTCTCCTCCTGCCCTCAATCTTTTCCAGCATCAGGGTCTTTTCCAATGAATCAGCTCTTTGCATCTGGTGGCCAAAGTATTGGAGCTTCAGCTTCAGCAGCATTCCTTCCGATGAATATTCAGGGTTGATTTCATTTAGGATTGATTGGTTTGAACTCCTTGAAGTCCAAGGGATTCTCAAGAGTCTTTTCCAACACCACAGTTGAAAAGCATCAGTTCTTTGGTGGTCAGCCTTCTTTATGATCCAACTCTCACATCCATACATGCCTATTGGAAAAACCATAGCTTTGACTGTATGGACCTTTTTTGGCAGAGTGATTGATGTTTGCTTTTCAATACACTGTCTAGGTTTGTCACAGCTTTTCTTCAAAGGAGCAAGTGTCTTTTAATTTCATGACTGCAGTCACAGTCCACAGAGATTTTGGAGCCCAAGAAAATAAAGTCTGTCACTGTTTCTATTGTTTCCCCATCTATCTGCTATGAAGTGATGGGACTGGATGCTGTGTTCTTCCTTTTTTGAATGCTGAGTTTTAAGCCAGCTTTTTCACTTGCTTCTTTCACTTTCATCAAGAGGCTCTTTAGTTTCTCTTTACAGTCTGCCATTAGGGTGGTGTCATCACATATTTGAGGTTGTTGATATTTCTCTCACCAATCTTGATTCAAACTTGAGCTTCATGTAGCCCAGCACTTCACCTGATGTACTCTGCATGGAAGTTAAATAAGCATGGTGACAATATACAGCCTTAATATACTCCTTTCCCAATTTTGAACCAGTTCATTGTTCCATGTCCTGTTTTAACTGTTTCTTCTTGACCAGCATACAGGTTTCTCAGGAGACAGGTTAGGTGGCCTGGTATTCCCATCTCTTTAAGAATTTTTCATTTTTTTTAATGATCCACATAGTCAAAGCCTTCAATGTAATCAGTGAAGCCAAATTAGACATTTTTCAAGACGTGTTCCACTGGAGAAGAGAATGCAAACCACTTCGGCATTCTTGCCTTGAGAACCCCATGAACAGCATGAGAAAGCAGAATTTGGGCTATGGGGCTCCAACTAACAGTGCACTTATTAGAGTACTTCACACAAGTTAGGTACATAACAACCACTTGAGAACTTGATTTTGACTGTAAGTATTTTTAATCTTCATGTCCTCTTTACTGCACTATGCCAATCTTCAATAACAGGCCTTTTATGTCAAGCATCCAATAAAGGCCTTAAGGATGTAAACTGTTCAGCAGTGGAGGATGTATCATTGAAAGAAGGTTTTAGGGCTCTTCACACTTGGCAGCCTGACACACTGCAGGAATTCATTGCTGAACTGAGTGTATTGGAGTGACACGTATTAAAACTTAGAAGACAACACAAGATCAAAGCTTGGGAGTTCATAGTCCAATGAAGACACAAAAATATCTGTCCAGAAAAACAGCTCAGTAGAAAGGATAGCATACAGCAATGAACAACCACTGGGCATAGGATCAGGAGACACATTGTTTTTAGGAGTTGCCATTGTCTGGCTATAGGATCATGACCCAATCTCTTTCTCTCTTCAACTTCACATTAGATCTATGATGTGTTGTTACAGTAGATGGTCTCCAACTATCCTTCCAGTTCAGTTCTTCCATTCTGTATTGTCCAACCTGACAAGTTGATTGATAGCAAATCAAAAACAAAGAATTGTACTTTTAGACTTGGCAAGGCCCTTTGAAGTCACTAACTACAATTTCCCTGGTGACTGTTAAAAATGAGGTTACAGGTAAAAAGAGATGAAAGAATTAATTACCCATAGTCATCTAGCTGGTGGTTCAGAGTGAGAACTAGAACACATGTAGTCAGGATCTATATTCAGGACTCCTTCTACTGTAGCCGCTACTTTCTATAAGAATACTTCTTGACTAGGCCATCAGCCTTGATCTCCTAGTCAAGGCTCTTGTCATGTTTCTCATTACTGCTGGTTGTGAAATAATGAGAATTTGGCTAAAATGGTCTTCATTTTCTGATGTAGTGACAAAGAGTGGCTTAAATATTTGGTTCCTATGTGAACGGTGTTTTTGGGCATTTCCTTTTTGTGCTCACTCATAACAGAGGCTTTGCATCTCAGTTCTCTCTGGCATAAGGTTAAAAGGATTATTCTGTCCATAAAAATAAGAAATATGTGGGGAGTGGAAGAAATAAAGTACATTCAGGGCTCAAAGGACAAATTGTCTATGTGATGGTTATACATTGTACCAAATTTTATTCATCAGTCGTCACTATTTTTCAAACAAATGTGACTTATTGCATAGTCATAAAATCCTGCTTTTCTCTATCTTCAGCATTGTCTCTAAGGTTATCCACCCTGAACAGAGGCTTGGTAAAATAACAAACCCTATCCTATGGGAGTCCCAGTGAATCCCTGGATAGTTGTAGTGATATTTGGAAAAGGGGGCAGGGAAACTAAGATGTATTAAACATCTCCTATTGTTTGATAATTTTCCAGTCACTTTACATTATAATTTATACTTATAGAAAATGCTATTTTTTAGTGCTTATGGTATGAAAGGCACTTTACAATGTTCATTATCTCATTTAATTCTCAGAGAAACTATACAGTAGTAATTATTCTTATAATGCCCAATTTATAGGTGAAAAAACTGAAGTTCAAAACAGAGAAATTGTCTGGTTTTGAGATCACTTGACCAATAATGGGCATAATTTTACTTTAATCCTATGTTTGTTTAATTTTTTTTAACTCATGTATTTTCCCCTGTAAACTGGATCTTTGATCATAACAAAGCTTCCAAGAGTGCTTTTCAGACCAACACCTGTTGAGAGAAGAATTAGAATTGAGTTTTATTGACTTTAGCTAATACCGATGTCATGAAAGGGAAAAGGCCACATAGATAGTGTATTCCCATTGCACAGAAAGGAAAGAAAGACATAATTTGAAGATCCTATGATTACAAAGGACCCCAAGAGGGAAACAAGGCCCAATGAGGCTAAACTCTAAGCCAAATGCACTTTCCATTTGACTGAATCACTGTTCTTCTTGTTGCCTCTGTAAAATGATCCACACTATCTCTTAAATTCTTTCTGTATGTGATCCAGCTCCTTCAAATGCCTCCTGGGACAATATATGATCTGGATCTCCATCTTACATAAGTACAATTCTTTGAGATAGTGGATAATATATAGAGAGAATACTGAGAATAATTCAACTCACAGAATCTTAAGGTGTATTTTTCTTTGTGAATTGTCAAAATTTATGTAACAAAAAGTACCATTTACAACAGTGACATTAAGTACATTCACAAAGATGTGCAAGCATTCAGTTCAGCTCAGTGGTGTCCAACTCTTTCAGACCCCATGGACTCCAGCAAGCCAGACTTTCTTGTCCATCACCAACTCCTGGAGTTTACTCAAACTCATGTCCATTGAGTCAGTGATGCCATAGAAACATTTCATCCTCTGTCGTCCCCTAATCCTCCCGCCTTCAATCTTTCCCAGCATCAGGGTCTTTTCCAGTGAGTCAGTTCTTCATATCAGGTGTACAAAGTATTAGAGCTTCAGCTTCAGCATCAGTCCTTGCAATGATTATTCAGGACTGATTTCTTTTAGGATGAACTGTTTGGATCTCCTTGCAGTTCAAGAGACTCTCAAGAGTCTTCTCCAACACCACAGTTCAAAAGCGTCAATTCTTCGGTGCTCAGCTTTCTTTATAGTCCAACTGTCACATCCATACATGACTACTGGAAAAACCATAGCTTTGACTAGATGGACCTTATTGGCAAAGCAATGTCTCTGCTATGCTGTCTAGGTTGGACATAACTTTTCTTCCCAGGAGCAAGCGTATTTTAATTTCTTGGTTGCAGTCACCATCTGAAGTGATTTTGGTGCTCCCCAAAAATTAAAGTCTGTCACTATTTCCACTGGTTCCCCATCTATTTGCCATGAAATGATGGGACCAGATGCCATAATCTTAGTTTTCTGAATGTTGAGTTTTAAGCCAACTTTTTCACTGTCCTCTTTAAATTTCAAGAGGCTCTGTAGCTCTTCTTCACTTTCTGCCATAAAGATGGTGTCATCTGCATATCTGAGGTTATTGATATTTCTCCCAGCAATCCTGATTCCAGCTTGTGCTTCATTCAGACAAGCATTTTTCGTGATGTACTCTGCATATAAGTTAAATAAGCAGGGTGACAATATACAGCCTTGACATACTCCTTTCCCTCTTTGGAACCAGTCTGTTGTTTCATGTCCAGTTCTTAATTATTGCTTCCTAAGCTGCATACAGATTTCTCAAGAGGCAGATCAGGTGGTCTGGCATTCCCAACTCTTGAAGAATTTTCCACAGTTTGTTGTGGTTCACACAGTCAAAGCCTTTGGCATAGTCAATAAAGCAGAAGTAGATGTGTTTTGGAATGCTCTGGCTTTTTTGATGATCCAACGGATGTTGGCAATTTCATCTCTGGTTCCTTTAACTTTTCTAAAAGAAGCTTGAATATGTGGAATTTCACAGTTCACATACTGTTGAATCCTGGCTTGGAAAATGTTGAGCATTACTTTACTAGAGTGCGAGATGTGTGCAACTGTGCGGTAGTTTGAGCATTCTTTGGCATTGCCTTTCTTTGGGATTGGAATGAAAACTGACCTTTTCCAGTCCTGTGGCCACTGCTGAGTTTTCCAAATTTTCTGGCATATTGAGTGCAGCACTTTCCACAGCATCATCTTTTAGGATTTGAAAGAGCTCAACTGGGATTCCATCATGTCCATTAGCTTTGTCCATAGTGATGCTTCCTAAGGCAGATTTGACTTCACTTTCCAAGATGTCTGGCTCTAGATGAATGATTATCTGAGTTGTGAGAATCTTTTTTGTATAGTTCTTTTGTGTATTCTTGCCACTTCTTCTTAATATATTTTGCTACTCTGTTAGATCCACACAATTTCTGTCCTTTATTGTGCCCATCTTTGCATGAAATGTTCCCTTGATATCTCTAATTTTCTTGAAGAGGTCTCTAGTCTTTCCCATTCTATTGTTTTCCTCTATTTCTTTGAGATGATCGCTGAGGAAGACTTTCTTATCTCTCCTTGCTATTCTTTGGAACTCTGCATTCAAAGGAGTGCATCTTTCTTTTTCTCCTTTGATTTTTGCTTCTCTTCTTTTCACAGCTATTTGTAAGACCTCCTCAGACAGCCACTTTGCTTTTTTGTATTTCTATTTCTTGGGGATGGTCTTGATCCATGTCTCCTGTACAATGTCATGAACCTCTGTCCATAGTTCTTCAGGCACTGTGTCTATCAGATCTAGTCACTTGAATCTATTTCTCACTTCTACTGTATAATCGTAAGGGATTTGATTTAGGTCATACTTGAAAGGTCTATTGGTTTTCCCTACTTTCTTCAATTTAAGTTTGAATTTGGCAGTAAGGGGTTCATGATCTGAGCCATAGTCAGATCCCAGTCTTGTTTTTGCTGACTGTATAGAGCTTCTCCATTTTGGCTGCAAAGAATAGAATCAGTCTGATTTCGGTATTGACCATCTGGTGATGTCCATGTGTAGAGTCTTCTCTCGGTAATACAGGCCTTTGCCCTGCTTCATTCTGTATTCCAAGGACAAATTTGCCTGTTACTCCAGGTGTTTCTTGGCTTCCTACTTTTGCATTCCAGTCCCCTATAATGAAAAGGATGTCTTTTTTGTGTGTTAGTTCTAGAAGGTCTTGTAGGTCTTCATAGAACCATTCAACTTTAGCTTCTTCTGGATTACTGGTTGAGGCATAGACTTGGATTATTGTACTATTGAATGGTTTGCCTTGGAAACAAACAGATCATTCTGTCGTTTTTGAGACTGCACCCAAGTACTGTATTTTGGATTCTATTGTTGACTAGGATGGCTGCTCCATTTCTTCTAACGGATTCTTGCCCACAATAGTAGATATAATGGTCATCTGAGTTAAATTCATCCATTCCATTCCATTTTAGTTCACTGATTCCTAAAATGTCTATGTTCACTCTTGCCATCTCCTGTTTGACCATTTCCAATTTGCCTTGATTCATGGGCCTAACATTCCAGGTTCCTGTGCAATATTGCTCTTTAAAGCATTGGACTTTGCTTCCATCCCCAGTCACATCCACAACTGGGTGTTGTTTTTGCTTTGGCTCCATCTCTTCATTCTTTCTGGAGTTATTTCTCCACTAAATGCCAGTCGCAATTTGGGCACCTACCAACCTGGGGAGTTCGTCTTTCACTGTCCTATATTTTTGCCTTTTCATACTGTTCATGGAGTTCTCACAGCAAGAATGGTTTGCCATTCCCTTCTCCAGTGGACCACATTTTGTCAGAACTCTCTACTATGACCCGTCCATCTTGGGTGGTCCTACATGGCATGGCTCATAGTTTCATTGAATCAGACAAGGCTGTGGTCCATGCAATCAGATTGGCTAGTTTTCTGTGATTGTGGTTTTCAGTCTGTCTGCCCTCTGATGGATAAGGATAAGAGGCTTATGGAAGCTTCCTGATGGGAGAGACTGACTGAGCGGGGAACTGCAAGCATTACTTCCTTGTCCAGAAGCTTTTCATCATCCCAAACAAATTTTTTATGCATAAATAATAATAATAATAATAATCCCTTATTCCTCCATTCCCAAGCCCTGATAACTTATTTTCTATTTTTAGTCCCTATTAATTCTCATACACTAGGTACCTCATATAAGTGGAATTGTACACTATTTGTTCTTTTGTGTATGCCTTATTTCACTATGGATTGTGTTTACAAGCGTCATCCATGCTGCCCATGTATCTGAATTTGCTTCCTTTTTAAAGTTGAATAATGTTCCATTTTATGTATATATGAATAGCACATTTTGTTTATCAACTAATGTGTTGATAGAAATTAGCATTGTTTATACTTTTTGGCTTTTGTGAATACTGTTATTAAGAACGTCTTTGTACAAGTATCTGTGTCCCTGATTTCAATTCCTTTGGGTATACACCCAAAGAAGATTCATAGGATCATATGATAATTTTTTGTTTGAATTCTTCCGGAACTGCCATACTGTTGTACATAGTAGTTGCCCCATTTTAGATTCCTAACAGCAAGACCCAAGGGTTCTAATTTTTTTCAAATCCTGACCAGAATTCTTATTTTCTTTTTCTAAAAAATAATAGCCATCCTATTGTGTGTGAAATGGTATCTGCTTATAGTTTTGAATAGCATCCCCTAACGGAGAAGGAAATGGCAACACACTCCAGAATTCTTGCCTGGAGAATCCCAGGGACAGAGGAACCTGGTGGGCTGCCGTCTATGGGGTTTCACAGAGTTGGACACGACTGAGGCAACTTAGCAGCAGCAGCAGCGATTAATGAAATTGAGCAGCTTTTCATGAATTTACTGTAAGCTGATATTCTTCTTAGGAGAATTATCTATTCCAGTTATTTGCTTATTTATAAATTAAGTTGTTTGCATTTTATTTTGAATTTTAGGAGTCATTTATATTTTGGATATTAGCCCCTTGTAAGATATATGATTTGCAAATATTTTTGCTCAATCTGCAAGTTGTCACTGTGTTGATAGATGCTTTCATTTGATATGATAGAAGTTTTAAATTTGATGAAGTCCAATTTTTTCATTTTTTCTTTTGTTGCTTGTGTGTTTCATGTCATAGCCTAGAAATTGTTTGCCAAATCTAATGTCATAAAATTTTACCCTGTATTTTCTGCTCAGAATTTTAGTTTTAGTTTTTATGTTTAGCTATTTCTATTTCACCCATGTTGAGTTAGTGCTTGTACATGGGTTAATGTAAGGGTCCAGTTTCACAGTTTTTTCTTGTGGATAACAACTTTCTGTTTTTCCATACAAAGTTCTAACTGTTGCTTCTTGACCGCATGCAGGTTTCCCAGTATATCAAATTTCCAAGCACCATTTGTAGGAAAGACTCTTCTTTCCCCATTGAATAGGCTTAGCTCACTTGTCTAAAATCACTTACCTATATATGTGTGTAAATATGTTGGGGCTCTCTACTCCGTTCCATTAGTCTACATGTCTATTCTTATGCCATAACCACACTATTCTGATTATGTTAAATTTACAGTAAGATTTGAAATCAGGAATTTTGAGTTCTCCAACTTTGGTTTTATTTTTCAAGAGTTTTTGTGGTGTCTTGAGATTACATATGAAATTTCATATGAATTTTTCTACTGCAAAAATGTCATTGGGATTTTTATAAGGATTGCATTTTACCTACAGATCACTTGGGTTAATTCTGTCATTTAACAAAATTGTCATTTAACAATATTAATCCAATCCATTGCTATGTCTTTCCATTTATTTATGTCTTCTTTAATCTCTTTCAAAAATGTTTTTTAGTTTTTAGTGTACAAGTCTTTTGCATCTTTGGTTAAATTTATTCCTAAGTATTTTATCCATTTTGATGCTATTCTAAGTGAATTTTTTTACCTTAATTCCTTTTAAGATTTTTGATTGTTAGAAAGTATAAATTTAACTTACTTTTTAATTGAAATACTATATTCACAATATTATATTCATTTAAGATATACAGCACAATGATTCAGTATTTTACATATTATACACCATTAAAAGATATTTTGTGTTTGTTTTCTTTTTATCCTGGAACTTGATGAATTCATTTATTGGTGCTGTTTTGTGTGTGGGGGTATGTAGGATTACTATATATAATATAGTGCCATCTTCTAACAAGTTGGATTATTTTATTTATTTTCCTTGCCTAAGTGCTCTGACTAGAACTTCTAGTAATATGCTAAATAGAAGTGGCTGAATAGGGCATCCTCACTTTGCTACTGATCCTAGAAAAAAAACTTTCATTCTTTTACCGTCAAGTATAATATTAGTTATTTTCACATGTGGCCTTAATCATGTTGAGGCAGTTTCCTTCTACTCTCAATTTATCGTGGGCTTTTATCTTGAAATGGTGTTTAGTTTTGCCAAATGCATTTTTTTTTGCATCAATTGAAATGATCATGTGTTTTTTGTTTTGTTTTGTTTTTTTTCTCTTCATTCTATTAATGTGGTGTATTACATTGTTTGACATTCATATGTTGAAACATTCTCTTATCTTTGACTAGATTTGACATCAGGGTAGTGCTAGCCCTATAGAAGGAGTTTGGAAGTATTCTATTCAATTTTTTTTTGAGAGTTTGACGATTGATTTTAATTCATTGAATGCTTAATGTAATTCGACAGGGAAGCCATCTGGTCCTGGACATTTTGTTATTGTTAAGACTTTTGAAATTACTGATCCAACCTTCTTACTATTACAGATAAATTCTGACTTGCTATTTCTTTATGATTCAGTTTGGTAGATTATATGTTTCTAGGACTTTGTACATTTCCACTAGGCTGTCCAATATGTTGGTTTACAATTGTCCATATCATTACAATCTCTTTCTCTGTAATATTAGTATTAATGTTCCCAGTTTCATTTCTGATTTGAGTAATTTGAGCTCTCTTTCTTCCCCTTAGTCAATCTACCTAAATCTTTATGGTCCATTTTATTGATATTTTTGAAAGAACACCTTGTATGTTATCCATAGCGAAACAGATCACCAGCCCAGGTGGGATGCATGAGACAAGTGCTCGGGCCTGGTGCACTGGGAAGACCCAAGGAATTGGGTGGAGAGGGAGGTGGGAGGGGGGATTGGGATGGGGAATACATGTAAATCCATGGCTGATTCATGTCAATGTATGACAAAACCCACTGAAATGTTGTGAAGTAATTAGCCCCCAACTAATAAAAATAAATGATATTTTCAAATAAAATACATTTGATTTTATTGATATTTGTCTATTATCTTCTATTCTCATTTTCTCCCCCCCACTCTAATCTATATTATTTTCTTCCTCTGCTAGCTTTAGTTTTAATTGTTCTTCATTATCTCATTCCTTAATATTCAAAGTTAGGTATTGATTTGAGCTCTATTTACATTTTTTAAAAATTTTATTAAAAACTATTTTTTTATCTTTATTTTATTTTTTCCATTTATTTTTATTAGTTGGAGGCTAATTACTTTACAATATTGTAGTGGTTTTTGTCATACATTGACATGAATCAGCCATGGATTTACATGTATTCCCCATCCCGATCCGCCCTCCCACCAACCTCTGGGTCTTTCCAATGCACCAGGCCCGAGCACTTGTCTCATGCATCCAACCTGGGCTGATGGTCTATTTCACCCTAGATAATATACATGTTTCGATGCTGTTCTCTCGAAACATCCCACCCTCGCCTTCTCTCACATAGTCCAAAATTCTGTTCTGTACCTCTGTGTCTCTTTTTATGTTTTTTTAAGAAATCTCCACACTGGTCTCCATAGTGGCTGTACTAGTTTGCATTTCCACTAACAGTGTAAGAGGGTTCCCTTTTCTCCACACCCTCTCCAGCATTTATTGCTTGTAGACTTTTGGATAGCAGCCATCCTGACTGGCATGTAATGGTACCTCATTTTGGTTTTGATCTCATTTCTCTGATAATGAGTGATGTTGAGCATCTATTCATGTGTTTGTTAGCCATCTGTATGTCTTCTTTGGAGAAATTTCTGTTTAGTTCTTTGGCCCATTTTTTGATTGGGTCAGTTATGTTTCTAGAATTGAGCTGCAGGAGTTGCTTGTATATTTTTGCGATTAATCCTTTGTTGCTTCGTTTGCTATTATTTTCTCCCAATCTGAGGGCTGTCTTTTCACCTTGCTTATAGTTTCCTTTGTTGTGCAAAAGCTTTTAAGTTTCATTAGGTCCCATTTGTTTATTTTTGCTTATATTTCCAATATTCTGGGAGATGGGTCACAGAGGATCCTGCAGTGATTTATGTCGGAGGGTGTTTTGCCTATGTTCTCCCCTAGGAGTTTTATAGTTTATGGTCTTACATTTAGATCTTTAATCCATTTTTGAGTTCATTTTTGTGTATGGTGTTAGAAAGTGTTCTAGTTTCATTCTTTTACAAGTGGTTGACCAGTTTTCCTAGCACCACTTGTTAAAGAGGTTGCCTTTTTCCATTGTATATTCTTGCCTCCTCTGCCGAAGATAAGGTATCCATAGGTTTGTGGATTTATCTCTGGGCTTTCTATTCTGTTCCATTGATCTATATTTCTGTCTTTTTGCCAGTACCATACAGTCTTTATGACTGTGGCTTTGTGGTAGAGCCTGAAGTCATGCAGGTTGATTCCTCCAGTTCCATTCTTCTTTCTCAAGATTACTTTGGCTATTCCAGGTTTTTTGTATTTCCATACAAATTGTGAAGTTATTTGTTCTAGTTCTGTGAAAAACACCATTGGTAGCTTGATAGGGGTTGCATTCAATCTATAGAGTGCTATGTATAGGTCTTTTGTTTCTCTCATCAGTGTTTTATAGTTTTCTATGTATAGGTCTTTTGTTTCTTTCATCAGTGTTTTAGAGTTTTCTATGTATAGGTCTTTTGTGTTTTTAGGTAGATATACTTCTAAGTATTTTATTCTTTTTGTTGCAATGGTGAATGGTATTGTTTCCTTAATTTCTCTTTCTGTTTTCTCATTGTTACTGTATAGGAATGCAAGAGATTTCTGTGTGTTAATTTTATATCCTGCAACTTTACTACATTTGTTCATTAGCTCTTAGTAATTTTCTGGTAGAGTCTTTAGTGTTTTCTATGTAGAGGATCATGTCATCTGCAAACAGCGAGTTTCACTTCTTCTTTTCCTATCTGGATTCCTTTTACTTCTTTTTCTGCTCTGATTACTGTGGCCAAAACTTCCAAAACTATGTTAAATAGTAGTGGTGAGAGTGGGCACCCTTGTCTTGTTCCTGATTTTAGGGGAAATGCTTTCAAGTTTTCACAATTGAGGATAATGCTTGCTGTGGGTTTGTCATATATAGCTTTTATTATGTTGAGATATGTTCCTTCTATTCCTGCTTTCTGGAGACTTTTAATCATAAATGGATGTTGAATTTTGTCAAAGGCTTTTTCTGCATCTATTGAGATAATCATATGGTTTTTATTTTTCAGTTTGTTAATGTGGTGTATTACATTGATTGATTTGTGAATATTAAAGAATCCTTGCATTCCTGGGATAAAGCCTACTTGGTCATGATATATGATTTTTTAAAATATGTTTTTGGATTCTGTTTGCTAGAATTTTGTTAAGGATTTTTGCATCTATGTTCATCAGTTATATTGGCTTGTAGTTTTCTTTTTTGTGGCATCTTTGTCTGGTTTTGGAATTAGGGTGATGGTGGCCTCATAGAATGAGTTTGGAAGTTTACCTTCTTCTGCAATTTTCTGGAAGAGTTTGAGTAAGATAGGTGTCAGCTCTTCTCTAAATTTTTGGTAGAATTCAGCTGTGAAGCCATCTGGTCCTGGGCTTTTGTTTGCTGGAAGATTTCTGATTACAGTTTCGATTTCCTTGCTTGTGATGGGTCTGTTATGATCTTCTATTTTTTTCTGGTTCAGTTTTGGAAAGTTATACTTTTCTAAGAATATGTCCATTTCTTCCAAGTTGTCCATTTTATTGGCATAGAGCTGCTGGTAGTAGTCTCTTATGATCCTTTGTATTTCAGTGTTGTCTGTTGTGATCTCTCCATTTTCATTTCTAATTTCATTAATTTGGTTCTTCTCCCTTTGTTTTTTAATGAGCCTTGCTAATGGTTTGTCAATTTGTTTATTTTTTCAAAAACCCAGCTTTTAGCTTTGTTGATTTTTGTTATTGTCTCTTTAGTTTCTTCTGCATTTATTTCTGCCCTAGTTTTTAAGATTTCTTTCCTTCTACTAACCCTGGGATTCTTCATTTCTTCCTTCTCTAGTTGCTTTAGGTGTAGAGTTAGGTTATTTGAGTTTTTTCTCGTTTCTTGAGGTAAGCCTGTATTGCGATGCACCTTCCCCTTAGCACTGCTTTTACAGTGTCCCATAGGTTTTGGGTTGTTGTTTGTTTTGTTTTTTTTTTTTCATTTTCATTCATTTCTATGCATATTTTGATTTCTTTTTTGATTTCTTCTATGATTTGTTGATTATTTAGAAGCGTGTTATCTAGCCTCCATATGTTTGAATTTTTAATAATTTTTTTCCTGTAATTGAGATCTAATCTTGCTGCACTGTGGTCAGAAAAGATGACTGGAATGATTTCAATTATTTTAATTTACCAAGACTAGATTTATGGCCCAGGATGTGATCTATTCTGGAGAAGGTTCCATGTACACTTGTGGAAAAGGTGAATTTGATTGTTTGGGGGGTGAAATGTCCTATAGATATCAATTAGGTCTAGCTGGTCCATTGTGTCCTTCAAAGTTTGTGTTTCCTTGTTAATTTTCTGTTTAATTGATCTATCCATAGTTGTGAGTGGGGTATTAAAGTCTCCCACTATTATTGTGTTACTATTAATTTCCTCTTTCATACTCATTAGCATTTGCCTTACATATTGTGGTGCTCCTATGTTGGCTGCATATATATTTATAATTGTTATATCTTCTTCTTTGATGGATCCTTTGATCATTAAGTAGTGTCCTTCTTTGTCTTTTTCACAGCCTTTCTTTTATTTTATTTTATTTTCCATTTATTTTTATTAGTTGGAGGCTAATTACTTTACAACATTGCAGTGATTTTTGTCATACATTGAAATGAATTAGCCATGGATTTACATGTATTCCCCATCCCGGTCCCCCCTCCCACCTCCCACTCCACCCGATCCCTCTGGGTCTTCCCAGTGCACCAGGCCTGAGCACTTGTCTCATGCATCCAATAAAGGCTGGTGATCTGTTTCACCACAGATAATATACATGTTTCGATGCTGTTCTCTCGAAACATTCCACCCCCGCCTTCTCCCACAGAGTCCAAAAGTCTGTTCTGTACATCTGTGTCTCTTTTTCTATTTTGCATATAGGGTTATCGTTACCATCTTTCTAAATTCCATATATATGTGTTAGTATACTGTAATGGCCTTTATCTTTCTGGCTTACTTTGCTCTGTATAATGGGCTCCAGTTTCATCCATCTCATTAGAACTGATTCAAATGAATTCTTTTTAATGGCTGAGTAAGATTCCATAGTGTATATGTACCACAGCTTTCTCATCCATTAGTCTGCTGATGGGCATCTAGGTTGCTTCCATGTCCTGGCTATTATAAACAGTGCTGCGATGAACATTGGGGTGCACATGTCTCTTTCAGATCTGGTTTCCTCGGTGTGTATGCCCAGAAGTGGATTGCTGGGTCATATGGCAGTTCTATTTCCAGCTTTTTAAGAAATCTCCACACTGTTTTCCATAGTGGCTGTACTAATTTGCATTCCTACCAACAGTGTAAGAGGGTTCCCTTTTCTCCACACCCTCTCCAGCATTTATTGCTTGTAGACTTTTGGATAGCAGCCATCCTGACTGGCATGTAATGGTACCTCATTGTGGTTTTGATTTGCATTTCTCTGATAATGAGTGATGTTGAGCATCTTTTCATGTGTTTTTTTGCCATCTGTATGTCTTCCTTGGAGAAATGTCTGTTTAGTTCTTTGGCCCATTTTTTGATTGGGTCATTTATTTTTCTGGAGTTGAGCTGGAGGAGTTGCTTGTATATTTTTGAGATTAATCCTTTGTCTGTTGCTTCATTTGCTATTATTTTCTCCCAATCTGAGGGCTGTCTTTTCACCTTGTTTATAGTTTCCTTTGTTGTGCAAAAGCTTTTAAGTTTCATTAGGTCCCATTTGCTTATTTTTGCTTTTGTTTCTAATATTCTGGGATGTGGGTCATAGAGGATCCTGCTGTGATTTATGTCGGAGAGTGTTTTGCCTATGTTCTCCTCTAGGAGTTTTATAGTTTCTGGTCTTACATTTAGATCTTTAATACATTTTGAGTTTACTTTTGTGTATGGTGTTAGAAAGTGTTCTAGTTTCATTCTTTTACAGGTGGTTGACCAGTTTTCCCAGCACCATTTGTTAAAGAGTTTGTCTTTTTTCCATTGTATATCCTTGCCTCCTTTGTCGAAGATAAGGTGACCATAGGTTCGTGGATTTATCTCTGGGCTTTCTATTCTGTTCCACAGCCTTTATTTTAAAGTCTATTTCATCTGATATGAATATTGCAACTCCTGCTTTCTTTTGATCTCTGTTTGCATGAAATATTTTTTCCAGCCCTTCACTTTCAGTCTGTATGTGTCCCTTGTTTTGAGGTGGGTCTCTTACAGACTGTAGATATAGGGGTCTCATTTTTGTATCCATTCAGCCAGGCTTTGTCTTTTGGTTGGGGCATTCAACCCATTTACATTTAAGGTAATTATTGACAGGTATGGTCCTGTTGCCATTTGCTTTGTTGTTTTGGGTTCACGTTTATACAACCTTTCTGTGTTTCTTGTCTAGAGAAGATCCTTTAGCATTTGTTGAAGAGCTGGTTTGGTGGTGCTGAATTCTCTCGGCTTTTGCTTGTCTGTAAAGCTTTTGAATTCTCCTTCATATCTGAATGAGATCCTTGCTGGGTACTGTAATCTAGGTTGTAGGTTATTCTCTTTCATTACTTTAAGTATGTCCTGCCATTCCCTTCTGGCCTGAAGAGTTTCTATTGAAAGATCAGCTGTTATCCTTATGGGAATCCCGTTGTGTGTTAGTTGTTGTTTCTTCCTTGCTGCTTTTAGTATTTGTTCTTTGTGTTTGATCTTTGTTAATTTGATTAATATGTGTCTTGGGGTGTTTCACCTTGGGTTTATCTTGTTTGGGACTCTCTGGATTTCTTGGACCTGTGTAACTAGTTCCTCCCCCATTTTAGGGAAGTTCAGCTATTATCTCTTCGAGTATTTTCTCATGGCCTTTCTTTTTGTCTTCTTCTTCTGGGACTCCTATGATTCGAATGTTGGGGTGTTTCACATTGTCCCAGAGGTCCCTGAGGTTGTCCTCATTCCTTTTGATTCTTTTTTTCTATTTTCCTCTCTGCTTCATTTATTTCCACTATTTTATCTTCTACCTCACTCATCCTGTCTTCTGTCTCCGTTATTCTACTATTGGTTTCCTCCGGAATGTTTTTGATCTCATTTATTTCATTATTCATTTTTAATTGACTCTTTTTTATTTCTTCTAGGTCCTTATTAAACATTTCTTGCATCTTCTTAATCTTTGTCTCCAGGCTATTTATCTGTAACTCCATTTTGTTTTCAAGATTTTGGATCACTCTTATTATCATTATTCTAAATTCTTTTTCAGGTAGATTCCCTATCTCCTCCTCTTTTGTTTGACTTGGTGGGCATTTTTCATGTTCCTTTACCTGTTGGGTATTTCTCTGCCTTTTAATCTTGTTTAGATTGCTGTGTCTGTAGTGGGCTTTCTGTATTCTGGTTGTCTGTGGTTCCTTTTTATTGTGGAGGTTTCACCCAGTGGGTGGGGTTGGACGATTGGCTTGTCATGGTTTCCTGTTTAGTGAAGCTTGTGTCGGTGTTCTGGTGCGTGGAACTGGATTTCTTCTCTCTGGAGTGCAATGGAGTGCCCAGTAATGAGTTTTGAGATGGGTCTATGTGTTATGCGTGACTTTGGGCAGCCTGTATGTTGTTGCTCAGGGCTATGTTCCTGCCTTGCTGGATAATTTGTGTTGCATGTCTTGCTCTGGAACTTATTGGCTCTTGGGTGGTGGTTGGTTTCAGTGTAGGAAATGGAGGCTTTTGGATGGTCTCTTATTACTTAATGGTCTGTGTAGTCAGGAGTTTTCTGGTGTTCTCAGGTTTTGGGTTTAAGTCTCCTGCCTCTGGATTTCAGTTTTATTATTCCAGTAGTCTCAAGACTTCTCCGACTATACAACACTGATAATAAAACTTCTAGGTTAATGGTGAAAGGATTCTCCACCGTGAGGGACACCCAGAGAGGTTCACAGAGTTACATGAAGAAGAGGAGAGGGAGGAGGGAGATAGAGATGAGCAGGAGGAGAAAAAGGGGAACTCAAGAGGAGAGAGACAGATCTATGCAGTTCTCTATTCCCAAAGTGTTCTCTGTAGCCCAGACACCCACAGAGATTCACAGAATTGGATTGGGAAGAGAAGGGGAAGGGACAAAATGAGGTGTTCTGAGGTAGAAAACGGAGAGTCAAAAGTGGGAGAGAGTAATCAACACACTCCTGAGTAAAAATGGGTACTGAATATTGGATTCTTAAATGTCCAAAATTGATATAAAAAACTGAAAAGCAAAGATTATAAATCTAGACTTGAGGTTAGATTTTTTAAAATATAATATTAAAAACAAAAGAAAAATTTTAGAAATGTATATGAAGTTCGGTTTAAAAATAGGGCTTCTTTTTTTTTTTGCAAGGTTATAGTGAAATGAAAATGAAAATTAAGGAGTAATAGAGGACTTTAAAGAAAATAAGAGAAAAAAATAAAACAAGAAAAAAAATGTTTTCCTAATTTTAAAAAATAGTAAAAATATATGAAAATGAAAATGAAAGTTAAGGAGTAATGGGGGAGTAATAGGGAATTTTAAAAGAAAATAAAAGAGAAAAAACAAAAAGGAAATGAAAAGAAAAAACTTTTTTTAATTAAAAAAAAAGTAAAAATATATCTAGAAATTTCTCTGGAGCTGTTGCGGTCAGTGTGGGTTCGGTTCAGTTTCATATAGCTCCTCGTTCCAGCTTACACTTCTCGATATCTATAGGCGCCTTCCGGTGTAGTTGGTATCACCTACAGGGATTTTAATCTGTTGCACCAGTCACTTCTGAAGCAGTTCCCTTTGTTTATTTGGCTTCTGTTTGCCGGTCTCTTCAGTGTCTAATTTCTGCCCTGACACAGGTGGGCAGAGGTGGTCTCTTGTTTAAGTTCGCTGGTTCAGTTGTGCTGAGGGTAGGGAGGCGTGCTGCAGACAGATATAGCTGGCGTGTGTGGGTAGCTCTCACAGTGTTCCAGCCACACTGGGTTTTCCCCGCTCACGGGTGTGTGCTTTCCCTGTCTACACTGCTCAGGCTCCCAGCTGCTCTATATGGAGCAGGCCCGGCATTGCGTGCGGTTCCAGTTTTTGGGTATTTCACCAAAGTGCAGACTCAGTTGGGCCTGAGTTTTGTGCCTTCCCCGGCCGGAGCAGCTCAGGTAGCCAGGAGCTTGACAGGCGCACTCTCCCCAGTGTGGTGCACCTTATCCCCTCCGCGGTTGCAGCCTCAGTTTCTGCGGGCACCAGTCAGGTACATGCACCTTGTGTCTATTCTTGGGAGCTGTCCTCTAGCCACGACCCTCCTGGCGGATGTCGACCATCCAGAATCTCAGGAAGTCTTTGGTTAGAAACTGGAGGCCTGTTTGCAGTTTGGTAGGGGTGCCGTCTCTGGGGCTGAGTTTGCCCCTTTCCCCTCCCCCCTGCCTCCTGCCTATGGCAGGGGATGAGTTGGTCCACCAGCAGCTAGCTCTTCTTTGGAATTGCTCAGTCCCTTTGTTCTGCGAATGGCTGGCGGTGTGTTCCAGCCAGTAAATTTTCTCTCTCTCTCTTGCTATCCCACAGTTTAAGTTGCTATCTCATGTTAGCTCCCTCCAATTGCCCTCAGGGCATTTGGGCCTGGTACTTACCCTAAGCAATGCCTCCCGCTCCACTCTGTTCCACCCCTACTTGCTGGTGGCCGATGCAGGTGTCTGGGGTACTTTTCTGCTGAGAGTTGCTTTTAGGCATGTAATCTGTGGGTTTTATTTATTTATCCTCCCAGTTAGGTTGCCCTCTGAGGTTCGAAAACTTCCGCCAGGCCCGCCAGTGAGAGGGTTTCCTGGTGTTTGGAAACCTCCTCTATTATGACTCCCATCCCAGGATGGGTCTCCATCCCTAGCTCTTTTGTCTCTCTTTTTATCTTTTATATTTTGTCCTACCTCCTTTTGAAGATGATGGGCTGCTTTTCTGGGCGCCTGATGTCTTCTGCTAGAGGTCAGAAATTGTTTTGTGAAGTTTGCTCAGTGTTCAAATGTTCTTTTGATGAATTTGTTGGGGAGAAAGTGGTCTCCCCATCCTATTCCTCCACCATCTTGGCTCCTCCTAAAGACTATTTTTTAAAGCAGTTATAGATTTACATTTGTAAACCTATTGAAAGTACTGTAAGATTATTGTGAAGATTTACCACATACCCCTGGTCCAGCACATACATACACTTCTCTATTATCAACAGCACTCACCAGAATTGTACATTTTTAAATTGCTGATTAACATATTGACACATCAGAATCATGAAAACTCTTAGTTTAGCTTAGGGCTCACTCATGGTTTTGTACATTCTGTAGATTTAGAAGGTGACATATACCTATTATTTTATTTTTTTTTTTATTTTTGAAAGAACAGTTTGCTCTATTCTGGATAGCAACAGCTGAGTGGGGTCGCAGTGTGTGTGAGGACAGACTCCTGTCCAGTGGCTGACTCCTCCAGCGACCACCAGTGGGCAAGAACATTATTAGAGAAAGGGAAGGCCTATATGTAGAAATGGCACACTCAGCTCTGATTGTCATCTTGAAATTAATCTTGCAGTGATCTGATAAGCATCATCTTGATTGCTTTTTAAATTCATTTTTAGCTAATTTTATTAGAATATAGTTACTTTAAATACTGTGCTAGCTTCTGCTGTACAGCAAAGTGAATCAGCTATATGTTTACCTATGTATTCTCTTTTTTGGATTTATTTCCCATTTAGGCCATCACAAAGCATTGAGTAGACTTTCTTGTGCTGTACAGTAGGTGCTGTATGTATGTATGTATGTATATCAATCTCAATCTCCCAGTTCATCCCACCTTCCTTTTTTCCCTTAGTATGGTATCCATACATTTGTTCTCTATGTCTGTTTCTGTTTCTGCTTTGCAAATAAGATCAACTATACCATTCTTCTAGATTCCACATATGTTTAAATATACAGCATTTGTTTTTTTTCTTTCTGATTTACTTCACTGTTTATGATAGACTCTAGATCCATCCATGTCTCTGAAAATGGCACAATTTTGTTCCATTTTTTGCCTGAGTAATATCCCACTATATATATGTACCATATATCCATTATCTTGTTGATGGACATTTAGTTTGCTTACATGTCTTGGTTATTTAACATAGTGATTCAATAAATATTGGGGTGTATGTATCTTTTGAAAGTATGGTTTTCTCTGGATATGTTCCAAGGAAAGTGATTGAAGGATCATATGGTAAGTTTATATTTTTAATGTGTTTACTTTCAACTATAATTTTCCCCCTTAATACTACTTTTCTGAACCCATAACTTTAGGTATGTTGCAGCTTCATTTTTTTCATGGCATTTTCTAATTTTCATTTTTTTCTTTCCTTTAGCTTATCTTTTGTTTAATAATTCATGAATTAATTTCCAAATAGTTGTTCATTTTCTATTTTTCTTTCTGCTGTTGATTTTTGCTTCAATCCATTATGATCAGATAAGATACATTGTATACTTGCAATCTTTTTCAGTTGATTAAGTCGTTTTGTGGCCCAACATGTTGCCTATCCTGAAGAATGTTCCATATGTATTATAGAAAGATACTTTTTGTGGTGGAGTGTTCTGAATGTGTTTAGGTTTGATTAGTTCCTGTTGTTGTCCAAGTTCACCATTTCCTTAATGAACTTCTGATTTTCTATCCATTACTGAATGTGATGTATTGATATCTTCTGCATTGCCTTTCTCTTAGCTCAGATGGCTAAGAATATGCCTGCAATGTGGGAGACCTGGGTTTGTTTCTGGGGTCAGGAAGATCCCCTAAGGAAGGGAACGGCTACCCACTCCAGTGTTCTTGCCTGGACAAATCCATGGAGAGAGAAGCCTGGCCAGCTATAGTCCAAGGGGTTGCAAAGAGTAGGACACAACTGAACAACTAACACTAGTATTGTAGAACTATTTCTCCCTTCAATATTGCCAATGTTTGCTTCATATATTTTGTAGTGCATAAAGTGGTGTGTGTGTGTGTGTGTGTGTGTGTGTGTGTATGTGTGTGTGTGTGTGGATATAGATATATTTACAATTGCTATATCCTATTGATGAATTGATGGAGGTATTAATATACAATGTCTTTCCTTGTCTCTGTTAGCAGGTTGTTTTACTTAAAGTTTATTTGTCTGATATTAGTATAACCAATTACTTTTTATTGTTACTGTTTATGCAGAATATCTTCTCCCATCCTCTCACATTCAACCATTTTATTGTTACATATAAAATGTGACTCATATATAACATATAATTGGATCATGTTTTTTCTTTAAATCAGTTCTGCTAGTTTATTCCTCTTGAATGGAGAAATTTTAAACCATTTACGTTTAAAGCAATTACTGATAAAGGAGGATTTTCCTCTGTCATTCTGCTATCTTCATATATCTCATAGCTTTTTGTCTCTCATGTCATCCATTATTGCTTTCGTTTGTGTTCAGTTGATTTTTTGTAGTGATATATTTTATTCCCTTCTCATTTCCTTGTGTGTATATTCTATAGATACCTTCTTTGATATCAATTTGATATCAATTTGATAAATTGATATCTAATTATCAATATAATTTCATTTCCATACAAACCTTCTATTCCCACATAGTCCCATCCCTTTTTAAGTTATTGGTGTCATGAATTGCATCTGTATGCAATGTGTGGCCAATAATATAGACATAATTGTTTGTAAGTATTTGTCCTTTAAATAATGTAGAAAAAATAAAAGTGAAGTTATAAGTAAAGAGTAGAATTATACTGTACAAGAGAATTTTATATCTTCATATGGCCATAAGTTGCTCTGTGAGAAGTGAAAATGTTAGTTACTCAGTTGTGTCTGACTCTTATGATCATATGGACTATAGCCTGCAGGCTCCTCTGTCCATGGAATTATCCAGGCAAGAAAACTAGAGTGGGTAGCCATTCCCTTCTCCAGGGGATCTTCCCAACCTAGAGATCAAACTCTCTCTACCATCCTTTCATTTCACCCTAAAGGGACATCTTTAGCAATTTTTGTAGGGTCAGCCTCGTGGTAATAAAATCACTCAGATTTTGCCTATCTAGGAATGTTTTAGTCTCTCACTTTAAAAAAAAAAAAGGTGACAAAATATAAATGACAAAAAAATTATCATTTTTGACATTTTAAGTGTAGAGTCCCATGGCATTAAGTACATTCACATTATTATGCAACCATCATCACCATCCATCTCTAGAAATTTTTCACCTTCTCAATGTAAAATTCTGTACCTATTAGATAGTAACTGCCATACCTCCCCATCCAATCCCTGGGAACCACCATCCTACTTCCTGTCTCTGAATTTGGCTACTTGAAGTTACCTGACGTAAGTGGAATCATGCAATAATTGTTCTTTTCTGATTGGCTTATTTAATTATCATATCTTCAAGGTTCTTCCATGTTGTAACATGATTTTTTTGTGTGATGACATGTTTCAATTCCCTTTTTATTTCCTCTTGTTTATATTATGCTGATATTCTGCTTCTGGTTACCTTGGGAATTATATATAACATCCTAAAGTTATATGTTTTGTCAGATATACTACTCCCAGTAGTATATACTACTATATACTACTACGCACAATTTTTTAGGTCTTTAGATATATCATCCATCTACCTTCTGATGAGAATTTGGCTGATAATTTTATTGAGAATCACTTGTATGTAATGAGTCATTCGTTGTTGTTCTCATGATTCTTTTTGCTTTTGCTTATCAAAAGTTTGTAATGTATCTTTGTGTGTCTGTCCTTGGTTTATCCTACTGGGATTTTATTGAGCATCTTGAACTTATAGATTCATGTATTTACTAAAATTTGGGAAGTTTTTCAGGCATTATTTTTTTAAATAATCTGTCTTCCCTCTACTCTTTCTTTTTCTGTGACTGTCATATTATATTATATACTTTTTTCTTCTTGATGATGTCCCACAAGTCTCTTTGGCTCTTTTCCATTTTCTTAATTCTTTAATTCTCTGCTCTTCCAACTTGATCATTCCAACTGTCTTTTCTTCATATTTGCTGATTCTTTTTTTCTGCTTCCTCAAATCTGCTGTCAAATTTATCTAGTGAATATTTTATTTCGGTTTTTATTTATTAGCATTGGAATTTCCATTAGGTCCATTATAAAAACTTTTATCTCTTAATATTCTTATTTTATTAATAAATTGTTTTGGATTTTCTTTAATTTTTGCCTGTGTTTTCCCTTAGTACTTTAGGTATATTTAAGAAAATAGTTTTTAATTTTTTCATTTGGTAAATCAATTGTCTGGGCTTCCGTGCAGATGGCTTTTGCCAATTTAACTTTTCTCTTTGACTGTGCCATGTTTACCTTGTTTCTTTTTGTGTCTCATAATTTTTGTTGAAAACTGGGCATTTGATTATTATAACAAAATAACTGAAAATTAGATTCCCTTCTCGTCATTTGATTTTTTAAATTATTTAATTCTATAGTATATTTATTTTGAGACTTTTCAAACTATTTTAATAAAAGCTTTTCTTGTCATGTGTACTCACCAGTATCTTTGTTAATTTTAATTTTTTATTACTTTTTTATTGATTTATTTATTTTAGTTTTTTCCATTTATTTTTATTAGTTGGAGGCTAATTACTTTACAATATTCTGATGGTTTTTGCCATGCATCAACATGACTCAATCACGGATATACATGTGTCCCCCCATCCTGAATCCGTCTCCCACCTCCCTCCCCACCCTATCCTTCTGGATTGTCCCAGAACACAGACTTTGAGTGCTCTGCTTCATGCATCAAACTTGCACTGGTCATCTATTTTACATATTATACTATACATGTTTCAGTGCTATCCTCTCAGATCATTCCACCCTCACCTCCCACAGAGTCCAAAAGTCTGTTCTTTACATGTGTGTCTCTTTTGCTGCCCTACATGTAGGATTGTCATTACCATCTTTCTAAATTCCATATATATGCATTAATGTACAGTATTTGTCTTCTCTTTCTGACTTACTTTACTCTGTATAATAGGCTCCAGGTTCATCCACCTCACTAGAACTGACTCAAATGTGTTCCATTTTATAGCTGATTAATATTTCATTGTGTATGTGTACCACAACTTCCTTATTCATTCATCTGCTGATGAACATCTAGGCATTGCTTCCATGTCCTAGATATTATAAATAGTGCTGCAATGATTATTGAGGTGCATGTGGTTTTCTAGGGGTGTATGCCCAGTAGTGGGATTGTTGGGTCATATGGCAGTTCTATTCCCAGTTTTTTTTAAGGAATCTCCACACTGTTCTCCATAATGGCTGTGCTAGTTTGCATTCTCACCAACACTGTATGAGGGTTCCCTTTTCTTAACATCCTCTCTAACATTTATTGTTTGTAGAGTTTTTGATGATAGCCATTCTGACAGGTGTGAGATTGATTTGCATTTCTCTAAAAATGAGTGATGTTGAGCATCTTTTCATGTGCTTGTTAGCCATCTTTAGAGAAATGTCTGTTTAGTTCTTTTGCCCAGTTTTTCATTGGCCTGTTTGAATGTTAAACTGGTGTTTTGGCAGAGATTTCCTTCAAAGCTAAAAGCTCAAACAAGCAAAAAGAAAAAGAAAAAACTGATATCTCCCAGTCTTTGCAGACTGATTCTGTTCTGAGTCAACCCTTCAGCAAATAACTAGACTTACTCTGAACTCAGGGGCTCAAGGATCAGTCCGAGGTAGAAGATTAAGGTCTTTTCATGTTTTATCTGAGCATGTGTCTTCTCTGGACCTGCACATACTTTCTAAAGTTCCACATACACATGGTTGCTTTTGAATGTCTTAAATTTTTAGGCTCATCTCAGTTTCTCCTGCAGGCCTTTGATATTCTATTGTATGTCTCCACCTGTAACTCTTTGCCACAAATATCAGTGGATTTGTAATACCATTACAGCTTTTAAAAGCAGTGTCTGCCAGTTCCCAACCATGTTTCAGTTTTGCAAGATAGAAAGCAAAAGGTTAGTCCTTCAGTTAGCTCCCAGACAGGATAGAAGAGTTGTACACTGTAACTTGCAAATTAGGTCTTTCTTTTGAGGTGGAGAACTAGGAAATGACCAACTGCTTATCAAGACCACATTCTTCATCACACAAGGGAGAGTATGGGGGGAAAGTTTAAAAAATCCTAAGATTTTCCCACTGTTTTGAAGATATTTTTTTCTTGTTTGGGAATTTTATTCATTGCTGTAATTTTTTAATTAACACTTCTGAAACTTTTATTACCATGTTATACATTTTTACATCTATTTATTTTTAACTGACCGATACTTGCTTTATAATACTGTGTTGATTTCTACCATACATCAACATGAATCAGCCATAAGAATGCATTTGCCCACTCTATCTTGAGATTCCCTTCCACCTCCTACCCATTTCCACCCATCTAAATTTTTACAGAGCATTGGTTTGTGTTCCCTGAGTCATACAGCAAATTCCCATTGGCTCTCTAATTAACATATGGTAGTGTATATGTTTCCATGCTACTCTCTCCGTTCATCCCACACTCTTCTTCCTCCCCACAGCCCATGTCCATAAATCTATTCCATATATCTTCATCTCCAATGCTTCCCTGCAAGTAGGTTCATCAGCACCATCTTTTCTGGATTAATATATAGCACGAATGTCACAACACTAGACAACACCTGTTTTTTTCTTTCTAAATTAAGTCACTCTGCATAATAGGCTCTAGGTTCATCCACCTCTTAGAACTAATTCAAATGCATTGTTTTTTATGCTTGAGTAATATTCCATTGTATATATGTCCATAGTTTTTGGTTTTTTTTTTATTCATTCACCTGTTTATGGACATCTAGGTTGCTTCCATGTCCTAGCCATTATAAATAATGCTGCAGTAACATCAGGATACATGAGTCTTTCTTGATTTGTGGTTTCTTCAGTGTATATGCCAATAATAGGATTGCTGTGTCAAATAGTAGTTTCATTCCCAGTTTTTTTGTTTGTTTGTTTTGTTTGTTTTTGTTTTTAAGGAATCTCTATACTGTCTTCCATAGTGGCTGTATCAATTTACATTCCCATCAACAGTGCAAGAGGGTTCCCTTTTCTATGCACCTTCTCCAGCATTTATTGTTTGTGGCTTTTTTGATGTAGGTCACTGTGACCAAAGTGAGGTGATATCTCACTGCAGGTTTGATTTGTGTTTCTCTGCTAATGAGTGATGTTGGACATCTTTTCATGTGTTTATTAGCTATCTGCATGTCTTCTTTGGAGAAATATCTGTTCAGTATTTTGCCCAATTTTTGATTGAGTTGTTTGTTTTTCTGGTATTAAGTTGGATGAGCTGCTTGTATATTTTGGAAATTAATCTTTGTCAGTTGTTTCATTTGCTATTATTTTCTCCCATTCTGAGGGTTGTCTTTTCACCTTTATAGTTTCCTTTGCTGTGTAAAGCTTTTAAGTTTATTTTTGTTTTTATTTTCATTACTATAGGAGGTATGCAATAGAGGATCTTGCTATGATTTATGTAATTGAGTGTTCCTCCTATGTTTTCCTCTGAGAGTTTTATAGTTTCTGATCTTACATTTAGATCTTTAATCCATTTCGAGTTTATCTTGAAGTATGATGTTAGCAAGTGTGTTAATTTCATCCTTGTATATACATAGCTCTCCAGTTCTCCCAGCACTGCTTGTTAAAGAGATTATCTTTTCCCCATTGTATATTCTTCCTCTTTTGTCAAAGATAAGGTTCCCATATGTGTGTGGGTTTATGTATGTGTTTTCTATCTTTTACCATTTTTATATTTCTGCTTTGGTTACAGTACCATACTCTCTTGATGACTGCAAAAATGTAGTATAATCTGATGTCAGGAAGGTTGATTCCTTCAACTCCATTCTTCTTTCTCAAGATTCCTTTGGTGAAACAATTAAGAAAGAACATATATATCAATAATTACTTTACATGAAAATGGATTAAATGCTCCAACCAAAAGATGCAGGCTGGCTGAAAGGATAAAAAACAATCCACATACATATGCTGTCTACAAGAGACCCACTTCAGACCTAGAGACACATACAGACTGAGCCGATGGAAAGTGAGATTATGGAAAAAGATATTCCATGAAAACACAAATCAAAAAACAAAATGCAAGAGTAACAATTGTTGTATCAGACAATATAGACTCCAAAATAACAAACATTAGAAGAGATAAGTAAGGACACTACATACTGATCTGGCAATCAGTTAAAGAAGATATAACAATTGCAAATATTTATGTACCCAATATAAGAGCACCTCAATACATGAGACAAACACTAACAGACATAAAAGGGGAAATTTACAGTAAATAATAATAATAATAGTAGGGGACTTTAACACCACACTCACACCAAAGGACAGATCATAAAAGAGAAAACCAATGAGGAAACACAAGCCTTAAAATGACACATTAGGCCAGATCAATCTAACTGATATCTTCAGGACATTCAATCCAAATGCAGAAGAATACAGTTTATCCTCAAGTGCATATGGAACATTCTCCAAGATAGATCACATCTTGAGTCACAAATCAAGCCTTGGTAAATTTAAGAAAATTTAAATCTTATCAAGCATCTTTTCTGACCACAGTGCTATGAGACTAGTTATCAATTATGGGGAGAAAAGCTGTAAAAACCACAAACATATTAACATTAAACAATATATTTCTAAATAACTAACAGGATACTGAATAAATAAAAGAAGAAATTAAAAAAATACCTAGAAACAAATGACAATGAAAATACAATGATTCTAAACCTGTGCAGGTAGCAAGAGCAATTGTAAGAGAGCAGTTTATTGCAGTACAATACTACCCCAATAACAAAAAAAAAATACATCAAAAAGTCAATCAAACCTTACACCTAAAGTAACTGGAAAGAGAAGAACAAAAATCACCAATGTTAGCTGAAGGAAAGAAATCATAAAGAGCAGAAATAAAGGAACAAGAGATGAAGGAATGACAATAAAAATCAATAAAATTAAAAGCTGTTTATAAACAAAATTGACAAGCCATTAGCCAGATTTATAAAAAAAAAAATTGAGAAGACTCAAATCAACAAAATTAGAAATGAAAAGGGAGATGTTACCACTGACAATGGAGAATCACAAAGAGTCATAGACTATCATAAACAACCATATGTCAATAAAATGGACAAGCTGGAAGAAATGGACAGATAATTATCAAAGTTCAACCTTCCAGGAATGAATCAGGAAGAAATAGTAATTTTGAATAAGCCAATCACAATAACTGAAGTCAAAACTGTGATTTAAGAAAAAATCCCCCAGTAACAAAAGCTCAGGGCCAGATGGCTTCAAAGGTGAAATATATTAAACATTTAAAGGAGAGTTAAGTCTATCCTTCTCAAGCTCTTACAAAAAGTTGTAGAAGGAACACTTTCAAACTCATTCTACAAGGCCACCATCACCCTGGTACCAAAACTAGAAAAATATGCCACAAGAAAAGAAAATTACAGGCTATATCACTGATGATCATAGGTGCAAATATCCTCAACAAAATTCTAGTGAACAGAATCCAAAAACACATTAAAAAAGATCATACACTATGATCGTCAGCTTTATCCAAGGGACACAGGAATTCCTCAATATACAACAAATCAATCATTGTGATAACCACATTTACAAATTAAAAGATAAAAATCATATGATTATTTCAATAGATGCAGAAAAAGCCATTGACAAAATTCAGTACCCATTTATGACAAAAACTCTCCAGAAACAGGGCATAGAAGGAACCTAACTCAACATAATAGAGTCCATATATGATAAACCCACAGCAAACATTATTTTCAACAGTGGAAAACTGAAAATACCTCATCTAAGATCAAGAGCAAGACAAGGGTGCCCACTCTTGTCACTATTATTCAACACAATTTTGGAAGTCCTGGGCACAGTAATATGGCAATATAAAGAAATAAAAGGCATCCAGTTTGGAAAAAAAAGTAGTAAAACTCTCACTCTATGCAGATGACATGATACTATACATATAAAACCCTAAAATAATATCAAAAAATATTTAGAGCTAATCAGTGAGTTTAGTAAATCACAGGATACAAAATCAATACACAGAAATCCATTTCATTCAGAAATGAAAATTCTGAAAGAGATACTAAAGAATTAATCCCATTCACCATTGCAACAAAAAGAATAAAATACCTAGAAATAAACTAACCTAAGCAGACAAAAGGGCTATATAAACTATAAGACATTGATAAAAGAAATCAAAAACAACATATATTGTGAAAACAACTATACAACCCAAAGCAATCTACAGATTCAATGCAATCTCTATCAAATTCTCAATGGCATTTTTCACAGAACCAGAAAAAAAGAATTCAAAATTTTTAAAGAAACACAAAAGACCCCCTTTACCCAAAGCAATCTTGAGAAAGAAGAATGGGGCCGGAGGAATCAACCTTCCTGACTTTAGATAATACTACAAAGCTACAGTCATCAAGATAGTATGGCACTGGCAGCAAAACAGAAATATGCACCAATGGAACAAGATAGAAAGCCCAGGGATAAACCCATACATCTATGGGCACCTTATCTTTGATAAAGGAGGCATAAATATACAATGGAGAAAAGATTCTCTTCAATAAATGGTGCTGGGAAAACTGGCCAGATACATGTAAAAGAGAGAAACTAGAACATTTCCTAATATGATACACCAAGATAAGCTCAAAATGTGTTAAAAAACCTAAATTTAAGACCAGAAACTGTAAAATTCTTAGAGGAAAGCATAGGCAGAAGACCCTATAATGTAAATCACAGTAAGATCCTCTATGACCCACCTCCTAGAGTAATGGAAATAAAAATAAGTGGGTCCAAATTAAGCTTAAACACCTTTGCAAAGCAAAGGAAATTATATACAGGAGAAAAAGACAAACCTCTGTAGTGGAGAAAATAATTACAAATGAAAAAAATTAATCTCTACAATATATAAGTAGCTCATCAAGCTCAATCCCAGAAAAAAGCAACAACAACCTAATATAAAGGGGGCAGATGAGACATTTCTCCAAAGAAAACACACGAATGGCTAAAAAAAAAAAAAAAAAAAAAAAAAAAACACCTTGAAAAATGCTTAATATCATTTACTATTACAGAAATGCAAATGAAAACTACAGTGAAGTATCACGTCATACCAGTCAGAATGGCCATCATAAAAACATCTATAAGCAATAAATACTGGAGAGGATAGGGAAAAAAAGGGACCACTCTTGCACTGTTGGTAGGGATGTAAATTAATACAGCCATCAAGGAGAAGGAGATTTCTTTAAAAACTAGGAATAAAACTACCTTAGGACCCAGCAATCCCACTACTGGGCATATACCCTGAGAAAATCATAACTGAAAGACACATGTATGCCAATGTTCATTGCAGCACTATTTGCAATAGCCAGGAAATGAAGGAAACTTAGACATCCAGTGACAGATGAATAAAAGGAGTTGTGGTGCATATATATAATATTGAATATTACTCAGCCATAAAAAGGAATTAATTTGAGTCAGTTCTAGTGAAATGGATGAACCTAGAGCCTGTAATACAGGGTGTAGTAAGTCAGAAAATAAGTCAGAAAGAAAACCAAACACTGTATATTAGAGCACATATATGAAATCTTGAAAAATGATACTGATAAACCTATTAACAGGGCAGGGATAAAGACTCACACGTAGAGAACAGATTTATGGACACAGAAGGGGCAGGAGAGCATGAGACAAATTAAAGAGTTAGAAACTCTTGAAATAGTAGCATTGAAATACATACATTGAAAGAGTAGCATTGAAATATATACATTCAGTTCAGTTCAGTTCAGTTCAGTCACTCAGTCCTGTCTGACTTTTTATGACCCCATGAATCACAGCACTCCAGGCCTCCCTGTCCATCACCAACTCCAAGAGATTAGTCAAACTCATGCCCATCGAGTCGGTGATGCCATTCAGCCATCTCATCCTCTGTTGTCCCCTTCTCCTCCTGCCCCCAACCCCTCCCAGCACCAGGGCCATTTCCAATGAGTAAAATCTTCTCAAGAGGTGGCCAAAGTACTGGAGTTTCAGCTTCAGCATCAGTCCTTCCAATGAACACCCAGGACTGACCTCCCTTAGGATGGGCTGGTTGGATCTCCTTGCAGTCCAAGGGACTCTCAAGAGTCTTCTCCAACACCACAGTTCAAAAGTATCAATTTTTCAGTGCTCAGCTTTCTTCACAGTCCGACTCTCACATCCATACATGACCACTGGAAAAACCATAGCTTTGACTAGATGGACCTGGTTGGCAAAGAAATGTCTCTGCTTTTTAATATGCTGTCTAGGTTGGACATAACTGTTCTTCCCAGGAGCAAGCATGTTTTAATTTCATGGCTGCAGTCATCATCTGCAGTGATTTTCGAGCCAAAAAAAATAAAGCCTGACACTGTTTCCACTGTCTCCCCAACTATTTCCCATGAGGTGATGGAACCAGATACCTTGATCTTAGTTTTCTGAATGTTGTTTTAAGCCAACTTTTTTTACTCTCTTTCACTTTCATCCAGAGGCTTTTTAGTTCCTCTTCACTTTCTGCCATAAGGGTGGTGTCATCTGCAGATCTGAGGTTATTGAGATTTCTACCAGCAATCTTGATTCCAGCTTGTGCTTCTTCCAGCCCAGCGTTTCTCATGATGTACTCTGCATATAAGTTAAATAAGCAGGGTGACAATATAGAGCCTTGACGTACTCCTTTTCCTATTTGGAACCAGTCTGTTGTTCCATTTCCAGTTGTAACTGTTGCTTTCTGACCTGCATACAGGTGTCTCAAGAGGCAGGTCAGGTGGTCTGGTATTCCCATCTCTTTCAGAATTTTCCACAGTTTATTGTGATCCACACAGTCAAAGGCTTTGGTGTAGTCAATAAACCAGAAATAATTTTTTTTTTTTCCTGGAACTCTCTTGCTTTTTCAATGATCCAGCGGATATTGGCAATTTGATCACTGGTTCCTCTGCCTTTTCTAAAACCAGCTTGAACATCTGGAAGTTCACAGTTCACGTATTGCTGAAGCCTGACTTGGAGAATTTTGAGCACTACTTTACTAGTGAGTGCTGCTTCTGCTGCTGCTAAGTCGCTTCAGTCGTGTCCGACTCTGTGCAACCCCATAGACGGCAGACCACCAGACTCCCCCGTGTGAGATGAGTGCAATTTGTGGTAGTTTGAGCATTCTTTTGGATTGCCTTTCTTAGGGATTGGAATGAAAACTGACCTTTTCCAGTCTTGTGGCCACTGCTGAGTTTTCCAAATTTGCTAGCATATTGAGTGCAGCACTTTCACAGCATCATCTTTCAGGATTTGAAACAGCTCAACTTGAATTCCATCACCTCCACTAGCTTTGTTCATAGTGATGCTTTCTAAGGCCCACTTGACTTCACATTCCAGGATGTCTGGCTCTAGGTGAGTGATCACACCGTTGTGATTATCTGGGTTGTGAAGATCTTTTTTGTAAGGTTCTTCTGTGTATTCTTGCCACCTCTTCTTAATATCTTCTGCTTCTGTTAGGTCCATACCATTTCTGTCCTTTACTGAACCCATCTTTGCCTGAAATTTTGCCTTGGTATCTCTAATTTTCTTGAAGAGATCTCTAGTCTTTCCCATTCTGTTGTTTTCCTCTATTTCTTTGCATTGATCGCTGAGAAAGGCTTTCTTATCTCTCCTGGCTAGTCTTTGGAACTCTGCATTCAAATGGGAATATCTTTCCTTTTCTCCTTTGCGTTTCACTTCTCTTCTTTTCACAGCTATTTGTAAGGCCTTCTCAGACAATCATTTTTCCTTTTTGCATTTCTTTTCCATGGGGATGGTCTTGATCCCTGTCTCCTGTACAATGTCATGAACCACCATCCATAGTCCATCAGGCTCTCTGTCTATCAGACCTAGTCCCTTAAATCTATTTCTCACTTCCACTGTATAGTCATAAGGGATTTGATTTAGGTCATACCTGAATGGTCTAGTGATTTTCCCTACTTCCTTCAGTTTAAGTCTGAATTTGGCAATAAGGAGTTCATGATTTGAGACACAGTCAGCTCCTGGTCTTGCTTTTGCTGACTGTATAGAGCTTCTCCATCTTTGGCTGCAAAGAATATAATCAATCTGATTTCGGTGTTGACCATCTGGTGATGTCCATGTGTAGAGTCTTCTCTTGTGTTGTTGGAAGAGGGTGTTTGCTATGACCAGTGTGTTCTCTTGGCAAAACTCTATTAGCCTTTGCCCTGCTTCATTCTGTATTCCAAGGCCAAATTTGCCTGTTACTCCAGGTGTTTCTTGACTTCCTACTTTTGCATTCTAGTCTCCTATAATGAAAAGGACATCTTTTTTTGGGTGCTAGTTCTGAAAGGTCTTGTAAGTCTTTATCGAACCATTCAACTTCAGCCTCTTCAACATTACTGGTTGGGGCATAGGCTTGGATTACCGTGATATTGAATGGTTTGCCTTGGAAATGAACAGAGATCATTCTGTGGTTTTTGAGATTGCATCCAAGTACTGCATTTTGGACTCTTGTTGATCATGATGGCTACTCCATTTCTTCTAAGGGATTTCTGCCCACAGTAGTAGATATAATGGTCATCTGAGTTAAATTCACCCATTCCAGTCCATTTTAGTTCGCTGATTCCTAGAATGTCGACATTCACTCTTGTCATCTCTGTTTGACTGCTTCCAATTTGCCTTGATTCATGGACCTAACATTCCAGGTTCCTATGCAATATTGCTCTTTACAGCATCGGATCTTGCTTCTATCACCAGTCACATCCACAACTGGGTATTGTTTGTGCTTTGGCTCCTTCCCTTCATTCTTTCTGGGGTTATTTCTCCACTGATCTCCAGTAGCATATTGGGCACCTACCGACCTGGGGAGTTCCTCTTTCATTACCATACATAAAATAAATAACTGATGGGAAGTTGCTGTGTAACACAGGGAGCTCAACATGATGCGCTCTGAAAATCTCAATGGTTGGGGTAGGGTGGGAGGTGGGAGGGAGGTTTAAGAGGGATAGACTATATGTATACCTATAGCTGATTCATGTTGATGTATGGCAGAAACCAACATAACATTGTAAAGCCATTATCCTGCAGTTAAAAGTAAGCAAATTAAAAAACATCAGGGAACCCTCTTACACTGTTGGTAGGAATGCAAACTAGTACAGCTGCTATGGAGAACAGTGTGGAGATTTCTTAAAAACTGGAAATAGAACTGCCATATGACCCAGCAATCCCACTTCTGGGCATACACACTGAGGAAACCAGATCTGAAAGAGACACATGCACCCCAATGTTCATTGCAGCACTGTTTATAGTAGCCAGGACATGGAAGCAACCTAGATGCCCATCAGCAGATGAATGGATAAGGAAGCTGTGGTACATATACACCTTGGAATATTACTCAGTCATTAAAAAGGATTCATTTGAATCAGTTCTAATGAGATGGATGAAACTGGAGCCCATTATACAGAGTGAAGTAAGCCAGAAAGATAAATTATACCAATACAGTATACTAATGCGTATATATGGAATTTAGAAAGATGGTAACAATAACCCTATATGCAAAACAGAAAAAGACACACAGATGTACAGAACAGAATTTTGGACTCTGTGGGAGAAGGCGAGGGTGGGATGTTTCGAGAGAACAGCATCGAAACATGTATATTATCAAGGGTGAAACAGATCACCAGCCCAGGCTGGATGCATGAGACAAGTGCTTGGGCCTGGTGCACTGGGAAGACCCAGAGAAATCGGATGGAAAGGGAGGTGGGAGGGGGGATCGGGACGGGGAATACATGTACATCCATGGCTGATTCATGTCAATGTATGACAAAAACCACTACAATATTGTAAAATAATTAGCCTTCAACTAATAAAAATAAATGAAAAAAAAAAGAAACATCAGATGGACTTGAGTTCAGTTTGCAGTTCTATTCTTCACTAACTGTGGCTCCTTGGCCAAGGTGCCAAATCCTTCTGAGCCTCAGTTTTCTTATCTGTAACATTAGTTTCCTTATTTGTAGCTGTCTTACAGTGTTGCTGAAAGGATTAAATAAGACAGTATAGGTGATATCACTAATACAGTGTCTGGTTGAATAGTTAGTTTTCTTTTTTGGTCACATATTCACATGAACAGGAGGAATTTTTGAAGTATGGCATAGTGTATGAAATATTATGTATGCCTTGTTGTTACCTTTTGCATTATTACACAGAAGAATGTGCCATAGGCATTCCCAGTAAGGTTCCCAAGGTTGTAGGGAGCTAAGTGTTGCCACTGGTTTACTGTGGATGGACTTGTATCTCCTCAATAACTCTTCTCAATAGTTCTCCCATTGCCCTATGGGAAAGAAACTACAAAGTATTGAGCCTTGCACTGAAAGTTTTATGTGTTTACCTTGCCTTAATAACACCTTCCCTTTTCTCCTATTTTGATAAGTGGAAAAACAGCAATAATGTAACTCATACTAGTCACACAGCTTGTAAATTGCAGAGCCTGGATTCTATCCTCACAGGCAGAGACTAGATATATGTATAGGTAAAGATTTATATATGAGGTAGAGATGGGGATGGGCCTTATTGCTGCCCCTATGGCAAATAATTCTAGTCTTTGGTTCCAGTAACCGGGGCAGCCAGATGGAAATATTAGAGAATCAAAGAATATCAGGGAAGAAAGTACTATTACAGATTCTTGAGTTTGATCTCATCATTGAAGCCTAGAGAAGAGAGAGATATATAAATAAGTGATCAAGCTAGGATACCAATCCAGGACTTCTAACAAAGTTTGGTATCCTTTTCAATTCCAACTTTCCTCACTTTGCATTATTTAAGTAGACGACAGAGTACCTTGGGTATGGGGGAAAGTCAGGCTGACTTTGAGGCCTAAGGGAAGGCTTTCTTGTTTGTACACCATTATGGTGCACATCAGATTCTGTGTTTCCTACAAGGGGACTGACCATAGTGACTTGACCACACATTCTTAGTCCATCTTGTGACTAACACCTCCACAGGCTGGCTTAACTGCTAAAGATATTCAGTCCTGGGGTGAAGGTGAGGGGAATGATGGGTAAATGTCTTGTTGAGGGATGAAATTCACCACTATGGTTTCAGTGCTTAAATCATTTAAACAATTAATTTACATCATTAAAACAACTACTTAATTTAAATCATCTAAACAATTCCTCATTAATTATTTTTTCTGTTGCTTGACACTAATGGAGTAATTGTGAGAATGGATTTTGGTGTCTCATTCAGTACCATTTACCAACACTGTGTCCTCAGGAAAGTTACTTAATTTCTCCAAGCCCCAGCATCCTCCCTCTTCAAATGTGGATCATGATGATTATCTTGGAAAAATTTTTGTGAAAATTAAATAAGAGAATGTAAGCAAAGCATTTGTAACCTTACCAGGCACTTAATAAACACTCAGTGTATGAAACTTACTATAATTGTAACATTATCATTAACCACTGGCACTGAAGAAAGTTCTGCTTTATATAAAATTTTAATATGCTTTGCTATATATCAAGGTCTGTCACCTTCACTTTTCATTGAAGATCAGTGGAGAGATACAACTTGCATTTATCATAATGATCTCATTATATTATAAGTGAAATGAAAGTCGCTCAGTTGTGTCCAGCTCTTTGTGATCCCATGGACTATATAGTCCATGGAATTCTCCAGGCCAGAATACTGGAATGGGTTGCTGTTTCCTTCTCCAGGGGATCTTCCTAACCCAGGGATCAAACCCAGGTCTCCTGCATTGCAGGCAGATTCTTAACTAGCTGCACCACCAGGGAAGAAGCCTGATACTAAATCCCTCTCTCATCTTTGTCTTTCTCAATTGAAGAATTGAAGCAATTCTAAGTCCCATTTTCCATTTCATTAAACTTCCTTAGAGGTGACAATTTTTACAAAGCAAGTAGTATCTTTATAAGCCTTCTAAAAGTCCCGAGTAAATGTCTCCCTCTGTGTCAATAGTCAGTTTTGTTATGAGCTGAATAAAGAGGCAGAGCAGTTACAAGACTTAAATCTACCAGTCCTCCTGAAACACTAGATTCTTATTTATTAATGTGAGCCATTTTGTACCACAAGGGTGGATCTGGGTCAATTACTTCACCTTTATGATCCTCAGCTTTTCTTATTTAAATTATGGATATGCAAGACTCAGATGGCTCATTCAAACAGGGTAATTGAGGAAAGTTTAATGGACATTCTATTTACAAAGTTGTGAGCAGAGTAAAGAGAAGCAATTAGGAATGGTGAAACACTCTGGGCCTAGAGACAGCTGGTTGGTTTCACTACTTCTAGAGGAACACACACACACACACACACACACACACACACACACAATGAAAGAAAGTCAGAAATAGACAGGGAGGGGGAGAGAAAAACTATGAAAAAGGGCCATCCCATAGAGCTGTGTCTTTGTAAGATGAATGTAATCACTGCCAACCTGCAGCCTGTCAGGGAGAGAACTAAAGGAATAAAACCGACCTCTCTATCCTCCCACCCTTCTACTATTGACTCCTATTAATGACTCCTAGGGTTTCCCTGGTAGCTCAGCTGGTAAAGAATCTGCCTGCAAGAGATCCCGGTTCAATTCCTGGGTCAGGAAGATCTCCTGGAGAAGAGATAGATTACCCATTCCAGTATTCTTGGGCTTCCCTTGTGGCTCAGATGTTAAAGAATCTGCCTGCAATGCAGGATACCTGGGTTCGATTGCTGTGTTGGGAAGATCTCCTGGAAGAAGACATGGCAACTCACTCCAGAATTCTTGTCTGGAGAATTCCCTTGGAGAGAGGAACCTGGTGGGCTACAGTCCATGGGGTTGCAAAGACTTGGACATGACTGAGCAACTAAGCACAGCACAATGACTCTAAAAGAAGTCAAAAGTCAAGGGAGTTCAGTTGACCTAGTACATATTTGTCAGTTTTGCAAGGCACAGGAATGTGTGCAGAAGAGTGAGAGCGAACATAGATGGGTAAAAGGAAAATAACCATCATGAGAACAAGTATTTATTGAGTGGCTGTTTTGTGTCTAGAACCATCTTACCTTGTCCTTATGGCCGACTTGCAAGTTGGGGATTCTATCTTTATTTCATAGATAAGGAAACTTAATTGCAGAAATTAAAATTCTCATATTGGATGGTTGCATAAATTGAGACAACCTGTGGACAGTACCTATGATTCCTAGATTCATATTGCATTGCTGATCATCCTATTCATGACACCAATTGTCTGTCAAACTGTTCACTGAACCCAGTGTAGGCAAAATGTGAGCTAAGCGGCTGGAAGAAGATTCAAGGAGCTGTAGGAACTACAGACACATTTATTCTCTCCTGGCCTGCATGGTAGCCATAACACAGTCTCTCTCTTGGCTGACACAACAGCTGTAGCAGCACCCATAACATAACCATAATGTAGCCATCAGTTCAATTCAGTTACTCAATTGTGCCTGACTCTTTGCCACCCCATGGACTGTAGCACGGCCGGCTTGCCTGTCCATCACCAACTCTCGGAGTTTACTCAAACTCATGTTCACTGAGTCGGTGATGCCATCCAACCATCTCATCCTCTGTTATCCCCTTCTCCTCTTGCCTTCAAACTTTCCCAGCATCAGGGTCTTTTCCAGTGAGCCAGTTCTTTGCATCATGTGACCAAAGTATTGGAGCTTCAGCATCAGTCCTTCCAGTGAATATTCAGGACTGATGTCCTTTAGGATTGATTGGTTTGATCTCCTCGCAGTCCAAGGGACTCTCAAGAGTCTTCTCCAACATCACAGTTCAAAACCATCAATTCTTTGGTGCTCATCCTTTTTTGTGGTCTACTTCACACATCCATACATGACTACTGGAAAAACCATAGCTTTGAATAGATGGACCTTTGTTGACAAATTAATGTCTCTGCTTTTTAATATGCTGTCTTTTTTGGTCATAGCTTTTCTTCCAAAGAGCAAGGGTCTTTTAATTTCATGGCTGCAGTCACCATCCGCAGTGATTTTGGAGCCCAAAAAAGAAACTCTTTCACTGTTTCCATTGTTTCCCCATCTATTTGCCATGAAGTGATGGGACTGGATGCCATAATGTAGCCATAACATAACCTCATATAACCATGGTATTACTCCAGTGTAGTCCTAGTGCAGCAGCAGCCAGAGCTTTCATGGTGAAGCTCACACAGGTGTACCACACAAAGTAGCCCATGACCAAGCAAGTACCTCGTGATGTGCATGTGTAGTGCCATAAGAAATCTCAGCTGTTACACAAATGTGCAAAGTCATTATTTATAGAACATGGGGTGAGAGAGTATGACAGTGTGGGGAGAGACAGCCTGACTGGCACCATCTGTTTCCCCACACATATATACAGACATTTATTCAATATTATAGATAAATGCAGAGATGAATAAAAATCAACACTTGCCCTCCAGAAACTCACAGAACCAGCCACTGAACAAGGAAAGTGTGAAATAGCAATATGCTGAGGAAGAAAACATAATCTTTTGCAACAAAATATTTTGAGAAGGACCCACTTAGCAAGTTTTCTCACATAACTAACTATATCTATACCACACTTTATCATGCACCAAGCACACTATAGTATTTCTTTACACTCATTGCAACTTTGTGAACAGGCATTGATGTTATTCTCATTTTGCCATTGAGAAAACTGAGGTTCAGTTCATGGTCTTGAAGCAAATAAAAGACTGAGCTAAGCTAGGTAGCTAAGTTTTTCAAATACAACTTGCATTTGTCATTTCTAACTTTGCAGGACATTTTTATTCTTAAGATAAAACCATTTTAGTTTCCAGAGAAAACTTCAAATGGCCTTAATGTACCAATGTTGTTGTTGTTGTTGTTGTTTAAACAAACATTTTAAAAGTTCCTTCTATGAAACTTTAAATGCACAATCCACATTCAACATTCAGAGACACATCTCACTCTCACATTGACCTGGGCCTGGCCCCAACTGTATTCTGATTCAATTTGACTACAGAAGTTTAAATGGAACTTGGGACAAGGGAATGAAGTGAGAGTCCAAGACAATATACAAGCAGAGAGAAAAGAGGTGCTTGTCTTTCACAAGGTGCCAAAGTTGGAAGAAACCAACCCTATCTGAGGCTTGAAGCCCTTCTACTACACCATCTCCAGGTAACCAGTTATGCTCTGTTCCCTTCTCACTTCTTGAAGTCACTTCTGTCTTATCAGATCTGACTTTTCAGAACTTCTCTCTTCTTCTGGCCTGAAATTTATCTCCCTGTAGCTTTCTCCCACTGGCCTCATTTCTATCTCCAAACGTAGGCCTTGTTTACAGCTCTACTCTGTGAAATACCTTCAGAGATCTGAAGACACAAACCACTTTAGTCTTGTAGTCTCCAGGCTTACAATTATACCCTTAACTAAAAAGGGAAAGGTGGCAAAGGCGGGGGCCCTCTACGTGCATAAGTACAATCTAGATTCAGGTCCAATCCCAGGTCCCAGCCCACATTTCGGCCTAGTCAACCACACCACAGCCTTTTCTACTATTACCTGGTTGTTCAATCATTCCCTCAGAATTGTGGTCTTTAGTTTGTATGGAATAGTGGCAAAATATAGAAATTTCAGAACCATTCAGACTAGGGCTGGAATCCCAGATTTACCAATAATAGCCAAGAGACTTTGAGCAATCATTTCAGTTCTCTGAACTTGTTTTCACATCCACAAAATAGACTAATGTCACTAACATGTCTGAATCTGCTAATTGTCCCCTAATATCTTCTCGGATTTTATAGTAGTAGACATTGTGGCAGGTACATATTCACTCAGCTAACTTCTAGATTTTCCATCCTTTCTTGGATGTAGGTGTGGCTATATGACTAATATCTACAAATAAATATGAACAGAAATTACATAAGTAGCTTCTAGGTGGTATTACCTTCTGCTGGCCAGAATACCTACGTGATGATGGAACTGAAGAAGCTGCCTTAAATCATGATTGAAGTCCTTACTCTACAAAGCACATGGCAAGTCACCACCCAGTTTCTGAACAATGTTGACCTTTAAGAGATGTCAGGAATATTTAGTGACAAAATAAATTTTAACATATTTTGGAAATGGACAATTTTTAGGGATGTGGTATAACATGGATATAATGGAAGAGGCTTTGAATTTAGGAGATAACAGTTTCTAATCTCATCTCAGTTATTTTTAAAATTTAAATTTATTTATTTTTGAATGGAGGATAATTTCTTTACAATATTGTATTAGTTTCTGCCATACACCAAGAATCTTTCCAGTCATTTTAATAGCTGTGTGATATAGTACATAATTCATAAAACTTCTCAACCTCAGTTTCTTCAACTGTAAAATAGGCCAAAATGCCTCTCAGAGATGTGGAGAATATTAAGTGACATAGTATCTGAAACTGTTTGGTACATAGTAGGTGCTCAATAAATGCCTTTTAAAAACATTTTCTTCTTTTCTTTCATAAACATCTAGTATATACAAGTATGTCTGGGTGAAGACATCTGTGGGCATCATGAAGACTATAAGGTACTGGTAGAGAATGGAGAAAGTTTAGAGGGTGAACTAAAACCAAATTTAACATCAGCCTATTCTGTTTTATTTTTTATCATTCCTTTTGAGCATTTGTTTTGTTCTCCTCAACACAGGCTGAACATTAAAGTGGTAGGTAAGTTCATTATCCATCGACACTTTCAGAAGTCTGGTGAAACCTATTGATTCTTCTTAAAATAATGTTTAAAATGTACAAAATAAAACATAGAAGGTTTTGATGGAATTCAACTACATTTAAATGCATTAATCAATCATATCAAAATTGTGGTATAGAAATACACATATTTATTAATGTGTTAGATAATAAGATATAATGGAAAGTTTAGTAACTCATATTTTCAAGTAGTGATAAACATAAATTATATTCCAAGATGTGTGCAATTCTAATTTCTAGTGGCTGTAAGATCCAGATACTGTTAAAAGTACTATAGATATTTTTTTCATTTGGCACAGCTTTTATTAAAGAGAAAGAATAAAGGAAAAAAAAGCTTAATGAAGGAGCTAGACTACTTGAAATTGAAAAAATATCCTCTCCCACTCTTACCCTTGTAAACATTTTATATAATCTTTAGTCTGAGCCACCAGGGAAGCCCACATACACTAATCTGTCTGATTCAAAGCAGACTTAAGGGTGGGAGGGGAGGGTGGAACGAGTTGGGAGAGTAGCACTGACATATATGCACTACCATGCATAAATAGCTAGCTATTGGGGAGGAACAAGATGACAGAGGAGTAGGTGGAGGTGGAGTACATCTCTCTCCACAGATACATCAGGAAAACTGCTTCAAACACAGAAGTGCTTGCAGAATACCAGCTGAGAGCTGACAGGAGTACATGACCATCAGAAGAGAATATATAGAACCACACAAAACTCGGTAGGATGAAGGAACTAAGGTGGGGAAATAGTAGTGTTAGTAGAAATGGACCTGCCCTTGGTGGGTGGGGGAACTGAAGCAGGGGATCTGATACCCACATCGGGGCAATTGTCTGGGTCAGAGGAGAAACATTTAAAGCAGAGAATGAAGCAGTTGATCTGTGGCAGTGTAAATGGAATGAGAATCAGACAGTACTTACTACAGCCATATGTACCCCAGACAGGGATGCAGGGCCCTTAGAAGGTGCAGTGGCTGGGAGCTAGAGCGTATGGATTGGGGAGGAAACCCAGGGCAAGAGCTCCTGGCAACTGCAGACAGACAGACCAAGGGGATGTGAGGGAGGAGATTGTGGTGGGAAATGCCTATGGAGGGAGCCAGGCAGCCATGCAAGCAAGGTGATACTGCTGAGTCATGTTAGGTAAAACCATCACTGTAGCCTCTCTCTCCCCACATGCCAGCATCAGCAGCTGAACAATAGAGAAGCTGGCCCATAAAGTGCCTGACACATGGAACAACAGAGTAGGACCACACCCTGGGTGCCTCTTTAAGTGCCTGATGCACCAAACTACAGAGTAAGACCCAAGCCAAGGGAGCCCCTCTATGTGCCTGACACACCAAACAACATAGGAGGGCCCCAGGCAAAGGAGCTCTCTGAGTGCCTGAACAGGCAGAGCTATGGAGAAAGACTAGCCAAAGAGGACGTCTGAGAGCAAGCTACCAGAGGCTTGAAAAAAGACTCTGATAGGGCCATAACTCCTGGGGCTGAGGTAGTCTGTGTCCTTGCACACATGGTGTCACCAAGGTCCCTGAAACCCAAGCAGCTGCGCCACCTTCATGCTCAACCCTCACTGGGGCAGAACTGCCACAGGCAAAAAAAAAAGGCTTGTATCTATGCATGCAGAGTCGCTTCAGTCACGTCCAACTGTTTACAACCCTCTGGACCCAGGCTTCTCTGTCAATAGGGTTCTCCAGGCAAGAATACAAGAATGGGTTGACATGCCATTCTAGAGCACTATATTTCCTGCTGCCCTAGTTGCCAACTCCCCTGAGTACCTGGTACTTCCAGAGCCCCTGTGACGCAAACAACTGCACCACCACCACACCTGGCCCTCACTGGGGCAGACCCAAATCCTCCAGGGCAACCTCAGGAGCAAATCCCATTGTACAACCCACATGCAAAAGTGGAAACAAAACCATAATTGAAACCCAAGGGCAATGTGGCTAATGAAGAAGACCCAAAACCTTCCAAACAACTGTACAAGCTGCAGATTAAATACCCATGATCAACTAGGCAGACTGTGTGTCTATGAAAGATACAAAAGCACACTGAGAGCTCTGACAAAAGAAAACACACTAGTTCTGATAGCTGTGGACATTGGAGCCAAGAACACAGAGTACGACCAGATTAGAGCCTGAGCTGCTCTCATAGCAGGTCCAGAGACCAGCGCAGTGTTGGAAGGCATCCTAGGGAAGCAAGGTATACTGTGACTACCAGTGAGAGAAAGGACATTGACAGCAGAGACTCAAGAAAGACATTTATTATTCTTATATTTTGCCTTGCTCTGCAGTTTCTTCAAGATTTTTTTTTTCTTTTTTTTCCTCTGCTGTATTTGTTGATTTTATTAACACTATGAAAACTAGCTAAGCTTTGGATTTTTTTCTCAATCACACTTTTTATTGCTGTCATAAACCTCTACCTCTACATTGACCTTTTGCAGTTCTGTGGAGTTTACTTTGTTCTTTCTTTTTTATCTCTCTCTCTTTTTTAATTTTCAAATTTTTAAACATATTATTTTTTCTATATTTATTCCTTTGTTTTCTTTCCCTACTGTTCTTTTACCCTTGCATTTAATCACTAATATAATATGTGTTTTTCATCTACCTTTATTTAACTTTGCATTTCCATTATATCATCCTTTTCTTTCTTTGCTTTCTTTTTCACACCATATTTGTTAGTTTTGTTTGCATTGCTTTATTCCCCAGTTAGTATCTTGCTTTAGTTTTGTTTTCCAATCTGTGCTTTATTTCGTTTTGTTCTGAACTGATGGGTATAGTTTTTGGTTTCCTTTGTTTCCCAGGTCAATCTATCATACTTTATTTCTGTTGGACTGCTCTGATTTTGCTTCTGAATATATATGTATATGTGTACATTTCATTATTTTAATTATTATTTGCATGATATTGTAACTGCGTTTTGTCTGGGGTTCATCTTTGGTTTCTTGTTTTGGGGTATTTATTTTAACCCTATTTAATGCCATAAAAAACCATCTGTGGAATCTCAATTCCTGGCCAGAGATCAACCCCTGAGCCTTTGGATTGGGAGCGCTGACTCCAAAATACTAGACTACCAGAGAACTCCTAACCTTAGGGAGTATCAAATAGTGAGAACTCCCACAAAGGCAACCACTTGTGTACAAGACCCTGCATCACACAACTGCTAGTAGCATCCTGTGCAGGATGCCACATCCAAACAGCAAACAAGACAAAAATACAACCCCAATCATCAGCTGACAGGATTACCATCTCACTCAGCCATGCTCATCAAAGGAAAAAAAAAAAAACTCAGCACAAATATCACCCTATATAAAACCTACACAAATCACTGGACCAACCTTATGAGGGCAGAAACCACAATGAAGAAACAATTCGACCTTGAAGTCTGAGAAAAGGAAACCTCAAACACATTAAACTTAAAAAAAAAGGCAAAGAAATACTGCACAAATTAAGGAACAAACTACAAACACACAAGCCCAAATAAAGGAAGAGGAAATAAGCAAACTTCCTGAAAAAGAATTCATAATCATGATAGTAAAAATGATCAAAAACCTTGAAATCAAAATGGAGAAAATGCAAGAATCAGTTAACAAAGACCTAGAAGACTTAAAGAATAAACATACAGAGACAACACAATTACTGAAATTAAAAATACTCTAGAAGGAATCAATAGCAAAATATCTGAAGCAGAAGAATGAAACAGTGAACTGGAAGATAAAATGGTGGAAATAACTTCTGAAGAGCAGAGTAAAGTAAAAACAATGAAAAGAAGTAAGGATCACCTCAGAGGTCTCTGGGACAATATCAAATGCCCCAGCATTCAAATTATAGGGGTCCCAGGAGAAGAAGAGAAAAAGAAGGGAATGAGAACAATTTTGAAGAGATTATAGTTGAAAACTTCCACAACATGGAAAAATAAATAGTCAATCAAGCCCAAGAGATGCAAAGAGTCTTGTACAGGATAAACCCAAGGAGAAACACGCCAGGACACACACTAATCAAGCTAACAAAGACTAACCATGAAGAAAGAATATTAAAAGCAATAAAGAAGAGGCAACAAGTAACATGCAAGGGAAATCCCATACGTTGAACAGCTGATCTTTCACAAGAAACTCTGCAGGCCAGAAGGGAATGGCATGATATACTTAAAGTACTGAAAGGGAAAAGTCTACAACAAAGATTACTCTAACCAGCAGGGATCTCATTCAAAACCGATGTAGAAATAGAAAGCTTTTGAGACAAGCAAAATTTAAGAGAATCCAGTACCACCAAACCAGCTTTACAAGAAATGTTAAAGGGACTTATATAGTCAGAAATTCAAGAGAAGAAAGAGATCTACAAAAACAAATCCAAAACAATTGAGAAAATGGCGATAGGAACATATATATCAATAATTACTTTAAATGCAAATGGACTAAATGCTGCAACCAAAAGACACAGACTGGCTGAATGGATACAGAAACAAGGCCCATATATATGCAGTTTACAAGAAGTTCACTTCAGACCTAAAGACACATATAGACTGAAAGTGAGAGGATGGAGAAAGATATTCCATGAAAAAGGAAAGCAAAAGAAAGTGGGAGTAGCAATCCTCATATCAGACAAAGTAGACCTTAAAATAAAGTGCATTACAATAGAGAAGGAATGACACTACATAATGACCAAAGAATCATTCCAGGAGGAAGACATAACAATTGTAAGTATCTATGCACCCAACATATGCACCACAATACATAAGACAAAAAATAACAGTCACAAAAGGAGAAAATTTGACAGTAACACAGTAATACACTAATGGGCAGATCATCAAATCAGAAAATTAATAAGGAAGCACAAGTCTTAAATGATACATTAGATGAGATGGATCTCACTGATATATTAAGGACGTTCCATCCAAATGCAGAAGAATACACCTTCTTCTCAAGTGCACACTGAACATTCTCCAGGATAAACAACATCTTGAGTCACAAATCAAACCTCAGTAAATTTAAGAAAATTGAAACTGTATCAAGCATGTTCTCTGACCACAACACTATGAGACTAGATATAAATTTCAAGAAAAGAATTGTAAAAAACACAAATACGTGGATATTAAGCAATACGTTTCTAAATAACCAACAGGTTACTGATGAAATCAAAATGGAAATTAAAAAAATTCCTGGAAACAAATGACAACGAAAATACCACAACTCAAAACCTATGGGATGCAGCAAAAGCAGTTCGAAGAGGGAAGTTTATAACAATACAATCCTATCTCAAGAAACAAGAAAAACATAGAATAGACAATCTAACATTACACGTAAAAGAAAAGGGAAAAGAACAACAAAAAAATTGCAAAATTAGTAGAAGGAAAGAAATAATAAAGATCGAAGCAGAAATTAACGAAAAAGGAAAGAAACAACAGTAAATATTAATAAAACTAAAAGCTGGTTCTTAGAGAAGATAAACAAAATTGACAACCTTTTAGCCAGACTCATCAAGAAAAAAAGGAGAAGAATCAAATCAACAAAGTTAGAAATGAGAAAGGAGAGGTTACAACAGACAATGCAGAAATACAAAGGATTATGAGACTATTATGAACAACTATATGGAAATAAAATGGGTAATCTAGAAAAAAATGGGAAGATTCTTAGAAAACTTCAATTTTCCAGGACTGAACCAGGAAGAAATTATGAACAACCCAATTACAAGCACTGAAATCAAAACTGTGATCAAAAATCTAAAGCCCGGGACCAGATGGATTCATGGGTGAATTTTATCAAACATATAGAGGCAAGTGAATACCTATTCCTCTAAAACCCTTTCAAAAATCTGCAGAGAAAGGAAAACCCAAACTCATTCCATAAGGCCACCATCAACCTGATACCAATACCAGACAAAGACAACACACAACAAGAGAAAACTACAGGCCAATGCCATGGATGAACATAGATGCAAATATCCTCAACAAAATTTTAGCAAACCGATTTCAGCAACACATCAAAAAGCTCATACACCATGATCAATTGGGTTTATTCCAGGGATGCAAGGATTTTCTAATATACACACATCAATCAATGTGGTACACCATATTGATAAATTGAAAGGTAAAAGCCATATGATAATCTCAATAGATGCAGAAAATGCTTTTGACAAAATTCAGCACCCATTTATGATTAAAACTCTTCAAAAACTGGGCATAGAAGGAACCTACCTCAACATAGTAAAAGCCATATATAATAAGCCCACACCGAACATTATTCTCAATGGTGAAAAACTGAAAACATCCCCCCTAAGGTCGAGGACAAGACAAGGGTGTCCACTCTTGCCACTATTATTCAACATAGTTTGGGAAGTCCTAGCTACAGTAATCAGAGAAGAAAAAGAAATAAAATGAATTCAACTCTGAAAAGAAGAATTAAAGCTCTCACTGTTACAGATGACATTATACTATAAGTAGAATACCCTAAAGATACTATCAGAAAATTACTAGAGCTAATCAGTGAACTTACAACTGATTGGCACTGGTATTGGCACAAAAACAGAAATATAGACTAATGGAACAAGTTAGAAAGCCCAGAAACAAACCCATGCATCTATAGGTTCCCTATTTTTGACAAAGGAAGCAAGAATATACAATGAGGCAAAGACAGCCTCTTCAATAAATGGTGTTGGAAAAACTGGACAGCTACATGCAAAATAATGAAATTATAACACTTCATAACACTGTGCAAAAAGACAAACTCAAAATATATTAAAGACATAAATCTAAGACCAGAACCTATAACACTCTTAGAGGAAAACATACGCAGAACAGTCAATGACAAAAATCAAAGCAAAATCATCTATGATCCACCTCCTAGAGTAAGGGAAATAAATACACAAGTATACAAAAGGGACATAATTAAACTTAAAAGGTTTTGCACAACATAAGAAACTATAAACAAGGTAAAAAGACAAACCTCAGAATGGGAGAAAATAATAGCAAAGGAAATAATTGACAAAGGATTAATTCATAAAATATGCAAGCAGCTCATAAAACTCAATACCAGAAAAACAAGCAACCCAATCAAAAAGTGGGAAAAAGACCTAAAGAGACATTTCTCCAAAGAAGACATACAAATGGCTAACAAACACATGAAAAGATGCTCAATAGTGCTCATTATTAGAGAAAGGCATTTCAAAACTACAATGAGATATCACCTTACACTGGCCAGAATGGCCATCAACAGAAAGTCTACAAACAGTAAATGCTGGAGAGACTGTAGAGAAAAAGGAAGGCTCTTGCATTGTTGGTTGGAATCTAAATTGATACACTCACTATGGAAGACTGTAAGGAGATTCCTTAAAAAACTAGGAATAAAACCACCATATGACCCAGCAATCTCACTCCTAGGCATATGCACTGAGGAAACCAAAATTGAAAAAGACACATATACCCCAATGTTCACTGCAGCACTATTTACAATAGCTAGAACATGGAAGCAACCTAGATGTCCACTGACAGATGAATGGATAAAGAAGTTGCGGTACACAGGGAGGTGCCAAGATGGAAGAGAAATAGGATGGGGAGACTACTTTCTCCCCCACATCATCAGAAGGTCATTTGAATGCTGAGCAACTTCCACAAAACAACTTCTGCACGCTGGCTGAGGATACCACGCACCGAGAAAGGTAGCTCAATCTCTTTGAAAGCAGGGATTTGATTACTAGCTGGATTGCTTTCTCCCCTTTTAACTCTCGCCTTTCTCCTCCAGGTCACCTCTACCTCCTTCCTCTCTCTTCTTTTCTCTACATAATTCTGTGAATCTTTCTGGGTGTTCCAAGCAGTGGAAAGCACTTAGGGGTTAAATTAATGGTTAGATTGCTCTCTCTCCTTTTCACACCCCCTTTTCTCCTCCTGGACACCTCTATCTCCTGCCTCCCTCTTCTCGTCTCTATATAACTCTGTGAATCTCTCTGGGTGTTCCTGGCTTTGGAGAATTGTTTCACCAATAAACCTAGCGGTTTTACCTTCTATAATGTATGAATGGAGAAGTTTTGAGGCTACTGTATGAGGAGGACTGAAAGCTAGAGTCAGGAGTCTTAACTCTAGAACTTTAGAACATCAGAGGATTCCTGACTCCAGGGAAAATTAATAGAAACGAGGTCACCCAAAAGTCTCCACACCTACAATAAAACCAAGCTCCATCCTAGAGCCAAAAAAGATCTAGTGCAAGACACACCACAATAATTTTTCAGCAAAACAGGTCAGTCAGTTCAGTCACTCAGTTGTGTCTGACTCTTTGCAACCCCACAGACTCCAGCATGCCAGGCCTCACTGTCCATCACCAACACCCAGAGTCCACCCAAACCCATGTCCATTGAGTTGGTGATGCCATCCAACCATCTCATCCTCTGTCGTACCCTTCTCCTCCTGCCCTCAATCTTTCCCAGCATCAGGGTCTTTTCAAATGGTCAACTCTTCGCATCAGGTGGCCAAAGTATTGGAGTTTCAGCTTCAGCATCAGTCCTTCCAATGAACACCTAGGACTGATCTCCTTTAGCATGAACTGGTTGGATCTCCTTGCTGTCCAAGGGACTCTCAAGAGTCTTCTCCAACACCACAGTTCAAAAGCATCAATTCTTCGGCACTCAGCCTTCTTTATAGTCCAACTCTCACATCCATACATGACTACTGGAAAAACCATAGCCTTGACTAGATGGACCTTTGTTGACAAAGTAATGTCTTTGCTTTTTAATATACTGTCTAGGTTGGTCATAACTTTCCTTCCAAGGAGTAAGCGTCTTTTAATTTCATGGCTGCAATCACCATCTGCAGTGATTTCGGAGCCCAGAAAAATAAAGTCAGCCACTGTTTCCCCATCTATTTGCCATGAAGTGATGGGACCGGATGCCATGATCTTAGTTTTCTGAATGTTGAGCTTTAAGCCAACTTTTTCACTGTCCTCTTTCACTTTCATCAAGAGGCTCTTTAGTTCTTCTTCACTTTCTGCCATAAGGGTGGTGTCATCTGCATATCTGAGGTTATTGATATTTCTCCTGGCAATCTTGATTCCAGCTTGTGCTTCCTCCATCCCAGCGTTTCTCATGATGTACTCTGCATATAAGTTAAATAAGCAGAGTGACAATATACAGCCTTGACGTACTACACAATCCTGAATATCAAAACACGGGCTGCCCAAAGCCATGCTAAACCCATAGACATCCCAAAACTCAATACTGGATATTTCATTGCACTCCAGAGAGATGAGATCTGGTTCCACCCATCAGAAGATAGACACAAGCTCCCCCAACCAGGAAACCTTGACAAGCCATTGATCCAAACCCATCCAGAGGCAGCAGACTCCAAGTTAAGAGGAACCATGAACTTCCATGCTGCAGAAAGAAAACCTCAAACACAGCAATGTAAACAAATTGAAAAGACAGAGAAATATTCAGCAGGTGAAGGAACATGATAAAAACCCACCAAACCAAAGAGGAGTAGAGAGGGAGTCTACCTGAAAAATAATTCAGAATGATTATAATAAAGATGATCCAAAATATTGAAAACCAAATGGAGCTACAGATAAATAGACTGGAGGCAAGGATTGAGAAGGTGCAAGAAATCTTTAACAGGGACCTATAAGAAATAAAAAATAATCAATCATGATGAGTAATACAATAACTGAGATCAAAATCTCTCTAGAAAGAACCAACAGTAGAATAACTGAAGCATAATATAGGATAAATGAGGCGGAAGATAGAATGGTGGAAATACATGAAGCAGAGAGAAAAAGAAAAAAGACTTAAAAGATATAAAGACAACCTCAGAGACCCCTGGGACAATGCTAAATGCCCCAATATTAGAAAAATAGATGTCCCAGAAGAAGACAGAAAGAGAGGGCATTCGAAAATACTGGAGGAGATAATAGTCAAAAATTTTCCCTAATATGGGGAAGGAAATAGCCACCCAAGTGCAAGAAATCCAGAGAGTACCAAACAAGATAAACCCAAGGCAAAACATCCCAAGACACATATTGATCAAACTAACAAAGATCAAACACAAACAGCAAATATTAAAAGCAGCAAGTGAAAAGCAACAAATAACACACAAGGGGATCCCCATAAGGATAATAGCTGATCTTTCAATAAAAACTCTCCAGGCCAGAAGGGAATGGCATGACATACTTAAAGTGATGAAAGAGAAAAACCTACAACCAAGAGTACCCAGCAAGGATCTCATTCAGATATGAAGGAAAAATCAAAAACTTTACAGACAAGCAAAAGCTCAGAGAATTCAGCAACACCAAACCAGATATTCCACGAATGCTAAAGAATCTTCTCTAGACAGGAAACACAGTAAAGGTTTATAAAAATGAACCCAATGTACCAGGCCCGAGCACTTGTCTCATGCATCCAACCTGGGCTGGTGATCTGTTTCACTCTAGATAATATACATGTTTCGATGCTGTTCTCTTGAAACATCCCACCCTCGCCTTCTCCCACAGAGTCCAAAAGTCTGTTCTGTACATCTGTGTCTCTTTTTCTGTTTTGCATATAGGGTTATCATTACCATCTTTCCATTACATGTAAATCCATGGCTGATTGATGTCAATGTATGACAAAAACCACTACAATATTGTAAAGTAATTAGCCTCCAACTAATAAAAATAAATGGAAAAAAAATTAAGTTTTAGTTTTACGTGTGAAAAAAAATAATAAAATGGAAAAAAAATGAACCCCAAACAGCAAAGTAAATGGTAATGGGATCATACTTATCAATAATCATCTTAAATTTAAGTGGGTTAAACGCTCCAACCAAAAGAAAAAACTGGCCAAATGGATACAAAAACAAGATTCCTATATACGCAGTCTTCGAGATACCCAGCTCAAACCTAGGGACACACACAGACTGAAAGTGAAGGGCTGGAAAAATATATTTCATGCAAATGGGGACCAAAGAAAGCAGGAATAGCAATATTCATATCAGATAAAATAGACTTTGAAATAAAGACCATGATAAGAGACAAAGAAGGACTCTACATAATAATCCAAGTATTAATCCAAGAAGAAGATATAACAATTATATAACAATCCAAGAAGAAGATATACACCCAACATAGGAGCATCTCAATATGCAAGGCAAATGCTAACAAGTATGAAAGGGGAAATTAACAGTAACACTTTAATAGTGGGGTACTTTAATACCCCACTCATACCTATTGATAGACTAACCAAACAGAAAACTAGCAAGGAAACACAAGCTCTAAATGACACATACAATGAACCAGTTAGGGCTAATTAATATCTATCCGGCATTTCACCCACAAACAACAGAAGTGACCTTTTTTTCCAAGTGCACACTGAACATTCTCCAGGATGGATCACATCCTGGGCCATAAATCTAGCCTTGGTAAATTAAAAAACACTGAAATCATTTCAAGCATCTTTTCCAATCACAATGTGGTAAGATTAGACATCAACTACAGGAAGAAAACTATTAAAAATACAAACTTATGGAGGCTAAACAACACACTTCTGAATAAACAACAGATCACAGAAGAAATCAAAAAGACCGGGATGGGGAATACATGTAAATCCATGGCTAATTCATTTCAATGTATGACAAAAACCACTGCAATGTTGTAAAGTAATTAGCCTCAAACTAATAAAAGTAAATGGGAAAAGAAAACAGAAAGAAAGCAAAACTATGCATAGAAACAAATGAAAATGAAAACGAAAACACAAGGACCCAAAACCTATGGGATTCAGTAAAAGCAGTGCATAGAGGGAGGTTCATAGTAATACAAGCCTGTCTAAAGGAACGAGAGAAACATCAAATAAGCAACAAAATTTTACATCTAAAGCAACTAGAAAAAAAAAAGGAAAGAAGAATCCCAAAGTTAGTAGAAGGAAAGAAATCATAAAAATCAGAACAGAAATAAATGAAAAAGAAACAAAGGAGACTATAGCAAAAATTAAAAAAAAAAAATCTAAAAGCTGGTTCTTTGATAAGATAAATAAAATACACAAACCATTAGCCAGACTCATCAAGAAAAAGTGGAGAATAACCAAATCAATAAAATTTGAAAAGAAAATGGAGAAATCACTGCTGACAACACAGAAATACAAAAGATCATGAGAGACTACTATCAGCAATTATATGCCAATAAAATGGACAAGTTGTAAGAAGTGGACAAATTCTTAGAAAAGTATAACCTTCCAAAACTGAACCAAGAAGAAATAAAAAATATGAATGGACTCATCACAAGCACAGAAATCAAAACCATAGACACAAATCTTCCAACAAACTAAAGGCCAGGACCAGATGGCTTCCCATGTGAATTCTACCAAAAATTTAGAGAAGAGCTAAAACCTATCCTACTCAAACTATTCCAGAAAATTGCAGAGGAAGGGAAACTCCCAAACTCATTCCATGAGGCCACCATCACCCTAATACCAAAACCAGACAAAGATGCCACAGAAAAGGAAACTACAGGCCAATATCACTGAAGAACTTAGATGAAAAAATTCTCAACAAAATCCTAGCAAACATAATCCAATAGCAGATTAAAAAGATCGTACCTCATGACCAAGTGGGCTTTATACCAGGGATGCAAGGACTCTTCAATATTTACAAATTAATCAATGTAACACACCATATTAACAAATTGAAAGATAAAAACCATATAAATATATCAATAGATGTAGAGAAAGCCTTTGACAAAATTCAACACCCATTTTTTATCAAAACTCTCCAGAAAGCCGGCATAGAAGGAACATACCCCAATATATTAAAAGCAATATATGGCAAACCAACAGAAAGCATTATCCTCAATGGAGAAAAATTAAAAGCATTTCCTCTAAAATCAGGAACAAGATAAGGCTGCCCACTCTCACCACTAGTATTCAACATAGTTTTGGAAATTTTAGCCACAACAATCAGAGACGGAAAAGAAAAAGAATCCAAATTGGAAGAGAATAAATAAAACTCTCACTGTTTGCAGATGACATGATCTTCTACATAGAAAACCCTAAAGATGACACCAGAAAATGACTAAAGCTAATCAATGAATATAGTAAAGAAGCAGCATATAAAGTTAATACACAGAAATCCCTTGCATTCCTATAAAAAATGAAAAAATCAAAAAGAGAAATTAAGGAAACAAGCCCATTCACCATTACAATGAAATGAATAAAATACTAAGAATAAACTTACCTAAAGATAGAAAAGACGTATATACAGAGAACTATAAAACACTGATGAAAGAAATGAAAGATGACACAAATAGATGGAGAAATACACCGTGTTCGTGGGTTGGAAGGATCAATACAATGAAAATGAGTATAATACACAAAGCAACCTATAGATTCAATGCAATTCCTATCAAGCTACTGATGGTATTTTTCAGAGAACTAGAAGAAGTAATTTCACAATTTATATGGAAACTCAAAAAACCTCAAATAGGCAAAGCAATATTGAGAAAGAAGAATGGAACTGGAGGAATCAACCTGCCTGACCTCAGACTTTACCACAAAGCTACAGTCATCAAGATAGTATGGTACTGGCACAAAGACAGAAATATAGATCAGTGGAACAAAATAGAAAACCCAGAGATAAATCCACGCACCTATGGACACTCTATCTTTGACAAAGGGGGCAAAAATATACAATGGAGAAAATGCAATCTCTTTAACAACTGGTGCTGGGAAAAGTGGTCAACCATCTGTAAAAGAATGAAATTAAAACTTTCTAGCAACATACACAAAAATGAACTCAAAATGGATTAAAGATCTAAATATAAAACCAGAAACTATAAAACTCTTAGAGAAAAACATAGGCAAAACACTCTCTGACATAAACCACAGCAAGACCCTCCATGATCTACCTCCCAAATTAATGGAAATAAAAACAAAAATAAACGGGACCTAGTCAAACTATAAGCAAGGTGAAAAGGCAGCCTTCAGAATGGTAGAAAATAATAGCCAAGGTAGCAATTGACAAAAAATTATTCTTAAAAATATACAAGCAGCTCATGAAGCTCAATACCAGAAAAATAAACGACCCAATCAAAAAATGGGCCAAAGAGCTAAACAGTCATTTCTCCATAGACATACAGATGGCTAACAAATACATGAAAAGACGCTCAACATCACTCATTATCACATAAATGCAAATCAAAACCACAGTGAGGTATCATCTCATGCCAGTTCAGAATGATTTCCATTAAAGAGTAAATGCTGGAGAGGGTGTGGAGGAAAAGGAACCCTCTTCCACTGTTGCTGGGGATGCAAAGTAGTATAGCCACTATGGAGAACAGTTTGGACATTCCTTAAGAAACTGGAAATAGAACTGCCATACGACCCTTCAATCTCACTGCTGGGCGTACACATTGAGGAAACCATAACTGAAAGAGACACATGTCTCCCAATGTTCATTGCACTGTTTACATCTAGGACATTGAAACAACCTAAATGTCGATCAGCAGTTGAATGGATAAGGAAGTTGTGGTACATATACAAAATGGAATACTATTCAGCTACAAAAAAGAACACATTTGAGTTAGTTCTAATCAGGTAGATGAAGCTGGAGCCTATTATACCGAGTGAACTAAGCCAGAAAGAGAAACACCAATACAGTGTGTGTGTGTGTGTGTGTGTGTGTGTGTGTGTGTATAATTAGAAAGATTGTAATGATGACACTATATGCAAGACAGCAAAATATATACAGATGTAAAGAACAGACTTTTGGACTATGTGGGAGAAGGTGAGGAAGGTGAGGGTGGCACAATGTGAGAGAATAGCATTGAAACCTATATGCTACCATTTGTAAAACAGATGACCAGTGCAAGCTCAATGCATGAAGCAGGGCACCCAAAGCTGGTTCTTTGGGACAACCCAGAGGGATGGGTTGTAGAGGGAGGTAGGAGGGAAGTTCAGAATGGTGGGACACATGTACACCCATGGCTGATTCATGTTAATGTATGGCTAAAACCACAACAATATTGTAAAGTAATTAGCCTCCAATTAAAATAAATTAATTAAACAATACAAAAACAAAAGAAGTTGTGATACATATACACAATGGAATATTACTCAGCCATAAAAAGGAACACATTTGAGTTATTTCTAATGAGGTTGATGAACCTAGAGCCTTTTATACACAATGAAGTGATTAAGAAAGAGAAAGATAAATATTAAATACTAATGCACATATATGGAACCTAGGAAGATGGTACTGAAGAATTTATTTGCAGGGCAGCAATGGACAAACAGACATAGAGTACAGACTTATGGACATGGGGAAAGTGCACTATATGGAGAGAGTAACATGGAAACTTACATTACCATATGTAAAATAGATAGCTAATGGGAAACTGCCGATGTCCTGGGGAACTCAAACAGGGTCTCTGTACCAATCTAGAGTGGTGGGATGGGGAGAGAAATGGGAGGAAGGTTCAAGAGGGAGGGGACATATGCATACCTATGACTGATTCATGTTGAGGTTTGAGAGAAAACAACAAAATTCTGTGAAACAAATATATTTTAGTTAAAAAATAAATATATTTAAAAAAATAGATAGCTAATGGGAAGCTACTGTGTAGCACAGGGAGCTCAGCTCGATGCTCTGTGATGACTTAGAGAGGTGGCAGGAGGAAGTGGAAGGAAGGTTCAAGAGGGAGAGGATAAATGCATATATATAATTGATTCACTTTGATCTACATCAGAAACTAACAGAAAATTGTAAAGTGATTATAATCCATTTAAAAAATAATAAGACTTAAAAATTCTTCATTATAGCCAATTCATTCCACAACTTGGGGATGCAGAAATGAAATTATTTGTTCAAGGTCACACAGTAAGATAGAGATTGCAAATTTTGAACCTAGGCTCCTGACTAGCAGGTCACTGCTGTAATTCAACCAAACTAATTCTGAGATATAAATATGTGACTGTTTTGCAAGGTTAAAAATGTAAGTGATCAGTATAAAGAGCCAGTATGGACTTCCTATGCATGTCATGCTAGATTTAACTGAGTTATTTCTTATTACTGGGATTACCAGATTGAAAGTTCAATATAACCATCTACCAGGAGGTGCCTTAATTTTGGCCCAATGTTAGATAAGGTATCTACCAATAACCCTATAGATATTACTGAGAAATAAGGAAGGAGATAACAGTATATTTAGGAGACCTGTGAATGACTGTAGCCTCATAACCAAGTAAAGAGTCAACTGGGTTAATCTAGGTATAGTGCTATAAAGTGTGTGCTGCAGATGTTGGCCCTTATCCTAAACTCAGTCAACATTTAACTAATTGCTTTTATGAGGAATCTAGTTGAACATCACAACAGGTTGTTGTGATGTTGTTATTCAGTCTCTCAGTCTTGTCCTACTCTTTGCCACCATGGACTGCAGCATGCCAGGCCTCCCTGTTCCTTGCCATCTCTAGAAATTTGTCCAAGTTCATGTCCATTGCATCAGTTATGCCATCCAGCCATCTCATCCTCTGATGCCCTCTTCTCCTTCTGCCCTCAATCTTTTCCAGCATCAGGGACTTTTCCAATGAGTCAGCTCTTTGCATCAGGTGACCAAAATACTGGAGCCTCAGCTTCAGCATCAGCCCTTCCAATGAGTATTCAGGGTTGGTTTCCCTTAGGATTGACTGGTTTGCTCTCCTTGTTGTCTAAGGGACTTGCAGGAGTCTTCTCCAGCGCATTAATTCTTCAGCTCTCTGCCTTCTTTATGGTCCAGCTCTCACAACTGTATGTGACCACTGGGAAGACCATAGCCTTGACTATATGGATCTTTGTCAGCAGAGTAATGTCTCTGCTTTTCAACACACTGTCTAGGTTTGTCACAGCTTTCCTGCCAAGAAGCAATAGTCTTCTGATTTCATGACTGCAATCACCATCCAGAGTGATTTTACTGCCCAAGAAGAGGAAATCTGCCACTACTTCCAACTTTTCCCCCTCTATTTGCCATGAAGTAATGTGGCTGGATGCCATGTTATGAGTTTTTTAATATTTAGTTTTTAGCAGCTTTCACTACTCCTTCACCCCCATTAAGAGACTCTAGTTGCTCTTCACTTTCTGACATTAGAGTGGTATCATCCACATATCTGAGGTTGTTGAAGTTTCTCCTGCCTATCTTGATTCCAGCTTGTTACTCATCCAGCCTGGTATTACTAATGATGTGCTCAGTGAAATTGTAAACAAACAGGGTGACAGCAGACAGCCCTGTTCTACTCCTTTCTCGATCTTGAACTAGTTAATTGTTCCATGCAGGGTTCTAACTTTTGCTTCTTGATCCACATACAGGTTTCTTGGAAGACAGGTAAGATGGTCTGGTATTCCATCTCTTTAAGAACTTTCCACAGTTTATTATGATTCACACAAAGGCTTTGGCATGGTCGATGAAACAAAGGTACATATGTTTCTGGAATTCCCTTGCTTTCTCACTCCAATCCCAGAGAATGGCAATGCCAAAGAATGCTCAAATTACCTCACAATTGCACTCATCTCACACACTAGCAAAGTAATGCTCAAAATTCTCCAAGCCAGGATTCAACAGTACATGAACCAAGAACTTGCAGATGTTCAAGCTGGATTTAGACAGAGGAACCAGAGATCAACTTGCCAGCATTTGTTGGGTCATAAGAGAATTCCAGAAAAACACCTACTTCTGCTTTATTGACTATATCAAAGCCTTTGACTGTGTGGGTCAAAACAAGCTGTGGAAAATTCTTCAACAGATGGGAATAACAGACCACCTTACCTGCCTCCTGAGCAATCTGTATGCAGGTCAAGAAGCAATACATAGAACGAGACATGGAACAATGGACTGGTTCCAAATTGGGAAAAGAGTACATCAAGGATGTATATTGTTACTCTGTTTACTTAACTTATATGCAAAATGCCGGGCTGGGTGAAGCATATGCTGGAATCAAAATTGTTGGGATAAATATCAATAACCTCAGATACACAGGTGACACCACCCTTATGGTAGAAAGTGAAGAAGAACTGAAGATCCTCTTGATGAAAGTGAAAGAGGAGAGTGAAAAAGTTGGCTTAGAAGTCAACATTCAAATAACTAAGATCATGGCATCTGGTCCCATCACTTCATGGCAAACAGATGGGGAAACAATGGAAACAGTAACAGACTTTATTTTCTTGGGCTTCAAAATCACTGCAGATGGTGAGTGCAGCCATGAAATTAAAAGATGCTTGCTCCTTGGGAGAAAAGTTATGACCAACCTAGACTACATATTAAAAAGCAGAGGTGTTGCTTTGCCGACAAAGGCCCATCTAGTCAAAGCTATGGTTTTTCCAGTAGTCACATATGGATGTGAGAGTTGGACTACAAAGAAAGCTAAACATCAAAGAACTGATGTTTTTGAACTGTGGTGTGCAGAACTCACTTGAGAGTCCCTTGGAGTGCAAGAAGATCAAACCAGTCAATCTTAAAGGAAATCATTCCTGAATATTCATTGGAAGGACTGATGCTAGAGCTGAATACTTTGGCCACCTGATGTGAAAAACTGACTCACTGGAAAAAGCAATGATGCTAGGGAAGATGGAAGGCAGGAGGAGAAGGGAACGACAGAGGATGAGATGGTTGGATGGTATCACTGACTCTATGGGCATGAATTTGAGAAAGCTCCAGGAGTTGATGATGGACAGGAATGCCTGGCATGCTGCAGTCCATGGGGTCATGAAGAATCAGACACGACTGAGTGACTGAAATGAACTGAACTCTTTGATCCAGCGAATGTTGGCAATTTGGTCTCTTGTTCCTCTTCCTTTTCTAAACCCAGCTTGAACATCTGGAAGTTCTTAGTGTGCATAATGCTGAAACCTAACATGTGAGATTTTAAGTGTGATCTTAGTAGCATGGGAGATGAGTGCAACAGTCCAATGGTTAGCACATTATTTAACACTACCCTTCTTGGGAATTGGGAAGAAGATTGACCATTTTCAGTCCTATGGCCACTTCTGGGTCTTCCAGATTTGCTGACATATTGAATACAACACCTTAATGGCATCATCCTTTAGGGTTTTGAATAGCCCTACTGGAATTTGGTCATATCCACTAGCTTATTAATAACAGTGCTTCCTAAGGCCCACGTGACTTCACTTTCCAGAATTTCTTTCTCTGGGTGGCTGGCCACACCATCAGTAATCTAGTTAATTAAAATGTTTCTTGCACAGTTCCTCCATGTATTCTTTTCATCTCTTCTTGACCTCCTCAGGAACTACTATAACATTTCTGTCCTTTATTGTGCCCATCTTTGGGCAAAATGTTCCCTTGATATCTCCAATTTTCCTGAAGATATCTCTAGCCTATCCCCTTCTGTTGTTTTCTTCTAGTTTAATGCACTGTTCATTGAAAAAGGCCTTCTTGTCTCTTGTGTTGTTCTTTAGAAATCTACATTTATTTGGATATACCTTTCCCTTTCTCCCTTACTTTTTGCTTCTCTTCTTTCTTTAGGTATTTTAAGGCCTCCCCTGATAACCACTTTGCCTTCTTCCTTTCCTTTTTCTTTGGGATGGTTTTGATTGCTGCCTCCTGTACAATATTATGGGCCTCTGTCCATAGTTCTTCAGGCACACTGTTTACAAGTTCTAAACCCTTGAATCTATTCATTACCTCCACTGCATATTCACAGGAGATTTTATTTAAGTCATACCTGGCTGGCCTAGTGGATTTCCTCACTTTATTTAGTTTAAGCCTGAATTTTGCTATGAGAAGCTGATGATCTGAGCCCCATTCAGCTCCAGGTCTTGTTTTTGCTGTGTACAGCTTTTCCATCATCAGCTGCAAAGAATGCCATCAATTTGATTTCGATATTGACCATTTGGTGATGTCCCTGTGTAAAGTCATCTCTTGTATTATTGAAAAAGGGTATTTGCTATGACCAGTGCATTCTCTTTGCAGAATTCAGTTAGCCCTCATAGTCAACAAAAGATTCTGAAATACAGTACTTGGGTGCAACCTCAGAAATGACAGAAATATCTTGATTCATTTCCAAAGCAAGTCATTCAATATCACAGTAATTCAGGTCTATGCCCCTACCACCAATGCTGAATAAGCTGAAGTTTATCAGTTCTATGAAGACTTAGAAAACCTCCTAGAACTAACACCAAAAAAAAAAGGTTTTCTATTCATCATTGTGGATTGGAAATCAAAAGTAGGAAGTCAACAGATACCTGGAGTACCAGACAAATTTGGCCCTGGAGATCAAAATGAAGCAGGGCTGAGGTGGGGAGATGCAAACAAATGAATTAGAAGATGTTCAGAAACTGTATTATAATGGGCTAGATAGAGCCAGATGAAATTTAAGAAAGATTTATGTGAAGCCCTCAATTTCTTCTTGAAAATTGCACAAGCCTAGGATGGGAAATCCTGGCAAGTATGGGAGAATAGAGGAAGGAGGTAGTTCAGCAAGGTACTGAATAATATTCCCTAAAACCTCAGTAGCATAAAGCAATGGAGTTTATTACTAATGAACAGTTTAATATGTGATGATAGAAAGAGGTACCGATTTTCACACAGTCACTAAGGGACTCAAACTGACAGAGGTTCTGCCATGCTCATAGTATGGCTTTAAAGATTTTCCTAGAATTTAGTTACCAAATGGCAGATGAGTATGGAAAAGTATTGAAAATTTTATGATGAAAGACTATAAATGGTATGTATCACTTCTACATATATTCTATTTGCTATACTTAAGTTAAATGACTATAGGTACCAGTAAGGGAGGTTAGTAAGTATAGTTTAGATGGGTGATGAGAAGGAAAGTAAAACATGCTAAAAAAAAAAAAAAAAAACTGGGCATTCTTTGCCTCAGAGCCTTAGGCCAAAATTACTAGAAGGGGTTAGTAGACCAGAGAGATGAAAGAGGAGCTGGAGAGAAGTATTAAGACTCATTATATAGTTTGCAGGTAGACTTTACAGGACAGATTGGTAGATAGAAATAGGAGGGAAAACTTATTTTGGCACATGCTTTTTAACCTAACTTATAAACAACCCTGTGAGGAAGGTAGAATTAAACCCACTAAAGGGCTTTCAGCAGGGAAATGTATGCTTTAACTTATATAAAAAAATCCTTTTACTTTCATTATTTCAAAATTGATAAAGATCTCTGTAGTAGGTAGGGTGAAGACTGTGCCCTCTCCACCCCAACCCTGCCATTTTACAAGTGGGAAACCTAAGACTGAAAAATCCGGTCCTGATTTGTAATTTTTTGTCATTTATTTTTATTAGTTGGAGGCTAATTACTTTACAATATTGGAGGGGTTTCTGTCATACATTGACATGAATCAGCCATGGATTTACATGCATTCCCCATCCCGATCCCCCCTCCCACCTCCCTCTCTACCCGATCCCTCTGGGTCTTCCCAGTGCACCAGGCCCGAGCACTTGTCTCATGCATCCAACCTAGGCTGGTGATCTGTTTCACCCTAGATAATATACATGTTTCAATGCTGTTCTCTTGAAACATCCCACCCTCCCCTTCTCTCACAGAGTCCAAAAGTCTGTTCTGTATATCTGTGTCTCTTTTTCTGTTTTGCATATAGGGTTATCATTACCATCTTTCTAAATTCCATACATATGTGTTAGTATAGTGTAATGGTCTTTATCTTTCTGGCTTACCTCACTCTGTATAATGGGCTCCAGTTTCATCCATCTCATTAGAACTGATTCAAATGAATTCTTTTTAATGGCTGAGTAATATTCCATGGTGTATATATATGATGGAAAAAAGACAACCTCTTTAACTGATTTGTATTTTTTATCACTGATTTTGAATACAGGAACCATATCCACTCCAGCTATTGGAATTACCAGTCAGATCCCCATGAGGTAGGCTGAATTTATTTCCTGGTTGTTGTAGCTCTCTAGGATGTGTTATTATCTGTGAGATGCTGAGACCAGAGGTTAATAGCCATCATTCCATGGGCCAACTCAGGAAATACTCTTCAGCACCTGTGTTTGGCCTCTTTCAAGGAGTATAGAGTTTGTCTAGGAAAAGCACAGTTTAATTTACCTGTGCTAGGGCATGGTAATATATGTGAATGAAGAGAAATGTAAGAAAGTACCATTGCTATACAAGTTACCGGGGCTCCCACAGTGCCCTGTTCTCCCCTCTCTCAGGACACTGATCACACTATTTGGTTATCTTCTGCTTCCTAGCCTGCTTTGCCTCACGGAAGGATAAGTATTCATATAGGACCCAGCTCAATAAATATTTGTTGATGCCATCCATACAAATTACAAATGAATCTTTAAATTTAACCTGTCACTGCTGCTTTGTAGAATATTATCTACACTGGCATAATTTGGTCATAAAAACTTTGCAAATTTGGCTACTCAGTATTCTACCTCAATACTACAGCTGTTTCTTCAACTTCCCAACTTGGCAGTAAAATGTGAGATGCACTATTTTTCTACTAACCAGCATTGCCTTGTTGGAATATTCTAGTTATAGCTATAATACAAGCTGAGTCAACTCACTCTTCTCTTGTTCCTGCTTACCCCCATCAAAACACTCATTAGTCTGTACAATACTTGTTTGTATACTTGACCCTTTTTCACTCGATTTGAATACAACCCACTCTCCTTAAGATTTAGGACCATGCCATTCATGTGCACATCTTCAGAGGTCTCATAACCTGGAGTAGATAAGGTACTAGTGTCTGTTGAACACGCCCATTCTTCTGAGATACAGCTTCTCCTAATATTCATCTTTATTTCCTCCAGGGTATTCACTTTCCCTCCTCACACTGACTTTACCCATGATTTGATATCCTATATAATAGGCAGCCATCTTTTCCCATTCTTGTCAGTAGCAGCACCAATGACCCAGTCATTTAATCTAGAAATTTGAGTGTTTTTGGAACATTTTCTCTTTATCCATATGTTTCTTAGCCTTATACTCTGTATGTTAACACACTCTTCAATTTGGATTTTCTCATAGTGGCAAAAGGGAGTAGCACCTCCAGCAAATACTGAAAGGTCTAGAAAAAGAGAGTATAATCATGGCTGGAATTTTTTTGTCCTTTCCTAGAAGTCTCCTTACATTTCATTGGCCTAAATTGGCTTGCATATTAATTCCTGAGCCAACGACTATGGATAGAAGAATGGCCTGCGTTTACTGGCTTAGGCTTAGGTCTCTGAATCAAATATTATAGCAAGAAGGGTAAGACCCACAGACTAGTCTGTTCTAGCCCTGGAGCTGATGTTTAGGTTAGGGTGGGAGCTGAGGTTGGGTTGGCTTCTTCTGAGGCCCAAGAGTGCTTGGAGAAAGAGATGGATACTAAAGGAATATCAAATGTATACAAAGTGGAGTAAAGATATTAAGTAGGTAACCAATTAATGTCTATTACAGGTCCTCTGATCCAGAGGGAAAATTTTGGATAAGATGGGTTTTATAGAGATCTGTATCTTGGGGGAAAGATCAAAGATCAATTGTTTTTATGATTTTGTGTATGTTTTGTGTGTGTGTGTGTGATGATTTTGTGCTCATGTTTGGAAGCCTGGAAACTCCTTATAACCAATATATTCTAAATGGCATTGCAGTTCAGAAACTTCTGTCAGATTGCATTTGTTTAAACTCCCCAGTGGTTTCCCAGTGCTGAGAGAATACTGTTCCAAAATCACGATTTGGCTTTCACGGGCCCAATCTATCATCTCAGATATCATCTCCTGCTATTAGCCCTCATCATTATCAATATAAAATATTAGCACTTTATACAACTTATATAACTGTCATCTACTTTACATGAATTATATAGTTAATTTAATTTCAATATTCACAGTATACAAATGATTCCAATTTTATAAATGAAAGAAAGGTGATTCATAGGTTACATAATTTGTTCAAAGTTTTAGGGACTTTAACTACTATGTTATTTGGACTTTCTGCCTTATGTAGGCCACTGTCCCTTAAAACAAAGATAAATTTACTTAATCCTTAGAGCTTTTCAAATATATTCCTATTTCTAAAGTTCAATTATGGCAACATTTTCTCCTAGAATGTCCACCACAGCAGAATCCAAAATGTCCATATTGTGAAGATACAATTCTTTTAGAAAGATCATGACCTAATGCACACATGCATGCATGCATACACACACACACACACACACACACACACACACACACACACACACACACACTTGGTCTGGGAAGGCTTCTTTGTTGCTCATCCTCCAAGACAAAGTCAGAAACTCCTAGTTATTTGATCATATGGCACTCTGCACTTAACAATTGCACTTGTAATTATTAGTTCAGTGTCTTATCGTCTCTTGCCAGATTATATCCTCCACCAGGAAAGAGATTAAGTCTGTCTTGTTGACTGCTGTGTCTGCAATGTGTGCACATAGTAGGCACTCAATACATATTTGTGGAATGAATGAATTTTGACTGTCAAGTTATGGGTTCAGTGTACTATGCTTTTGAAACTAGAAGATTGCTTAAAGAGGTCGGGCTCCTGCTCTTCTAAATGT